>NC_064236.1:0-630363 GCF_023101765.2 Spodoptera frugiperda | reverse complement strand
ATATTTCTTTTTACTTTATTTATATGCAGAGATAATTCAAATCTGATCATACTTTGGTACACAATTTTATATCACCATGGTTCAGTGTCACGCCTATGTATACTTAATTATTTTTTTCGTATACATATTTGTACACGTTCAATATTGAAATGTTTTCGCAGTAAGACTATAATGTACTAAAACAACGAAAATTTGTTTCAGAAGAAGACTGGCACGGCGATGGCCGAATGGATGGTAAGTTGTAGTATAGTAATATTAATCAGATAATATTTATATCACACAATAATTAGCAATGGTAAGTGACAAGTGGCTTTACTTAGGGTTATTTTGATAAATTATGTTTGTGTAGGGTAAAGTTGTATAAGTTGTTCTATTACAGGATTATTACACATTTTTTTAAAACGTTATCATTCCATAAATACCATTTAAGGAATATGTAACTAATGTTTTTTTAACCATGAAGCAAGTACAAAGAGGAGGTGCCAAAATATGATTGTGCATTGTTACAAAACAAATCATCCTTGCCCATATTGATATTATAAGTAAAAAGGTTATAAGCGCTCAGAAAGTGGCTCATTAAAATTTGGACAATTAGCAATAGTTTTTGTAGTATGTTCCTGCATGTTGGAAAATTTACAAGGGCGTGGTTTGTAACGTCCCACGCTTTCCGTAAAGGGTCACGCATTATGATAAAGGGAAATCCAGTTATGATGTCTCCTCTTTGTATTTGCTTTAAACGTACAGCTTTTTAACCCCTAAAGGGGTAGGAAGATGTGAAATTATACTCAGCAGTTATATTATGAGGTAATGAGATTCATGTAATGGTTGTATATAACATCAAAAAGCCTGACTCGGAAAATAGAGCCCGAGACTTTGCTCCGCAGCCGCGCTAGCGATCACTCGACCAATTTAATTACGAATTAAGTGTATGTACTAACCATTTATAATCTCTTCTATTCACACTTATTATTCTTACACACTGTTTTATTGTTTTACATTCGTCACAAATTCGTGGGAGATTAGAAGAAGATTAGAAGTTATATTTTTTAAGAAAGTATCCGCTAATAAATTCTGGGCTAAAAAAGAAAGTATTAGCCCTTATACACCCTTTTTGAATCGAACATAGGTTCGGCCTAAAAATAATGTAATATTTCATTAAAATATAAAATCGTAATCACAAGGGAAGGAAACGACTATGCTGTTTGTCTATGTCGTCCTTTGTTCATTTTTTAAATAAATACCTAGCTATGTTTTAAAAATAATAGACTATCTGCCGCACTCAGAGTCCCTTAATGGTTACTTAACCCAGTCCTCAGCAGTAATGCTTTTGGAACATAATCATTACTAAGGAATAGTTTAGGTAATCATTAAATGCCTCTGAGTACGGCAGTATATGCATCTAGTTCAGCTACGGCATTTAATGGGAACAAGTATTTTATTTTTATTTTCTACCTAAATATAATCCCAAATTCCCAAAACCCCTCTGTCCTGTTTGCCCCTCTGTCATGTCGGATTTTTTGAATTACGGCACATGTTGAATTCATTATATTTTATCATTTACCTGCAATTGCGAAATTTTTACTATTATTTTGTTTTTTGTTTGTACGTTTAAAGTAATATGTTTTTGAGGGAATTTAGCTACCCCGGTTTTTGTTCAAAGGGGTGTTTCCTAAAGTTTAATGTATTTATTAATTACTTTTTTGAAAGAAACAAATCCCTTCGGCTGTATATTGATTTGATACATCTTGTGACGTCACGATTTTATAGTAAGTGATGACGAAACGACCAGTCAATACTAAAATTAAACTGTTTTATCCAAAGTACAAGTACAAGACAAGTACAACAAACACAAGTATTGTGTTACCGTAATTTAGTGAATCGTGGTTATCTTACACGAGAAAATAAAATATATATCTGCCTAACATTTTATCTTGGTCTAAATTGAGAACTTTTTTTCTTCTTATCCTGTCAACATCTCTGTTTAGTACCATCATCATATCATCTCTGTTGTCCCTTAATCGGGTTTTACAATACTTGCGAAAATAAAATATATTTGCTGAAGCCTCTAGCTCTCTAGCTCCCCTGTGTTTTGTTTCCCTAACTATGATGGCGCCGAGTCCCGCTTGCAACTGCATTCAAAAGCTACGAGATGGCGCTACTAGTCAGTGACCAAAGCTCATTTTAGTTTTAAAGCTTAAAATTCATTCAATTTATTTCTATCAATGAATCAAATGGTTAGGTTTACATATTTTTATTATTATTTATTAGGTTTATGAATTTTATTTTAACATAGACTAGACAAATCATAGATAAGTTACTTTATTCTACCTGTGGTAGTTAGCGAAGTCCTGTTTTCATTTGATTGCGTTGTCATTGCATAGATGGCGTTAGATGTACCAAACTGAGAATGTGCATTCTAGTTTTTGGAAATATGCAATGAATAATATTTTTTTCTAAGTGATTATTTTATTTACAGTGTGTTTTTATGTCAAGTAGATTTTTCAGCAATTCAAAATTTCAGATAAAATTTAGTACTCAAAGCTGAACCTAGATGGCGTTAGTAGTACCTGTAAACCACGTTGTGAAACTTCGAACATTAGTTTCCGAAGGTGTAAGCAGATACGTTCAAAATGTTTACTCGGATTTTGATTTCTATTTTTGTTCACATTCTAATAAGTGGTTATTATGGAGCCCGATTGCTGATTCCGCGCTATCATTTCACTTAGATATTAAAATTTCTCATGTTAATTATTTTTCCAGACTAGTGACAAACTTCAAAGCGGTAATCAGCAGTAACAGATAGATTGTTTGTATGTTTCTGGTATGTTGACGATGATTGATGAGCAAACCTCAGTTAACAGCTCTGCTACATTGTATGGAAATTATAACAATTTCAGTTTTTATTACGTATAGCAAAAGCTACGCAATGAGTTTGAAATATGGCAAAGTAGCAGAATTCTATATTTTTATTGAATGGTTTTATTTGGCTTGCCCAGTCTACACGATACAAAATTGTGGATTATACATAATTATTTTGCCATAACTACCTTCCTAGGAATATCGAATGAAAGGTCTTTCAGAAATTGTTAGAATAAAAAAATCGGTCGTATCTACTCTTTTGTACGAGCAAGTAGGACTGGAGGCCTGACTGACAGACTGACACCTTGTATCTTATTTGACGTTCAAAATTGCCTTCTTTGTTTAACTGACACACATTTTGATTTTTTCGCTCGGTACCTAACCGACCTCTAGTTATTACGTATATTGTTATAAGTACCTACTTATAATGTTGTTTCGTTGTGTTATTGTCTGATTGATTTACCCATGAACCAAGTACAACCTTTTTACCTTTATTATTTATTGGGTTCAGAAATACACGAGTAGTAGTTTATTTCGTTGTTTGTGTGAAAGATAAATGATAAATGATAAATGATATTTATTTTGCAAATAGGTTATAAAATAACACTTTTACACGTCAATCTCTTAAATAACTAGATGAGGCCGGCATTTCCTATCCGACTACTCTGAGAAGAAATGCCGAAACAAACTCAGAGGTCATAGTCTCTTTTAAAGTCCAGACAAATCAATTAAAGATGTCGGAGAACCGTGCAAGTTGATTCTGTAGTGGTCTTTTGAGGAAAGAACCACAGCAGTTTGAGCGGACCTGTTCAGATGGCAGCACGCATGTGTCATTTTACAATCAGCTCAGCTGACGGCTGTTGCTGAATGATCCGACGAACAACACCAACCAAAAGAACATTTGGGTAGGCCACACAAATGCTCAAACTGTCAGAATATAATTTACTAAAAATAAAATGACTAGCAAAAGTCTCACACGGTCCTCAAACTAACAATTTTAAAAGGAAATATAAAAATATAAAAGGAAAAAAAATATATAAAACAATGTCAAATTAAGTTAATGTCAAATTGTATAAAAAATGTAACTATATGTTACAAACATGTCAGCAAGACCTGTGTGGACATTATAGCAGTTCATTACCAAGCCTGACTATCCTCCAAGTAGTCTTTTATTTTATAAAAAGCTTTACTACAAAGTTTTTCTTTAATAACATTTTTAAATTTACCTAGGTTTAAACTTTGAATATGGCTGGGAACTTTATTGTAAAAGCGTATACATTGACATCTAAACGAACCGCTTATTTTCTTAAGTCTAGTAGTAGGAACAACATATTTATTTTTATTTCTAGTGTTGATATTGTGTATATCACTGTACTTTTTAAATAACTTTATGTTTTTATGAGCATACACTATATTTTCATAGATATATTGAGAGGCAACAGTCATTATATTAATTTCTTTAAATAGTTCCCTGAGAGAATGCCTCGGACTAAGATTATAAAAGAGTAGTGTTGGTCGACGACTCGGTTTCGGGTTCGATTTTTGAGGCGGACGACGTTGTTGGATATTTTCGGTTGGTCTTAAGATTATAATGATAGTACATGTTTTGAAAATTTGCTGGGTTTATGGAAATTATGTTATTATAGTTATAGACGTTACCGTTTTTTTTTTTTTTTTTTTTTGGGGGAAAATCATTCAATGACTTCTCCCGCCTTGGGTGAGGCGGGAGGGAGTGTCAGACTCTTACTGACTAAAAACCACCCCGTTCCTTCTCCTGCTTTGAGCCGGAGCCCCGGTAACCTTTTACGTTGTCCGCAGCTCCGGATCGGGCATCAGCCCTACTGGGCCCCATCTGTGGTGGTCTGGCTCTTTGAGGCGCGCGCGGAACGCGACGCGCCGTACGCACGGGTCTGGTTCTGGTCGGGCGACGACCTACCCTTGCTCGCCGTCCGCAGACCCGCACTTACGGTGGCCGGAGATCGTCACGCGATCCCCGACGCCCGGAGTGTCTTCTGCGGCGGCTGGGGCGTGAGGAGGATCGTTCCCTCACGCGCTCCGCCTCCTCCTTAGCTAGCATGACTGCTTCGCAGAAGGAGGAGACGGCGTCCCATTCCCTCTCGCTCCGCATCATGACCCGAACCAAAGCCGGACGCGAGAGGTCACCGTCGCCGATCACATCCCTAAGGACACGGCGGTGCTCAGCCCATGCAGGGCACACCGCTACTGTATGCTCCACCGTGTCCTCCGGGTGATCCACGCAATGCCGACACCCGGGCGTTTCCTCCCGCCGAATCCGAAACAGGAACCTACCGAAACTTCCGTGTCCGGTAAGCACCTGCGTCAGGCGGTAGGTGAGGACGCCGTGACGCCTCTCTAGCCACTCCTCAAAGAGGGGACTTACCGCTGCTATAACAGCGAGCCCAATAGACGTTACCGCTACAACAACAATTACTAGAAATAAAATAAAATAAGTATATATTTTCCGATAAAACGACCGTGATATTTTGCAGTAATTTCTCGATATTGATAACAAGCTGTAACTCGTGAACCGTGATACCTTAACAGTGGAAAGGAAGGATGACGTATTTATATTGCCGCTGTAACTAGTTTTATTTAAATCTTGTTCAACACTGGTTTGCCGTTAATGCCGTTTATTGCTCGAATAAATAAATAAAGAAATTATACCCTTCGTGCCCGAGTCGCCGGTTTTCCTTATCTCTACATTTTCTGACATTTAACGGCGTAAAGTTATGTCATCACTTAAGACGTCACTGAGCGGCCATCAGAGGCTCTTCAACTCTGCCATATTCGAAGGAAGTATGTAACAGAGGTGTGGTGGTGTTGTTCTTCAAGAAGGGAGATAACACCTTACTGAAGAATTACAGATCCATCTCAAATTCTGAGCCATGTCTCAAGCTATTTTCGAGGGTTATCACGAATCGTCTCCCACGTAGGTTTGACGTCTTTCAGCCGGCACAAGCTAGTTTCCGAGAAGGCCACATCCATACCAAACCAGCCGATTAAGGCAAGAATGAGACAGAAGAGGCCTACCTACCTACTAGACAGGAGTTGAAGAACAGGGTCTCTCCTGGGAGTCAGATCCGTGATGTCACCACTGCCCAGTAGCCCGCCACTAGCTGCTACTAATTATACTTAATTATCAATACACTATTGTGAAAATTGTCACGAAGGAGTCTTTGAAAGCTCAATATGCGTTAATGTTTTTGATCTTTTTATTTACAAAGTGTAAACACGACTTGGCTTCGAGTAGGCGAGGCTAAAGAATTAAGAATATAACTGAATAAGCGTTTAATAATTATAAAATGTTTAAATTGATCGTTTTCGTAGAAAAATATAAGTAGGCGCTTTGGAAAAAGCTAATTAGCAGCGTGAATATGTTCTTGGAAAGCATTTAGATTAATTTCCAAAGGAATCCTTAAAAGTTCATTTTAATAAGTGAGGATTTATAAAAAACTGTTTTTTAAAAAGTAATATTTTTTCTACCTACATTATATCAATTCAGCACAGAGATTAATTTCTGTCATTTATTTCCAACATATAAAAGTAAATTCTGTGAATAGTAAAAATATTTTGTGAGATATGATTAAAATGGAATCACCTTGATCATAAAATTCATATTTGTATCATATACTAGTTTACATTCAGGCCTGGGCGAAATACATGCATTGCTTTAATTGAAATACAAATTAATAAATACTTTATCACAAGTAATTAAAATATAAAATACAAAATATCTTTCAGTAAAGTATTTCAAATACAAAATACAGTATTTTACACATTTTTAATTAAACGCAACGTCAACGCAATGTCACGCCTTTTATCCCCGAAGGGGTAGGCAGAGGTGCAAATTACGGCAGGTAATGCCGCTATAAAATGTACACCCACGTTTCACCATTTATTGTATAAGTCCCATGTTATTGGGGGTGGGCCTATTGCCATATACCGGGCACAATTCCAGACTCCGTGCTACCACTGAGAAATTTTCGACAAAACGGAAAAAAGCCCAGTAATACTTTGCCCAACCCGGGAATCGAACCCGAGACCTCTTGTCCGGCAGTCGCACTTGCGCCCACTCGACCAACGAGCAGTTAATTAAAATACAAAATATAAAATACAAATTACATCTATGTAATGTAAACCAAAGAGGCTCATTCATAAGTCGTCTATCCTCAACATCGAACATGGTTTAAAAGCTTTTTCCTTCGTCTAATCAATCCAATTCAATGTTTGATAAAGAGCCAATGCAAAAAAGATAACGCTTGACCACTCTGTAAGCATTCAGTAATTCGGTGATTTCTTTGAATATTTCAGGAAACTTGTTCCAAGAAAAAGGCTTTTATTGTTTACTCTAAGAAGAAATTCGCAAGAGTGGAGGTACCTTCAACTCTATTGGAGGAAAGGACATATCTCACTAAGATGCTGTAGGGGTCGGATACCGTACTTCTGGCATTGTTCTGATAGCCGTGGAGTGCCTCTCCCTCCCCCAAGCAACTCGACGTATGTTGCCCCATGTCGCTACATGCTAGCGGCCATTTTGGGGGTCTATTAATTGAGTTTGCTATTCATCCCCTGCCTGTTTATCCGAATGTATCAATATTGGTCAGGGGCCATAATATTCCATAGTTAACCGATTAATTATCCCATAACGGGTGGTTATGGAATAATTAACCGGTCAATCATACATCCAAATACCTTAATACTTCTTTTTCCTATAATTCAAAATAGTCCTGCATCAACTTGAGATTGTTCTTGGACTGCAACCCAAGCTAAGCCCAGCTTCGTTTGGGTGCACCCACCGTGCATACAGGTATAATAGCAGGCTGATGACCCATACACTTAAATTAAAATTGTGTCCCCACTTCGAGTTCCTTCGGCTCCTCGAACGTCTTCCTAAGGTCCGGGACTATGAATTATACCTATGTTATGAACTCAGTCTTGGTACATTACCTATACATATATTTTTTTTAAAAGTACAACATTTTCATAATTTCTTGCCAACAAATAGCCACCCCAGATTCAAGAAGGAAACAGTTCAGAGAGTATTCACAGACTACAGAATTATCAAAGTGGGAGACGAAACTTCGGGCTAATTGTTAATGAATACGGAACCGGATTCAAGTGTTTACTTTCAAAATGGGCTCTTTCGCTTTTGTGAACTTCGATATCTAATGGTGTGTTGCAGAATCGCATTGCTGTTAGCGCCTGTATTGAATAGTAGGTGACAGTTGTTAAAAATTACTTGATTTTCCATATCCTGATGCATAGAAGAATGAAAGAGTCCAATATTATACCTACCGATTGTTTTACGTAAAATATCAATATTTTCTAATGTCTTCACATTGCTACGGTTTGGGTAGTGTAAAGACACGTTTTCCACGTTTGTCTTTATGATTGTTCACATATCACCAGAGACAGTCTTCGCTGAACTATGGGCCTTCTTAATAAGGGTTGGTCATAATCTTCGTGCTTGGCAGGTGGGGAGGAGATTGTTGTTTAAACTGTTTCATCTAAGCGCCTCGGACTTCGTTCAATGTGCAGTCGTTCAGCCAGATCTTATAACACTCGTAAGGATAGCAGTCACAAAAGTATTCTAATATATAGTCTTCATACGGCAATATGGATTAAGAATGAAATAATAAATGTTTTTAATCATACATCATACAGTGAAAACATAACATGAATTATTATAAAAGCCAAAGCTTCTTTTTTTAAGCCAACGCTTTGTTGTCAAATATTGAAACAAAGCACAAAGGTTAGTTTTTACATTACGCGTGATGAATAAATAATCCATGTACTCATAAAAAAGCCAATCACATCGGATTGGATGAACAAATGAATAATGACCAAATACTACATTTACCAAGAGTTGATAATAATTTTATTATCTGTTTCTGTTAGTATCAATATTTGAAAGTGGTCCCAAGATAACAACAGATTACTAAATTACATGATATTTAAGCTTTAACCCCTTTATTACCATTTCTTATTGTGATTGACGGCCGAAACTTGACTTATCAGCAGCGAGGGACGTTCGATTCTTGACACCGTTGCGTTTGTGTGTATAGTTTATTTTTAGCTTTTCGTGTTGATTTCTAGCTACGCGTTGCCGTACATCTGGGTTCGTTTTACGGGCGATACAATCAGAACCGTTCCTTCAACCGTCGCTTCATCTTTACATGTTTCGTAGTTTTCTATAAACTGTGTGCGTGTAATGCCGTCACCTTCACCACGTGCGCGTCCACTAGTCAACCAGTGACCGTGTTCTAGTGTTAATAGTGTTCAAAATTAGTGGCGCGAAAAATAACCGTCGCGTCATTCATTCAGAGCTAGTGTGCTAGTTTTCAAATCTGTACTTTATAAACCGTGGAGTGTTTACAGTTATGATATAACAATAATTATTAGATTTATAATCTAAACAGACTGCTACGGATGATTGAGTGGGATTTGGTTGAAGCAGATACATCAAGCGTTGTCGTTTTCCAGGTAAATTGTTAGTTATCATGAAGCTATTAACAGAAATTGCAATTGCAAGTCGCGGAGTTGTGTTCTGGGAAGTTGGTTTGTAGCGATCCAATTTATTCGCCTCCACAGAATTATTCTTTGAGGCAGGATATCTGCTAATGAATAAGATTGGAATAACGAGCTGGATCAAATAGTTATTTTACAAATAACGTTCCCTTTTTCCCAAAATCACCGTGAAAGCAACCACTATCGGTAGATAATGATAACTTTATTTTTAATGTGTGTTTTTATAAACAATCCCATGTGTTCCAGTCTGACACAAACATTGAGAGTATTGAGTAACTCTGATCTCACTAATTTCTTGAGAAGCTATCACTGACTAAAATATATAAGTTTTCAACAACTTGTGTAAGAGTATGTGAGTTCAAACACAATATTTTTAAGATACAGGGTACGTCATTTATTAAACATATTTAAATACAATTGGCATATAATATATTATGATTTTCTACAAAGAATGAGACCATAAGTCTTTGTGCATGATTAAATTAATTTATATCGCGTTAACCAGTGCAAGGTCATTAACTAGCAGCCAAGCAGTTGTTTTTAATTGTTTTAGATCATCAACACCATGTTTTATTACTCCCAAGGCTGCAGTGTTTGATGTTGTCAGTGTGTAAATGTCTATAATTATACTTTTATCGTTTACGTCGCTGTGTTATTGTCGCGTGGTCACCTTTCTTCTTCACTTTCGTTTGATCAAACAAGTTGTGTGTAGTTGTTACCGACTCTTATGAAGATTTAGTTCATTCTGATGTAGAAATACATTTTTTATTAACTTAAAAGATGCTGAGAATAATAATTCCACAAATTTATTTATTTGTTTATGCTAGTTACGCGACTATTCTATCAATTGTAAACAATTGAAATTGGAATTTGTTGTAAACACACATATTGTCAATAGTTTTAGATTTAAATCATCCAACACTACTTTATTTTGCTCATACCATGTGATACATTTTACGTTAAAAACTTTTATCTGATTCATTGACAATACTGTTCCATAAACTGAACTACGGATTTCATTCTTCAGTACCGTTAGTTCTAAGAATAACAAATATTACTTCATTCAATCATATCGCCCATTGCGCCCAGTTTTGTTTTACGCAAGCTTGCTGAATTTAGCCTCGTAATACCACTTTAAAAGTGTAGGAACATGCATGGGCTGCTCCATCGTAATGTTTTCGTTCTGGTTTATAGTCTGGCCCGTTTTATATTGATTTATAAATATTAACCGCATTAACAGTTACTGTTTTATCTGGGTTACTAGGTACGTGTGAGTAACTAGCTTCTGCGTCGGGATTTTATTTTGATAACGGTTTCTTAGTAATCCTTTTTTAAACTTCTGCCGTTTTCCCGTAAAACGTTGTAGTGAATTAGTAACTAGGTTGTTTTCTTATTTGCTTTCCAAGACGCGCCTTTTAAGATGATTACTTTTAATTCTACATTGGGGTTAAGGTTTTTTTGAAGGTTTAGGAATGTATTCAATGTTTTAATGCATTAATTTATTAACTTTTGGTTTTAGAATTGTTTTTTTATTTACGTCGTATCATCTTTAACGAATTATTTAATGAGATTATCCTTAAACTTGGTAATTTTGTGTAGAAAATGATCATACAATATTATGGAGAAATCGTCTGAACTGATGATGGAATTGAAAGGTTTGATTGATTAGAATTGAACCTTAGACTTCCTGTTAGTAAATAATATATTAAGTTTGGGTTCACTAAATGTGTAAATTTTTCGTGTTGATGAAAACATTTACGAATAATAGCTCGTTTTTAAACTCGACCATTAATTTAATTGTTAAAACAACTGTAATTTAGTAGTGAATACACTTTTTTTTACTATTAAATTAATAGTCGAACGACACTTTTAACTGAGTGTCAAATTAGCGCGTTTATGTTTGTATGACGTTTAAGTAATAATTGACGTGTATGTTTCGGGAATAATTTAAAACCTTAACTTGACGGATATTTAAGTAATATTTTTATTGCTTTACTACGGAATCGCTGTGAGAGTGCAAATCGGTTGGAGATTATTTTGATAAAAGTAAGTACTACTTATAAGTATGCATAACGGTAAGTGAACTTGTTTCTTATTTTTTTTAACTTATTTCATTTTAAACGTCTGACTTTACGCCCTGTCCCTATGTAGTACAGTTACATGTATGAACCTTCCGTTCAGTGATGTTAGTGGCGCCATTTGCAGTAATGGAAAGCCTGTTACCAAACTTCGGCCACTTACTAATTTGTACCTAAATGTGTTAGAGATGCCATATAGGGATAATTTTGTGGTCACTTGTACTCGTGATTCGTGTGACATGGTAGAGCTTAAATAAATGTGTTTTCTTTATTCTAGTTGAACAGAATATCTATATATTAATACGTAATGTTTACTTACTTTAAACTTTGTATCCATTTTTACGAAAATTGCGCGAACGTAGGAGCATAAAATTTGGTACACTTATAGTTTATGTGTAGGAGAAGTCCAGAACGCCAATATTTTTCAAAAATAATGCTTATAAAGTACATTAAATCAATAAATAAAACATTACACACACTACCATGCATAGTACCTATCTGATTGTATTTGACAAAACGTCAAAACTGACAGACATTGCGATGATATTCTCACGTCTTATATGAATAGAGTTTTATAAAAGAGTTTGTTTGAGTTTGAGTTAAATAAAAATTATCCTTGAACGTAAGTTAAGTGGTATTGTAAATTAAATCGTATATGGTCGAATTTCGACCACTAGGCGACCACTAGTAATAATAATAGGGAAATAGCTTATTGATTTTCGGAGGAAAGAATACAAACAAAGCAATGTTTTAGATAATCTGAATCGTCGATTTTCAATGTTTTGTTTCTATCATATCCCTGCGACATATAGCTATATACTATATAGTGCAGTAAGTGTGTATTGGTGACAAAATGACGCTTACGATAACTATAAAATGCGAAAAACATTATTAGATCATATTCAAATAGAATCATTATGAACATTCCATTGGTTTACCGGTTTCCTTGGTTCTTCTTCGCAATCTTCATTGCTCAAGGTCGCTTCCATCCGGAAAGGCAGACGTTACCTAGTAGTTTTTTTATGGAATAGAAAGCACGAGTAGATAGATCAACTGATGTTAAGCGTAGCCCATGGATACCCGCAACACCAGAGGGTTTACAGATGCGTTATAGTTGTAAAAGCTCAAACTCAAACACATATCAATCAATACTAATTATGAAGCTAAAAAAGAAACTCTAATCCCTGGAACTACTGGTTCGAATTGAATTAGATAGCTAATCATCTAAAAAGGCTTATAGGCTATCAAAACATCACGCTACAATCGGAGTCGAGTAGCGCGTGAAACTCGCGCGAGTGTAAGTGTGAAAGAGCCATGCTTCGGCACGAATGGGCCGGCTCGACCGGAGTGATACCAAGGCCTCACAGAAAACCGACATGAAACAATGCTTGCGTTGTGTTTCGTTGTGTGAGTGAGGTTACCGGAGGCCCAATTACCTTCTTCCCAATCCCTGATTCCCCAACAACCCTTCAATTCCTAACCCCCAAAAGGCCGGCAACGCACTTGTAACGCATCTGGTGTTTCAGGTGTCTATGGGCGGCGTGTTCCATAAAAAGGAGTAGCTAGTATGATACGAGTACATGCTACAGTAATAAAGATCAATAGATGCAACTTAAAAAGAAATCTCGATATTACCTTACTTCCAAATATAGACCTGCAGTAGGAGATTCCATCCGTGCGTATGAGATCCTCGCGCGCGAGGTATCTCCATGTAAGCGGGTAATATGTTCACGTAAGCAATACTGTGAACTAAATTTAGAATATGTCATTGTTCGTTATTTTTATTGAATCCCAGTAAAGTGATATAGTCAATAAAATTAGGAGTAATACTTTGTTGTTGAGGCACAATATTGTTAGAAAGAACCTTTGAAAGAAAATTGTGACATGAAACAATTATTGTGTTTACAATAATAAGCATTGCTAACTTTTTGCTACAATAAAACATTGAACATGGTACATTTAATCACTGTCTTATAATAATTACTTGGGTACCAATTAATATTTCACACCATATTTAAAATAAAAACTACTTACAATAATAATCAATTAATCATGTTCCAAGACTAACATCAATAATTTTCTAAATCTAGGTTTTATAATCGCGAATTGATGAGCATAAAACAATGCAATGCACTTCAAAATACCTGTCTGACCGCGAGAAACCACTAATCGGAAAAACTGAACATAGAAAAAGTGATAAATAAGAGCTTCAGTGGTAAGTGCAACTGGTACTGATAGTAAATAACTTCAGTAAAATAAGTAAATTAAACTTATATTTGAAATTGTAATATAATATTCATCAAATATTCTTTTCTAATATAAAATTTTCGTAGCCGGTCGCCATCGGTGCTCTAAAACCTCATAAACTTGAGCTATCAATTAGCGAGAGCAACAAGTTGACATGAATTTAAAATGTCACGAAGTTTCAATAGTTTGAAAACAATAAATCAATAATTAATAATCAATCATTAATTAAAATAATCAATCATTTAACAAAAAAAAAACACGATTTATTCTGGTAAATTAATGGAGAAAAGCTCTATTAGTTTCTGTATTTTAGAATGTCTCAGAAATATTTATTACAACAATATAATAAATAATTAATCAACAAAAAGTCAATAATCAAAAAATAATATTATATTAATTATGCAATAGTTTTAAAGTTACACATACCTATCAATATAAGAATAAGAATAAGAATAAATTTATTAACGAACTTCACAATCATTATGGTCTTATACTATATCACAATAATTTGTTTAATTTTGGTGTTGTCATCGAGTGTGTCGGTAGCCCCCAAACTAGGATAATCCTGTATCTTGGGGACTTGAGTTGAGACATATTGAGTACATTATTGAGTAGGACTATTGAGTGAATCTAAGTTACAGCGAAATTATTCAATATTAAAATTAAATTATACAGCAAATATGAATAGGTCTATAAACCGATAAATTTGACACGTAAATTGTGTATGTCCAAGCAGATTAAAAACTTCATTCTAGAAGTACATAACTGTATACAAGTAAATAAGTCCTTTTTATTCCCATTCAAATGAAATATCCCGCTTAACTGTCCCCTGTGTTGTACACTCACTTGTAAATAAAATAAATCCACATTTATTTCCCGTGTATGTCAAAGGAGACGAGTACTCTGTGATGAAAACGGCACAAATCCTATTACGGCTTTAAAATCTATATAATAAATAGTAAATACGTTTGTCTGTACATTATCAAAAGACTAAAGTAAGACGATAAGGAAAGACTAGTACTGCGTATATGCATTTGAAAAAAAAATGTGTTTGTTTGTTTGTCTTACACAATACACTATTGTACCGGTCGTAGAAATATCCCCGGGAATAACGTATATATTAAAAAAAAAACAAGGTATAAGCATTTATTAGACAATTAGACTGGTCTGAAAGTACATAAAAAATATCAAATTAATACAAATACTTAGGTGTAACAATAACAATTCAATTAGATATTGTACTCATTAAAAATAAAAAATAATATTACGTAAAGTAGATTACCTATTACTACTACTATTGTATAGTTTATAGGTAAGCCTATGCAACATAAAGGAGGAATATAATTATTTAGGAGTAACAATAAATACGGTATATACCAAAAGTCACTATTTTATACATAAAAGCTAGTCAAAAAATAAAATATATTATTAAACATTTGAACCATACTTGACATGACCTCAGAATACATAAGTCGAAAAACCTAGTTCACTTTTAAAAATCACACTTGTAATCTTTTGAAGCGCTAATTATTCTAATAAAAAAGTATTATTGTATTATTATTAACTCATTCGCGTAATGCCAACCGCACAACTACTGCTAACTCAAAACAACTAACGGCGCATTCCAATAAACTACCGATCGGTAAATTTGCTTACGAGCCGTAGAATTTTGACATAAGCTCCATACAAAATGTGTCAAAATTCTACGGCTCGTAGGCACATCTACCGATCCGTAGTTTATTGGAATGCGCCGTAAATCAAAATCAAAATACTAAATCAAAACAAAAGGATGAATACGGAAGAAGGAACACGCTTCGAACATTGCTGGATATAAAAAAAATATGTTATACTAAATTGTAACTATTTTCATAAGTCGTCGAAAATCGAATCGATCACGGAAAAGGGGGGGGGGGACTCATTCGTCAAAATTCGGCCATATTTGTTATTTATTAACAAATAAAAAAATATTATATTAACAAATATGGTGATTCGTAACTTGTAAGTGTAAGCAAGGACAGTTCACAATGTAATAAACGTTAATTTTTAAATTTTCTTCAAAAGTATACCTATATTATATATTCATTTTAATACTTTAACCTTGACAGGTTTATCCTAAAGGACGGCGCGTGTAATATTTTGGTTCACAATAAGACTTACTTTTACACCGGCAAATATACTAATTCAAGACCAGTCCAATTGCAACTTTATTCCGTTGCAAAAAGGATTGTTTCACAATTCAGCTTTAAACCGTATTTTGCGTTTTCAAAATTTTACAGGGTACTTTTTTAAATAAAATATTTATTACGGGGGTATTATTAAGAATATGTATCAGGTAATTATTAGTGATCATTAAATCATCTAAAATTAGGTATAATACAGAAAAAAATCAATATAAATGTTTTTTATACTGTATTCCATAAAAAAATGTGTAGAAATCGAATAAAATAGTTAAAAAATGCTAGGAATTAAACTAACATAAACAAAGCCGCGCGCTACTGTTTATCACCACGCTTCATGGTGTTTATTCATATATCTATCAGAGCATGCGCAGTGCCGTCCCGGGCTACCCTTGAACACTCTTTACAACAAACATTTAAAAATAATAATTAATTCGCATTAATATATCAAAATAATGATGTAAATATTTAAAAAAGTCCTTATTACACATTTTTCAGAAGAAAGTATGTTAAAATCCATTCAGTTGCAGTCGCAATCAGCTAAGATTTGAGCCCGTCGAGTCGGAACTGTTAAATATGCGTGATAGCTTTTAGTCATATCCTAGTCTTGACCCGCAAATGTCGCGCAGTCCTCACTAATAGGGAAACCGTGTAACACGTCGGCCACAAGTTCGATAACAGTTATCTTTCAAAAATTCTTAAGTTAAAAAAGTTTTAAAAGTTTTTCTTTTAAGGTAAATTAAAGTTGTGTTAAACTTTTTGAGCCGAAAATTATTGTCTTGAACAAAATAAACTTTCTATATACGCAAATGTGTTTTAAAATGCAGTAAATAAGTTTTTTTTTTAAATTTAATCAAATCATATTAGTGAACAAAGCCAAATATAATTCCGGTAATAATTCGGAAGTTATTATTTTTCAAGTTGTAAAGTTCGTAGTGTGGCAACAAGTGACAATAATTAATGTGTGCCGCCTCAGAGCGGGCGGTGATCGAAATATTTGTTCCGTTCTTAATTAATTCATAGACAGTTTTATTCGGGTGTTAATAAAATTATTTGTTGTAGAACAAAACCAGCTACTGCTGCAGTAGCTCTTATATTCTCCGTATATAAGTAAATAAGAAAGCAAGAGATGGCTAACCTGTGGGCCGCACTGAAGCATTGTTTTTGCGGCGAAACGAAGGAACAGGAAACCCAAACAGCAGATAATGACAACACCTCTGTGTTAACCTTTAACTCTCACTGCAACTGTAAGTTTCCAAAGTATTTTGCTTTGTTTCATCTCAGCGACTTATGCCAATAAGTGCAGATTGCGTGCGAATTTTACAGTTGGATTTTGTCAAAACATAATCGTCATTCTCTAATCTCAGTTATCATGTTTTATTAAGTAGTTTAATTATATTGGCAAAGGCTATAATTATTTATGTTAGGATAATTCTTAAACAATAATGGATGCGAATGCTATGATATACAATAACACGCTCGTAACACAATCTTACTGAATTATGATAAAAGTAACTTTATTACTGTTCGTTAGACTTTGAATTTGCGCATTTATTTTAGCAGGTCCCTTGGCTGTTTAAGCAGCGTAAAGAAGTGTAGCGTTTATTTCAATAATATAGTTTTCGAGTTATTTACAAATACAGCAAGAAATATGCAGCAGGTAGTATAAATAAAACTATTAAAACTCCCTGCGAATCTATAAAATTTTTGTATCTATCAAACAGCTACATAGAAGACTAGTTTTTAAAGCGCGGATTATAGGTAGTATGACATTATATGGTCAATGAGCTATTAAATGTGATAAGACAGGATCATTATCATCAGCGCTTTTCCATCCGCAACTAGACGTAAGCCCAATTTTAACTTCACCATTAAGACATTTATGTGCTTAAATGTTTGTGCGCAAAGATCTAAAAGTACACAATTAGGGAATTTAAATCTCGCGCGATTGGGACTCATGCGAGATTATTGAGAGGGAGAGAATTAAAAAAAGGGAAGGTTCTCCATTGTCCTATTTTCGATAATGAATTTATTATTGTACCTCTTGTGTTACGGCTTGTTTCTATTTCACATGATTTGTGTAATTTGTTCGATAAATAGGTAAAAGTTACAATTTCATGTCACATGTGAAAAGTTGTTATTACTTTTGCATTCATTATGTTTGGTTTAAATTTGGTAGGTAATATATTGTGCCTTTTACCTACTGACTTAGGCCCGCTCCTTATTGCTTTGGACTCATAACGCAGCTGGTGAAAGATATACACCTCTACCCACCTCCACGAGAATATTACGCAATGGTGTTTCTTATATTGTTAGAATGTTTTCTTTGCTTTTACTAACGTTTAATTTAAGTATGTAGGCTACTAGTCATTGTCACTGACCGCGGCCCACGGATCTACGTCGAGAATCTTCGCGTATGCCACTTAGGTCATACAAAATTGTATTTATTTATTGCAATTATATGTAGATGTCCAAAATATTATCATACGAACTAGAAATTTTATTTATCTACAAGTAAGACTGCGGCCGTATGGACAGCGCTGTTACATTACAACCAAAATGTTATTTTGTACGTTGGATACAAGTTACACACTCAAGTAACATGATGTAACTGTTCATAAAAATAGAACATTACATCTGAAAGTATTTTAGTTACCCTCAGTTAGTAATGATGACTATATAAATAGTGAATACTAGCCATAGATGTCCTAGAGGAGAGTAGTATGAAAGCTAGGCCTGTTTACACATCTCAGAATATACCTTTTGATGCAAATATTTGATTATTCTCCGACTGCAAGCCTTCTATGTAAATATGTTTCTATTAAAGGAATTCTACCAACACAACATCGGATCTCCTTGTGACTATGTTAGGCTGAATTTCCTAGTAGGTATAATATCTCACCCTTTGAGTTTATAAGCAGAATTTCGAAATGATCTGCTGTTTCAGTGATGGCGGAATAGGAGTTTATTACTACCCCTAGCTCTAGTAGTAACATTTGACTATTTACCAGAGGCTGAGTGTAACAGCCAGCTCTCTGATAAACCTTTTAATCTACGAACTAAAACTACCTGCTGCCTGCCATGTTTGAATATTATATATTATATAACAAACCTGTCATATTATGTATGGTCGTGGTGTCTCGGGCCGTTGATGTTGATGCCTGTACAAATACATTAAATAATTACAGGATAATATATATACGGCTTCGGATTCTGATTGCGACTTTTCATTTCTTAGAAATTGTCAATTGATAAAGTATAAACAGTTCAATAGCCGAAAGAAGTCGAAAAGAAAGAAGCCCCGTATACCTCATTAATTAATGTCATTTTATTCATTAGTAAGGGACATTGGCTTAATATTTTTATACAGTATAATATGATGTTTATCTCGCTTCGCCATTTTTCCATTTATATTTAACACTAGCTACTTCAGCGCGGTTTTATCCGTTCTACTCGGCTCCTATTGATCGTATCGTAATATTTTATAGTTTATACCTTCCTTGATAAATGGACTATCTGACACAAAAATAATTATACAATTCAGATAAGTAGTTCCAGAGATTTGCATTCAAACTAACAAATTAACTTTTCAGTTTAATATATTAAAAGTATAGATTGTATAGATAGAAATTATTAACTGTTACCTTCCATTGGAAATAAATTCCATTAACCTATTTATCTGAGAGTAGATTTGCCTCTATTTGCTGTATTTTAAAAGAACTTGTCATGGCGCTTACCTATGTTAACATTTTATCTCGAAGTAACTATGAGTGGTTAGTTAGTTAGTAATTATACTGAGACAGGTTATTAAAACTGTTCGTTAGACAGGACAGGATGAACATTTTCTATTATTTTAAAAACAATATTCTACAATCACGAAAGGAATCGACAGTTCCCGCTAGTCTCAATTATAATCTTACTCGGTATTATCTAGCTTTTACCACAAGGCATAGTTTAATTTGTGATCCGTACCTAAGTGTAGTTGGACAAAGAAGTTTCAAAATATACCAACACAATTAAGAAATTGTGTTGAAAAAAATATATTATTTTATACTGCAAAATAACTCGCGGGTACCACATTATCGGCGACCCAAAATATTGTTACGAATGATTTCTTTGCTACCGAGGTACTAACTGTTGCTATACAAAAAGTTTCGTGAACATTTAATATTTGAATTTTAAGTCAAACTTTCACTATTAAAATTTATCGATC
Source organism: Spodoptera frugiperda (assembly GCF_023101765.2). Lineage (NCBI taxonomy): Eukaryota > Metazoa > Arthropoda > Insecta > Lepidoptera > Noctuidae > Spodoptera > Spodoptera frugiperda. The sequence continues at coordinate 610,240 of NC_064236.1, read as the reverse complement.
CAAACAATTTACGAAACAAAATATCTAACCAAAAATATACAATAATCCATCACATATGTATATGGACATCACAAAACTTGGAATAGTAAAGTCTTGCTTCCAATAATTGTACACGGTAACAAACTAAAGGACAATTCCTATGTAGCGTTGGTTCTGATTTCTGATACATTATTGAAAGTTGCATGCAAGTTTGAAACTTCCTTCACAAACTACACTTGGGTGCGGATCGCGAACTAAAGCATGCCTTGTGGTGAGAACTAGATTATACGGAGTTGGCTTTTTGAATTTTGAAACTTAATAGTTCTAGTTTAGAATGGTGACTTATTTATAATGGTTTAGGTTTTGATCACGTCTTCGGCCAACTGTCCACGTTGCGTCAAAAACGATAGGCGAATTTAGGTAAGCGTCCACAGGCCCATATCGTACGCATCGCACGCACCCTACGCATTGTATTTAGGTATTGCTGATAATGCGATCCGTACGATGCGCATCAGTGGACGCAATTGTATGAGTTTCTATACAGTACAAACTAAAACCCGTAGTGTGCGGTGCGTGCGAAGCGTACGTTGTGGGCCTTGCGGGCCTATGCGCGCATACCTTTTTAACGTTGCGTAGTAGTACACTATAACGATATAATACTATATATTTGCATGGTAAAAAAATACGGTATAATTATTTATTTAGTTGGAACTAGTCAAATAAAATATAAACGCGGAAGACATTTCAATTAATAATTATGCTACAGATACTTAGTAATTCGTCGCGAAAACAAAGATAGGTTTTGTAAATTTGAGTTTTACGAATATAAAACTTACTAGGTAGGTATTCAATGAAGAACTACCATAGCGACGGTTAAAAGGAAATAGGGAATAAGCGACATTTTGTTCAAAAATGAGATTATTATGCTATCCTACGCAAAATTTTCCGCTGTTTCAAATGCGCTTACTCTCATGGCTCTACGATGATATTTTTGGTGTTTATACCCTAGCAAAAAAAAAAAACATTTTCCTAGTATTTCTTTGACGACCGATGATTATAAACGGCTCTCCTGAACATTTCATTTTTTGTCGCTTATACCCTATTTCGTTTTAACCGTCGATAGGTATAGGGTTAGGTTAGTTACAATAGGTTACTTCCTACGTCCTATATCCTTTTGACGGCGATAGTGTAGGCTTGCTATGCGTTATAAATATCTAGAATTCGGTCTGGCGTAAGAGCAGCGATTGTTGTTTATCGGAAGCCTAACGGCCGGGTTAGAGATCTATACTCCGAATAATTCAAAGTTTCCAACGTAAAGCACTCTGTTGGATATAAGCCTCTATATTATAGTTCCAGCAACATTATATCCAAGTGAATGTGCTACGGCTCTTATATGCTCGAATACCTCCCACTCAATTCTACTCAATACAATTTTTAAAAGACGCCGTGGGCGAGAACTTTTTCACAAAAGAAAATAAATGCGTAAGTGCATATATTAGTCCAGTTCCGATACAACGATGGCATTCGGTATGCGTGTATCAATGAATCCGGGAGCGAGCTGCGTACTGCAGCCATAATTATCTAGGCATACCGCACGTGACTACGTTCCGTTAATGTAGGATGTAAGCAAAGCCTAAAGCAATTACTGTAATCCTATTAAACATCGAAAATATAATTGAATCACTAAATTGTATTCTGAATACGGAAATAATAGAACCAAATTGATATTCGGACCAAAATTTGAGAATTAAGCATTATTGAAATCTGATATAACACGTTCAATTATTATGAACAGTATATTTATTACTCAATACTTTTGGGTCATTTTAATACATTATATTACTAGTAATTGATTCGGATATAATGAATTTGAAAGATTCTAATGCAGATTATGCGAAAACGTAGTAAATTATGACAATTTTGTATAGATGTTGAGCTGAGCGTGCATAGCTTAAAAGGAGACAGGTTTTAGGACACAATATGAATGAACAGTTGTTATTGGAGTGTTGGAAATCCGAATACCGCGAATAGCGTAAATAAATACAAACGTGGGCCGTATGTAGACAGCAGAGTATGAGACTATCACCACACCTACTCTTCCCTATGAAACATTTGATAGAGATCGAGCAACAGATTTCTGTGATAAACCTACAATTTTAAAATGGAATCTCTAAATCTTCTGCTTGGAGCAATGGTTATGGCAGACACTATATATAGAGGATGTCAACTGCCCACCAGTGGACACAACCATGCATGATGTGGACCGAATGACTCGCACGTAACTGTCCCACAGTCGGGCATAAGCTTGTGCTCACTAAGTATTACTCACTACGTTAACTGTTGACCTGCATGGGATGATGATAATATACTATATACATGAAGAAAACATGTACATAGTGTTTGTATGTATACTGAATCTCTAATAGAGCCGTTGTTTCCAAAGAAATTGTGAAACTGTATCGCCTTATCTCAGCTTAGAGGAGAATTTCAAGCAAGATTTGATCGTTTACTATGAAGGCATATATATATATCTGTATGATAAGATAAACATTAATCATATAATATTGTCGTATTCTAACAAGACTCCATACTCAAAGGTCCATACCTTTACTTAGCAAAATAAAAGATAATTGCGGTGTTTTGAGGTGGGTAGACGACATGCAAAGTTAGATTTTATTATAACGCAATTATGGCTTTGTATCGTATTATATGTACATCTTAGTACATTTTATTTAATGAAGAAATATTTTTGATTTGTTTTATAATTTACTTACCAGTCTGTGAATTTCCAAAGAAGTAAGCAGTGTTGCACATAATCGGCATAATAATGTAAATGGTCTACTTTTACTAGTTGTCTTATGAGTCCCGTGTAGTAGGGGGTACTTTAATTTACTGTATTAGTTTAGGCACTCTTATAGAGAATGACTGATATTGGTATAATATACTTTACTAACAATATTTTATTTAATAACGCAGTTATTTTTTATACAATCTAATATATTTTTAAGAACAATTAGATTGATAAATCTAACTGTAGATTCGATATATTTTTAATGTCACTGACAAAAATTAATTATTATGTAGTTATGTTATGTTAAATAATTTATTTTTCGTTTTTTTTTTTTAATTCTGTTTGGAATATTTTTAACGTCTCTTTTGTGTTTTAGCTTTTTTAAACGCGAATACTCACAGACAGGCACGGGGGTTTAGGTATGCCTGCACGGTGCAAAAACCAGTTGAGAATAAAATGGCCACTGCAAGAGAAAGGGAACATATGCAAGCCAATTTAGTACAGGCCGCCTTCGTAACGCACCACATCTAGGGTGTACGTAGATGCACGTAGGTAATTGTCAACACAAATTATATATTTGTATAAATACTAATGTAACCTTCTGGCCGCGGAACCTCTAATGAGTTTAAACCCTTATTTTGTGTACTTTTAGGTTAGAATACTGTTTTGGTATAAAATGGTTTTAAACGCTTAAATAGAAAACATAATATGTTATCTGTACTCTCAGTAAATAAGCATTTAAAGGCATAGCTCATTAGAGCCACCCGGCCTCACCCACTAACACAGTCTCACCGTTCGGCGTCAATTCGTTGTCGACAGACCGGCATCCCCGTGACAACACCTGTGCTTGCGATATGAGGGGGGCACCCATCGAGCGAGAGACGACCGTACAATTGAGTTGGACCACGACCAGGTGTTTATGGGCTAAGACCAAATACAAGCTGACTGCAATCGATACACGGATGGACCAGTGAATGGACTGGATATAGAACATAAGGATAAAGGGTATTTTCAATAAGAGTTTTTTATTAGAGTAAGTATTCAGACATTTCGGTGGCTATTAACCATCTTGCTTATAATGCTCATAATTTCGTATATTTTCCATCATGCTCACAAGTTATTATACATATTATTATGCATGAGAATTAAAAAAAAAACCAACACGTTTAAAAACTGTTGCTGTAATAAGCAGTAGTAATAAATGTATTAGCCTGTGAAGTTATAATTTAACATTATTTTAGTTTTGTGACCCATAAATCGTAAATTATGAATAAGATATTGAATAGGTTCGGCCTGCTGCTTGGCCTGCGTTCCTGTGGGATAAAAATAGTCTATATGTTATTCTAGTCTATAATCTACCCCTTTACTAAATATTATCCCATTTCCTTCAGCGGTTTTGATGTGTTTCAGTAACAAAAATACACACAAACTTTCGCATTTATAATATTAGTAAGATAAATCTAATAACCTAAACCTTAAATGTTATTTAGCTACTAGGATTGAAAAGAAATATTTTATAAAAAAATATATTATGTATGTATATAAATATAAAACATTTCATCCTACTAGTATTAAAAGTGCGAATTTGTGTATTTTTGTTTGTTACTTCTTCACGTCAGAATTGCCGAAGGTATTTAAAGAAATCGAGATTAAATTTGGAACAGGGGTAGATTATGGTCTGGTATAATATGTAGGACACTTTTTATCTCACTAGAAGGAGGGCGAAGCCATTGTCCGAAGCTAGTTCAATTTATTTTGCAAATATATAAACATTCAGAGCGGTATGTTAAGAAAAATACCAGGGTTTCGCAGACCACTACCTAATTGAGAACCGCTGCTCTACCGTTACCATTTTGTAGCAATCATTCATCATTTGATCAGACATTTGGGTATTATTGGTAAAGGTGTGTTTGTGAATTTTATATCTCTTATACTGTAACATACATAGACTACTAATATTTTATCTAATATTTATATTACATATTCTGGTCACCTAACTCTTTATATTATTTCGTAACAAAAACACAAAACAATGTTTGAGTTTTTGACAAACAGACGTTTTAACTATTAGAAGTGAGTTTATGAATAAATATTTAATTTAATAATTATTGAAAAAAAAATACATATACAAATACCTATACAAGTATACAAATACCTATATACTTATTTTTTGTGGTTTTAAGTAGACCGTTGGATAAGAAGTCTATTTTAAAGCTCACGACAGATGGGAACCAAGTTCAGACTGTCGTAAACTAGACTTGCAGAGATGTGTGATAGAGTTGAGTAAACTATATATTTTATAAAGATTTACATATGTAATTACGTAGTAATAATTATATATATTTATTCACATTATATACCGTATATATTACATTTACAAATATCTATATATTCCATGATTTTGTGGGATGTTTGTTATGTAGTCTATTTCAAAGTATACGACATACAAGAACCTAGTTCGGACTGTCGTAAGATAGACATTGAATAATTGTAATGATGTCGAATATAGTATTCTGAAAGTTTTAGACAATACTAAGCGACAGGGGTTTGTGTATAGAAGTTTGAAAAGACACATATATTTTATAAATTTTTATTAACCATTTGTTTAGTAAATAATTCTTCTTTTTATTAATGAATGAATGATGTAAATATTATTCAATAAAAGTTGTTGATAAAATTACACAATTATCTGTTTTAAGAATATACTTCTGAAATCTTATTAAATGTGTAAACTTGATGAAGACGTGTTGTACTGGAAGATTTTTATCATTCACTTACTCCAATTTAAAAAAAGACCTGTCACACATTACATCATTTTCAAATTTAAAATTTTCTTTGATTTTTGTAATGAAAAAGTGGTTACTATCGTCTGGCGCTGGGCCCCTAATTATGGTGTTCTCTTGTGGGCCCTTGGCCTTGGGCCTTGGGGGCCGAGAGTGGAGTTTTCCTTTTAGCCAAGTTTTAGTTTCTTACGACCCCTAAAGTGGATTCGTGGAGACTGCTTTTATACATAAAATACTTTCAATCAATATGCCTCGGTGCTCACATACCTATGCATACCGACAAACTGAAAACATGTTTCTATAATAATCTAAGAAAAGCAAATATGTTCTATTAAATACATTTAAAAATACTGTTTTCAATCTCCTAAGAAGTTGGTTAATATACTAAAACTTGCTCCTTAGTTAAACAAACCCTGAAAACCACCTCAAAATCGAGTCAGCCAATCGCGAGGTAATTACGGACAAACATTCATATGTACTGGTCAAACTGAACCTGTTTTTGAAGTCGGTTAAAAACATGATCCTAAGTTTTGTATTTAATAGTTTGTGCGTGACTGTACCAAAACTTATTGAACTAGGGGTCGAAAGTGGATGGATTAATGGCTATATTTTTGTACGAAAATCCACTCTTACCTCCTTTGGGGGGCGAGTGTGAACTACGTTAAGGGGTTAAGAGGACATCGATGAACACACATTTTTTACAGTTTAAGAGCTGACAGTAACATCAATTGTGTGATGTGATAGCTCAATATTTTTATATTAAACGATACTGCAAGTAGGACACGCATTCAATGATTTTCGCTAAAGATACATATTAGACAAATTTTTTAAGTGTAGTAAAAAATCTTCCTGTATTATGTTATTGTACAAAGTTTGAGATTCCAGTCTATTTCAATGTTTTGTTTAATAAACAACAAAGTTCACATAAAATGGACAGTTATTCGACAAATGTAAATAAAAACAAATATATATTGTAATATTTTTCTACTAATATTATATAAATACATATATTTTTTAAATGATATACGGAATGTTTGTAATGTAGTCTATTTTTGAGTACACGACAAATAGGAATCAAGTTCGGATTGTCGTCGAATAGACATAAAATGTATTGTGATGTCAAAACTAAGTAACTGATACAAGGTAACAAGTTTTGGGTATGTATGCTATATCTTTCTCTTTTTATAGAAACTCTTTGCTATGTATTGTATATATTGGTAAAATATTCACAACCTCCCTGGTTTAAATGAATCTTTAAACATAAAAACAATAACTCATTATAGAATTTTCTAAATGGTTTTTTTGTTCATTGAAACGGTATAAGATCTAATTTATCTTTGATGATATTAGTAATACAGTTCAATGTGAGTTTGTTAATATTTTGCCAATAAACCTGTTTAATAATGATATATATTCTTCTATAATGTATTTGTAGGACGTGACAAATTGGAACAAAGTTCGGATCGTCATCAAAAGGATCTTCTATTTATAAATAACTGCATGTGATGTCGTACTAATGGACACACATGATGTAGTCAAATATTTTATATACATATAATATATTAATATATATTATATTTTGTATGTTTGTTGGATGAGTAAGGTGCGTTTGTGTCTGATCAAATCAGTAACGCATTACATAAATTCATCGAATTTTAATCATCTTTAGCTTCAATTTTATTGGCACGATCCAGCTTGTAGAAATATACATATGTACGGTTAAATAACCACATTATAAAATTGTAGTTATGTGTAATGTATATGTGAAAAAAATAACCCGACTTTACTAGGTATTTCTATGACTTGTATATATCCACGTCCCTATACTAAGTCACTAATTTCATAATGACCCCCTCTTAAAACTAATGACAACAAAAGGTTTACTGACTGTCTATGTAGAACATCAACAATACATAATTCAGACAGACATAGCTCTACTTCAGAAACCATCACAATATAATCTGAATTTACTTTTCCTCCCCTTCATTATCTACAAACCAAATTACCTAAAATTCCATTACCCGTTCGTCTATGAGCTCGTGAGCAACCAGATATCAGAACTCAGCCATGGCTGGACTTCCATCATAAAATATCAAAGCCCCCGTACTTTTTCAATATTCCAGTTGATCAACCCTGAAAAATACTGATACTCTTCAAATACCTTCGTGTCCTCAAATCGTTGCTAAAGACTTATTCTAATTGTCTAGAAGCAAATATTTAAAACGATATTCTATCTAAATGTTCAGGACACATATGTATACATAATATATATTTTCCAGTCGGGAGTAAAAAAACTGAATTTTGAAATTCTATCAATTTAGTGTAAGTAAAAATGTTCAAGTAGATATTCAAATACTCAATTGATGTTCAATAAATTGATGTTCAATAAATCGATGTTCAATGTTCATTATAATAAGGAATACAAGTTTTATTAAAGTGCAAGCTGATGGTTTAAAAACATGACCATAAGTGTAACTCGGTTACCTAACACAGAATATTTTTGACGCTCGAATCAAAAATATGGCACAGGAATACAACCTTGGACTTTAGTTCAACTTGTACTTGGTAGACCTAGTAAATATTCCAGAGCTTAATGAAATGTTTTAATCATGTAGTTAAATAATCGTCGATAAAATTGCTCAACACATTAATTGATACCAGTAGACATGAACATACATAGTTCGTTTTAACTGGATTTAATTAATATTAAATTCCAAGTTAATGTGTTGAAGAATAAATTGAATGTGAAACTGTTTTTCTTGTACTAGCAAAAAACAAAAACGAATGTATGTTGTAAATTGATATTTCATTGTTATGTGCAAACAATTTTACCGACGATGGTTTTAGAATTAGAAAAAATATATTATCATGTATACGTAATTAAATGTATAAATATCTGATCTCTTTAGACAATAAACTTTCTAAGTGTCAATAATGTCGTTTTATTACCCCTACTAACACAATAATAATTAATAGGGTTGATGACTAACTATTACTTTACTGTCCGTCTTATTGATTATTTCAAAACATTAGACACGTATTTTTTATTGTCTTACGGAAACAAATACTTTTAAAGATATATCGTTTTGAAATATCGATTGACGTCACTTCTAGGTACGTTGCTACGTACGTAGAAATGACGTACTTGCTCTTAAACTTTGATTCGTTTTATCTTAGTATTGTCTTATATGACTTAATAAAAAAAATATGTGTCTAATATTTTTTTCATTACCTAACTGACGGACTAATTTATTGTCATACCCCGTCATCATCCCTATTATTTAACAAGCACAAAATACATGAATAAATAAAGATAACGACAAAAACAGTCGTAAATTGATTAAGATCAAGGAAATAATAATAAATAATCTAAGAAATCATAATCTAAAGAACAGATCAGTTACATCACACTAAGGATTTCAAAAACATGACAAAGACATTACATGGTTGTACATATTTTCTGGACAAGGATCAAGAATTAATGGATCATACAAAGAAAGTCAAAGTGAAAGTATTTATTGAGAGAAATACTCCAATCCAGGAATTTTATAAATTTCATAACAAAAATTTAACCAAGGAATATGTAAAAATACAAAGCGTTGCAACCAAGACTCGATAAAAAGGAGGTTTGGCTTTGAGAGCTTAGCTATTTTTAAATAAACTCGCTTTTACTTGCATTGCTTACTCTAAACATATGTTTCAATACTAATATATGTAATATGTATATGTTTTAGCTACAATACAATAAGTGAAGTAACAGAGAACTAACATGGAAGCGGGGAACACGTGACGATGTTTGAAACTTTTCAAACAGTATTGTGACGTTTATGGAGCATCAACAAACAAAGCCTAACACGGATCCTAGACTGTGGTTTCAATTATTTATTCTACCAGTACCACCCCTTCTTCCTTAATTATATCTTCCATTCATTAAACCTCTGCCCATACGGAAATATTTACAATTTACATATCTATCGATTTCTCTTTTAGTTACCTAAGCTAGATCTTCAACCAATAGATTATAGTGTTATGTTTCAGTACCGTACCTTTATTCTAATCCTAAAGCCACTTGTCACTTACCTGTGTATACGTAGATTCTGTGTTAAGTTACATTTTCTTCTACATACGAGGAAACCTTCTACGTTGATTGTTTGGAGTCTTACAGCTATTGTTCTTCTAGGAGGCCTTTCGGACGGTGAAGCCAGTCGGATCCCGTCTCGTGGACGAAGTTCGCGACGGGACGACCCTCGGCGTCACACCCTCGCTGGCAACCAGCTGCTCTTGTATCCACACAACCCACAAGACCATGTCACCATCGAAATGCAGGTCAGTTCACTGGAACACACAGTATTAATTTCAGATTTTGGTCTAGGTGTCAGACAAGAGATGCGTTGAAGTTAAATAAAGCAATGGATCAGATCAGTTTCATGGGTCGATAATGTTCTTAGAGTTTCGTTACTGTGAGAGACGACGGAGCCAGAGGTCCCGTTTCGAATGACTAATCTGATACAGGACAGTTAAATTACCATACATTAGTAATTAGTTCTTTTAAACAACTATTAAGTATCTTTTTAGATTTGTTTTGTTAATCTTAAAAACAAAAATCGTACAATTTGCCTGTTTGTTTAACTTTCATGACATAAGAACAACAACATTAGAAAATCTTATAGTTTTACCTTAGTTGCAATATTCAATTAGAAGTAGGTGAGATAGTATGTCCTGCTTTTTTCTTTCACATTTCTTTTTGTATTAGCCCACCCAGTCACCACGTCTGCCGATGAATCCACCAGAATATGCTACGATCAACAAGCTTCGTGATCACACAGGCAGAATCGTAGACCTCAGAATGAATAAGAAGGTATTATTTGTGAATTATCACAATATCGGTGTTGTTATCACTAATAACATTCATATAAATAACAACAGAACAGTAATCTTCATTTGGAAGCAAGATGAAGTTTCTAACAGAAGTATTTCACGCAGACATTCTCGGTGTGCTTGTTCGTTTTACTTTGTTAATCTTCACTGCCTGTTGATTCTTCCTCGCTTGCCACTCCATTGCATCTGTCTTTAACATTATATTAAGTTGTGCTATTAACATTATTCATTTTTGCTTCTTCAATAACCGTATTTTTTGTAATGATTACGTCAAAGTTACTTCTTAATTTAATTTCAACAAAATCGACTCGAAATCATTATTCCAAATGTGTGCAATAAACATTGATGGTAGGAAAGGTTTATAATTAAACTATACATTAATAAACATAACATAGCACACATTGCGTTCTGATAACATGATCAAAACCAGGGAATAGTTTAAGACAAGTATCTTATTGTTGTGCGCGTAGCTCCCTGTAACTTGATCCGAGGCAGCATTCTCAAAGTTCTGTAGATCGCACCCCGCGGTCGCGGTTCTCATTGATCCTGTGCCTGGTATCGGGAACATTTTCACCTTTGAGTCTACCAAGTTTTGAATACTTTTGAATTATTGATTTAAGTATATTTATGCACGCTACACACATAACAGCCTACACACCTTACGATTTAACTGTGCAACTACATATATGCTCTACACACATTTCAATAGAAAGAAGAAAGAAAATCCGTTTATTACGCCACGACACACTACTGGCCGAGAATACAGTTACACAATAAAATTAAATGAGAGGTGCGTGGCAGCGCAAAATACACTCACAAAGCTCAGCTTAATGCCGAGGCCCGGGCACGAAGGCTCGAGTCCGCGACGCTGATTTTCAGTACCAGCCCGTATGATTCATGTAAATTCTATAAATGTTTTATCCTGCGCCTACAGTGACGCTGTTCGGAGCACACAGAGAACGATTAATTGTATGTGCAGTCCGACTGTACACATAAAACTGTATAGTTAAATCGGAAGGTGTGTAGCCTGTATTAGTCTATACTCTCCTAGTACCTGTGTGGTTTCTTTCTTTGCATTTATCATATTGAAAGGAATTTATACGAAACCTCAGAAGTTGAAAGTTTAAATTGAAGGATCGTTTCTCCAACGCAAGCGTAGGTTTGTTCAAAGATATCAGATTTTCAAGCACTAATTTAGTTGGTAGGTTTCATGCAATACTTGAATGTTGCATCCCACTTAATAATATTCCATGTTCATTTAAGTCCCACAAAAAATTAAACTTTCAGTTTTTTCAGTCAACAGTCCTCATAGCTATAAAGTTTTCTTTTCAAAGCTTCGTATGTTTTTTTGCTAAATATACATAAAATATGTGACCTAAGACCTGTTTGTGGTCGCTGTAAGTGAGACTAGATGAGATATATCTGTGAAAACTAACATTTTCATTACACTTATATTTTCTTCTTTTTATAAAGTTCATGCATCGAATAACTTCGTCATAAATCCTTTTGCAAGCCAAAGCAAGTTTATATCCAGCTCAGGGAGACACATCCTTTATGTGCTAGCTCGCTATGTATTATACAAATACTCACTTGCAAGCTACACTCGAGGAACTCGCATTCGTGATATTTAAGAATTCTTTAAAAAAGAAAATCTCGACCTTTGACTATACTCTTTGTGGGTTTATCATATGACTAACTGTATAAGATCAACAGTGCTACATGCATTACATATATATGTTACTATGTTGAATGTCTTTTGGGCACATTAGTGCTAATGAAATGTCTCAACACAGTTGTTCAACTATGTTCTAGTAGAAAGTCTCACTGAAGCTAGCTTACATACACTTAAGAGTATGTCATTCAATCGACAAATGGCTCCTAATTATTTGGATTACGATTGCTCTTGATGGACGCAGATAACAGCTTTGCTAATCAGCCTTTGATATTTTTATGGTGTCAAGTTGTAACTAACATGAGGGTGGGGTAAAGATAGCATTTTCGTGTTTTATAGAGCCTGTAGTATAGTTTTTGTTGCAGCCACCGATTGCTCGGTACCCGCCGCCCACCAACAACCTGCTCTTCGACGATGACCCCGGCATCATGTCCGAAGTTGAAACAGCTTCGACTGGGTTCCGTAGGGGTGGTAAGCAGAGGTCTTCCCTCCCCGTTGTTCGCACACCGAGCAAAACCCTGGAGAGACCGTTGGGTACGTACATTAAAAATAGTATAATATAATTATCATATCTCTTTAAATTATGTGACTTATCAAAGGTACAAATGATATTAATTATACATTAAAAAGGAGTACTGTTTCTTCTCCTGACTTAGGTATATGTATATGTGTAGTGACTAGTATCTAGACTTGAGTTATTGGCTGACTGACGGATTATATCTTGCTGTTCCTGAAGCGTCTGTAAGAATAAGAAGAAATCGATAAAGGTACCAACGGTAGGTTTCAATAAACAAAGAGTGACCTTCATTTTAAAACATAAGCACCTGCACAACACATGTTATTACATATTTGATGTGGTCAAACGAACTAGCAAATATGCCAAACAACTTTCAACTAATTTATAGTAAGTAGTTCCAACCTGTATGCTTCTAAAATATGGTACAATAATTCTAGAACACTAATTAAAATCGACAATATTCCCTGCAACAACAAACAACTCTTTCGTAGGTACAAAATGGTTCGTAAAATAACGTATTTCGGTGCTCCGTTAGAATATTGCTCGGCTACGGACTGCTGCCGTGTTCCGGACAACTAAAGTTCGGGACACAAAAGACGTAATCCAATCAAGTCATCACTATTGAAAGCTGGAACTAAAATCCATTCCAACAAAAATCCTTTGCTGCAGCAGAAAACAATTTTATGTGACTGTCGTATTACTTAAATATTCTTTTTGGTACATTTTCTTTTATCCCGTGCACTGTGTCCTTACACGTGTTACCGTGTTATATATTTACAAGTACTGTCTCGCAGCTTTTCTCAGTTGTTATTCCCTGATTTTCTCAGTGCTATTGTTATCTTTTTATTGTGTACTGCTACACTAACTTTATCAAAGGTACAATTTTTCGAATTAGAGTCGTGTTGATACGTACATACAGCATACTTGTATAAGTACTTTGTTTTGTTTCTTTGTTTTTTGAGTGCCGTTGCTGCAGGCCCAATTACCCCCTTTTACAATCTTCCTGATTCCCCTACAACACTTAAATTCCTAACCCCCAAAGGGCCGACAATGCATTTGTAACGCCACTGATGTTTCGGGTGTACCTACACGGGCAGCGGCGATTGTTTACCATTAGGTGATCCGTCTGCTCGTTAACCGGCTTATGTAATAAAACCAGTGGCGATGCTTCCTGTGACCTTGCCAGGTACTATAAACACCTTGGTATCCCATCTTACACGTGGACGCAAGGCCTCAGGAAGTCGACTTTTCCGTATCCTCGCACTAATTACCCACGGACACTGTGACTAGTGATTCTATTTCGATTTCATATTATGAGTAAATATTTACGAATAATTCTTCCCACAAACCTGCCACCTGTTTATTAGATTTCAGTTTTATCTGCGAAAATTTGTATTTCATTTTAATTTAGTTTAAATGTTGTACATTTGTCGGTTAACTGCCCACGTTAACATTATCTGTGGTCAAATTAACAAAAAGTAATTATATCTATTGGGGTGGACAAATTAAACCTATACTAACCCAAATAAGTTATTAATTAAATGACAAAATATCGAGATTTTAATGTTAGTACTAATATTTACCGAGGTTGCATATATTGCAGGAATAGTACAAAATCAGAGAATACATATTCATGTCTTCTATTGATTGCAAATCAAATTACAAATATACTAATTTCATCTAAATTTTATGAAATATGGACCTAATTTAACTGTAGTACATCAAACCACACAAGTACCCCTTTGTGGTCGCTTTGTGTGTAACATATTCAATCGATTTCGTATTTACAAACGCGATTTGTTGACTATCAATTAATTTTAATGGCATGGTTATGCAAAACTGTATATCTCAGTAAAAAGTTTAATTAAATTTCAAAAGTATTTGTCTCTATACGTTGATTTTTAATAATGAGCCTATGTAAGGTACGGCAAGATCCTATTAAAAAAAATATTTTAAATAAATGACTACAATAGGTATTATCGACGTACCTCAAAACTGACTGATTAATTGTGTAAAATTATTCTAACAAAGTAATATTAAAAAATAAAATAAAATATCTACTGGAATATAGATTTATATTTAAAATCATACACAGTTGTCACAGTTCAACTATAGAATGTATTTCTGTTGGCATTTATTTGACAAAATGCTTTAGAATTTTATTCCTGTGTATTGTTGAATAAGTTAAACAATATCCAGGAATAAAATAAAATAAAATATTCTGCTAACTGAATTGTACCTATTTTAGTTTTGGCTTTGTATTCTGGACCATTGTTTACCACAAACTCGAAGCTAACACACGTTTTGAAAAAGTTACGTTTGACTTTACCTATAGCTTTTAGGGACTAATAAAACCAATATCATAAACCTTATCCAATATCTATACAACCTGATTGTCTTCTAAATAAAAAAATAAATATATTTTCATATAGTGAACCGGCCCGGGCTATGTTAATTTGGTGCCATATGATAATCAATACAAATTATTACATTATTTTTGTTGTAAAGGCTTCGGCCATTAGATCTTCCTTTGACTGAAGCCTCCACGTATAAGAGGATTTATTCCGTTGACGATATTAAAAAATAAACTTAACGAGAACTGCTAATAAATCGTTTTCGCAATCAAATGATTTCATTGAACTTTTACCGAAAATAAAACATTTTCTTTGCGATCGAAAATATTCGATATACGAGTGAATTGGCCCCTGTTTTCTGTATTTACCTACTGTACTTGTTCGAGCATGAAAATGCCGCTGTTTTCACCGCAGCTTCGTTTTAAAGTATTGACAGCAACCCATTAGGTAAGTGCTTGTCCAAAATATTGTAACTATTACACGATGAAATTCACAGCACAAATAGGTAGTACAGTACAAATAGGTAGTACATAAGTACCTACGCGAGTATTGCAAAGGATACAAATTACATTTTCAGTAAATACGTGGGCCGCTGGACCGCGTCAACTCGCGGACGACATTCATTATACACTTCTCGTTTAATCTTAATTAAACCATAACTGAAATATTATTTCAATGGAATTTCATGCGGGTACTTGTAATTGTATGTATGTACTAAATACGCGTTATTGGTTTCGTAGTTTAGCTATTTATGAAGTACATAATACAATAAACTAAAAAACAATACTTTAAAATATGAGGTACTTACCTACTTTGTAGCATTGTAAACATTTGTTGTTTGAAGGGTTGTAGCCTAGTATCTTATTGCTATCATACGAATGATTCATGATAATAAGCCATCTTGCTTCGACTCTCCGATTGATATAGTTTTAAAGTACATCTAGAATGGAGGGGCGTGTTAAGCCATTGTTGCATAATATTGTTCACCAGCGCATTAAGTATTCGAACCTTCAAAGAGCTTACCTGTTACCTACTTTAGTTGAATACATTTAAAAATTATTGAACAAAGTTCAGACCAATATTTCCTATAAAACATTTGGTGTGGCTTAGTACCTAATAGTATCTAACTATGTACATAACGTTAGTCAGTTCTCAGTTCATTAAGGCTAGTCCTTTGAGTAATCGATCGAATCCTTTGCAAATTGCAAGCCTCCTATAGATATGCAATTGATTAATTTAATGAAGCTATTCAGGTAGTATGATGGGTCTATTTCATGATTGAACAACATTGAAGGGTAAAATAAATTGAAGTGGGATGACGCATGAATGATTACAATTTATGAGTGCTCTCCGCCGGCAGGTAATAGGGGGGAAAGTCGATGTTAAAGTGTAGTGTAGTGGAAGAAACTCAACATGTTAGCGACTGTATTTTATTTAATAACACTAGTGACTGCCTTACTTTACATTTATGATTTCTTTTCTGCATTGCTTGCTTACTACTTACAAGTACTTATATACTGAAGTTATGACGTTTTTCTGAGATAGTATTTAATGATTGCCTACTTAGTGCGATGGTCGTGCTCTAAATTCAAACTCAAATAACTTTATAGATCAAAGGCTTCATAAGACGTTACTAGATAGGTATATAATGCCAAACTTGCAGTCTCAGAACAACAAAGATGTAAGTCGGATTACATTAATTTTGAAATGGTTTTATTTTAGCTTGCCCCGTTAGTTTCCTTGGGCTTAATTTAGTAGTTAGTATTTTACGCCCGTCCTGACGAAAGATCGATCGATGATACTTGCGGAGATAGGTAGGCACTCGATGATATAGGAGTACCGATAAGATGCAGCTCTTAGGGCAGGAAGGTTAAGTCATGAGCGATGTCCAGAGAGACAACGTCACGACGACCTTACCTCTGGACATGGCAGTCACCGTCGCGTCGTGAGGTCTCTTCCTTGTATAATGACGTCCACCGTGAAGCGCCTTGAATATCCACATCCACAGCCTCTTAAGTGGCTACTGCTAACCAAAGCCTCTTCTCACACAGAGAAGGTTTGAGCATTAATCACTATGCTTGCTCAATGCGGGTTGGCGATTTCTAACTTATAATTAGAAATTATAAACCCAGGTTTCCTCAAGATGGTTTATCAGTGGTGTCTTAGTAATGTTAGAAAGTATAACTCGGAAAATCCTTCTAAGTCTTAAACCTGCGGGCCACCACGCCACCAATTTCCAATTTGTCTAATACAAAATGTCCAATAATAATTTCTGCAATATCTTTGTAGTTCTGTGAATTTCCCAAATCCTATCGAATACCTAGAGGTATTGTGCAATACCTAGAATTTCCAAATAAATTGTTAAATTGGAACTTTGAAACATTTCTGTTTACTATTTGCCGTCGTCAGTGCAAACAAACATATTCGTCCTCGAACACATGACACAGAGAGTTGTTCTGTACGCAGATGGATGTTGTATGTTTGTAAACGCACTCACGACATAAATGAAAATCCGAGTATGGGGAGCAATAACGCAATGTTATTGCGTTTCGTATGTTGCCCAAGGGAGAGTTCCGAATAAGGGTGGGTAGGGACCCACCCTTTGATAACGCCATCATTTTCAGGGAGGTTTCCACGCCTGAATCGATGGAGCAATTTTCCAGATACCAATATGGTTAACGACTGTGGTGACCATAAGGTACCAATAATAAATGAAGTAGGTACCAGTTACAAGTAAATAAAACCTCTCTAATTGTCGGTTGAAATAAGATGAGAGCTTGATATTTACTCGCACCTTGTACTTATCTTAAAATCAATACCAAGTAATCGAGTCTATGAGACAGGTACTAAAAAATAAAAAAGAATTGCCTCTTTAACAAAACAACGTAGGTGTTTTGAAGAAGCTGATCAAAAAATATACCTACGTCTCAAAAGCGTGCTTGAGTAGTTAATACCCATTAGATATTTTTTTGAAGTAGCCTGTGTACTGGCGGCTTCAATGCCGATACACCTCCCTAAATAATTATGATTTTTATTGTTATCAAGTTTCCTCCAAGGGAAATTCTCCCGTTGCCATGGTGCTGCCTTTTTTATCGTCTCAATAGCGGCTTAACCTGAAATATTTTTTTACCAAGACAAAAGGATTATAATTATCTTTCGTCGGTATTGTTTACTCGATGTATTTTACTCGGTAGGAGTTATTTATACGTAAGTAGGAGATATTGATTCCTTGTTATGTTCATAACAAATTATGTACTAAGTTTATTTAGACACTACAGACAGAAAAATATAGAGAGAAATCTGAACATGCTTTAAAAAGTTTGGAGTCACCCTTGAGCAAAGGTGGTGATTAACGCTCATTTTTTCTCTATGTTAGAAGAGGCGATGTGATGATGATGGGCGGTCATCAAAACAGTCGTCAATGATTGAAATTGAAACTTATGATTATATTTCCCAAGCATATTTAAATCCATAATTATGTAACAAGCTATTGTACAAGTACTTAGTTTCCCAGTTAAAAAGAAAACCCCACAAAGCGCACGATTACATCATTATTTCTAACTCAATGAATAGAGGCAATTGAAGCAATCAGGTATACTTAATCCATATTTTTCTATTTTCCTTTGAAACTACCTTCTTATTTTTCTTGGAAAGCCGATCTAATGACAATGAGAATAAGAAAAATCCTCTTGCTTTTCTCAACATTCAAAGATCATATTTAAATAGTTTTTAGTAATACTATATCTCTGTTCTTCGTGTTTGAAATAAGGCTGAAGCAGTGCCTTTGGAATCAAAGGATTTCCTAGATGATTCATTAAAATCTGCAATGTCTTTGTGTAAAGCGATTTATATTACAGTTTCGCATTTTGCATTTAGCTCATCTACGTTTTGGATATCAAATCCTGAGATCTGATTTATCAAAGAAACTTCATTAAGTTTCGTATTTACTTCACAGTAAGGTAACATCAAATGGATATTGCAGTTTGAAAGGTTCAAGGTTATATGAGGACGCTTCATTTTTTTTACGGAAACACCAGAGGCGTTACAAGTGCGTTGCCAGCCTTTTGGGAGTTAGGATTTTAAGGGTAGTTGGGGAATTGGGAAGGGGGAATTGGGCGTCCGGTAACCTCACTCACACAACAAAACATAACGCAAGCGTTGTTTCACGTCAATTTTCGGTGAGTCCGTGGTATCACTCCGGTCGAGCCGGCCCATTCGTGCAGCATGGCTCTCCCACGCTTTCCTTGTTTAGAACGATAGCCGCGGGAAGGGTGTCAAACGCGCTATATACCTACGCCTCAGGGCTTAATTTTAGTTACGTTACATAATATTTGGAATTATTTGGAAATCGAGCGAAATTAGTTTGCGCCGTAATCAAGCGATCGGTAATCGAAATGTATCAGAGCAAATAAACATTTCATTATTTTTTAAATTACTTTTTAAAATATATGTTTATTTTAGATTTGGTATTCCATTGAAATGTTATATGAAAATGATTATCCTAATGACTCTGGTAGTTATGTTTTGTAATGTTTTCCGGTATATGGAAAATTTGTATCTTACTAATATTAGGTATAATACGGGTCTAGCCTTGCTCGCCACCCGACCAAGGCTAGACCCGTATGGGCAGCGCGTCGCGTACCGCGCGCGCCTCAAAGAGCCATCATACCACCACAGATCGGATCCAGTAAGGCTGATGCCTAATCCGGAGCTGCGGACTACCTTGCGGGTTTATCGGGGCTCAAAAATCAAGAGTCTGACACTCCCTCTCGCCTCGCCCTGGCGAGAAAAGAAATTAGATGATGTTTCCCCCTTAAAAAAATTACTAATATTAAAGTTTTTAATGTTTGTGTGTTACTCAATCACGTGAAAACGGCTGAAGGGACAGGATTAAGTTTGGAATAAGGGTAAATTATGATTTGGAATAACACATACGGTACTTTTTTTATCCCACGAGAACGCGATCAAAGCCTCTGGCAGAAGCCATCTTGTTGATAGGTATTGAAACTTGAAAGGATGGATGTTAGGATATTTACGAAAGACGTGTATCTAGCAAGCATGATCAGGGAAGTCACTAAAGGGGCGCGCTCTATACGGACAAACTTCAACAAAGAAATCGGAGAGAGCACATGAAAATCTAGAAAATTGCCAATTTTTTTGTTCCATTTTCACAAAACTAGTTTTGACCTTTAGTTGACCAAATGGCTTTAAAGTGAATAAACAAAATATTAACGTCGCCGTCTGTAATTAATTAGTAAATATAATGCACCTTTGACAAACGGCAGCTGAAACGGGAAAGTTGGCAAGATTTTAATGGAATGGCAAAAATATGTGCAGCGCGCTCTCAGTGGGCCACTCGGACTCGTTTGAAGGAAAAACAAACTTGCCTTAATTTTGTTAATATTTTAGCTAAAGTTTCCAAAGCTAACAAAGTAAATATAACGTTGAATAAACAACCTTTCATTTTGTCTGTATACAATATACATGGTTCGTTTCTCGTTCTAAGTCAAAGTCAACATTATTTATATCAAAAAAGAAGGCTCTTTTGGACCATTTAAATTGTTTCATAATCGCGAATTTTACCTCGAAAGTGATGCGAAGTTAACTTTTTCTTAATATAACTTTTTCTTTACCTTATCGATTTTCCTAAGATTATCTAAATCTCAGAAAATGACATTATTTTTCGAATTGTCTTTCGCGCAGGTACCGTAAAACAACGTTGAAAATACTGCATAACGAAGATATTTTAATTAGCACAAGTTGCATCTTGTCTTATAGCTGTTACTGTAATGAATAATGTCAAGGCAACTGAGACAGACAAAGCATTATAAACTTTTAACAAGCGTTTTCTATGCAACGATTCTAAGGAGCTAACAACTAATTAGTCATGTTGTTCCATTATGCAGTAATAGGACATATTCTACTATTCACTTTACTCCTCCCACTCAAAGTCAAAGTTAAATAATTTATTCCAATTAAACTATAAATACTTAGGTACTTTGGAAACGTTAACCAATAAAGAAATAAATAATAGTACATACATCAGTCTGTGTGTCGAATGGAGAAGAACGGGTAAGAAACTCCATTTGTTACTTTATTAAAAAATATATGTTTATTATTTCTCTGATACATTTTTCCAATCAGTAAATTTTTTACATATAATATGTATGTGAAAACAATGCAGAGACATGAATGGTAGAACTTACTAAGTTAATACCGAGGGACCCTTTAATCTAACACTGTTGTCAATAAACAATGGCTGCGGCGCCTTCAGATAAACCTTTTGGACCATGATCTCCAATCCACCTGCCAATCGTGTGGAGATTCAAGTCACCTCTGTGGTGTCTGACACTTCTATATACTCGTAGGATTTCCTTTCAAAACGTTGTCAGTTTAGTTTAGAAGTGACCATCGACATTTGATATCGAGTTTTAACCTGATGAAGCTGAAGCTGAAGGTCACGCCTAACGAAGTAACTGGGTTAACTTACAGGTTATAAATAACGGATCATCAACGGGATGTTGTTATATTTTTAACTAAACTTGTTATTGATATTCTGAGCTTTACATAGACTTTGAACATCGATAGACCTACGAGTACTACACATACAGGAAAAATTACGGTTTGGTCTTACAAATTACCTTAAAAACATACCACTTTCCCGATGTACAAATTCCCTTGTGTTATGCGTATAACATGAGGTTTAGAGGTAAGGTGTTCGTTGCTACATGTCTGTCGGTGACTGATCATAATTTGAGATATCAATTCATGTGCGAGATACACTTCTATAATTCATCGAATTAATTGGTTCTCATTGCTGGATCTACAATCTAATACTATTGTATCTAAGCACTTTAGATAAGCTGATCCTAATGTACCTAAGTATGATAATTCATAGACACTATCTATCGACTCTATTTAATTAGGTACGGTACTGACATAGACTTGCAACCGTCTGGTACTTCAGATGCATTTAAAGATAGAAAATGAATACACCACACCGTACTACTATGCCATGTAACAAACTACCCACAAATTTTAAAAGTGTTAGCTCACTCGGCATTTTTAAATCTCGCCTATCTAAACACATATTTGCAAACTGTCTTGACTAACTTATCTAAATAAATGACTGAGAGTTTAATTGCTGAGTGAGTATAAAATATTTCTGTATAATATTATGCTATACATACATACTATACTTTATTAATGTTTCCTATATGTTCTCATGTAAGTGGCTTATTATTGTCTTTATAATGATTTATCGCGGCCTCAAACTTTATTTCCAGCCAATTTAGCAGGTTTATTTTCTAAATTTACTCTAATGATGGGAGGGAGAGAGGGCGGGCAATTCGGGTGCATAGACAAATCAATTTGTTCTAAAATTGTTGGAAACTGTAAATTAGGCGTTTTGATTGGGAATTTAGCTGGATACCAGTGGTCTAATTATGAAAGTATTTTCATATCGCATTAGTTAGCTGAAAACTGTGAGCTGTGGAAAGCAAATCCTACGTATGTATGTAAACCAAATGCTTTTGAAATTTCACAGGTTTAATCTTCAAATTTTAGTCACTCCCTGATGGTATACGACAATTATTTTTTTATAGCTGAATCCTTTTTTTATTTTCTACCTGTTAGGCACTTTTTATGTCAGATAGCTGAATTTCTTGAATTTATTTTTCTTCTTATCTGAAGCGAGTTATTTTTCCAATAACAATAAATAATATCGACATTGCGACAGCAATCTTGAGCTCAATCCAATAAAGAACTACATCACAGAACAAATACAGTTTCACTAAATTTCAGTGAAAGCGCTTCTAATGTTATTGGAAGTTACCACAGAATCTAACAAATATGTTTTTATTGTGTACCTGTCGTAACAATTTATCAAATTGACAACTGATTCCAGTGCAACTAAACAAACTGACAACTCCATATTTACACGTTGTCCACTTCTCAGTTTAACACAATATTAATTTGCCGTTTTACTACGTAGTCTGAAATTGAGCGACAACTTGGCACTCATGCTAATGTTTGCTTTCTCCTGCAATTCGTGAGTGTGCAACAATACAGTTAAGTTTGTCCAACACAAACTTACCCGCGCCGGTACAAAATAATAATTAGTTCACATTTCGCAATTAAAATACGGAACAGCTTTGTAATATATTTTCAAAAGGATTGTCGCTTTTGTTCCGAACCTTACAGAGATACTGCAAAGTGAAGCTTCGCATTTATTTACTCTTATTTCAAGTCCCAGACTAGATAAGTTTCCTGAGGCAGTCTTTGTTTTTATTTACAAACTAGCTACTTCCACGCGGTTTCACCCGCTTTGGTTGGTTTCTATTGGTCATAGCGTGATTTCTTATTGCCTATAGCCTTCCTCGCTAAAGGCACTACCCAACACAAAAAGAATAATTCAATTCTGACCAGTAGTTCCGGAGATTAGCGCGTTCAAACAAACAAACAATCAAACAAACAAACTCTTCAGCTTTATAATATTATATAGTATAGATAGTAATTTAATTTATTTTAAACATTATTCTTTTACATTATATAAAACATTACATTTACAACTACAACAAACATTACATTCTTAACTTACATTATATTAAAGAAGGGCCAAATTAAAAGTACCCTTAATCGACGAGCATGCATGAAAAGACTGAGGACTGTTGATGAAGCGAAAGAGGTATGAAAGATTCGTAGCAATTGGCGTTCCATTGTCTCTACCTACCCCCATGGGAGACAGGCGTGAGGTTACGTATGTATGTATTTTTTTTTGTTTCATATACAATACATGTCAGTACATTTCTAACCAGGAACACAGGCTTGTACCTAGTTCATTTCTATATAGATTAAGCACTAAGTCTAGTTCAGGTTTTATACAAATGCACTAAGGTCTCCAAATAAGGCAATTTTGTTGACCAATGTACCTTGTACAATACGATGTATACTTATACAATATAGAAAGTACGCAGCAATGTAGTATATACATATATCTAGTGCCAATTGCCACTAATTGGCTTAACTTGATTGTCTAATTAAATTAATGATTAATACCTGTGTAAACCAATATCGCTTTGAGTTCGAGGGTCCGATATACCTACATATTATATGATTGACTAGCTTTTGCCCGCGACTTCGTTCGCGTGGAATAGTGACTTCCGGCAAATTTTTGGTTTTAACCACATAGTTCCCGATCTCGCGGGATCTCTTCAAAAATGAGATGTGGAAGATATTCCAGGGAACTCTTCAAAAATCAACATAATGAGCTCTGCGTTTGAATTTAATATTGAAAAAATAGTTTAAAAACGGACTTAAACTAACATAAAACTAAAGAAAGCTACGAATTACGAATTTATAACAATTAAAAAAGAAACTATATTACAACCTATCCTCTATGCTATAATAACCAAGCTTAAACTAAATAATTTAAAAGAAACGACTTAAATCTAATCTAATTAAAAAAAAATTAGACTTACAATTTTATTAAAAAAACTAACTACAGTAACTACTAATAATCGATATCAAACTAAACCTACGTTAAATAGGTTACCAAAAAAACCAGGAAAACCCAACAAATAAACTTATTAATTGACAAATACAACGAAACCAATTTAGAATATACGAAACAGCAGGACCACTACAGACAAATAATCATACGACTGATAATACACTTTTTCTACGATAGTACCGAAGCGCTCGGCCGATACCCAACCAAATGAATGTAACGAAACCATAGCGCGATCTATTTCGATCCGAAATCGAAAGACAACTTGGATTATTTATTTATACTCCGTTCGGGCATTTTCTTTTTACTAAAAGTTTAATTATATTGATATTATTTTTTTCATACCTTTTTACTATTTATTTACTTTTTTTCGATGAATTAAAACAATAACATGAACCGAAGTCGTGTAACGATCGACATAGAATTATCTATACTCCGTTAGAGCATTTTCTTTGTACTAAATGTTTTATTATATTGATATTATTTTTTTCATACCTTTTTACTATTTATTTACTTTTTTTCGATAAATTAAAACAATAACATGAACCGAAGTCGTGTAACGATCGACATAGAATTATTTATAAATAATTTATTTCTTATTTTTATTTTTTGATTTTTGAAGTAAAAATATATCTATGTCCTTTCTAAGGTTCTAAACTATATCTGTACCAAATTTCAACCAAATCCGTCAAATAGTTGCGGAGATTAATGGTATAAGCATAGAATGTTCGACGTGATTCTTTAATTTGACATAACTTTTTTATTTATGAACCGATTGACATAAAACAAACACTAAATGTAAATTTAAGCATCCCACAATATATTCGTGAAAACCGCATCCAACTCGGATCAGCCGTTTCTGAGATTAGCGCGCACAGACGAACAGACAAACAGACAAACAGACAAACAGACAAACAGACAAACAGACAAACAGACAAACAGACAAACAGACAAAAAAAAAGTTAATTACATTTTTGGGTTCGACATCGACATAACAATAACCCCTGCTATTTTTTTTATTTTTATTTTCAATGTACAGACAGCACTTTTCTACGATTTTATTATATGTATAGATGCAAGTCGGAGTTAGTTTTACGGTAAGACCAGTTTGTGCTATTTTTTATTTGCAAAAGTACTTTTAGAACATTTCTGCAAAAGAAATTTGCTTATTTACTTTGCTGATGAGGAAATGTTTTTTTTTTTTGTGTAAATGAAAGTTTATTTGTTATTTAGTTTGTTTAGTAAGTTTATTAGGTTTTTTGTTTTAGGGTTTTCCATAGTAAGTATTGTAAATAGGTAAGATTAGAAGCGACTCTGCGGGTTACAGTTAATTTGTTTTATAATAATTATAATATTAATTAATTAAAGATTAATAGAACGAAATTAAAGCAGATTCTGTTCAATTGAAGTATTTTGTAAATTCGACCTTAAATCCAAGTGGAGTGAGTCCATTTGTCATTTCAATGCCAAACCCTATTGCTAGCTAATTTATGCTCCCTTGGATGGCACGTTCATCCGAATGGATTCCACAAACTTCCAGCCAGCGCCCCCGAGCGCCAATTACTTGCGGACTATTAGACCGATTACGTTGCTGGTATTACCAGTATTACATCGAATAGTCCATTTCATGATTAGTTTCTATGACTTTCTCTATGTATCTGCATCATTTGGTTGACAAGCGAGGTTTCGTTGGATTTGAACGTTGCATACATGAATACATACATAGTGTAGGCAGAGACCATGGATCGTTGCGTATAATTTTATTATTCATTCATCAAGGTCATCATTAGCCAGTAACTTGCCCAGTTCTGGATAAAACTATCTTGTTAAGCGATATTAATATTAGAGCTTAATTTTTATAACCTTAGCTAATATACGAGTACGTGGTATATGACGAGAGTCCTTATCCTCCATCAGAACGCCATTGTTCACTTCAAATCAGAGCCAAACAGTCAAATTGCTCACGCCACAGTCAGCTTAAGTGGTCCACAACTGATACAATTGAAAATGTCCCGTCGCTACTGAAAATGCATTCTACGTATTATTTTTGCTGCCGGCTCAGCGTTGGAGGTAACCTTGAAATTCGACGACGTGCAAAAGGGTATACAGAATGTAAACGGAACGCTCCCGAAAAGGCTACAATTGTTTTTGTTTTTATATTTTAGATCGTTTAAGTTTTCGTGTGCAATGCAACATCAACCTTAAGCAGTTGATTATATTTTTTTTTTTATTAAATAAAATACACTTTAAATTCCTTATTTTTTTATATATTTTGGACACGTATTTTACTTTCACCTGTTTTGCATTTGGGACCGTTCCATTTACGGCTTGAATAATCATAGTGCTCCTGATATAAATGGCGAAAAGTCAGGCAATTTTAATTATTATCAAAACTTTAATAAAATTATCGGTACGTTTGTAGAATAAATACTGATAATTTTATTATGATATATCTATATACTCTTATGTAGGTATATATCCATATGTGCGTAGCGTTAAAAGTTGGTTCAAAAGTAACGGCAGTCGACAGGTTATTTAATTCCCGCGCTTTTGTTTTGCGCCATTACCGAGTAAATTATGCCGAGTGTAACGTCATGTTTTCTGATTGCATTCATACGTTTATTCATATTTTTTAATTCATTTTTATCTTGGAAAACAGTTGTTTTACTACCGTCAGTTAGTTCAGTTGAACTCGCGTCGGTATTCTTTGTTTTTTATATTGTATAATTATTTTCTTTCGGTTTAGCATTGCCACGTAGATCCTAGTATGACCTAAAAGAGCTTTAAGTAATCCGGGTCGTATTTCTTCTATCAGTTTATCTATAAAAATAGTTATTGATTGCCTAATGACTGCACGGTTGGTGCAATGGCTGGGCTACCGGCTGTCGCGCAACGTGTAGCGGGTTCTATTCCCGGACGAAGCAACTCTTTGTGTGATCCACAAATTGTTGTTTGGTCTGGGTATCATTGTGTATGTGAACTTGTTTGTGTTTAACCGCACCCACAACACAGGAGAAAATTCTAGTGTGGAACAATTTCTAAATAAAACAAATGACTTGATATTAGCAGTAGTACTTCTAGCTTAATTAGCAAGTACCTCTAGTAGAACATCGTGTAGCCTACTTCAAACACGTAATGAGGAATATAGGAGCAGACCAGTACCACTCATCTTCATAATAATACGCTAAACTTTATACAGGTTTTAGTTTTATATTTTGAAGTGGTGTTGTGTTGTGAGGTTACTGGGAAAGTCCGGTAGATGAGTGTAGTGTTTTATAATTAGAATTTATGTTGGAAAACTAGGATGATGTTCTTTTTTTTTAATTCCTCCTTAGCGCTGAAGTGCTGAGCGATGTAAACTATGGAGCGTTATTAAATACCTGTATTGTTTTTTTGAGCCGCTCAGCTTAGTTACAACGAAGAACTTGCAGCACCCAGGTACTAGGAATGTTATTTTTTTACTCCCAGTACCTTTTTTAGATGCTTAGCTATTATCTACTAAGTTGAGTTATTTTAATATCTGCTGACAATGTTGTTACATTGAAGTGAAATGAGCTGTATATTAAATACTGAACTTTTTTTGAGTGGGAAAATCATCCAATGACTTCTCCCGTCTGGGGTGAGGTGGGAGGGAGTGTCAGACTCTTACTGACTAAAAACCATCCCGTTCCTTCTCCTACCGGGCCCCATCTGGTCTGGCTCTTTGAGACGCGCGTGGAACGCGACGCGCCTTGCGCACGGGTCTGGTTCTGGTCGGGTGGCGAGCTACCTTTGCTCGCCGTCCGTAGACCCGAAGTTTCCTTTGAGCTACCGAAATGTCAAAGGAGCATCCTCTCACAGCTCGTAATTCTAGGACTGACTCGAGTCAATCGATAGTAATTACATCTTGCATAGAGGTATATTATTGCAGACGTATATTACGGTGCAGTAGCTGGGCTACCTGCTGCCGCGCAACGTGTAGCGGGTTTGATTCCCGCACGAAGTAACTCTTTGTGTGATCCACAAATTGTTGTTTGGTCTGGGTGTCGTTGTGTATGTGAACTTGTATGTTTTAACCGCACCCACAACACAGGAGAAAACAACAAATGTTAAATAAAACAAATTACTTGATATTAGCTGCGTTGAGCCCGAGCCCCGGTAACCTTTTACGTAGTCCGCAGCTCCGGTTCGGACATCAGCCCAGTGTGGTGGTCTGGCTCTTTGAGGTGCGCACGGAACGCGACACGCCGTACGCACGGATCTAGTTCTGGTCAGGCGGCGAGCTACCCTTGCTCGCCGTCCGTAGACTCGAAGTTTCCTTTGAGCTACCGAAATGTCAAAGGAGCATCCTCTCACAGCTCGTAATTCTAGGACTGACTCGAGTCAATCGATAGTAATTACATCTTGCATAGAGGTATATTATTGCATAACGCGCCTTGTTTGTTGTTTACTCACGTGACATAATAACGACGATCTCATTATCGACCTCTCTCCTGTTATGGTGGACATACATACATAATTATATTTACTATCATGTCCTTGACCTATGTACTATTCACATATATGTATGTATGTATGTATGTACCTATGATAGGTTAGCATTTAATTTAGCAAGTTATACTTCGGAACGAACATTTAACTTCACTGGCGAACAGACTGACGGACAATTCAATTTGAAGTTTTAAATGTGCCTAAGTAAGGATTAATTGAAAAAAGTCAAAATCATAGCTGAAAGCGTTGATTTTGACTTTTACTTGACTTTGATATTAGTATGTACAGTATAGTGAACGTATACATACCCCCGCTAGCTTGACGTGCGTACCGGGAGCTGTAGGTACGTAGAAAATTATAGGTACTAACTTTACTTATAGTCCTAAGTTAGATTTTTACGTATTTGTTAACAATTAGTAATTAATACTACCAAGAAGTTATGAAGAGAGGTGTGGTGTATCCCATTTATTTTTCTAACGGTTTTATTTAGGTCTTAAAAGACCTAGACCTTGTTTGAAGTATTATTTAAAAGGTACCAATATGTTACAAAAGTATTATACAAAAGTATTATACTTTTGTAAGATATTTATCTGAACTATTTACCTACCTATTAAACAAATAAGCTCTCGGTCTATTCCCAGATAGAACGTGCCCTTAAAATTACAAAGTTTATATAACTAGTTACAAAGTGCATCATAATCCAAAGCACCCAAAAATAGATTTTAAAACCATTCCATAAAGTACACTTTTTGTCGAAATCAAAAGCGGTTTAGAACATTTTTTTTAAAGTTATTGAAAAAATCACTTCATCTAAGAAATAATAGAGTTGTTTTTCGAACTTGAAACCATTTTATCACGACCACGTACTTTATCAAGGTCGTCACCACTTATCGGGATTACTAGATCGTTTCAAGGTTGATAATGCAAATGGCCAATACACCTATACAGTATACAGAGTGCTTATGATGGGAATCGATAGTTTTAAGGTACATTTTACTAAATGTGCGATGACTGTCTTACTACCTTAATTATTTTGTTAAGATTATTTTTCAACACGAGTAGTAGTAGGTATTAGTACAATCACCAAGAAATATAGTAGTTTAACTAAGTCTTTGACTGTCAATAGAAAATGCAATGGCAAATACTCCGTTAACGTCGGTTTCCGGTGACCACCACGGCGTTCAATGTGTTAACTTGAAAATATATTATTACGGGTAACTTCATTATGATATCACATGTTTAGGTAAAAACCTCGAATACCAATTATAAACTCACATATTATTAAAAAAATATATAAATCAATGTATAAAACTGTCTGTTACATATACATCAAAGTTTGAAAGTATAAAAAATAACTTTATACGCACGAGGCATCAGCATGCAGTGCGAGCTAAGTGGGTGTAACGATGTTAGCCATGTTGTACAGGGCCGGGACATGACATGACTGACCTAACAGTTGTTACACTGCACATAATATTGTTAAAACATATGTATAACTAATTTTACCAACGAAAAATATGTCGTGTTTAAGTTAAATCTAGCTACAAATCTTTTTAAAATAACTGAACTTAGATTAAGATAATTAGTCGATATTTAGGATTATCCTTTGTGTAATTTTAGATTTGTTTGAGCGTTAAGTTGATCTTAAAGAAGATTAAGGATAATTGTTAAATTGGACTTATTGATAAATAAATAAATTAAACAACAATAATAACTATCAGAGTTAAATGAAAATTCTTCATATAACAGCTAAAATAACAATGAATATAATACTTATTTAAAACAAATGTAGTTTTTCAATACTGTCAGTAACATGCTTAAAAAGATTAAGAACATTAGTAGGTACTATTTGATTAATTACGATTAATTACTTCTTAGGATGCTAGAGCTAAAAACTATCTTTTTGTTAACCATGACCCTAGATATTATCACAATAGCTTTTCGTACAGAAGTATCTCTGTACATTATAACTGTTACAATATGTATCTCTCCTTTATTCCGTTGATTGCTGATCAAGTGGTCACAAGAGCAACGAAGTACTCTTGTTTCTCGTTTTATCGATTTTCTCGACTTAGCACAGAGTCTGATCTGTGGC
Organism: Spodoptera frugiperda; assembly: GCF_023101765.2. Lineage (NCBI taxonomy): Eukaryota > Metazoa > Arthropoda > Insecta > Lepidoptera > Noctuidae > Spodoptera > Spodoptera frugiperda. Next base: position 579,193 of record NC_064236.1, on the reverse strand, counting down.
TTGCAGTAAGACACGTTTGCTTCAACTTAAAGTTTTATTTTATTCATAATATTACATCAAAGGGAATTTTTGAGTTAGTACGAAAGTTGTCTTTAACTGAAGTGAATGTCGCATGTTTCTCGAAGCTCCTTTAATACACGCTGCAACGTCACTCGCAACCACTTCTCAGAAGAAGAAGTGTTTCGCGAACGTGCTACGTGCTGCATGAAATGTTACGTTTAAAATTAAAATGTAAAGAAGACATCATTTGTATTTAAATCTTGCCACGACACATGACTGACAGGAAATTTAATGAAAAGCTGTAATCATAGCGATGTTCTACGTATGTATATTTTTAAGGTGAGTATAAACTACAACATTTTCTGGAGCATTTCTGTGTAATGTAGCGTTCTTACGAAATGGTACAATACTGGCAAAAGCTTAGTTTCCAAAGAATTTTAGTTCGGAAAAGGATGATACACTAGAATATATCATAGAGCGGCTCGTTGTTCTGTTACAAGTAAATGTTGTAGTCTATACTTACGTTTATGGTTGAATATTGGACCTGTGTCCAACTATCGGTGGTATTACTGTAGTTATCAAAAAGAGGATGAATGTTCTCGATTTTTTTTTGTATTTTTTAGATATTATGATGATCAGCCTGTTGATGATCAACTGTCTCACATTTCCTCGGAAGTGTTAGATGAAAATTATTTTTTGACACAATAAAGATTAATGTCAAAATACAATAATTCCAACATTTACCCCGTTCCTACTACCTACATGTGCTTCGAGCCGGAGTAACCCGTCTGTGGCTCTGAGTCGGGCATCAGCCCTACTAGACCCTAACTGTGTTGGTCTGATGGGTTTTTGAGGCATGGCCGGAGGCGTTTGGTCTTCTTAGGGCGGGTCAGAACGGCTAAAGTTCAGCTCCCGTTCGTTCCGATTTAAGTGCTTTTTCACCCAGCAATAGAAGTATGACGAATATAATTATAAATGCTGGGATGTATCACAAATATTTTCTTAAATTTCCAGTTTCATAGAGACTTACAAAAATTAACTTTGGGGATGCAATTTGAAGACTTACTTTCGTTTGGACGTAGTTTCTGTTTGTTTCGACAGTGAATAGGTCCTGGATTCTGAATATTAAATATTGAAAAACGGGAAGACGAAAGAAAATGATAGAAGTTACATAGGATAAATTAAAATCATAAGCATTAACCGCCCCGCTCAGAAAGCCGCCAACGCATTGCGGTCCAAAGACACATTAAAAGAAAGAAACAAAAAAAAAAATACTAATATACTACTCACAAGCGTAGTTACTACTTCTACGGAAAAGATTAGAACTAGTACGTAGAACTTATAAGTTAGTGTGTGTAACAAGTTGCCCCTGTTTCCACCCTCGTGTTCGATTGACATAGTGACCGTGAACGGCCACCGTGACCTTGCCCGCATGCTGCCTCGCCGGCCGATGACCTGGCGCCGACGTACCGCTCGCATGCTGCTGAAATTGTATGACTACGTAGTACTACGTAGCATAGTAAAAATTGTAGTAGCAATTTTTACTTACTTCTTTCCATGAGCTTTACGTTTGAGTACATACACGCGTAAGTATATTCTGAATGACGCTTTTGTAACATATTGCGGTTCTAATGTAGGTACTCGTTTAGAATAAATACAACGTCACACTTTGTAAAATCAAGAAAGGTAAAATTTACAATTCAATGTTATAGGGGACGAGCTATTACCGTAATAAAAAGAAATCTAAAGACACTGTCAATAATAGGTACATTGCCCGATGCACGTATTGAAAACTAGTTGTGACCGCTTGACCAACGAGGTAAATCTTTATGCTTCCGACAGATATTTCTAAGCGCATTAGTAGCACGGGTAGCATGCCGCCCGACAGAACTAGATACCAACTTTCGGCATGCCGCGTTCTGAGCCTCAAAGAGCCATCAGACATCACATACAGGGTCCACTAGGGTCCATGCCTTAAAGTGTTACCCATTATTTATCGTAGTCATGTAAACATAGGACAAGAATTAAAACAAAGTGGCCTTTTAGTCAGTAAGTAAGTCAATCATACCTTACTGTCGATCCTCATAATAAAGAGCGGTACCTACCTACCGTCTTCATTATTATGTGTCGGTGTACCAACATTAATTAGCTGATTATGAATTCATTACTAACCAATAATCAAGTTTGATTAGCTTGATATTAGTTATCGTTCCATCAATTCTTAATCTAATCGAATCCTATACAAGTAAACATTAGACATATACCTTCATAGATACAATCATCCATTCTGTTTAATATGGCCGAATTACCTTACGGCAGAAATTAATAAACCAACCAATATTTAAAATCTTTTAAGATTGTATTTATCATTCGTTTTATAGTTTTTTGCATAAAAACAACAACGATCGAGCGATTTTGGATTAAAATTGGTGATCAATGTCAGCGGACAACATTTCTAGACAATAGATAAGTTTAAAAACAGTCCTGTGAGACTCCTTTTGTGACATTAAAAAAGGTTTATTTTTCGGGAGCAACCGTTTAACAACGCCACCAAATTATCACCATAGTTGGCCTCCAAAAGGATTAGAGGAATTAAGCTCTATTACTGCCTCGTTGGTCAAGTGGTCGCACGAAAAATTTCGCAGAAGTAGCACAGTGTCTGAAATTGTGTCCAGTACATGGCAATGGAGTCACCTGCTGTTACATGGGACTTGTAACACAAATGGTGAAAAGTGCCACATCTACCTACCCCTTCGAGGATAAAAGGCGTGACGTTGCAGATGTTAATTCTATCTCCGAAATTTTGACCAAAGGTTTCAATTCAAGGCTCTCCAGCAATGAACTTATATACGATAGCGGGGAGCCAACCCTGAAGCGATAAAACGATTTTGTAACATTCCGTCGCAACTCGCAATATCGCAGAAAATTCTAGTGCAAGGTGAAAAATATGCATGGAAACCGAATACCGGACTATTTCACACTACTTGTGAATATTAAAACCCGGTGCGTAATATATATTTCAAAAATTCATGATATACTCAACTAGCACAGAAACTTCTACTCATTCTATATTCTTTAGAAAAATACCTATATGTAAACAGAATTTGTGTATGTTTAGACCTCACTGTATAGTGTATATCCTGAAGCTGTTTGTTTAATGGTGGTTATATTTCGGGTGTTGACGATGATATTATATCAATTACTAGCTGTTGCCCGCGACAGCATTATTTAGGTAACATTGAGCCCCTAAAAAACAACTTTCTTTTAGTAGGTACCACCTAGTCCTCGTGAATGTTAATTCCATTTAAAATACTTCCTGTTTACAACCGGGCGGAATACTTGATTCTTAAACAGTTTTATAGTCAGCAAAATAAAGAAAAAGTAATTTAAAAATTATAAGAGAGAATAAGTTAGTCCGTTCACCGAGTAAAAACTATTATGGATCAAAAACCAATAAGTATCTGATTCCGACGTTACATAATGAAAATGATTGGTCAAGGCACATCAACAGTAAAAAAAGTAAATAATCCCAAAAAATAAGTATAAATATATGTTACTTACCGAGTTAGTTAATGAAAACGTATTGAGGCATTGCCCCTAACTGCTGACCTTTAAGAAAGACTCAAACTCAAATGGAAAGAGCTTATGCGCGGAGTTTCTTTGCGCTACAAAAATCGCGAAATTAAAAGACTGATTAGTTACATAATCTATACAAAAACAAACCTTTTTCGTACCTATGTATATCAAACATATATACCTAATAACAACTATGCATAAACATTTCATAATAACACAACTATTTACTAGGGAGCGTACGCAATTAAAACAGTTAATTTTTTTTTTTTTTTTTTTTTTATTTATTGATTTACATCAGGCAACGAAGGCCCATATTAATACAATAATACTATACTAAAACATATTATAAAATACTATAAATACATAATTATGCTATTAATTATTAAGGTCACACGATGTGACGATGCGTGGCGTCGTATTACGCTGCTCGGTGTCACGTAGCCTGCCTCGAAAACGTCGGTATATGACACCCTTCGGCCAAAATTCTGCCTTGAGGAACTTCTCGAGATGTTGAGTTGGAACTCGCATCACAAACGACTTGAAGTTGGTATTTTGATGCGGTTCCAACCTTACGATCCTCAAGGTCCAGTTGGTCTTCACCTTCACATACTCCACGACGTCCTCCGCCTTCGTGGTGTGGTGTAATCGGGACACATACAGCAGCGTCGTAGGCACAGCTGGACGCAGCAGCATGTTTGGTCCGGTCAGTCCAGTACCGCACTGATTGCGAGAAGTAGGCTTCTTCTTCTTCTTCTTTTGGACTTTGATGAAGCCATCCTCATCACACTCAGGCTTTTCTGGACAGCGCTGTACTGGAATCCTTGTTACGGATTCACAGCGCCGGTTCTGCTTACCCCTTTTCGGCTGCTTAGGTAGTGAAGCAGCTGTAGTGTTAGCGGCAGCAATTGCGGCGTAAGCTACTTTAGGGGTCGACGTAGCTTCGCGTGACGTGTTCTCTGCACGTGGAGAGACACGAGGAGCGGCGGGGCACGGTGCATCGACCTCATTATTTGCAATAGGCGATGAGTTCGCCGATTGACAACTGCTGACCGAAACATTTTGCGCCCCGCGACGTGTGTTCACGTTGGCTTCGCCTTGAGACCTACTTTCCGAAACAGCATTGCGTAACAACACTATCTCGGCACGCAGTTCCTGGATGGTAGCATCAGACGTCTCCAACTTGCACTGCATCTGGGCCAGGCTCGACTTCAATGATGTGATATCCTTCAGCAGCCTGGTGACATCTACGTGGTCGAAAGTGACGGGCGGCAACTTATGTAGCTCCTTCGCCACAAATGTCGGAACGTCGTCAGGGTCGGTCGCCTTCATAAAGGTGATGATATCTTGGACGCTCTTATCCGTACCATCTCTCCTCCTCGATGGCATTTGGTCCAGCTTCCCGGTCGTTTGGAAGAGTAGCATCTTGCCTTTGCTGATCTCGTCTTCTTTGAAGCTCGACTTGCAAATCTGCATGATGCTGACCTCGTCCATGGTGTCGATGGCATGTTGTATGAATGCCAACAGCTCGTTTGCGATAAGTTGTTGTGAACTCATTGCGAAATATCGGGCAGCGACTTATGCCGCGACCTTTGCGTACAACTGCAACACGTCCGTACTCGAGCGCGCATCGCACTGCACTGAAAATCAGCTAAACTCACAATTCCATGAAAGTAAACACGAACATGTAAACTATCCGCAACTTTGGTTTACCAGGGAAGTTGCCACTTTGTTGGCTTGCCTGCTTTTCAATTCTGAACTGTGTATGATGCATAAAATATCTAACATGTAGGATAACGTAACCTTTAAATGATTGCTGACATTTCAAATAAGTGTTTGAAACTACATATTATAAATATATGGTGCTGTAATACGTGATCTTATGTTTAATATGAACTCTATGAACCGGTTTATTCGCTAGGTCCGCCTACGTCTTGCATTTGAGAGAAGGTCTTCTCTGAATCTACGTCTCCTCTGAATTTTAAATAATATTTCTATTTTAATACTTAACGCCTGATTCACCTTCAAACCATATTAAATATCCAATAAAATTATATGATAGGCCCTTAATATGCATTTGCTCGTACTTATACTTAATATTCAGTCGAGCGAGCAAATAATTCATCGAATAAAATCAGTCATCCATAAATACAGCAATATTTACGTAATGATAGAGAATCGAGAAATTAATTTTATATTTTTCCGCTTAATACTTGAGTATTTTAATCATCGACTGGAATATTCCTTTAGCAAAGAAAATTCTATTAACAACCAATTAATCCGTGATTTAACGAAGGCTAATTGTTATTGCATACTGCGTAATGTTTTAGCAATAATAAATCTTAAGCTGTGATATATTTCATAACGCTGTTAACCCGCGGTCAGCGCGCTTACAGCTTTTTTTACATTTACAGTATGTATTATTTCCAAACCTAAAAACGTGGTGCCGTGTCCGTGCTGTTACTGTGCGCCATCACCCTAATAAGTTAAATGTTTTAAAAAATGTTGTGTTCTTAACACAACGTTTTACGATCATTAATAAAATTATATGAGTATTAATTTTTCGTTAAGTAACGCTTCACTTTTCACCAGCTATGTTTATAATTGTAAACTCATGTAAAAGGAAGTACGAAGTAAAGTTTCCTATGTACACGTCATGAGGTGAACCTCAAACGATAGGTAATGTCGTGGCATCACTCCGCTCGAGTCAGCTCTTCTTGTTGCGGAGAAACATGGATCTCTTACACTTAAAAATGGAGTGCGTTTAAAGTCCTACCTATACCATTTTTACTAGCTATAGGAACTATAAGCATGAATAGAGAGCATCTGCATGTAATATATTCCCCCCTCATTCGGCTCAAGTATGGAATTCAGGAATCAGTCAACCAGAAAATCTCTCCCCCGAGTACTTAACCTTAATTTTTTGAATAAAACTTCAGCCACATTATGCGAGTCCCTCCACTGACTTCCTACAGAGATGTGTATAAAAAATAAGCTTATAATATTGCATTTTCCTATTAATGTTTTACTGTTCAACTGCTAAAAGCACAATGATGCATTCGTTAAATATTTGCTTGCGTACTAATTACGGTAATGAGTTCATTTCCAACAGTTTACTGTAAAATTGTTACTAAGCTAATTAATGAATTGAAGCTCCAACTATTCAAAATATTTGATGTTCAGAGTTATTTCATAATTAACAGAACAACCTTGACGTGGAACGAGAGTTTGGTGTTGAAATCTATCGAATATTCAGTTCCTGGCCACATCATTAAACGCAACCACTATTTCAGTAGGTAATAATCAGATTTTTAATAAGTTCTATTGGTTGTTGACAAACGAACTATCCATGAAATAAAGTTTTTTTTAATTGGAGCTTTCGAAGCTAAGCGTGTGGAAACAAACAATGTTATCAATTTTACAATATCTAATAAAGAAATAGAAATTATTCAACTCTGTATTTATATATTTTATTAAAAAAAGACACATCCAAAAATCAATACAAATATACTAAGCTGTCAATGCTTCTGCTTCCCATCCATGAAAGTGCGGGTTAGCTACCTGGCAAATACCAAACCAATGGGTCTTTTTCCAAATTATATGTACTTTGAAATATTAATCAGCATTACTGATATTCGGCAAAGTAGTAGCGAGGAAATCTGAACATATAATTTTTAGTTATAAGTTCGAAATTCAGCGTCGTAATTAGTGTCCGATCCTCCTCCTTTAGAGGCATTTGCTCAGCAGTACCCATTGTTGCTGTTGTGACGTATTTGGGGTCACTTATAGGCTGATGATGTGAGGATAGCTTTACCATAACCATGTGGTTAGCTAACATTACACAAAATAATAAACAAAAAATACAAAAACGTGATATTTTATCTTCATGAAAAAGCATCGAAGGGATCCTCATAAAATAAATAAAAGACTAAATACCGTCTGATCAATACACATCCGACGAGTAAGGGATAGGGTTGTCGCACAAATCACGTAAATCGGATTAGTTTGATTGTAGAGAGCAGCCCTATAGAACAAACAGATCCATGGTAATCCATGGTATTTTGTATTGACGAGGAAAAATGAAACCAGAACGTATCTGAAAATAAAATTTTATGTAATATTTCACGTAATTGTTTGTAATTTACTTAAGTGTGTTAAAACAGATCTATAAACGAACTAGCTTTTGCCAACGGCTTCGCTCGCGTTCCCATTGGATAAAGTGTATCCAACCGCCCAAGTTAGCTTTTAAAAACAACCTCATTATAACCCATTCACACCTGATGGTAAGCAATCACCTCCGCCCATGGACACTTGAAACACAAGAGGCGTTACAAGTGCGTTGCCGTCCTTACGGGTATTATGAATTTGAGGGTTGTTGGGAATTGGGAAGGGGGAATTGGGCCTCCGGTAACCTCACTCACACAACGAAACAAAACGCAAGCGTTGTGTCACGTCGGTTTTCACACCCGTCGAGCCGGCCCATTCGTGCCGAAGCATGGCTCTCCCACACTTGTTTAGCCGACAAACATCCAAACAAACAAACATTCTACAATCATTATAATATTAGTGAGATGTAATATTTACAGACCAATACATAATTTACTTTTTAATATTCCTTTGTAGGCGTATAACACAGACGCATTCAGCACATGTCAATATTATGAATACGGATAGAAATAAGTAAAAAAATAATAATAAACGGAGTTCAAACATTTTAGACCATGGATAGGTTGAAAAACTAAAGTTATTTTCCAATAAATGGACTAAAATGGCGTGCGGCGTGGGTATGTTTTGACACCCACTGTATTATTTTTGTTAATTTTTTCATGTTGTTTATTCCCATACCAGCTATGGCCCATGTTTACACCCACGTCACAATAGTGATGTTTTTCGTATCACTTTTCCTAATAGGCTGTAGGCTGTATAAGTGTGAGGGCCGATATTTATCCGCCGGTAGTATCGCCAGTCAGTCAGTCAGTAAAGTAAGAGTTTTATTTAAATGTATATACCTTTATCCTTATACTAGTCTATTTTTTGTTACAGGCCTAGTATTTTTACAATACCGAAACGAGACGAAACGAGCGCTACTGCCAAACGAGATAACTTCTATAGATACTGTGAAAGCACTATTTGTAAGAAGTTTCCCCAAGCAGTTGACGATGCAGTACATGGACAGCCCGCTGGTGAAGATCTACATCCACGACTCTTCCAAGGACATGTTCTATGAACTGGAAGATGACAGGTTAGTGAACATTCTTTGTCTAAGCGTGTTGGAGTATCTCCACTGCTGTGTGTTTTTAAGGAGTGGAAAATCATTCAATTTACTTCTCCCGCTTTGGGCAAGGTGAGAGGAAGGGTCAGACTCATACTGAATAAAAACCTCTCCGTTCTACTCTTGTTTTTCGAGCCGGAGCCCCGGTAAACCCGCTAGGTAGTCCGCAGCTCCGGTCCACTGGAGTGTTACAGCTTTATTTTGTTTAATTGTTGTTTTACGTATTCAAGGTAAAATAATATGGTTTAGATAGTGCCGTATGGTGACTATGAAGTAAAAAACATTAGCCACCATGTCTATTGTTCACGTAGGTGCAGTGGCTAGCTAAACATGTAACAGAAACTGGGTTTCTGTAAAATCTGAACCTTTTGAAGTGCTATCTCCAACCGTTTTGTCAAGCTTGGAGATTATAGAACGTGTTCTTATTGAAGTGGGCGGCCTTAACCTGAAAACACAGAAAACAAAATAGAGTTAAGATAGAATTGGTGTGCTTTGTGAGCGCAGTTTTCTAAATTGATTGGATTGACCAATTCCATAAAAACAATAATCTGCAATCCGAGCTACCTATTGTGCATTGATCAAAGGATTCAATATTGGTACTCGTATTCAGTCAAACGAATCTTGAAAACATACAGAGAGAAGAATTCGAGATTTGATTTCTACATAAAAAAAAAACTTGTTCACCTTCAAACAAAATTTGTCAAAAGCGCAAAAGCTGCGCACGAAAAGGAATTGTTTTGCACATAAAGTTAATTGAATTATGAAAAATGACCTTAAAATTCCTCTGTATCCAAGATTTCAGCCTTGTTTTAGTAAAGCGATGATTTAGGCTGCCTCAGATTCAGTAGTACTCAAGCGTAAATTACTCATAACCGAAGCCTCGGTTAGTAAAATTAACTCGATTATCTTAACGGCAATGATCACTTAACAGTACTTCTGAATAAAACATTGTCAAGGAGCGTAATGCTTTAAAATATAATGGTAAATATCTTATCTGACCCTTAAAATAATAAACCTCTGTTAAAAACAGTTGATCTGTGAATTAGTCAAGAATGAGTAAACAAAAATAGGGTGGATCAATTGATTTCATGACTAATGTACCTATGTCTCATTATAATATTTTAACATATAAAAAGTAATTTAAAAATTCTCCTATGTAAATAATTCAAAGAAATAAGGATGAATTTAATCAAATAGATTGATTGCAAACGTGCCACAAAGTAAGGACCTTGTAGAACATTTACCTGTATGCAAGTACTTACTTGAGATTGCAAGTAATAGTCAAAGAGCTAGCAGCAGATTCTTGTAACCAAGTGCCTCTCAAGCGGTACAATAATTAAATTGCGTCTTTCAACTAGCATACTAAATGGATTGACTTATTTTCAGATCTGAAAACGGACACGTAACAAGTAACATTACTAGAGTATCAACTTGAATGTTTAAAATTGTAATGGCGGCCTTTTAGTATAATTGTTTTATTTTAATTGCATTTATTTAATATAAATCTCAATTTGATGTTTATAAAGTTAAAGCTGCAGGGACATAGACTGAAAATGTCAGATTTGACCATTTGCATCGTGTCGAATATAGTTTAAAATCCGCTTTATGTTCTATGGTGGAAAAATAGCATGCATATAGTATTATATGACTCGTTGCCTAAGATGTCTGGATTTGAATTTCTTGTAGTAGCACACGTTTTGCTACCTGGAATACAATTTACACTCGATTTCCCATGAAAATAAAGTGGTCTGGAAGGTTCCCCAGCGGAAATAGTCTGTGATTATATTGAAATATGTTTTGTGTTCGTTTATATACAGGATACATTTAAGCTAGTTTCTCTAAGTTTATATCCAGGTACGCCTTTACGCTAGTAAAAGTACAGCAACGACGTACCATATTATTATAGTAACAAATATTTTGGATCGATTGAAAATGAGTATACGTATTGTAACAAGCAATCTGTTTTATTTTAAATGCAAATAAAATTTCCATATTGAAATCAGCGTAAGTACCTACTAGTGGTAGGCATTGCATTTTATTTTATTAAATAAATAAATATGACAGTCAAGTCAAATCATTTATTCCAATTAACTTTTGAAATGTCAACAAATAAAGAAATAAATAATAATCTGTCTGTAGTGAAGCTAGAGGAGCTCGTTCTAAAGTGTAGCTTCGAATGAAGAAGAACGAGCAAGAAGCTCAACGAGCGGACGATCAAGGAACAACAAAATGATTATAAGAGCTGACTTTACGCCCTTTACAAATAATGAAGTTGCATTTGAATCACATTTCTGATTACTGTAATAATATATTATCATTTATTTATTTACTTTACTTGATAATTACATTGTTAAATATTCAAAAAACATTTAAAAATATAACAGGCAGTAGCCCACCAGTAACGAGATAAATCCAAGCTACCGGTAGTCAGGGCTCAAGAGAGAGGAATTTCCGGACAATACGCGCCGTGTCCAGAAGTACTGCCTTCTGCATCAGGCTCTTGACCAAGCCATCTTACGTTAACCTACTCAGGTGTTGGTCTAGTCTTTTGGCTACGAGGCCATTAAAAATTAAGAATGAAGTTATGCTTTGTTTCGTTCTTGTGTAACGGAAAGGGTTGGTATACATCATCCTCCTATATAGTCTACAAAGCAAGGGCACATTGAGTGTACCCTGTACCAAGCAAGACCATAGTCTTGCTGAGTATTTAATCCTACTTCTATTTACCTATGCAAGTCCAATCTTATATGTAATATTTTATCTTATTTTAAATGATTAACACTTGGAATTGAATTATCCGAAAGCATATTTGTTACCCACTGACTCATAAAAAATGTATGCAAGTTGAATAATATTTGTACAACACCAGTGTAAAAGTGGAAACGTTCCACAGTAAACATTCGATATTTGCGTTTAAATCTGCCGGCCGTATTCATTTACATCAATTAGCCAATCGTTTGATAATTATCGACCGTTACCGCGAACGATTAACTTTATCCGCACGTGTTCACATGATTAGTGTTTATAGAAACTTGAACCATTTTATAAACGTTTAGAGTTGATTTTTATTGAAAGAAGAGGTTTTTTATTATAAATATGCGGTTTGGAGAATAAAAGGTTATTTATCTACTGTTCTTTCTAATACTGGTCGACCTGACTTGTAAAGAACAATGTAATAAAATCTATGAACTAAATTACCCACACGTCTATTTGTTGTATTATCATAAAACTTAGCTATTATTATTTAGGTAGATTAGATGACTGTACAACAATAATTGCTGAAACTGAAAGGCGGAGTAAAGAATCTTGGTTTGCGTACAGAAAACATGCTAAGCTCACTAGATTTTCTCCTAATATGATTATTATTATTTTTAAACTAGGAATTTATAACTTCCTATTTCTCTAGACGTATCATTTATCATTAACCATTCCAGAATAGCAGTCTTCGATTTCCTTAGACAGGTTTAGGTCAGTCCCAGAGATGCTAGAATGTTGCAGAATTAACACGATCGCCGCCTAAACCTAAATTTGGTAGTGACATCGAGGTTAATAGACTTAGTCCGTATTTGGAGTGTCTGGATTTAGGCCTGATAATTTCGGGTGACGGACGTGCGAAATAGAAGGAAGGCCATCCATAAATCGTGTTTTAATATCAGAATGAGGCTATGAGGAAGGAAAGATTTGTAGTCTCAGAAAGTGATATTATTTTATTTTTAATACGTAGATATCGGTCTAAATTACTTTCGATGCGTAACAAAATATGCATTTAGGTACGGTATATGTATTTATGAAGTTTTTTTAATTTTCGATTTCGATAGTGATTCTTCACTTTGCGAGTAATAGTTTTCCATGCGTGAGATAGTTGTGGGAATGATGGGACTATGAAGTGTACTATGGGGTGTTTCTTAGCTGTGTTATCTACTTTCATCTATGCTTTCAATTTGGGTGTTAACAATATAAACCATTTATACTTATACTTAGTGAGGATTTTGCATAGGTCGATCAAAGTTAGAAAAGTTGGTAACATGTTTAATGTACTAGATAGAAGCTTGCAAAATAAACTCTGGCAGACAAGACAGGTTGCCAGAATATACGAAGAAGAGAAGTTTAATATCCCGTCAGCCGTCACCTGTCCAAGAAAATTCTTGAGCGAAGGTGAAATATAAATGAAAATTTACATTTTCGCTAAACAAGAAACAAGTACCTGTACCATTACCTATCGTCTTATTAATGGTTTATAAAACTCTTTGTTGTTATAAAACCTTCCCGGATATTACAAATCTTACTGCCGTACTCAGGGACATTTAATAATTGCTAGTATTCTTTAGCAACTATTTTGATCTGAAAAAAGTTACTAGGGCAAGGATGGTTACATAACCCAAAGTAACCATTAATGGACTTTGGTGGTACGGCGGGCGGCGCGGCGGTTAGACTTTGTCAAATGAAAGTTGAAGCATAAAATAATAGAAGCGATTAATTTACTCAATATAATGAGAGGTTACTAGTGATCCTGCTAAAGGTTTCCGATTTTAAATCTTATTTCAGCTAAAGTGTTATTCTAGTCCACCACAGAAAAGATAAAAGCTAGCGTCAGTCTCTGTCAACGTAATCTACTGATTGATAAAATAGTTTGAACTATTTTCCATACCAAACCTTTCAACGTTTTTTAATTATTTTAATGGAACCGATAGACAGATAGTGCTCTAAAATTAGGGAATCTGATGCAATTAACTAAAAAGGAAAAAGGAAAAAAACATTTCATTTTTTTTTTCAAAGGCAATACCTAAATAAAATCTACAGTATAGCTGCCGAACTGATGAATATTTTCAAGTACTAGTATCTTAACCGAGTTAAAATCGTTCGATGGTCATCTGCACTATTGAAGCCGGACCGTTTGAAGTATGGGGCGGGCCAGGGCGGGCGACCTCGCCGACCTCTTCAATTTGCACGTAACTCATTGATAGATAGAGGGGCCCAGTACCACACGACACGTAGCCAGTACCATGCTGGGGCCATTAGTGTAAACTTTCGACATGATTGGGCTAGTTCAAGGCGGAGTTACAGAAAACTGAAATGTGTTACGTTGTATATGAGAGGGTGGCCAATAAACCTCGAAATGGCCAGCAACGCACTTGTAACCATCCTGATGCTGGGCAACAGTGATTAAAGAGAGCAATTTCAAACTATAGAGGGGTATTGTGACACCGCGAAACGCGCGTGCCCAGAGTGACAGCGGCACCAACATACATATTAGAGGAGCTTCTGTATAAGATCATTGTATACTGTGTTCAAAAACATAAAATAAATCTATTCTGAATTGTTATTTGGCGTTCTATTATCTCTGGCTGCCCCAAAAATAGACACATGTGACAATATAAATGTATCTTATATATACGGCCAATAGCTAATAGATACATATATTCAAAGATGAGTTACATACAATGGTTTCACAAGCCAGCAATCAGTGCACTGATTTCATTCCACTGGTCACACTGAATAGTATCTTGGCCGTATTATGTTCCCATATATAACTGAACTGGTTTGATTTTACAGTCATGTGAAAACGTTGTTAGTAGACGACAAACAACAAAATGGTTTACAAAAAACAATGGAATTAAAAGTGAATGACATTTTTACTACCTTAAAGCCTTATAAATTAACTGGTGACAAATGGGTATTACGTTTGATACTATATTTCGTAATGTTAAGTTTTCTTAACACTACGAAACACTCGTAATATCATCATAATCAACACCTATAAGTGACCACTGCTGAACATAGGTCTCTTCTCACACGGAGAAGGTTTGAGCATTAATCACCACGCTTGCTCAATACGGGTTAGCGATTTCAAAGTTATAATTAGAAATATACTTACTAATAAGTATACTTCTTAATGTTAAAAGTCCTTTTAAGCACTCCATTGCTTCTCGAATAAAACGGACTATTAATTGAATTACAACTTCCAACCGGGAGGCATACAATATACAGATAGTATATTATTGTGGAACATTTTAACTCTCGTAACATTATTGAAAACTCACAACACGCACCTAACTACTGGCAAAGTATTGAATTAATAATTTTGAAACACTGAACAACAGTAAAAAGCTAAACTATTACGAAGCACTTAACACGTAAATAGGTTATTTATTAAATATGTAATTAGGTTAATAGAAACTTTTCATTCTAGTCTATAACTCTGCAATTTGTTCCTACTTATTTATATACGGTGCCCGTGAATGTAGAGAACGTTGGTCACTAACTCTGTTCTTCACGCGGGTATTATAAGCGCCGACTAAAGCCTACAAAGTTGACAGGAATGTACAACAGCGGGCAGGGTTCTCTATAAACCTCGATGATGATGAAGACTGAAAGAACTTTCCAAAATCAAGCATAGTCCTTCCCCTACTGTCGTTATAAAGATTATACTAAAAAACTTTTATTAAGTTTCTTGTCAACTCTTAAAACAAAAACTTAGTAAGTACAACTGCAGCCATATTACATTATTATGATGGCAAAATACACAATCCAAAGTCTCTTGGTCTTTAGAACAATTAGCTAATGAAACGCTTAGTTCGATTTGCACATATCTGAAAATCTCTTAAATGCCATTTGTCCTTATCAGATCCGCTGCTGCGATAGGGGCTGTGATTGGCTAAGTTCATTTACACTTAGGTTAATGAGCCATTATTGGGAGTGAATATAATTAATTAGCCAATTCATGTAGTACGTGCCATAATTAGTGTATTGTATTGTGTTGGTCACACGTAACTGGGATGAGATTAGAACAAGCTGTAGTCAATCTGTTATGCATTTGTTTAACCTAACCACATTTAAATGCCAATTACCATACAATAGGTGTAATTCTAATTGTTTTTAACGTTGCTCTGCACTAGGGATTTCTCATGTCTCCTGTATCGTGCGTGCGTTTGCAAGCATACAAATTCATATACACATCATACACACCTATACCCGGAACAACAATTTAATTTAAACAACTACTCCGTGCGGAAATCGAACCCGTGAACGTTGCGTGGCTTACGGTGCAATCAATTACAGAGTTCGCCAAGCCGAAAAAACTAATAGGTAATGCTTTGTCGACCCAGGAATTATATCCAATACTTAATCCTTTTGCTCAGCGGTCTTACATCCGAGCACTCTCTCAATAACTGTAATAACAAAAATAAAACACTATAATACACTTCTTTAATCCATTTTATTACAAAATTCCCGGAAAAACAAAAATATCCCGATGTCAGTATTAATTTTTAAAACCTTTCAGAATAATCCGTTTTCAGTGGAGCCTGTGCTGATGGCTTTTTTGTTTTTTGGCTTTCCATTAACGCGAGGAGACGTGGGAGCCCTGGCGTGGGCTAACTATCGAATGTCACATCCTTAATACGATTATGAATAACGTAAAAGCATAGGACCACCGGCCGGTGGCGTGCGCTGGACACTATATGTGACTATATGCCTTTTATATATCTTGCGTAACCCAATATCCTTTTTATTTCCCGGAAGGGCGACAAAATGCACATAGCACGTTCTGCACACAACACGTGTATGTGAGTCGTGAGCTTGTTGACATATTATGGTATTAGTAGGTGCATTCCAAAAAAACCCAATGACATTTTGCTCTACTCGGGAATTGAACGCTAAACCCCTCGCGGTCTCATGCAAAGTCGTAAGAGGCGGGTAGTTTCTCGATTAAAACAAGTTACGATAGGTACTTATGTATGTACTATTATTTACTTATTACCGAATCAATCGATTTTGACGAAAATTCATGCAGCCTAAAATGCTAAAAACAATTATGTCTAAAGACTCTATGATGAGAAGTCTTTGGTCTGAGGTCTGGAGGACTATGGGTCCATAGTCGGTAGACGGTAGACTACCACAAGCTGACGAGGCAGATGGAAGTTATTAGTTACTAGGTCACGCGGGCGAGGTCGCAGGCAAAAGGTTTTGTAATAAATATTCTGTTCACGCGTCACGTGCTACAATACGGACTAACAGGAATCCCTATTTATAGGGCTTGTTAGGGCTCAATTGTTTTACATTGGTACTGTGTATTCGTGCCTGGTGGCGCGAATGTAATTCCTGGTTGCATTGCTTTATTAGAGATGAATGGAGTATGTGATGCAGTGGGCTGGGACAATGATACAAGGCTGTGCTTTGTGGTTGGGACAAGGACGCACTGTCCTTGTCTTTATTGACACACTAGTGTATGTTAGACTCGATTCCGAACCCCATGCTTAATCCATCGTGTGCCGAAACGTGGATCCACGTGAGACTCAATTTATTTTCTATTGTGTCTTTTTAAATTAAACTAAAATTATATAGGGTGCGTTGGGGTAACATCGGACGGATTTTCGAATAGTTGCAAGGATGTTGCAAAAACTTTATTTCAATTTTGGTACGCAGTAGATTAATGAAAAATAGTGGAAACGAATAATGATTAAACACAGTGTAATTTAAAATTTAATTTATTTATAAATACTCAATACTTTTTGATTTGCAAGCCTATAAAATCAGGACATTTTTTTTTTATTGTGATGACGATTTGGCCATCATGGGGTAAGTTCGGACAACAATTTAAAATAATTTCTAGTGCTAGGAGCACAAGGTGTATGAAAGGAACGTAGCCGATCTTTCCTGTACTTTAACATGACATCACAAAAATTTACCTAATACACCAAATATAGTTAATAAGTTCCAAATGATTCTTTTTTTTTCGTTTCATTTGTCCGATCTTACCCCGCATACCAAAGTTTAGATTTACCCACAAGCATTTTTGAAGTGGCTGCATACGTGCGTTCTTTATTATTTATTTGCTGCATGGCTAATTCCAGCGCTTCTTTTGTATAAGAAGTGGCCCGCGAAGAGGTTCGCGAGTATTTACGTGGCAACTGAAGATGGGAAAATCAGCCCTAAGTAATTATTTAAAATTAAATTAAAATCATGTGTAACAAAAGTTTGACAAACACTGCCCATTTTCGAATAGGGATATTTTTGTCCGATCTTTACCCGACATAGGTAACACCGGATTTCAGCCTACAGAGGTAATAGACAAATCTGGATTAGTTTTATCATTTTATCATTGCTCAAAACTTAGTTATATAATTTAGGCAAAACCATGTCAAAATAAGCTATACTTTTGCTAAAATATGCAAATAAAAATGTAGGTGAAAGTCCGGATAAACAAATATTTTATAAAATTTGCCTTTTTTCTAAAACGGCGTGGGTACACGTCTGTGTTGACCGGAGCGAGTGGTGGTCACCGCGGGGTGTGGCGGGGCTTAATGACGTGCCACGCAATGTGATCAGCATTAAAAAATATAGCCAAATAAGTGAGATTTTTGATTTGTACGTCGTCTTACCCCTCCGCCGATTTTACCCCAACGCACCTTACCGACCTACAAAAAGTTACTTAATTATGAAGAAATACCAAAAACTTATGATGCTTTGTCTGGACTGAGAATTTAACCTGAAACTCTATGTTCGGCAGTCGATTGCCACCACTCGACCAGTGAAACGAAAGAAAAATCATTTCATAAAAAAATTACAAGTATGGTTAATAAATAGCGAAACTAATTGTCCATTCATAAATAAGTTTCGCTGTTCCACTGAACTGCTAATGTATTTGAATATTAAATAAGACTTGTTCTATTTAGAAATTAAATGTAAATGTAATGTAACAACAAACAACTAATGGTGCGGCCGTCATGCGTTCAATATTGTATGTTTTAAAATAAGGTATGAAAAATAAAATCTATTAAGTCCGTCGTCCGTAAGTTTGTCATACTTATATAAGAAAACAATACTGAGATCAAACGAATTAAATTTTAGGAGTACGTTATTTTAATACGAGTTTTTACGATCTAATATATCGTGACGTCACACAATATTTCAAATCAATGTATTGTCGAAAGTTTTTAATTCTAAGTAATTTGGGGTGAGTAAGTCATACCATACTAACACAGTACGGTATACTTTGAGTTGTAATCAAATCTAAAGGTACCGTGTACTTATTGAAAATGTATTTTGATAATAAGTAGGTAGTTAGGCAGGTTTTTTTTTTTTAAGTTCATCCAATGACTTCTTCCACCTTGGGCGATGCGAGAGGGAGTTTCAGACTCTTACTGACTAAAAACCACCCCGTTCCTACTCCTGCTTTTCGTGTCGGAGCCCCGGTAAACCCGCTAGGTAGGCCGCAGCTCCGGATCAGGCATCAGCCCTACTGGGCCCCATCTGTGGTGATGGTTCTTTGAGGCGCGCGCGGAAGGCGACGCGCCGTACGCACGGGTCTGGTTCTGGTCGGGCGGTGAGCTACCCTTGCTCGCCATCCGCAGACCCGCACTTACGGTGGCCGGAGATCATAACGCGATCCCCGACGCCCGAAGTGTCTCTCGCGACGGCTGGGGCTTGAAGAGGCTCGTTCCCTCGCGCCTCCTCCTTAGCGAGCATGATTGCTTCGCAAAACGAGGAGACGGCATCCCAGTGTGGGATTTAAGTAAGGAGAGCCACGCTTCGGCACGAATGGGCCGGCTCGACCGGAGTGATACCACGGCCTCACAGAAAATCGACGAGAAACAACGCTTGCGTTGTGTTTCGTTGTGTGATTGAGGTTACTGGAGGCCCAATCACCCACCTTCCCAATCTTCCCAATCCCCGATTCCCCGATTCCCCAACAACCTTAAATTCCTAACCAACGGGCCGGCAACGCACTTGTAATGCCTCTGGTGTTTCGAGTGACCACGGGCGGCGACGATTGCTTACCATCACGTGATACGTCTAAAAGTTTGCCGGTGTGTTCCATAAAAAAATCCCACTCAAGTAACTTATCATTTCCACATAATGACGTTTTAAAAATAAAGGTCCAATATGGTCTTTTGTTCGACTGGTACTGCTGTGCCCTTGATCCGAATATTTTCCACGTGTAGGAACGTACTATATTTTTTGCATAAATATAAGTATTGAAAATGGATTAATCTCAACGGACTCCTTGATATGAAGCTTTGCCAGCTTGTCACTCAACTACCTATTTTTGTTTTGTAGTCAATAATTATTAGAATAGTCTAACATGTTACACTAACCACTAAAATTGCTACAGATGACACGATGTGTTCAATATTATTACCTAACCCTTTATTTCTTATTATCTCACACTCTACAAGATCAGCCCTAAAGCACGATGAGCGAACCGACCTGCTACACTATTTTGTAACTTTCAATTCGAGAGATCGAAATGTATTCGATAGCAGTCCGCCATGTCATTGGTGGTGAGAATAATCTCAACCGAAGACGGGCGAAAAGCAACCAAGCTCACTTCGAAAGTTTGAATTGATAGATACTGAATAGCGTAGCTGCTTCAGCATTAGGCACCCGTTACAAACATAAAGTGTTTTTTTTTTTTTATGAAAACGTGAACGCCAAATTAATTTATTTATGGTAAAAAATCTATGACAAGGATTGGCCGCAAAAAGTTTAAAACAGAGGGGCGCGGATGGAGGGTAGATAGGACTTTGCCGTACAGTGGGACGATCATGGCTGAAATCTAAATCTAAGTGCTAAAAACTCACTTCTAGGTCATAGTCAAATATCTTACTAATCAGTTGATTAATTATCATATTATAAAACGTGGAACGTGCAACCTGTGCCCAAAAAAGGTAGTCGTGCTTCATCGTAGGCCGCATCATCACTTACTATCAGGCGAGATAGCGGCCAAACGTCGGCCCATTTAACATAAAAAAACCTAACTTGTCCGAAGAGGAATCATTGTTTCGGGTAAAAATTGAAATATAATATTATTACCTATTTGTATTCGTATTTGCTCGACCTAATAATAATGGATCCTGTTGAATCATTATTGCATTTATTTACTTTAATTCAAATACATAATGTTGGTACTAACAATACACACAGTGTGTTGTATCCGGTATGTAATGTTCATATTAAATAAATAGAATGAACTTTACTTTAGTTCGTAAATAGAGTTTGATTTGTTTTGAAATACATATTGCAAAACAACTAATAATTATACTTTCTTGTAGTCAGTAGTAAATCGCTCACACATGACATAATGTTCATAATATAAGATTACCTATACTATACTTAATACTTTGCGAAAATTACTCAGTAGTAGTGCTGAAGGGAAAGACACTGTACATTATGCACCTCTACCAAACCTTTCGGCGTTTAAAAGGCGAGAGGATATACCTAATGCATAATTTTAGAATAGAGCCTATGGTAGCGAAATTATACACCAGCCTTGCGAAACAAATAATATAATGTAATCAATGCAGTAAGCAAAAACACATCAAAATTTAAACCAATATTATAAGCACCTTTGCTGCGCTAGCGAGATAATAATATACCCATCTCTTCGTGTGGGCTCATTTCAAACATCAGGCAACACACCAACTAACGCCATCTATCTTCAATAAATGTCATTAAAATACGTTATGAAAGTTTGTATCAGCGCCATCTATCAATTGGTACTAGAATCACTTTGAGCGATAGTGCCATTTTATGACCACCAGATTGCGCTACTGTACAGTAAATTAACGAAGCCGACTATGTTATCCGCGAGTTTTGAATTATTTCTTCAGACAAACGATTAGTATTTTGTGCTATTAAATTATGTTTTAATTCCATAATTGATTTCTATTTGTCTCAAGTCAATGTCAAATCATTTATTTATTATACAAACAATATGAATGAAGTATTAGGCTGACGATCAATACAGAACCATAACATCAAGCCATTTTGTCGTGGACAGTGAAGTAGAATATTTGTTACCATCCTTATTCTTCTCACGGGTGTCATAAGACCGGATTAAGGAACTAGAGCATTGCTCGAATTCAGACTACCTTAGATGGCCGTGTTTCCTAAATAACCTAAACATTTCCAACTACCATCTCCAACTGGTCTGCCAAATGCGGAAATGATGGCAAGCCTACTTATTTAATTTCTTAAAATTTTAAATTCCGTGGCTTCTGACTAATCAGAACCTTTTAAACTGCGATCTCCAACCTGCCTGCCAGGCGTGGAGATTGTGGTAAACTCTTATTTAGAGGAGACTTATAATGCGTCTAATGAACCTGAATCTTTTGAACTGTGATCTCCAACCTGCCTGCCAAGCGTGGAGATTGTGAAAAGCTAAGAGGACATTTTTTATGCGGGAAACACATCCAATAACTTCTCCAAACTTGGGAGAGGCGGGAGGGGTGTCACACTCCGGATCAGGCATCAGCCCTATTGGGCTTATAATGCGCTCTCAAATTATCCTGAACCTTTAAAACTGTGATCTGCCTACCAAATGTGGGAGAGCCGAATGGGCCGGCTCGACCGGAGTAATACCACGGCCTCACAGAAAACCGACGTGAAACAACACTTGCGTTGTGTTTCGTTGTGTGAGTGAGGTTACCGGAGGCCCAATTCCCCCCTTCCCAATCTCCCCCATCCCCATTCCCGAACAACAACCCTTAAATTCCTAACTCCCAAAAAGCCGGCAACGCACTTGTAACGCCTTTGGTGTTTCAAGTGTCCATGGGCGGCGGCGATTGCTTACCATCAGGTAATACGTCTGCTAGATTACCGGCGTGTTTCTAAAAAAAAAAAAATACCGGGCGTGGGGATTGTAACAAACTCTCGTCCTTAGAGTAGGCTCGTATTGCACTCCCCGACGAACCTGAACCTTTTGAACAGCGATCTCCAACCTACCTGCCATGCGTGGAGATTGGAACAAACTCTCGTCCTTGAAGTAGGCTCGTATTGCACTCCCCGATGAACCTAAACCTTTTGAACTGCGATCTCCAACCTGTCTGCCATGCGTGGAGATTGTAACAAACTCTCGTCCTTGGAGTAGGCTCGTATTGCACTCCCCGATGAACCTAAACCTTTTGAACTGCGATCTCCAATCTGTCTGCCATGCGTGGAGATTGTAACAAACTCTCGTCCTTGGAGTAGGCTCGTATTTCACTCCCAGATGAACCTAAACCTTAGAAGTGCAATCTCCAACCTGTCTGCCAGGTGTGGAGATTGTAACAAACTCTCGTCTCTAAAGTAGGCTCGTAATGCACTCCCAGATGAACCTAAACCTTTTAAACTGCGATCTCCAACCTGTTTGCCAAGAGTGGAGATTATAGCAAACTCTCGTCTGTAAAGTAGGCTCGTAATACACTCCCCGATGAACCCGAACCTTTTAAACTGTGATCTCCACACTGCCTGCCAGTCGTAGAGATTGTAACAAACTCTCGTCTCTAAAGTAGGCTCGTAATGCACTGTACTCATTATGTGCTATCTGATGAACCTGAAACTAAACTATGATCTCTAACCTGCCTGCCAGGCGTGGAGATTGTAACAAATTCTCACCTGTAGAATGGGCTCGTAATGCCCTCCCCGATCAACCGGAACCTTTTAAACTGTGATCTCCAACCTACCTGCCATGGTCGGAGATTGTGACAAACTCTCGTTTTTAAAGGAGGCGTATAATCTATAATTATATACTTAATGTAAATTATGGAACGCTATTTATTTACTATCAAAAATATTTTAATACGCTTAAGCTGTGTACATTTTTTTTTAAAAACAAAGTTAACTTAAACAATATTCTTCTACGTACGTGTTTTATGTATACGTATACCTACTTAAATAGCTTCGAAGAGGTCATAAGTTATGGGCTAATTCGGAGTATAGAAATAATTATCTACCAATTTTGGACACGAAATACTGAGTTGTACGAATTTGTTTATTTTTAGGACTCCGTAACCAAAGGTTAAAAACATTACCACAATAGTGATACACAACATAGAATTTTCTTTAACGCGCGTCCATATTTAGCAGCCATAATTCGAGGAACAATCTTTTATCATTACACGCTGTTTTCAATAACATAATCTATCTTTGGAAGATTATTATTGAGGGCTCTTTTACATTGTAACCAGAAAAATTTTGATGAATATCTATTCAAAAATATATTATATGTTAAAATAAGGTAGATTTCGTGTAGATTTTTTTTTGTGGGCGGATAATCATCCAATGACTTCTCACACCTTGGGCGAGGCGAGAGGGAGTGTCAGACTCTTACTGAATAAAAACAACCCTGTTCCTACTCCTGCTTTTCGAACCGGAGCCCCGGTAAACCCGCTAGGTAGTCCGCAACTCCGGATCAGACATCAGCCCTACTGGGCCCCATCGCTGTGATGGTCTGATGGCTCTTTAAGCCTACCGCACGCACGGGTAAAATAAGGTAGTTGACTACCTATTTTTATTCTAATGTCCGTCTGGTAGTTTATTTTAAAACATTAGACACGTATTTTTTATTTTCTTATCGTGTGATTTCACTTCTGGGTACTTTTTCTACGTAGAAATGACCTAGTTATTCACTCCTAAAATTTGATTCGTTTTACCTAAGTATTGTTATCTTATATGACAAACAAAATACGTGTCCAATATTTTTTCATTATCTAACTCACCAATTAAATAAATAGACCTTTAATTTTCATAGCCCGTCATCATCCCTATTCTTTCTATTGGAAGAAACCATTAGGTTATCTAATATATATCTCAAGACCGTAAATATGTGAGATACTGAGCGATAGACGAACTGTGCATAGCTGCCAGCTACCCTAAGCACGCTGGGAGAGTACACAAAGAGAAAATGTCGAAATTCCTTCGCGAACGAAGAAAAGTATTCCTCGAATGTATACAACCACTTGTTGCTAGTTTTGTTGCAAATATTCCGAAGACTGCCTTGTATAGCAAGTGCCACTGCCAATATATATCTAGTATATGCATATAATATTTGTATATAACATAATACTTTCAGCCTTCTGCTTTGCCCCCATTCCTGAGGCATAATATAAACAAAACTACGTTTTAACAATATACGTTAAATTTTAACAATTGTACTGCACTCACTACCCACTGGTAGTTTAAAACTCGGTGCCCTAACTCCTAAACAAAATTATATTAAAACCTAACTAGATACTGTGTATATGTAAATTTAACTGCTTACACTTATGTAGTTATAATACCGGTTAGTTATATTTTGTTATTAGGTTGTGGCACCTGCTACCATCTCCGTTTGAGAAGAGGCCTTTGCTCGGCAGCAGCCACTAACTAATTATAGGCTGATGTCTAAGTCAAAGCATCATTAGGTAAGTTAGGTAATTAGGTAATTAGGTAATTAGGTAGTTTTGAAATGTCAACGAATAAAGTAATAAATAATAGTCTGTCAGTCTGTCCGTCAGTGAAGCTAGTGCTCGTTTCAAATTGTAGCTTTGAATGGAGAAGAACGAGCAAGAATCTACATTCGTTACTCTTTAAACATGTTTACAATTTTTCTGCTACATTTCTGCAATAAATAATTGTACATATGTTGTAGGTGAGAACAATGCGGAGAAATTGCAACACGCAATACAAATGGCAGCACTTATTAAGGGACCTTTTAATCTAACACGGTGCTCACATATGCAGACTGACAATCTGAAAGAGTAAAGTTGTAATGTGATAAGTACATTTCGCTAACTCTCGTGTATTCGTGAGCTACCACTACCATGCTTATCTCTAGGTGGTAGAGACAGGCGAAGGTAGACTAATATTAAATTTCTACGGAGTGAAGTCCGCCTATGCAATGTGTATGAATACAAAAAGTGACTAATTCATGTTTCCGTTGCCGTCGTTCAGGTTTTGCCGTGCGAGCTGTTACCATTGATCCTTTATTGTTTTCTTGACTGGGATATGTTAAACACCTTAAGGAGCACGAGTGAAGCAAAAGCGGAGCCATACTCGTCGTTCGCAGCGTCAAGTGTAGACGTACAAAAATCTCTGTCCTCGAAAATATTCAGCAGTGAACTCGCGGCTCTTGGCGAATATTCCACATCCTTACCCAATTTTTGGACATGTATCAATATTCTTATTGTTTTACACACAAAGGGATTACTCCTTTTGTGCTCGTAGTGTGATAGTTCGAGCATCGTAAGTCGGTCCGCACTAGACGAATTTAGTTCGGCTCATGCTCCGCTCGTGCCCGTGTCTTTTCTAGCGCAGCGCAACCTCTGCAGCTGCGTTACACTGAGACACTGCTCGCCACAAGTATACAATTTAGAATCCATTTTTACTAAAACACATACTTATGCAATATTTCTAAACTTTCTTCTAACTCCTCGAAGATATATTTTGATGATTGTTGTCTAAGGAGTGATGGCAGGATACAGTGAGACACCGAGCTGTTCTAAAAGTTACAGTTATAGTTCTCGCGCACTTATAAAAAATGTTAATAAAAATAATAAATATATATTTATGGCACGAAAAGCTTTACACTACACAATATATGGCCGTGGCCGTGGTCTTACAATAGGATTCCCTATCAAGCCCACTCTCTTTCAGTCGACATATAACAAAAAAAAAAAACAAAAGAGTGATGACAATATAAATGAAATATGTACATTTTTACTTTGTTAATTAAACATTGGTTTTACCGAAATTAAGATTTTTCCGTAAATAGTTAACGTGTAAAACATATTATTAATTGTGTATTAATTTATTAAAATATATCGTTGGTTAAACATATCCGTTGTTATAATATTCACGTGAAAATAATAAAGTGGACTGTTCAATATTACCTATAGTGAAAAAATGGGGTTTCCTTCATCGCACTTACATAATATGACACCTCTGGTTTTGCGAGTGGGCGGCGCTGATGGCTTACCATCGGGTGATCTGTCTGCCGCTTAGCCTCCTATACCGTAAAATTGACAATCATTTCTGACCATACGCCATAATTAACCATTTAATCGCGACCGGGATGATAGAGGGGTTAAATTCTGTGAAGTGTACTAAAACTGATTAGAAGGTACAATAGGACTCATTTTAAATAACAAAGTCATCAATAGCGCTCTTGCAAATAAACGAAACAGAAATTAATCTCTAGACTGCCTGTATGACACAATAGAAAATACATTGTCTCGCTTAGACCTCCGTTTCGGAGAACAATAGTTTATACTTCATCCCGTCTATAAATTGATTGCATTCTGCATACACGTGTGCATCTACTGACTTATTGACCCCCTCCCGAGCTTGTGTAAGACGGGGAGTAATTGGTTCACTCCGTCACAGCTGACAATGTCAGGATCATGTGTAGATCCTGTATTGTATAACCAAGGTCAGGGTCACAGCCAAAGAGTAATGTATAGAAGGAGTTGTTACGATATGAAAGTTATTTAGTATTGAGCATCACTTAATCATTATTATGACATAAGTGTGGGAGAGAAATGCTTTAGAACAAATGGGCCGGCTCGATCGGAGTGATACCACGGCCTAATCAAAAACTGACGTGAAACAACGCTTGCGTTGTGTTTCGTTGTGTGAGTGAGGTTACCAGAGGCCCAATTACGCCAATCTTTCTAATATCCGAATCGCCAACAACCCTTAAATTCTTAACTCTCATAAAACCGGCAACGCACTTGTAACGCCTCTGGTGTTTCCAATGTTCATGGGCGGCGGTCATAGCTTACCATCAAATGAACCGCGTAGTTGATTACCGGCTTATACCATAAAATAATACCTACATCATCAACTCGAGACAGTTCTGCTGGACCTCCTCGAATCGTGTCGCGTCGCGTTGCCGCACAGCCATATTAATACTATAAAATTATATGGGTATTTTCTGAGAATCGTACAACAACTAGACTAGAAATAATTGTGTCCTTTAGGAAGTGCAGATGAGGTAACTTAGTAAGGATTTCCCGACTAACCTACAGAAATGGGAAAAGGTGTGACATTCGTCTGTTTCTCCGTAGGTAGGTTAGGTTGGGTTAAATACATATATAAAACTGTAAATCAGTAAAGTTCGACTAATACTCCAGTAAACGCTGTAATAAGTTAACTTGCTGTTTAGGTAAAGTAAGTAGCTATTACCGCATAAACCACAATAGTAACCTGTGGTTAACCGCCGACATTATTAATCTGAATCAGTCTAAAATCATTGAACAGGAATTGATTTTGTCAAACACTGAAAATTACAAATCTGAGATTTTGGTTTGACATAAGTAATTCATGTTATAAGTTCAGTTGATAAAAATACCATAGTTTTATAGCGAGTCCAATGTCTTGCTTCCCTCGCACCCCAACTACCCGCGGGCATGTCAAGCACGTCAGTTTAGTAGACACCCTCCATAGTCAACAACAGTAGCGTATGAACACTCACCTCCTCCAAGTTTGCACGTTACTTAAAACTTACTACTAGTTACTTAACTGACTGATTTTCTTACTCACTGAGATAGCTAGTCAAAACTATTGTACCTAAGTGTCAAATATTATGTAAGTAGGTATTCCATGTTGTTACTTACTTGATCCTTTTCATTAACCAGCGCGGTGGATTGATAGGTTATATGGTACGCCATGTCACGCGTCGTGTTGTTAAAGCAGATGGCCACAATAACCAGTCGATAATTCGCGAATTTCTATAATAGATTATCAAATATTATGTAAGTTCAATCCAAAAGGATAAAGTTGAAATTCTTTACCCGTAAACGCGTCGCGAGGAGTGACTTTGGCCAAAAAACTTATTTACACAAATTTATACGTCTCCGACAATTCCTTTTTTATTTAGTAAAGGACAAAAGATGATTATTTTTGTCTTAGACAAACGCATTTCCTGCGCTCATTATGATAATGATATTAAAAGAAATAAATACAGGAATTCAGTTCTGTAAAAAACAATTAATTTTCTTAATCGAATTCTTAATTTTTGGGATAATCTACATTTGTTAACTCAATGTCAGCGTAGCAATGGACACAACGCTCTAATTACCATTATCTTAAAGTACAACGTCATATGTGGAACTAAAATGACATTACTATAGTTAAATCATTATTAGAAGGGACCCATCGTTTGTTAAACGTCCCGCATCACATAATTATAACTATTGATATTATTTTATATACCGTATAGGAACTAACTAATAGGGAATTAATTCAAAAAGATAAAATCAACTAAATAATTCGATACCTTATACATATGTATATCTGCACATGAAATACTAAATATTGTTTGAAGCACAATCCCTAATAATCACTGCATAGTCAATTTACCGAGCTTTATCTCGTGATTTCCCACCAATATAAACTTCTTCACTCATTTATCACTGTTTTAATAAAGTTATTATGATTTAGTTCGAGAGATTTAGACATATTAAGAATAGCCAGTCTAGTAAAGAAAGATCTAATAAATTAAGAATTATTCATTTATTTATTCTCTTCACATAGATGACATAAAATTAAATAAAAGAAACAAACTTATAAAACGTTCGTTGATTTTAAAATTCAGAAAGGTATAAATTACAGGTAAACCATGTTTATTACTAAGTCTTAATAAGAACAACTTTTATAATAATAGTAGACAAAATAAATGCAAATATTAAAATTAAAAACAGATATTTTATTAAAACAATAACGTAAAGGTAGTGAGAGTAAGCCTAGCTTGGCGAGTTGCGAAGTTGCGAAGTTGCGAAGCGTTTTGGCGGGACGTGTAGCGGGCAGTTGGCGCGGGGTGCGCACCCCTATCGCAGGGAGGTTAGCACTCAGTTTCCCTCGCGACTCTGGACCATCCGTACCATACTCACAGTCGGTGGAAAAAGTTCGTGAGCGCGGTGGCGTTTCAAGATGAAACCGAGTAGGAGTTTCACCCATGTTCACGACTATCGTTGTCCGTAAGTACTCTAATTATGTATTTTTATTATTTATTTTTTTTAGTTTAAAAAGTGAAATTTATTTTTTGGTTATTTATTTTTAAATTTTTATTTTTTCTTTATTATTTCTTTCGGAAAGTTAAGAATTATAAATTTAGTTTTATTTGTTTATTAAAGTTAATTTAAGTTTAAAATCAGGATTTAATAGTTTCAAGTAGATACCTATTGTGAAGAACAGGCTGACCTTTTAAAATATTTTAAATATGGGTCAAGGACGGAGGACGAATGTTCCTTTTGTTGTATTTTTATTTGTGTTGTTACAATACTTGTCGTGATGATATTACTATAAAATAAATTGTGAATTAGTGCATTATTTATCGATTAATTTCCGTAAACATTCGTATGCAGTTTATCGCGGTCTTTGATAATAAATTAGTGTGATTAAAAAAATATTTTGGACGGCTTTACAATTTTTTTGGAGTATATTTTTATTTATTTTTTTGTTTTAGATTTTTAAATAAACATTTATTTATTTTAAACTTTTGGATTAACAATAATGATTAAGTCGGAAGAAAAAATACAACATTTAATAATTTTAAAATACGTTTAATTGACAATAAAACCAGGGATTATTATGATCACTTTACCAAATTACGACAAAAATATAAAAAAATTGAAACTTTAACAAAATTAACTCATGATCTTCATTGAAAATTTACCTAAAAGGCTTGGGGCTGGTTGAAAAATCGAATACTTGGAGAATGCGTTTTTTGTAAGACGCAGACGTCCGATAATAAGAGATTTTTAAATTAGACGTCATTCCTTGGTCCGATCTGTTTCAAATTTTTAAGAATATTCTTTAAAGAATCCATTGAAGATTTGATTCATATTTAACAACATCAACAACAGCCTATTAATGGCCACCGCTGACCAAATCCTCTTCTCACGCGGAGAAGGTTTTCAGCATTAATCACCACGCTTGCTCAATGCGGGTTGACGATTTCAAACTTATAATTAGAAATTATAAGCCCAGGTTTCCTCATGATGGGCTCGCTGTCATTACAGCGGTAAGTCCCTTCTTTGAGGAGTGGCTTGAGAGGCGCCATGGCGTCCTCACCTACCAACTGACGCAGGTGCTTACCGGACATGGGAGTTTCGGTAGGTTCCTGTTTCTGATTGGGCGGGAGGAAACGCCCGGGTGTCATCACTGCGAAGCCTGGAGGACACGGTGGAACATACGGTGGCGGTCTGCCCTGCGTGGATGAGCACCGCCGTGTCCTCAGGGATGTGGTAGGCGTCGGCGACCTCTCGCGTCCGGCATTGGTTCAGACCATGGTGCGGAGCGAGGGGGACTGAGATGCCGTCTCCTCCTTCTGCTAAGCAGTTATGCTAGCTAAGGAGGAGGCAGGGCGTGTGAGGTAATGAACCTCTTCACGGCTCAGCCGTCGCGAGAGACACTCCGGGCGCCGGGGATCGCGTGATGATCTCCGGCCACCGCCCGACCAGAACCAGACCCGTGCGTGCGGCGCGTTGCGTTCCGCGCCATCCGACCACCAGAGATGAGGCCCAGTAGGGCTGATGCATAATCCGGAGCTGCGGACTACCTAGCGGGTTTACCGGGGCTCCAGCTCGACAGGCAGGAGTAGGAACGGGGTGGTTTTTAGTCAGTAAGAGTCTGACACTCCCTCTCGCCTCGCCCTGGCGAGAGAAGTCATTGAATGATTTTCCGTCCTCAAAAAAAGGTTTCTCACGATGTATTTCTTTACTTTTTGTCAGCGGTGTCTTAATAATATTAAACAGTACATATAACTCGGAAAAATTCATATTATTTTATAAAAAATCAAAGTACCTACTAACCAATAAAATATATGTAGACTAAATAATAATAAAAAACACTACTTAAATATATCTGCAACTTAAAATTTTAAATTATCAATTTCCCAAGAA
The DNA here is from genome assembly GCF_023101765.2 of Spodoptera frugiperda. NCBI lineage: Eukaryota > Metazoa > Arthropoda > Insecta > Lepidoptera > Noctuidae > Spodoptera > Spodoptera frugiperda. The sequence continues at coordinate 547,705 of NC_064236.1, read as the reverse complement.
TAAATGTTACTTCATTTAAAAAAAAAAACAATCAGAAAACCAAATTGGATCTTTGTTCATAAATAGTTTGGGACTCGCGAAAGGACATAGGATAGTACCTATAACCCCAGAAATCCCACGGAAACGAAAATACTGCATCAAAATCCCGGAACTTTCAGTCTTATAAACCAATGAGCATTTGACTTGAGTAAAATTCGGTAATACGACTGTTTGAGATTGAGCAAAACACCAAAGATAGTTTTCGTTCCGAAAATCTCACGGGAACGAAAACTGTACGGGTAAACCTACAGACAGTCGGTTTGATAAATCTAGCCACAGATTTCAGAGAAACGTATTCCAATTTTAGTTTTTATAATGAAAATATTACGTAAACTGAAACTACGGACTGTATGTCTTTTAAACCGCGGAATCTTGACCCGGAACCACACATTGAAGGAAAATAAAGTACTGAATCAAATTTGATAGGGCCGAACACAAACCTGAAACGGGTGACAAATCCAAAAATCTAGATTATGTCCGATATAACACATATGAAATAATAATAACACACATAATGACAACTCCACCACTGGACTATAAGCCTCCTCCATTAGAGAGGTTGGTCATACTGTCCACGCTTAGCAGGCAGTTTAAAAAGTTCAGGTATATCAGAGTGAGTTACTCGCTTCTCTCTATTAAATACTTATGACGCCTTTTAGGTCAGCTCTTAAGACAAGAGTAGAGGCGGTTACAATTTTCTAGTAGACTTTTTAAATATCGTTGACGTTTGAGCGACTGTTGAAAATTTTAACAAAAACTTTGCTTGCACTTATCAATGATGATACAATACTAATGATGTTTTCATCGTCGTAAAAATAATTCGTAAACGTCACATTGGTATTTGCCAGGTTTTGAACACACATCTCCTTAAGTCTGCAGGCTACCACATAAGTTTATTTATTTGAGTACCTGTTTCTAACTAATTGACTCCCAGGACGGCGTCAACATCTAGGCCAGTGGATCGAATCTCGCCGTATGTCAAACCACCTGCGGTAGTTATCTCCTTACTGAATCAAATACCATTAACTGGAGCTGTAATTACAGCGTGAATTACTGTTCATTGTTGTTTAGTTACTGTGTCAATCTCATCATCGTCATCATTGCCAGCCTGTAACTGCGCCAATGCTGGGCCAATGCAAAGACATAGACCTTAAATGGGTTGATAATTTCAGACTTTTAATTAAAAAACGATTATTATGGCATCTAAATAAACTTTGAAAGTAAACACTATTATGCTTGCCTGAAACGCGCACCCTTATGCTTGAGAAGCTTTAAAAAAAAAACTGAAGTTTTCTTTCAGGTTTGAAGTAACTACGAAAGAAAACGTAAAATCTATCGATAATCTGATTAGATTTGGTTCTAACTAAGAGAATATCTATTATACGAGTAGGTATGAGGTATTAAAGTTTTAGAAAACTGAAATGTAGAAACAAGAACGGCCCACAGTTGGGACAGTGGACGCAACAGGTGACGGCCGAAGTAACAAGTGTATGAAAACTTTGGCCAAGTCGTGACCTTGGTGGCGGATAAAGATTATCACAATAAGCTTACAATTGTACGACTTACTAAATGTTTATTTTTACTTTCTGTAATAAGCAACACAATACACACGTATTGTGAGAAAAAAAAAGAAAATCTTTTGAGAGTGTTCCAAAGAGTTCATGGAAAGCCCATCATGCCATATGCCCAGCCATATGACAGATAGAAAAAAATAACAGAATCTGGCGTCACTCTGTGACATATGAATATAAGTATCACCGACAGCCTATAAGTGCCCAATGCTGACCAAAGCTCTCTTCTCACACGGAGAAGGTTTGAGCATTAATAATCACGCTTGCTCATTACGGATTGGCGATTTCAAACTTATAATTAGAAACTGGCCCAGGTTTTCTTACGATGTTTTCTAATCAATCGTGAACTGTTACGAAACACATCATTATTTCACTTGCCCATCTACCTTCAGGGGTGGGAGAGGGGTCTGCAACATGGACTGCTCGCGAGTGAGGTTGGAGGTTAATGGGCTTTCCATAATCTCGTTCCCTAGCGTAGCTATGGTAGAATCCTGGATCGCCGGATTGGCTTTTAGTCAACAAGATTCGGACAATCCCCTTCTTCCTCCTTCTTCCTCCTTCCTTCTGTCTTCCTAGATAAAGTGGCTCCTTGAGAATTTTCCTTGGGGTCAATAAAATGCTTAAGTAATTCACTTGGCTTAATATTTTTACACTGGAGTATAATTCAATATTCCTTTTAAAAATGTCGTGACGCGAAAGTCTATGTGCGAGTAGATACAGAACCGTTTCATATAATATTTTCAGCGTTATCTTTTTAATAAAAAATGTATTCAATCAAAGTAAAAGCCTTTAATTTTTTAACGTCAGCGTATCGGCCTATAATATTAGTGTCCACTACTGATCTCTTTTTATACGAAAATATATGAGCATTACTCACAACGCTTGCTCAGAGGTGGTTGGTGATATCACTCTTATATTTAGAAATTAAAAGACCAGGCTTTCTCAGGATGTTTTTCCTTCACTTTATGTCACTAGTGTCGAAAGTACCTACAGGGAAAAACTCACATGGATATTATTTTCCACAGGGCCCATCTACGGGACATACGAGACCGCTCTGTCCTGCGTCTCTTCGAGGCGACGGACATTGGCGGTGGAGCCTTCCCTGGTGCAGTCGGCGTAGGCTCGCTGACCATGCCTCCGAATGCCGCCCCACCCTGTTCCGGCCCTTCCAGCTGGGATCAAGTAAGTACCTCCCTAATTAAAAGAGTACCTATTTTATATTATCTTGAAATCGACTCGCACCCTATTTTGGGGCTCTAAACATAACTCGTGTAATGTGGGTGTTACATGAATGCGTACTATTGCTCAGTACAATAGCGCCCTAATTTACAATTACTTATGTTCTAGGTATACATACACAAACAGCTATAAATATACATAATTTAGTCTGTTATTCGTATATTGATTGAGTTGATTAAGCGTAAAAAATAACAAACAAGCTTACTGTGTTTACAATAGCCAGTAATATGTGGTTAGTGGAATAGGTCTTTACAATGTTGAAGCCAACGATAATTTTCATTCATAAAATAAATTTCTGCAAATTAGGTATTTGGGCAATACATGTGTGTTTTGAATAACAGATTAAAATAATAAAAACTGACATGACTGAAGCCCGGATATTAGGGTGCCTGCTTCTCTTGCGTAAGGGTTGGATACCTGGCAAGTAGCAATGTGACATTTTCCGAGTTTTTTTCCACAGTAAGGAAACCTGGGCGTATAATGTTTAATTAAATTGAAGTTGCCAATCCACATTGACCAAGCATAGTAATTAATGGTCGAAGATTCTCCAAGCGAGAAGAGGCGGAAGTGGGCACTTATAAGCTGAAGATGACTGTGAGGAAATAAAAACAAAAGGAGGACTTGTGTAATATGTAGATTTAGGATCTTGTGGGATTGCTATCTGTGTCAATATGTACTTACATGTGTGTTGTTGTGTAAGTGACTGAGTGAGTGTAGACCAGGGGTTCCCAAACTTTCCCGAGTCAAGGACCACTTTTATACCGTTGTAGTTAAAATAGGGACCACTATATTGCTATCTATATAATCGCAAACTAAGATTTTGTCCAGGGTTTTGAAGTTCGTTCTCACAGAAATAGGGATCAGTAATAGTAACACTCAGTTGGTTTCTTTGACCCAAGTTTAATTCGCGCTTTAACCTCTTTGAGTGCTCTTGTACTTTTTTAAATTTTGCGGACCATCATTTGTCCTCCTAGGACCGCTCGTGGTCCATGGTCCATCGGTTGGCTACCACTGGTGTAAACGTTGTTTTTGGATGAATGAATGTATGTAGATACGTCACTTGTTTTATTTGTATCCAGGATGGAAGCTGGATGGATGTATGAAAGGGGTCAGTCTGAGGGAATGGGAATTCACGACTGTATTTTAATACTTATTTTCGCACTTAAACAATAAAGTATTAAAATTGGGCTAATAAATTGACCGTAACTCGGCAAAGTTTTGACAACAGAAACAGCAACTTAAAATATTTGAAAAGACAAACGTTTAACCCAATATCGCTTATTATTTGAAGGCTGATGTGACTGATGGCTTTTATCTTCCCTAGGACCAGAGTTACTTCAGCGAGCCTGAGATTGACTCGGAGTACCACCACCAGCACGTGCACAAAACGAAGGTAAGTTGGAGCGTCAGCAGTGATCGTACGCAGAGGTGCAGGTAAGTGACTCCTGGGACCTTCGAGAAACATCTACAGTGGCGGTTAGCACGAGCCGTGGGGGAAAATTACCTTTACTAGAGGAAAATAATTAACGTCGGGAAATAGTACTTTAAATATTTATTTAAAAAATGGTAACAATTCGGTAAGATGATCTTAAAACTAAAGAATAATTCTCATGTAACGATTGAATGCACTCTTAAACCTACAATAAATAATATACACTCAACGTGTTTCAACCCAATGACTAATTTATATGTCCCAGGCCAACGCCTGGCAGCCTCAATCAATAAATTGTTGATTTTATACAAAACTAAAAATAATTATGTTATATTTAACACTTAAAGTAAATGGCGTTTTACATACAGGCAAAGTCCTTGGAAGTCATTATTCTAGAACGGCATGAGTTTATATCTACCCTACTAAACAATATTGATTTAGTCAACTCATGTTAATAAAACATATATGTATGTACAATTCCATTAAACACCTGTCGATTGACCGTCGTGTGCGCAGGATTACTTACAGAAGGGTAACAAGGGCTATACTTTGTACATAGTAGTAGAAACGACGTTGAGTTAGAAGGCTCGGCAGATGGGTAAACCTTTGTAGTAGTGAGCGCCGCTGTAGAGTTTCTTGGGGGTCGACCTCCAGGAGATGACAAGGGCCTTCTTGAAGGGTTCAGGGGCACAACCGCTGCAGACTTGCATCACTGCCTTTACCTCGGCCTCGGCAGGCTCTCTCTCATCGACCTGCGAAGACAACTTAATTAAGTATTTGACTCCAGTGCATCTTCGTGAAGTCCTCCGTCGGTATACGGTATTTGTGTATTGATTTATTGAGTAATAAATGAAACATCAACTTTTTGATTAATTTGGCTCGTACCGGTATTAATCAACATCGAGACGTTGAATATCGTTTTATTCAATATTAATGTTTGCATTGTTTCCACATTTTAATATGTTGAGGCCGTACTCCGTTATTTCAATATACGTTTTTTGTTAACAGTCAGTTTTGTACAGATTTTAACCAATGAGAACCACTACGTCATGTTATTTAACTCGGCCTGGTGTCTAGATTAATATGATAGATTGTAAAGTTTGTCTACACATGTTCCAATTGCACAATTCTTTACCTCCCTAAAGTTTAGTCAATTACAATATTATATTCCCGTCAACCTGCTTTGTATTTGTTTCAACGAGAGACTATCACTTGCTTGCGCTATCACATCTGGCGATGATCCATGACGCCTAATGTGTTAAAACAAAATAAAAGCACGCAGTACTTACAGTTTCTTTTTGCACATTCTGTACGGGGAGGTTTCCGACGAACCCGGCGAGTCCATTCAGCAGCGACTGTTGGAACAGGGCCTCATCCTCCTTGTTGTCCTCAATCAGGTCCGTGCTCAACAAAGCCTCGTCCACAATTGACCCATCCGACAATGCTACTAAGCCCCTTTTGTCTTTCTTTCCTGGAAACAACATTTTCGTTTATAATTTTAATGTTGAAGGTCGTATTACTTGGCAACTGGATAACAATATATATATGTATGTAATAATAATAGAATTGTTTTAGGTTTCGTATATTCAATACTTCACCTACAAAAATTATATACTTGTTATTGTATTTAGTCTCGTGAAACACATTAAAATCATTATATTCTACGAATGACTGATTTAATTGTTTGACGAGGTATCTCTACTAGTTTCAAGCCACACTGGGAACCTATAAGTATGATCGTAGTGCGACCTACGAGGCGTCCATTCTACCTGATAACTATACATTCTACCCGAATCATTACACGCGTAAAAATGTTTTTTATTGAAAAGCACTGACTATTATTATTTATTATTGACGTACATTAAGGTCTATTTTCGCTCGATGTTTTGATTACCGTTTGTAACATTAGAATCGTATTTGTTGAAATGAATACCTAGCGGAGGCTTTATTTATAAACATTTGGGACTGGCTCGTTAGTTTTGTGGTTCTTTATGGGGAAAATAATAAGTAATTTGATAACGATAATAATACACGTAACGTCTTGTCTCTTATATCCTGGTGGGGTAGGCAGAAGTGTAGGCACATAATGTAACATCTTAATACAACCGATGGACACTTGCAATTACAATGGACTTCTTCATTGCCAAGTAATTAAGGGTCTCGAGTTCAAATTCCGGATTATTGTCGAAAAAAAGGAAAATATGATTAGTGCTAGCACGAAGTCTTTGATTGTGCCTCTGTGTATGGCAGCAACCTCAACCTTTTTTATGGGACATAAGTGGTGCTTATCCGGTATCTAATATTTAGACAAGACACACATCAGAATTAGTATTCTAGTGCTTTTAGGTTAAAAATAAACACATGATTTATTCATGGAACTAATGCCTAACAGAATAGTAAACGCGAGTGGATGGGTTTGATATAGTATGTGTATTAATAGAATATAGTTCGACTGTTTAAACCCCGAGGGAGTTGGCAGAAGTGGCCGTATTTAGAATCAACTTTCCACTAGTCACATGAGCCTATTTCCACGAATCTGAAAAAAATCCTTGTTATTACTAGGAATTACCGAAAAAGCGACCAAGGTCAGCGATAGTTGGCAGATACACGAATACCTTGACCTGATTTGATCACTTTTATAAATATAAATAAAAATAATTCCTTTACAAGGAAACACGCACACACTGCTAATTAATGTCTAATCATTATATTGGATTTCGCTGCAATGAAGTGTTGTTATTCCGTTATAATGTAAGATACTTGGAATGAAATTTATATTTAAAAAATGAAAACTGGAAATGTTTTACGTGTATATTTCGGCCTTGTATTTAAATGTGAAGGTAACACAGTTGTATGGTTTCTGGCCTGTTTCGCAGTGTCTGGTTAAGTTGACGGTAGCTTTTATTAAATGTAACTGTTGAATGTATATATGTATGAGTTTAAGCACCTTTTTTTTACTTCTACCGCCTTGGGCGAAGCGAGAGGGAGTGTCAGACTCTTACTGATTCAAAACCACCCCGTTCCTACTCCTGCTTTTCGAACCGGACCCTCGGTAACTATTAAGGATGTACCTAACTGTGTAAAGTGGGATCTTGCAACTAAATTTTGAATCAGATTGTACTGACATTATGTATACACGTTTAGTTTGCATGGCTATAAATGCTAAACTGCATAAAAACATATTTTGAAAAAGTTTTTAATACCTGATTTAAGGCAATAGTTTATGCTCTTTAGCTCCTTTTGCACCTAGACGACTCTAAGGGGGCCAACGCGGATTAAATCTGTAGAGCGCCCTAGTATTTTCAATATGTTTTGGCTCCGCCGCCACTCTATGGTCAGATGGGCGCTTACGGCTTATACGGCTCTGTATGAGATTATGTTTAGTTTTAAAGCCGCTTCTTATTTTATGTGGCTACAACCTTTTACAAGTTTAATACGTTTATGCTGCACTTCTAAATACGTATTGGAACTATAGTTAAAGTTATGTGTACTCATAAAAATAGTTTAGAAATTTTAATAAATGATTTGTTTGTTGTCGGCTTGGAGCCAGGGGTCTTGGCTCGGGCCGCACAAATATTATTGGGGTTTTTTTGAAACTTCCTCAGTAATAGCACATATTTTTCCGAATGGTACCGTGATGTGTCAATAGGTCTTGGAACTTACTGCCTAATTATTGAGAGACTTTACACCAACCTAAAATTAAAGCTGTAAGAACGCATATTACGCTTCTGCCTACCCATGAAAACTATATACAAAGTAATGGACTTCAATTATTACAAAACAGGCTATATCAGAGTTGTGGCGAGGGTGACTCATCCTTGGGGCTGGATATCGAGTTGCTTTGACACAGCGACAAATATTTCACGTCAAACGGACGTGTTCATTACGTGTTACGTATTTGTCTTCAGCAAACAAACACCCACACGATTTCCATTGCTTTGTTGTGTTGTATTAAAGCTAAGCTAGGTGGAAGGACATAGGTATTCCTTCTATATTAGTTCACACCGTCCTATCAATCCCAAGTCTATGCTGAACATAGGCCTCCCCCAGTGACCTCCAGGTCCACCGGTTGGATATGACCTACATCCAATTAGTTCCTATTACATATCAGATTTTTGTCAATATCAGTCAACATTATGGTTTTTGATTTAAAAATCTTTTAGAGTGAACTTGATGTCATAACATTCAGCTTTTCTTCGATATTACAAACCAACCCTCTGTTCTGTTCCACAGATTCAATATTAAACAATAATATGCTCTATTGTGATAGTTCTATGACATTACTCGTGCTGACTTTGAGCAATATCTGTTTGCTTATTTCCTAAGGTTGAAGGTTAAGTGCAAAAAAACCTCATAAAAGGACATGAGGCATCTACCATGACTGCCTCTGAAATATTGTTACGTTTAGTGATTGGAATCACAATATATGATTATTTTACTAACCTGAAGCACGTTCTTCGTTCAATTCTTTCTCTGGGTTGTCTCGCTTGTCACGCTTGGAATTCCTCTTGAACAAATTGTGGGACACAGTATCATCGATGTACTTCACGTTGGCTGGGTTCAACAGGGAACCAGACAATACCACGGTCGTGCCCTTTGATGGACCAATAGGAGACCTAGAGAACCCTTGGCTCTGTCCAAGCTGACCAAAAGATGGCAGAGGAACTGGAGCTCCAGTACCCAAATGATTAGGTACAGGCTGAACGCTGTTCAATAGCTGTTCCGAGACAAGCTTGTTTGAAAGTTGTCCATTGATGTACTCTTGCTGTAGCTGCAGGCCGTTGGGAAGCTGCACAGGAACCATTTGTTGAGCTCCCGCCAAATTCAGGGAAGGTGCTCTCATCAGCTGGCCCCCGATCAAGAAGTTTCCATTGCCGAGAGGAGTGGCCTGAGGTGGTGGGGGCTCAGTCGCTGGTTCAGTGGAAGACTCAATAGGAGTTCCATCATGCTTGAAGTGGTGTACGTGGTGGTGCTTGTGGTCCTTGTGGGCCTTACCCGCAGTTAAAGCGACGTGGTACAACTGGAGCATCGTGATCTCACCCATTAAACCGGATTGTCCTGCAATTGGATTGTAGCGTTATGAAACTGCATATTACGTAATTTTAAATTGCTTCGCTTATTGCAACACTTACTCGGAGCTGGTTCGATATTATCTTTCTTGTAGAGCAGCGTTTGGTCCTGGCCAGAAATTGCCAAACCGCCTCCCTTGATGACGTGGCCGACGAGCTGGAACAGATTGGATCAATATACACGATGTGCTCGCGAGCCGCGGTACATTGTTGTCTTTGCTAACATTATGCTAATGAGGCTTACTCTGTTGTTGAATCCTCTGCCGACACGCTCAGCGTTCACCCAAATTTGCCACTCGCCGGTTTTTCCGTTCCATGATTGACAGTTGTGGTACCATCTGTGGGTTGGAGTGAGATATCGTTAATTGCGGCTTCCTTAAATAAGTTCTTGACAACTATCATTGTCATTCAATAACTTATACCCGCGGTCATTACTGGCACAGCAGTGTATGGTATCAAGTATTTATGGCACTAAGTAATCAAGTTATTTTGTATCTTATATCTGTGTAATTTAGAGTTTATGTTTTGTATTCCGCAATTTATCAGTTAAATCATAAACATAAACATTAAAATAAGATACGTTTATCAACACATTATTAATAAGGGCAAAGAAGATAATATTGGAATAAATATAGTAGAACAGAATAGTTAATTTGAAACACAAAATAAATATGATATTAATAATATGAAATGAAACAACATAATAAAACATTTAATGATAAAGCTTAAGTAAAATATAATTTAAGAAATAATAATGGACAGTTATCATTGCAAGTTACCTTCGAAATTGAACAAAGTTCAGTTTTATACATTTAATTGCTTGTAATATTAATTCCACTGAAACATCTGTGAGTTAGACACCGCCTAAATAAAGCGCTGTCACAAAGTTTGAAAGAGTCCAAAACATGAGTATATTGGAGAAATTAAACGCCTAATAATATTCATTGTAAAGAAATATAAATATCGTTGTATAGGTCTCTTAGGGTTCTCAAAAAGTAATACCAAAACACTCGTGTTCTCGTGTTTACCTCCACCGCGCAATATGCGCAGCGAAACGAATTTCTAGTTCCCTGAATCGAAAAAAATGACCATAGCACACGTTTATTAAAAAGCGAAACTTTTAGTAAATATCACGGTAACACTGACATGCCAAAGCGCACGGTTCCAAAACACAAATTAACTTTTGAAACTGTTGCTTGTGATCCGAGCCACCTGTTTGGTCCAACTATCCATGGGACAAACAGCTCACAATTTTAGTTTCCGAGTATCGCCGTCAAGTTGCAAACTATGCCTGGCTATGTTCTTAGTCGAGGTTTGATCACAATTACAGTTCCACTGAGTTATGCACCAAAGGCTTTGTCAACTCTGGTGAATTACTTCGTTTCATCAGTTTGGAATCTTCACCTCGTTCAATTTGTCTTGAGATACATAGTTAGATGAGAAAACTGAGATGTAAGTATAGACCGTCTCATTGATCCAGTGATCGAGATTGCGCTTGCCGAAAGTCCTTACGAAGTCTAGGGTTCAGATATAAAATAGAAAAAAATATTTCTCACTAGAAACACGTGTCTGGATATTTTGTATTGTATCCTATGCCCACATGCCCAAGGGATATTACTTTCTGGACGTCTCCTACTTCTTTAGGGATAAAAAGACTTGACGTCATGTATAAAAAAAAACTTTAACCAGCTGTATGCTGTAGCTGTACAAAATGTATTTTGTGTCCCCTACATCACTACTGCTCCATGAAAGAACGGCTACACTTAATCAAATTAAAATGTACACAGGCACTAACCATGCGTAAAATCAAGTCCATTGGAACACAAAGCAAAATTCCAGAAGTGAATTAAGTTCTCTTTCAAATTCCCGGGAGAGAAGATTGTATTATTTCAATATGGGTCTTTTGGACACACGGCGCCGTTTACGTTTCAGCGAAAATGTCAAACAGAATAATTTATTGAAAACAACGAAGGTTAAAGAAACAGAAACAGCATTTTGTTAAAAATAAGCTTTTGATTGAATCATTGAAGCAGTAAAATTATAAAAAATGTGCAATTTGAATATTGTATGAGATGTCGAAAAATATACAAAGATGAATATGAGTGATACATTAAATATCTTGCGACAATCTTGACATACACCTATGTTGCCACTAACTCGTACTTTATTAACTAATCACTAATCTAACTAATCAGCAATCCCATTACATAATATTAACATAAATTTTAAATTTTTATTCGTAATCCCGTTGGTCGGTTACTTATTACAGAATATTTTCGCAATATGTACAACATTATATTTTCCTTCATTTGTGTGTAATCGTAGTATAAGTGGAAGATGTCTCATATAAGAAATGATATGTGAAGATATTGTTTGCCTAACGATTAAGTATCGAGAGATATACTCGTACTAATTAATTCAAAGTTAAGGTTCATTTTGAGTTACTGTATAGTAATAAAACTGTTGAAAATGGCTGCATCGAATTGGATAAATAGTTTATTTGTTTTTGTTATTGTTAGCACAAGGTTAATATGAAAGACAAAATCGATACCTCCTACTTTGTGGGAAGTTGGTTAATCAGCCTCTTCTATATAAATTTACAGGTATTATAGAGATCGACGTTTACAAGATTCAAGGTTTGTTACGGTACCGTAGAGGATAACTATAATATTCTACTGTAACTTCCACAAATACGGACCGACGCAGCTTGTTCCGTGAACAATAAGATCGGGCTGTCTGAGCCCAGTGTACTACAGTTGCCTGTCCATAAGCCCTAGACACAAAGTAGGTACATAATTTCTTCAAAGTGCATACTGGAACATGCTCGAATAAGCACCGACTGCCGCTGCAAAACGAAAGTTAAAGGAGCATTCGTCTGGATATTTGGTTTACGCTTCATATACCTTAGCAAACTTAGTTACCTTCATAAATCTACTGTGTGACTAAGTTAAGAGTACCTAAACCAATCAATAAAAAACAACGGAAAGATTAACGAAAAAATACTACGATTTAGTTTTTTGAGTAATACCACAGGGACCCATGTTTTCAACTCTTTCAAGCTTTGTGACAGCGCTTTAATTAGGCGGTGTCTATCTGACAGATGTTACATTGGAATTAATTTCACTTTATTAATAATCAATACAATACATTTCAATTATCAAAATAATATTTGTACAATACTCATCATTGTAATTGCTCTGGAATACCTGTACTTAACTTGCACAAGGTCAATTGAACATTCACGTCACGTAATAATATTGTATTTGTTGGCCCAAATTATTAATTTTGAAAGTTAATGCTATTCCTATTATTTGAACGAAAAGCCAGCGTAGTAATAAAATGACTACCTGGTTACGATGATGGGTCAACCTTAAGACTAATAAGTTAAGCAATAACTAAATTGAACTATGTAGGTACAAAAATTGTGACAAAATATAAATAGACTAAGAGCAGAGATGCATGTTGCAACCAGCATGATGATTTCAGTGAGAGTTGACAAGAAAAAGTGTTGAGTTGATATAAAGATTTGCATGTCATCACAAAAACAATGATTCAGCAATCGATATCATGTATACTATGCTAAAATCTCGAGAAACGAAGTTCGACGACTGAGAAAGTACTCGTACGCATATTGCGTGCGCGCTGCTGTTACACGGGAAAAAAGAAATTGTCGTGCGTGGCTGCCATTGTTCAAACGTTATGCAACACATGGATGTCAATTGAATAGATTACTTAGAAATCCGGTAAATCATGAGCTTGAAGTGATTATTGTGTGTGCCTTTGTTTTTATACTACTGTTACGTTTGTGGTTGATGTGATCGCGGCATTCGTGTCTAGTGTGTTTTGTGTCTGGTGGTTATACAAACAGAATTACAAACCTCTTTGGTCGAATGATCGCCAGTGCGATTACTGAGCAAGACGTTCGAATCGGGGGTCGAGTAAAGTATTATTAAGTGTTTTTTGGATTTCGTCGATTTAGGCTGTTCTATAATTTTATGTACAGAATGAAACCCACACATTTTATTTAAAATATACCATAATAAAACTTGTTTAGTTACCATTGTACGAAATCCCTTCACACAATTCAAAAGGTGTATTTCAGTAACCTCTATTTGTGTTGTCCTTAAAACAACATTACTCTTCAGTCTCAAATATTATCATGAGGATCAAGATCATATCTCCCAAACAGTCTTTTTTAAGACAGAAACCGTCTCTTTATTCACAATTCTCTAAATCTCGATAATTCGGTTTCTCCAACGATTTTTCTCGAAATACCAGATTTTTTTAATAAGGTAATGTATTGTTGCTTGGTTTTAAAAAGTCACAACCTACTTATATTGAAATCAGATGCCATAGCAATTAATACTTTTCCCGAACCGGGAAACAATCCCATAACCACGTGCTTGGCAGTAACACTATAGTAAACAGTCAATCTTATCAGCATCGGTAATGAACGCAAGCGTGACAAACAATCAAGTTAAGTTGCGTGCTTAGTAACACGCTCGTCTCAATTACGGCCGAGTTTGCGAAATGTGCTAAACCCTGAGGTTAACTCAAGGAGCTAGATACAGCAGTAACACTCAAGTCATTATCACTGACATGTCTAGTGACCTAGTAAACAACCAGTGCGTGACACAAAACATTATGCTTGCCAAATACTGAAGAAGATTGGAACAGTGTCACAATGCATAAACACCGCTGTAAGCATTCGGAACATTTGGGATACCTCGTTACTTCACTATCCTAACATTACCATTACCCAAACATTTGATCAATCTGGTAAACCTGAAGAGGTTTTCATTCAAGTCAAAAGCGTTTGTTTTCGAAAAACTACGGAGTACTCGTATCTACGGGTATACTTGTTAATCAAAGCCGTTTGTCTATAGATAGAATGGGAGTCGGTATGCGAAACCGGATCGCTGGAAAACGTTGGCTGTTATTACTTAGAGTATCTAGATTTTTTTCCGCACAAAGAATATTTCAGAACCAAACAAATATAAGGATATTTGTGAATTAACCTAAGCGTAGACCAAGCTAATAGGTATTCTGGGGATAATAGGACCTCCCAATTGTACAAACAACAGGAACACGGTGATACGGGAGGTTATAAGAATTTAATAATATAATTATATGTTTTCAGGAAAATAAAATGTCTAATAAACTTGCACGTCCCACCTTTTAATTCCCAAGGGAGTAGGTAGAGGTACGTCTTAGGTTCTTATGACACCCACCTTCATCAATTAGTATGATCGAAGTAGGTGACGCACAATTCCGGAACTCATACTATTAATAAGAATTCACAATAAATAATGTGGGGCAAAATAGAGAGGTAAAAGCTGTCGCCATAAATTCGTAGGTGTTTCTTAAATATGTAGCTCATAATTGACAATTTCTATTAATAAATCGACTCCGAATATACCATCAAACTTCACTGAACAGAATATTTTATACGTCAATGCTACCCAGAGCGGCATTTAAATAATTAATTTTGTAACTTGAGTGAATTTGGTCGAACTTGAAAACTTAGTTTATTGCGGTTTCGGTAAACGTGGGGTTTTGTGTTACCTGTACTTATTTATTCTGTGTATTACAATTAAATGATATAGGTCTTTTTTTTTTGGAAATATGTAATGGAGTTTTCAGGGTTGATAAGGCTTTCTGTAAAATTTTGGAATTAGTTACAGAGTAGGTTTGAAGGTAACACCTTCATATCTACGACGTAGAATTAATGATACTACATAGATATAATGACGCCAAAAATAAGCATACATTTTAGATTTATATACCCATATCAGTAGGGAATTGACGCCGTACCTAATCCTAACCTAATCACAAACCAATGGTGGTTTGGTCAAATGCAAATTGGTAGCATATCAAACATAAAGTGCTTTTGTCTATTATTACTTCGACTTCCTTCAATAAAATAGTTATATGAGTTGCTTTATTTCATTGTGTACCTGTCGTACTGCGTACATAACGAAACCCATTAGATCGTTGTATTGTCTCTTGCAACATGATGCCACAACGTATAGTGACGGAAGGAGACCAACATTGAAATAAACTTGTGGAGCTCATTTCATATTCTACCATAAGTTATTAATCCGCTTTAATCGAGCAAAAGAGGGAAAACTGATACCTAGTCCTAATTTATACGTTTTAACAAAAAAAGCTGCTTTTCACGATTGTAGTGCAAACCTACCCTGAAACAATACGTTTTTTAACATTGTCAAATGTTTGTTCGTTGACGTGATAGACATACCTACATATTTAAAATATTCTAAAATATATATATATGCACTGTGTAGTGTATGAATAGTTCGTTGTGAAAAAGCTATAGATTCATATTGAAACAGAAAAAAAATGTTGCATAGTGTAATTGAATTACAGGATTGATTTTCTATACATACGTGCATATTTGTCATTCATTGCAAAACACTGTTGGTGATCTCTGGTCAGGCATTGTTGGTGGAGCTGCGGACTACCTAGCGGGGGGCGGGCTCCGGCTCGAAAAGCAGGAGTAGGAAGGGGGTGGTTTTGACTCAGTAAGAGTCTGACACTCTTCGCCTCGCCCAAGGCGGGAGAAGTCATTGAATGACTTTCCCATTAAAAAAGGGCATAGTTGGTACCCTACACGTATTATTTGCATCTCTTCAAACTGTAGTTGAGAATAGATCTCTGCTTGAGTATCGTGCTACAATACCTGCCTTGCTATCGTAGTTGTGTTTGCATTCTCTGCGATGCGAAGGCATTCCCTCGTGTACCACAAAGGGGTTGGTTTCAGCTCAATCTGTTACACAGCAATCTGTGTAATGGCTAGGTAAAGACAATTTTATTACATGGATAAACATGACGTACGTGGTGGAAAGTAGGTGTTCAATTGTATGTACCTGTGGCCTCATTAAAAATACCTTGCTCTTTAAAAAGGCCAACAATGCTTTTGTGATGTTGGAGATGCTTCTGGGCGGCGCTAATTGCTTACCATTACATGATTTGGCTACTTGTTTGCCTACTAATATGGTACATGCGAAAGTTTGTACGTTTATTACTCCTTCACGATAAAACGGCTGATGGGATCGATATAAAATTTGGAACAGGGTTGGAATATGGTCTGGAATAGCACAGGCCTCTTTTTATCCCAAGGGAACGTGGGCGAAGTCGCTTTCAGAATAGCTAGTATTGCATAAAAAATAACTTTGCACAGAATTGTAAAGATTATAAGTACCGTACCGCAGACCGCTGCGTTGTATTTATTTTGCAATGGTAGTGGACATTACTCAGTCAGTCAGTGATCATTAATATTACATAAATATACATGAAACTGTCATCGTCATCAGTAACATTGGATAATCTAGCAATAAATTAAAATTAATGAATATGTTTATCCGATGCCATACAAAGTTACTAAACTATTAATAAACACTTTAAGACTGATTTACATAATGTATTTCAAATAACTTTTTTTTCTATAAAAAGACTATACAAATACCGTTACTATTTTGTATTTCTAAAATTAATGTATCCAATCTTCTAATTATAATATCAAATACATTACTAAGTTTCATCTAGTGCTTGAATTTGAAGCGTAAGAAAAACCAAAAATAGCTAGAAAGGCTATGTAAATTAAACTATCCTGTTAAATAGATCGATAATAATTTAGCGATACTTAAACAATTATGTAACATTTTGCTCGGCATTGCAATGTGATTGACGGCGCGTTTATAAAATTCTTGTACTTATTACTCTTAGTATCTTGTTTTTATAAAATATTATAAACATGGTAAGCCGTGTCTGAGAATGTTAAATATTGTTACTTAAAATGTTGTTTTTATATTTTAACCTAAGCAAGAAGAGCGTTTTATCATTTTCTAAATACCTTGAGAATGTAACAAAAAACTTATCGGTGCGTCTCCAGACCCCTGGAGACATCATTTCTGTATCAACCTTCTGCATAGACATAGCGTAACAGAGTTGCGCTTTACATCTATTCCATACTGCAGCTTTGTAGCCAGATATTAGATAACTGAGATTACATTTGTTGAAATAAATTATCACCATGATTTGATAGCATTTAATACTTTATGAGAATGATCTTGTAGGAAGCTTAAAGTAACTCTTTATTTATTCATTTAAACTTTATTGGTATTTGATATTGTGCACAAATTAATCCTTGGTTCAAGTAGAGACATCAGCGAAATGTACAAAATATATCTGGCGACAAATAAACGTCGAACCGGCCGTAGTAAAACAAATATTGAAAACAATACCTTGTTTTATTTGGTTGGATAAATTCATTAATTAAAGAGATTGTAATGGGCAGCTTATTGAAATTCCGTTGGTTCATGCCTTGCATTATGAGAATATTAAGGTTCAAAATTAATCGATCGATTAACTCATCGGTATGCCAGTACTTTAGGGCGCGGTTGATAATCGGATACAGTCTAATAAGTGGTAATTAGATAACTAGGTGAATTACAACTGTGTTTTTGTAGAGGTTCGAAGTACTTAGTTACGCATTGATGGCCACGCTTGGATAGTTCCAGAAGTTACTTATAAATTATTTTAACAATAAATTCTTATCTCTCTAGCTAAGGGTACAAAGTTTATTTTTCATTGCATGTCATTATCAGTATGGATCGGATTAAATTTTTAAGTAGTTTATCCAACAGTAACAACCCTCTACCAACTACTTCTAGAATCGTAGCAAATCTGTATCGAAGCGAAATTTCCTTTTTGAGTGAAAAGTTTAAGAAGTCCTGTTGTCGAATTTAACGATAATTTGCGCGATATACTTCATATAGGTACCTACCAAATGTTTTTTCCGTGTAAAATGTGAATAGTATATTTACTGTTACCGTGCTTTGGTGTTTGTTATTCCTATTTAATCGTGTTATGGGTGCTAGACTAGCCACCTATCTTACCTAAACATCAAACATATTGACAGACAGACATTGAATTACGAACTGTGTTCAAACTGATTAATGTCCAATCATTGAAGTTTTTATTCAAGTCGTAACTACTTGAATACAGGTTATACTACTATAACGTAATTAATGCAATATTTCGCATTGCTTACAACGTCCATCAATACAAACAGTAACAAATTAAAGTGAGTGGCACACCTAATTTTTGTAATCATTCAGCACGCACCTCGCTTTGACGGACTAATCACGGCAGTTAGCGGGAGGTGCACGTATGAACAACAATGTGTCGGCCAATCAGAGCGTATCATCTGCCGTGCGGATTGACCGTCGTCGTGGCGACACAAGAATCACGGATGCAATACAACCACGTGTCCCTAATTGTACCATTGTCTAAACGTTGTGAATTATAATATATTTTGACACCAAGCTAGTGTGTGGAAAGTGCAACTTTCTAATCCTTTTATCGGCATTTCGTCGCTTTGTATGACTTGTTAATGCATACAGGTTTTACACGTGACTGCATGAATGCAGGTTGAATTTTAAGTCCTCTATTGAGAAGATATCGATTTCTATTTCATCGCCACAATCTCGATTCCGTGCCTAGACAACACGATCATTTATTCGCCTAACGATTCATATAAAAGCTTTAGCACTGATTTAGGTAAATCCATCTTGTTCGACAATGTTTATAATAATATAGTCAAGCATTTTTGATACTTACTGGTTTAGCTTTAGAGGATAGTTCAGTCTAAAGAAAGTCTGTCCATGGACAGCCATGCTGAAATAGCTCGCTTCCTCAGTGTTTGATATCCAGGCTGATATCTCCCTCGGGTTGTCTCCGACTGCAAACAAAAGATATTTCTACTTAGTTGAGTATTTTAATCAGGATTGCATCTCGATAACAATAAAAACTTTTACCGCTGAATATTACTGATTTTTGTACCAGTTGGTTAATGTTGTGATCTTCATAAAGATTTATTGGATTTTGCACGAACAGTTTTTGCTGTAAAACAAAGGTAATTGAAATTCGTATCTTTACAAAATTTCTATTATTGTATTGTTGATTACTACTAATGGAAATCTAGAATGGCTATCATGGCACTTACAAAAAACATAAGAAGTTAATTTCACCATCAAAATTTGATACATAAGTCAAAGTCACATAGTTATCTTATAGGTTTATAGGTATAAAAATATCCCTTATAGGTGAAGATGGTGGCTACCAGTGTGATTTGAGGGAGGTGAAATCCCACACTCATTACTCTTTAGGGAGGTGAGATTCTCAAACTCTTTAGTCTTTAAGAAGGTGAGAATTCCACACTTCTTAATCTTTTTCTCCATAAAGCTGAGTGTCTTTTGAAGGTTTCCCCCGTCATTATAAGAAGATCCTGAAATATAGATTCCATCCATCCAGTCTAGGAACTTCTGCTATTTTTGGATTGTTTTAAATGTGTCACTATTTCAATATCTACGGCCTTCGCCTGGTTTCATAGCAGTCCTCTATCTTCATTCTATTTTAATAAAATGCAGTCGGCATTTTAATCGTCCGTCGTTTTAGCTGACGGGCTCAAATAAATTTAAATTTTACAAGAATGATCCAAAAATCTTAACAATCAATATCATTAAGATAGTTCTCGAGTTATGACTTGTGAGCAGAGTAGACTTTGTACTATTTACTTGAAGGTTGATATCTAACAGCTATATATAATATGGGAATCATTATTACGTACTCATAAATATTAACCGGTACTTAATGATTTCCTAAACATTTGTTTTTAGGTACTAATCTACCTTGACACACTTTTTATTTTTTATATTATTTACTAGCGGCCTGTTTCGGTTTTACTCGGTTGCTCTTCTGTAACTTTCCTAGAGATCTATGTTTAATATGCTTACGCCATATATTTACTTTTGGATTGAAACCTCCTTTTAAGTTTTTTTCACAATCTTCTTATTTGAAAGGTTAAAGTCTCAGGTTAAATGGCTCTTTAACTTATAAGTTAATCAATATTTGTTTACATAATATGATTGGTTACTCATAAAACTCGTTACACGGCCATGTAAAGATAAAATTCAATCTTGTATTATTTATTTCTTGTTCAATGACAAAATATACTCATTTGTCAATGTTTAAACGCAGAGGAAATAAAAATAAAATCAAGATCGAAAAACTATTTTGTATTTTTTGTCAATGAAATTGTAATAAATTATTATGATCTACATTCAACTAGTTCTTTCCTTGCTAATTAAGATATTCCATCAGTTGGGCGAATTATTTATCACACTAATGGACACAAGTGAAAGCTGTATAATACATTAAAATAAGAGTTTAAAATCGTCTAAACTGATTTAATATGCAATCATCAGGTTGTCATTCTTAGTGTCAAGATAAATTTAAACTTATTCATATCACAAAAATAATCCATTTAAATTGATAATTCATTATGCAGCAAGCTGACCAAGAGTCCATCACTAGTGTTGATGTTATTCCAATGTGCGTCATCACGTCGGCTCCAAGTAATTGAAATTTCAAGTAGCCCACCTCTATCCGATTGACGTGCAGTGACATCTTTCAGTTCCATTTCGAATTTTTAATGCAATTATTGAATAAATTGGACGTCACACGTGTGGAAGGACACCAGTTATAGTAATTAATCATCTCGAGTGACAACCGCAATTGGACTATTAATTTAGTGGGGACATTTAGGGCAGTATAGTGGGGTATTTTGTTATTAAATGGGAGCTAATTTACTATTAGTGGGGAATGTGAATGCATTCATTTTAGCTCGTATTACAAATTGTGTGAGGACATCACTGAAAGATGGGATAACTCACTAGTGTAGAGTTAACTGAAATAATAAAGTCAGCAAGCAAAAGAAAACACAATAAAGAATATTTTCTCTATGAGACATTTTCTTTTCCTTTCTTTAGATATAACACAGAGCGCTGCGGTCTTCCGAAGACTTATAAATAAGCCAATAGCAGTTACAACCACTTCGCAGTATCCTCAGCTAGGCAGCTAGTTAAATGAAGGTTCCATAATAAAATCTATTAAACGACGTCTGCTATGTAACAGTAGCCGTTTTAATTAACTAAGGGAAACTATAGTAATAAAGGTTTTCCAGAGACAGTTATTTATTCTGCTACTTAAATAACATGGCCGTAGAAAAATGAAAGAACTGTAAGTTGATACATTATTTGTTGTGGTAGAGTTTGTTGTTATTTATGTAGGGAGATATCGTTGTTATTTGTATTGTTATTAACAATTAAAGCGGAGTATAGATTTAAGGCTGAGCCACCATTTGTGGTTATATAGGCACTGTTACGAAGGTATACAGTGTCAACCTGTTGCTGTTCGATAATTCTTTGATTCTTGATAAGGAAATATATCTTTTTTAATAATAAACCTCACCCCACACTTCGATTTTCTGCCGTGTCGCGGCTGCGTTTACAAACTTACAAGTTCACTTATACATGACACCCAGACCCGAACCAACAATTTGTGGACCACACAAAGATTTGCTTCGAGTGGGAATCGAATCCGTTACATGTTACTTAACTGCGCGCACCACCACCGCGCAAAATAGTGAAGTCGACTTGATGGGATATATCGCAAAAAAACGGCTATGGCTACCTAAAGTCAATATGTATTTATAAGATCTTAATACACTGAGATCGTGCTCAAAGTTTAGAAATAGCCAGTGATGAAAGAAGTAAATAAGTAGTCTATCTACTATTTAATCTAGTTTCATATATCGCGTGGTCCACAAACTATTCCTGCAAGTACTGTCGTTACATAATTCTAGTAATTTTGATTAAATAAATTGCTCTACGTTCATATTTCGTGACTAGCTGTTGCTATGAAACCTTACTTGTTGCGACACTTCGATAAATGTATGCCAATTAGGGTATATATCATAACTAGGATTAAATATGAGTTTTATCGAAGGTACTTTACTAAGTTACCAACCACTTTTGATATTGAAATAAAACAGATACTACTTTTGTACATTAAAAGTGTCCTTTTGTCCCACGCGTGTCTATGTAAAACTCGATTATTATTGATTCATCTGCACTTGGTAACAGGCTCAGTCCTTATTACATAGCTTAAGGACAGTGGGTGCTGCATAGCATGACTGCATCAGTCTCTGCCTACGCCTTCGGAGATTACCGGCATGATGACGTTACGTGATGACTTATCATGTGATTCAATGCAATTGGATGGCGACTGCATCATAACTTTTAATATATATTTTTTTACAAATCAAACTTTGCACAGCTCTCCTGTACAGTTAATCGGGCATACCGATATCAATCAGATTGGCGATATATTAAAGAAAAGCAAATTAAAATGACCTTTAACGGACGAGCATGCAGGAACAGACTAATGATTGTTTGTGAATACGATTCTTAGATCGTAGCAATTGGAGTTCTGTAGCTTGCTCCAGGGGATAGGCGTGAGGTTATGTATGTATGAAAATAATATTCTAGGCTCGACATCGATGTGGTTGACTAGGCAACTCCAGTCTTCTCTCATAGACATACTCATTGAATTAAGCAACTCGATTTACATTGAATTTTATTTGGATTGCTTTTTACGATAGTACAAATGTGTCACAAGATTTGTGTCTTGACTTTCTGAACTTAATATAGTTATGTTTAATGGAATACAATTTCACATCGCTTTGATAAATCCGGGGTAAGCTCGCTCTGTCAAGGAAAACACTCAATTTCTATTAATCAATTAGCATGTATTTCGTTTTACAGCAGAACACTTTGATCTAGTCAAATCTACTTCGAATAAATGTTATTTCTCTATTCAGCTCTTACTTAGAAAAATATTGGATATCTTTTCCTAATAAAATCTTGTTAAGGTAATGATACAAAACTGAAAGAAAACTTTGAATTTCTCGAACAAATTATGTTGTTCTATGAATGGTAGTCTTGTTTTGTGCTGTTTTATTTGGCGATACTTGCTGAAGTAACTCTCATATTTTCTCTGTATTTAATCACGCCTCGATAAAATGTGCTCGGCTGTAAACCTGTTTGAAGGTTTTAAATATATTGTTCGATACTACTTCTATTATATTGTTATAGATTCTACCAGTAAGGCGCTTATTCCACTGAATTGGGTACTGCAGATTTTGAGTTTTTGACATCGTATACTCGTATGTATGTACTATCTCAGTTTATGTACAAACTAGCTTGTGCCCACGACTTTGTTCGCTTTAGGAAGTATAATTATTGGATATATGGAATTTATCAAAATCCTTAGAGGATGCCTACGTCATAGTAGCTTTATGCATTCAAAGTCTTTAAGCCTTATCAGAGGCCTACTTTACACCAACCATCGGATTAGCTATAATTAGCATTTAACTTAATCCAGTATTATAATTGCAACACTAAACTTGAACTATATAATTGACATTCCTAAGAAGATGTAACTATGTTTCATTCCTAGGGACATGACTATATCTAGACTTCATCGGTTTCTGCAACACATGTACAAATGGACGAACGCTGCATCTGCCGCCGTCACGCCTCCCGACAATAGGACGAAGAGCGGAAGGAGAGATAAGTCGAGTTAAATTGTATGACTTTAGCTAACTCGGGCCAGCTATGAATAATATCCGGATAAAATGCTAGGTTACCTAGATGTAGAGTTTATCTAGATAGATAGAGATAAATAGAACATTATGTACAATATCTAACTATAACTATTGCTCAATTTCAATAGGTAAGTATATTATACTCCCCTATTGAAATTTTATTACAAAGTGCACCCTGAAAACATACTTTTTAGACATCTGTGTAAAGCTGACAGTGAATAGAGTTATTAGAGGTGACTGGCTGGCTGAGAGCTTGGAAATTATATATTATGTTATAGAATTAATTACCAATACATCTTACTCCAGCATTCATCACAAGACGCTTTGATTCCCAACTAATGTAACCTCCTGCACTGCGCAGCTGACGCAGGTGACGCTCTCATGGAAATGGAATAGGACAAACAATTCTATCCCCTCAGCTTTTCCACGTGTCAGCAGCAAACTTAAAAGCAATTTTATTTATTAAGCAGTAACAGTGAATTCTTTACCAACGTTTCATAAAAAGTTTATTTAGGACAGATCTGTGAGGTGAAATCCTCTCAAGTTCAGTGAGAAATTGCCTCATTTATTTTCTGAATATATTCAATATCTTACTAGTCTAGACTTCATATTGGAGTCCGTTTGAGAAGGGGGCGGATTTAAGAGACTAAAGGTCAGGTCTTAAGAATATTCCTTTAATTTTAAACCTTAGTGAGATCACAAAAGTAACCAATTTTGCCAACGTTTGGTGGTAGTCAGTTCATCTTCCTAATCAAATAAAATCTTATAAGATTTCCTTGTTAATCGGGTATTCTCGTAAACTGTCAGACTAAAGTTTCTGACACTCGTTGGTCAATACCAGGCTGAATGCTAAAAGAAAGGCACATGGTACTCACCAGCATAAGAGAACAGAGGATGATCACCGGAGTGGTTGTGGAACTTGGTCCACATGCAAAGGGTAAACTCCTTGAGGTCTGGTATTTCTTTTTCGTACTCCATGTATTGGAAGAACAGCTCCTGGTTCATGGAAACTTTGTGTATACTGCAGGTGTCGGACATTTGGTTGGCAGGGTTGAACAGGCTGACTTTGTTCCCGGACCCGTATTGTGAGTGAACCGGTCTGCGGTTCACAATTTTCAGTTGCGGACTGCAAAGAAAGACATTGATAAGCTCAAGAAGAAGGAGCATCTAAAGCAAATGCCAAAATACTATGTCAAATTACTTACTTAGTATCTAAAGACCTTTCAGGAGTATGGTACGTGGAGAACATCACCGAAGTGTCTGGCAGGATCGGCTGCCAGTCACTGTCCTTCGCCATCGCAGCGCCCACAAGGGCAATCACGACGATTAGTCGCATTTTCTGTAACAATGCAACAGTTAACTGTTAATTTATTTATAAAAAACTTAGTTCAAGAATGGTTTACTGTCCAGGCGGACAGTAGAGGCGTCAGTTGACCATTAGGTAGTGCACAGATGAAAGTGACAGATGATTGTGTATACCTATAATGTATTATAAAACTAACATATAATGTTGATCTGCCTGTACTTGGTAATTCAATGCGATGCGTGCTAGCTAGTGAATAATTAATTTAGGCGCACTGCTACTGTTGTCCGGCCGTGCATAGCATATTAATTTTACTTACATATCAATCTTGTATATTCGATATTCGAGCACCGTTCATTTCTAAACACCGACTGATTATTTGTGTATTTGTGGCAAACATCAAAGTGCGAATTGTTGCTGTGATGCTCATTGTAATGTGATTAATTTGTGGTTTTGGCAAATTCAGCTTGCATAATGATTTTAGCCTGACTTGTTCACATTGTGGAATGTAATTTGGATATCATGGAATTCTAGTTGTAACGTCGATCAAACAGTAATGCTAACAATGTTTGTGTACGCTGCAGCAAATAGGTATTGATACTTTTGAAAATTATGTTTTACAAACAGAGATCTAAACAAACTCAGGTGTCACAGATCATCTTAATGTACACTAAAGATGAAAGTATTAAGGTTGAAAATGCAGCGTTACCATGTGCAAGTTGTAATGAGGCCGGTACATTTTTTAGGCTGTGTACGCCAATTATGATATCCGACACTTAGTCGTAGATAGTCGTGGAAGGAAAAGTTGTACGCGATCGCGTCTCATAGTTCCTGCCTGACTACTTAATAAATACAACGTTTTGCCAAGCAAGAACTTTATAATAATGTTATTTCGGTATGAGGCAGGTATTTATTCCCTGTATTGTACGTAATAAATGATATAACTATTTAAACGCTTTTTGTTAAACAGGTATCATTTTTGTCAGACTGTAGAATTGTACCTGAGATTCACATACTCGCTTAACCAACAAGACGTCGTTGTAAAATTCCATTGCCTCCAGCAAATAAATAAAAGAAAATTGTATTCGAGAAATCGATTAAAGAATTCAATAATACCTACTCACTGGACCCGAACTTTGGCCCTCTACTCGGTAGATAGACGAATATCAACAAACTAAGATCATAATAATCTCACTTGCATCTCCTTAAAAGAATGATTGCGCAAATAATGCAACGGTAACTTAACAAACAACTCCGCAAATACTTTCAAGACTAAACTTATGCAAATACTACGTAGTCATCCACATCAACGTACGACGACGACTCGTTTCAAAGCAGTTGAAATCGAACCCAGTACCGTACGAAAATGTCGGTTAACCCGATGTATTAGGTTATATCATCACAGTTACGTGTTTCGGTTCAAACGTGTTATTATGTTAACTGCTGTCACTCCGTTACTTGTGTTATATGCGTGTTTACATACGATGCGATAATAATTTGTTCTAGAATTTTACTTGATGTTAGTTTCTTTACTAACTACCAAATACTCTGTTTCTTTCATTAATCATTTTATTTCTGTATTTTGTAAGTGTTGAAATTATCTTTATACAGAAGATACAAGTTCAACTTATTATTTACCGAATTATTGTATGATCCGTCTTCTAACATCTGAATGAGCTAGTACTGTAGGACGATATAAAAACATCAAGGATTTGTTACATAGAATCCGTTTATGTTAGCTTAACTGACACACACTAAATAATATTTTTGCTATAAAATATTTTGTATAAAAAATGGGTTAAATAGTTACACTAACCGAGACTTAATCAGGCATTGCGAAACACGTATAGCCCTAATTTAACCCTGAAACAACAGCAAGGGCTATTTTGGGCAGCAACAAGTATTGTTAATTCAGGTTTGGTGGTATACCGCTAACTGAATCACCAATCAAGGGCTTTTCATGCACTATTTACACGAAACATTGATATGCGTGATGAATGTAGGGCATAGGGTTCGTAACAATTTCATAAAGGGCAACACTAGTCTTCGTACGCGGTTTTGACCGCGAATCAAATAATTTGGATGATTTCTCTTGACTAAGTCTCAATCTCTTTTTTGCGCAAACTATTTGATATATGAGTCGAGGTTTAAATTCAATTATTTCTGGATGAAGACAAAATCCTATTTCAGTGTCCTTTTACCCAAATCAGATTCTAACTCGACCTTCAGTACAGCATCATTATATTAATGTTATGAATACTAAAAAATGTCTTTATTCATGTATCTTAAAATTTCAATATATCAGTCTGCTATCTCTAGTCTAACATATATCCGTTACAAACAAGAACATTTAAACAAAGATTGTTAGTGGTATACCCTTGCTAATAAACTTTGCCCTACATAATATAATATCAGAAAACTGCAGCGGAAAAGTTTAATTACTTCTCAACGTAGAAACTAGTACAAAATCTCGTTGCATATAATATGAGAGATTATTATGTCCAAACATAACTTCGGTATGTATAGGAATACCCACAATGTAGTGGAATGTCGACCGCATTACTTATTACATACATACTACATATTACCCCCACACGCTATAATGTACCTAATGAAATGAAGCCTGGAGTTGGATGCAATTTGTCGGACCTTGGGATTGCCGACACGTGTAACGTATTTCCAGACTCTAGAGAGAAAATGCAGAAATGTGTTCTCTTGTATTCTTTTAGATTTAGATTTGAAAGAACGACATTGGATACAGTTTAGTTAAAACCTTTATATGTGCCACGCTTTGTATGATGTGAAACGTCTAAGAGCGGAATATCTCGTTACCTAAAACTTTTACAGGACTGACTCAAAGAATGTACAAGTATTTCTTTTCTTTGTATGTTGAAGATTTTGTATGTATTATGTAAAATCTCTCATTATGTCAAACTAAACTCGTTTATTATGTATTTGAGATGGGTATTTAACTACCGTAAAACGGGGTGAATAGATGCAGAAGAGGGGTGAATAAATGTTGGGAAAATGTCCTAACATCTATTCACCCCATTCCTGTGTCTATTCACCTTTTGAATTCTATTCACCCCGTTTTACTATTGCGGTTTAAAATCCCTCCAACTCAAGACTTTAACTGCCAACAAAATTCAGTTGATGGCAAATCCTGCGCTATCGCCGGTCACTATTGCCCCCACGGCGTTTAATGTGTTAAAATTGGAACGTGCAAAAAAACAGTGATTTTATGTGACTTCACAGTGATGAATGTTACTTGTATGATACACAAACTTCCTGAACACATTGTAACATATTACTTGCGACCCTCCACTGTCCTCGGGGAGTCCAACTTTCACTCCAGACATTTTGACAAAATCCCGAAGTTAACTCCAAACTCATGAAGTAGGTATAGTGATTGATGGTGATAGTATTTGATGTTCTGCACGTTGCTCGTATATCTGGTCTTAAAACATGTGTATGTGTGTCACAGAACTTGTAA
Source organism: Spodoptera frugiperda (assembly GCF_023101765.2). NCBI lineage: Eukaryota > Metazoa > Arthropoda > Insecta > Lepidoptera > Noctuidae > Spodoptera > Spodoptera frugiperda. Next base: position 519,029 of record NC_064236.1, on the reverse strand, counting down.
ACGATTGGACTGATTCGGACGACATATATTTATGTTTGGTGATAAAGATTTAAGTGTGGCTAATGTTATGTAATTTACAAAATAATACTGCACAAATGTCTTAGAAAAACAAACATTAGAGTAATTGGACATTAAATGTATTTTGCTCCGGTGACCCTGTATGACTATTTTTAACAAAAACGCAAGTACCGTCATTATTCGTATAGCGAGCAACCGCTGGCAAATATTTCTCATTTTTGCTTTTTATTGTTAAAAGAGCTTTTCCCGGTACAACGAACACATTATTCGATACTTGCGTAGGTATGTTTATTGTGCTATAATGACGAACTCACAAGAATACAAGATAATGAGAGTTCACTATAATAAATTCTTGTACCGACTAAACATTTTTTAATGATATACAAGGCTTTTATAACGTGGTACATATGAAGCTGCGATTTAAAAACATGTAGTCTTGTAGTATTAAGTACGTTTAGTGCTCAAAGTAGGTACTTCTTTTTTTATTAAAAAGACTCGTATACGACCACTGATCAGTCTTGAGTAAACAAGTTTAGTTCTAACTCTCTGCATGTTTACAAACATATCGACAGAACCGCGCTTACTTCAATAAAAAAACGTAAAAATGTGGATGTTTGTGTAAAAACTATATTGCCGTTTATTTAACTTGGTAATCGTTTGACGGCGACATGTAGTTAGTAATTGCATGTTATTTGCTCCAAATTATAGTCTTTTTTTGTAATGTTGCACGTTTCTTTCAATATACGAAACGCCCTAGCTTTGCAATATTTGGAGCACTAGGATAAATCAAGTGTACCATGATCACACGACAAGTCGAGCAACCATCATGCCTGCGAGAGGCACATAGGAGCCTATTACACGGTTATACATACATCAATCATGAATTATGTTTGTTTGTACGAATCACCACTCTGCGCAACTCAAACGCTGCACTACGTGGTAGCTTCCGTCAATCAAAACAATGATTATGGCAAATTAGACACTGACTGCCAAAACTGGTGTGTAATGGGCATCTAAAACCAACATCATTTTCAACTTACCCAATATAACTAAGCCCCACTATTATTCTCAAAATTTACAAAGCCCGGATGACTCTCGACAGAAATAGAATTGACATATTTGCTTCAAACATTCACTTCATCAAACAGAGGCCCATATTTTATTTATATTAAAAATGTAAGCGGGAAATATTTCATTAAAATCCGTTTGTTTACGCGTTTTAGTTTAAATACCATACATTCTTATTGACACAACGGATTTTTACTAATTGTGAATTATTTATTGAAATGAATCATGCTAGAGGGGAAACATACAGGAATCAACCAAAATGTTATAACTGTTTACTATAACACCATATTCCTCGAAGGGATAAGCAAGACTGCCTCGTTTGGCGAGTGGTGACAAATTCAACTGCCGGGCAAGACATCGATCGATAGTTCGATTGCCGGGTCGAGCATAATCTTACTGGGGCTACTTAAAATTTTTATTTTTCATTAGTAGCACGGTGTCTCGAAATGTGCCCGGTATATGGCAATTGGCTCACCCCCTATTACATAGGACTAATAGTGAAAAGTAAGTTTAGGTACATTGTACTTAGGGTGGCATTATATGCCATAATATGCACCTCTTATACAAAAAATACAAAAAAAAAACCTCTTGCAAACCCTTTGGGGAAATACAAAGTAACGATATGTTCTGAAATCCGAAAATAACATTTCCGCATAGACTAACGACTGCAAAATATAAAGTTTCAACAAATTTCGACAAAAAAGAAACAGAGAAATGTATGAAGTTTACATACGTGTGTAGGTATGTATTATATGTTTTGAATATGAACATCGAGCAAACAAACCTACGTTATTGGATACTGGACAGTATTTTATATATGTAGGCAGAAAGGCATTGTAGATATATCAATGTTGTTCGGCAGCTGGTTTTTGCTTTAAGTCTGACACAGGACAATAGAATGTTTCCTGGTTTAGGTAGGATTTGTCTGTTCGATCATGTGATTGTAAACGCAACCACGACACAGGATAGAAGGACGCATCCATTAGAAGAATCACGTGATCCTCGCTCGCAGTTGCTATATCAAAGAATCAACTATCCGATCTAGATTTCTAAACTTTATACTAGTGCACGTACAGTCAGCTCAAAGGGTACCTCCTACAAAGTTGTGTGACGTATACTTTCTGTCGACGAGTCCATTCCTTGATAAAAGAGTGCGCCGGTTGCCATTAAGCCGCAGCGCCTTTCCTAGAGACTTCGTTCAGTTCTGATATTACAGCCAAGTGACATCACTTCGAAATAGTCCGACCAAGTGCGAAGTTTGACGCTCAAAATGGTTTTATAAGTTTCCGTCGTTCCTCTTACGGGACAAATACATGTTGCAGGCATTATGAAATACGTTAACATTTTGTTGTTCGATGTTACATTTTGCAAAAATATAAGCTCATGATAGATACTAAATTATAATGATTAAATATAAATGCATTTCACGTATAAATACGATATTACAACGACCCGCCGCAAGCTTGCATATTTTTCTTTTACTGGGAATCGTATTTTTAAACAAGTAATTATCTTTTGGCTTGGAGACAGGAGAACGCGCAACTTCATCCGCTCTCGTGGACCGCGTAATAGATGTGAGGCTGTCGACATGTGCTTGTCGCAATGTACAACTGATTCCGCATTTGTATTTGCACTGGACATATATTTGTTTTCAGTCTGTTAGTATTGCTTTTGTAATTTCCTGTGTCCTAATTGGATTAGCTAGGTAGGTACAATGACCTTTTTGTCTACTTAGATTATGTTAAAACTACGCGAAAAATCGAAGTTCAGTATCGTCAGTTTCAACTTTACTGTTCGTTCCAGAAGAATTTTTAGCTGCGAAATATTGTTTCGGCTTCCCATTCAAAAATCAACTGAATACAATCCGAAATCTAAACCTAGCCCGAAGCCACATATTTGGAGTATGCATTCAATCTGAGGCACTGCAGGTCTAACACAGATACACAGCCTACCAAAACAAAAGTCTGAATCCACCTCAAATAGTGCGCGCACTACCGAAACTTTTGTTGCAATTTCACTATATCCACTTGATATACCAATTTTCATTCAAAATGTACTTCCTGGCTTGTTCATATATATGAAAATCGCTTCATGATTCCACGAACACGTTTTTATTAATATGCCGCCGATATTTTGTTTTCTCCTTTCGAATTAAATACTTATTGTTAGCCATGTTTTCCTTATTGTATTTCTGTCAATCTGCCTTTATAAGTTTTGTAAGTTTAATATTTCCTTCGATGTTATTTTGTAAACAACTCTTGGATTGCTTGTCTTCCGTATTAATATGTAAGACATCGATTGCTTTGCACAAGCATATAATATCATATTGCAAAACATGGTAAAATCTACGGAAAATTTCGTCATGTCATCAATCTGGATGAATAAAACAAAAGTGTTATTTTGTTAATTATCTGATTACATATTAAGTGTGAAAGTCAAGAATGGTGTCTCTGATCGGATCTGGGATCAGCCAGCACATTGTTGGGATATCAGGGATTACCAATAGCAGCATGGTGCCTAAAATGGAATCCTGCTTAACTACGTACATTACGTACCTAACGTACCTATCCAACCGTACAGGAGTTATAATGTACTTCTGCCCGATGAAAACACATAACGTTGCCTGTAATTACGTGTGTAATTTCCTTTAAATTGTGAAGATAATCTAAAACATGATTAAGTAGCGTTCGATTATAAACCGGTAGTGCAAACATCGGGCGACGCTGAGCATCACGCCATGCAATTGATTGTCGGCACCCAGCGAAACACGGAACCTTTTCTAATTCTATATAATTTGCTTTGAAAGGAAATAGTTTTATAGTTGTTACGATATTATATAGTCGATTTAAATCTGCTTGATGTATAATTAGGGAAATTTAAAGTTAGTACCGATCTACCGATACGTGTTATGTACATTAGAAGTGAAATCAATGATATAACATTGGACATTGACCATTGAATATTTTATTATTAGTATTTTAAATACTACACTCCTAAAACATGAAACGTTGTATTGTTTTTTATATGTTTGAGGTGCGCAGGGGTGTTTATGTATAATGCCACATATTGTCACATACATAAAGACCATGTACAATGTAACTACATCTGTGACGGTCTTAATATGTAATGCAGACACACGTTTCATACCATCAGCTATATTAAGGATTCCATGTAAAGTACCAGGCTTAATTCCTCCGTGGTTTTTCAGAGAAATTAAAAAAATCTGCAACATTGTAAGTTGAAACACTACATGTACTAGATATTCCTATTACTTTCAGTCATTCTTTACATAGGTTTCCCCGGACTACTGGGAAGACGAGCTTTACAATATATTTACTTAGCATAGTCTCTCCATGCATAGGTAATCCGATTACTCGAGTATTTTGACCCAATTCCTAGGTTCTTTTTTTTCAAGTTCCTGTGAAAAATGGGTCAGTATTTTTAAATTTAATTGCAGTTTATAGGATAGAGGGAGATTGTGTCAAACATTAAGGTTAAAGAATATATGACAACGTTCGATTCTGGCCTATGCTGTCTGTGTTACATCATGGCCGCACATTACTCGATTGCCAAAGCTAATTGAAACTGTTTAACTTCTCACTTTAAAGTAATAAGTTCGATTGATTGCTGAACACTAATTGAACGAGAATATAGGAAAGTGTGCTACATGAGTAAATAAGACATAATAAAGTGTGTTTCAACACTCGTAAAAGTGACATGGAATGAAACTTGCATCGCTTTTGTGTTTGTTAGCATTATAGCTGACTATAATGACATCTGTAATAATATTTTACAGCATAAGTAAGTAATACTGTTTTTATTTATTTAGTAGATATAATGCCATTATCTCCAGTGGAATTGCAAATTTTATCTCCAAGATTAGCAGGCGAGTTTGAGATCCCTTTCGAACTGTGGTCAAAGTCAACATTATTTATTTTAAATAGACTGGGAAGGCACTATTGAGAGTCAAAGCAAATAAAACAATTAAAAAAAAAACCAAATGTCTGTCTGTCGGTCAGTCCTCTAGTGAAACTATTTGCTCGTTTCAGAGTGTAGATTCCTATGGAGTAGTGATGGAGAAAGATCAGTTCGAAAGCGTTGAACTGAACCATGATCTGATAGCGCAAGAGTTGCTGCCCATTGTATAGTCCCTTAGTCGCTCTATACACACACACAACGTCACGCTTTTTATCCCCGAAGGGGTAGGCAGAGGAGCACATTACGGCACGTAATGCCGCTATACAATTTACACCCACTTTTCACCATTTGTGTTATAAAGTCCCATGTAATAGAGGGTGAGCCTATTGCCATATCCTGGACATAATTCCAGACTCCGTGCTACTACTGAGAAATTTTCGGAAATCCGAAAAAAGCCCAGTAATACTTTGCACGACCCGGGAATCGAACCCGAGACCCCTTGTCCGACAGTCGCACTTGCGACCACTCAACCAACGAGGCAGTCAGTCGCTCTATATAAGTCAATCTATACTCATATTATGTAATACACAGAGTTCAATTTTGCAAGTCTCATTCGAAATCCAAGCTACAATATATCAATCACAGTATTACTAAAGTAGAAATCAATTAAATTAACTTTATGTCGACTTGTATGTTTGTTTATGAGTTGACTCTGTATGCAATACAAATATCACGTACTTACTTACTGAGATTTGCAGAACTTGTATCTAATGGTGACAAGTTTTGCGAAACTCGACGGTTATTGATTTTCCAATAAATTGTACCGATTTGTATGAAAACTAAAATAGCCATTTTCGTTTATTATTGTTAATGAAATAAAGACTTATTTTAATTAACTTATCCTTAACCTTTATTTAAATTTACTTAATGGTACAGGACGATGTATTATGATACTTTTAGTTATTTTTTTCTCTCCACAGTAGCAATTGACCTGAGACCACAAATGTCAAATGACAAATGTTAACTAATTAACTAACCAACAGAGAGTCATGAGGTCGTTGCACTCACTATTATCAATAAGTCTGTATCATATGTCGAGAGGCTAAATAAGTATCTAGTATCTAAATAGTAAACACTATCAAAAATGAAGATTTCAATATTACCACAGTATTTGGCTATATATTTCGATAGTCTTACCAACTGCAAATCATTAAGTTTATTTTACCAGAAATTGAATTTATTTTATTCTGTAAAATTACTGTTTTAATCTCATTATAAGCCAATTTAATAAAAACACTTAGTACGTTGTGTGAACACAATCATTAATTTCGTGAATTAATAATTGTAGCAACAATATAACAAATTATTATTATAAGGTAATCTTCTATAAGCCAGCATTATTGGCAATCATCAAATATTGTTTTTACGTAATTGAGTGAAGTTTTGGTTTAATAATACTTATCCTTTCTGTATTACTTGTATAAAATAAAACAGCTTTTAGCTTGTTTGTCTGTTACTAAGTTTCTCATTACTACGTAAAGGAATAAAATATTGTAATTCAATACTTGAAAAAAATTGGTACAGTTCCTTACAGCGAGCGAATTAGTATTATATATATATTTGAAGCAAATTAGTCTGACGAAGAACAAACCTTTGTCTTATTTCACTAAATGATGAACAACGCATCAGTAAATTGTTCAAAGACCACGCGACGCCAAGCATGGTCGCTAGTCATAAAATTAATTGCTCTAACTAGAATGCTATTAATTGTACCAGCTTTAAAAAAGCAGATTTCTGTACTCAAGTAAACTGGCTTTTAAAGAGAAATGCATTTTTACTCTAACAATGTTCTTTTAAAGCAGAATTTTTATTCTTTACGCCGTCAAAGGGTTAAAGAAAAATATGAACATTACGTAACTACCTCTAGATGCTCCTGGCTTATTGTCTTTGATTCTATTTTACTATTCTTGTTACAGCTTTATCAACATTCATTATCTTAACTAAACCATTAAAAGGAATTTTTTAATGCAACCTGCACAGGCATAATAACATCTATACCTATGTATATAACCTACTTAAAACCATATCGCTTTTTAAACATAATTTTATGGTAACAATAAAAAAGATACCCAAAAATGTTTAATGCAAAATACTTTTATACATTCTCCAATGATTCGGGTTTATTGTTTTAAAGAAAAAAAATACGGAAATAATGGTTTGCTTTTTTATCATTCACGTTTTTTTTCTGGCTCAATGTGTGAAAGTAACGCATCGCTTTACATAGTAATCTGTATAAACCGATCACACTACTTTCACTATATTCTTTGTGAATTTAAATACAATTGTAACGTCTTATCATGCTATATACTTCATATACATAGACGGTTACACTAAAGCAGTTTCGTAGGATATGTAAAATACTGCATTTTCTACATATGTTAGACAGAACAATGCAATCATGATCAGCCGGCAGGCATTGTACTGAACAAAAGCCTTTCTATAAAGCAGTGGTTTGGTAATCTCCAGAATATGTCGGAGGCATAGGGATCGCAGTAAGGTTAAGGATGTTACGTGTATGATATGATGGAAGAGCAGTTTCAGGCTCTCGGATACTGGTCATAGTTTTAGGACATACCCGGGTGCCTCACCGTCTCACATGCCTGAGTATCACTATACAATGGTCGGATTCTAGTGCCCCGAATCCAGATTACATGATACGTAAAAACGGATTGCTTCATTCAGTCTACGCTCGCTCTGTTGTATTCTATTCACAGACTTTTCGTGTTCTTTTTTGGTTCATTCACTGCAGGACGAACAAAACGTATGTATGTCTGTCAACAATGTCGAATAGGTTTCAAAGTTATAGTAGTTTTGTTATCAATTTAGTACTTGTAGCAATGTCCTACGCACATTGGATGCAAAAATAATTTTCACGATACAAAAATACGTACACCCACCACCAAAGACCAAAAGAAATTTTGAATGACATAAATCAAAGTATAAACTGTGCACGTTGTTCATGCTGTAGCGCCGTGCAAAGGACGCTTTTAAAAACCTACGTCACTCTTCAGCTCTCGAACAAAACCCACACAAAAGCACGTCAAGCTGTCGCCACCTTTATGTTGACATAATAAAGTACAATGGACGCATTCTATAAATACAGGGTTAATCGTAAAAGGACTATAAGTATTATCAGGAATATTGTTAACAATAACTATTGTTTAATGATGTATTAATTAGAAGTAAATTCCTATCACCTGCATCACGATCATACTCATCCAGCCATAAGATGACCGCTGCTATCATAGACCCCCCTCATTGAATGCAAGCTACCAACGCTTTGTTCTGTTTCACATATAATTATATCATAAATAAAAGTGTATTGTAATATAAATAATACATCCCCGCGAGGTTGTTAATGTTTTACGAACAACAAAAATATAAATCATGATAGTATGAATACGATTGACCTTTACAAAAAGCTCCTGATTCGACTCTCGATAAATCCGTCGTTCAAACTACGTCTATGCATTTATACCGGGTTTAAGATGCACTTAGGGTTCGCATTTGTATGGAAACCAATAATTATAGGTAGTTGTTAAAGGTCAAATATTAAAAATTTTTGCATCATAAATCTATCTTACTTTGTAAAGTTCAAATCTAACGTCTGCATTTACAACTCTAAAATGTTTTTTAAAGTTAAGAAGAACATTAAGTTGTTCTTGATGATAGTCCATGAGCAAGAATCACCTTTTATTTTAAGCCACTAAGTCTGTTTTACAATGACCAAATTAAAATACCAATTGAGTCAGTTAAGCTGAAGCTATTCAAATAAGTCCTTGGCTGTAATCATGCAGTTCCAAGAAGGTTCTATTCTGGAATACATCGCATATCCCAATTTCGGGATTTCGGGTAGACCGGAGAACGAGCGACGAAGGCATGAAATGAATTAGCCGGGTCGATGGCTGCTTGTTGACGCTTTAAATTATCTTATAAATAAACTCGACGGGAATAAAAAGTGATCGCGATCGATAATTAGGTACAATGTAAGTTAAGTAATACCTGCTGCTGGTGAGCTTTTTGTTCAGTTATTAATTAATAGTACCGTATTCAGTCTGTTCGAACTAAGACAAATGGTGTTAGAGGTTCAATAATGTATCTATTATAATTGAAAAGTCAGTAGTAGTAAAAGTCAGTTTTGCTCGACCGGAGCTGCAGATGACCTTCCAAGTTACTGGGGCTCCGACTCGAAGTAGGAATAGGAACGGGGTGTTTTTTAGTTAGTAAAAGTCTAACATTCCCTCTCGCTTCACCCAGCGTGGGAGTGCTTTGATGATTTTCCCCCTCAGAAAAGTGTAGGCATAACTTTTGACTGCGTTGGGTGTCAATCACTGTCCATTTCACTCGTTTGTGCTGCGAGCGTTTAAAAACCATGTACTTGTTTGTTCAGACTTATTTTATCTATAGATATCGAACATATTTCTCCTACCTTCAACGAAGTATCATGTAATATCTAGCATTTTATTAATTAAAACCTAAGTCTCATAATCCCTAGAAGGCGGATGAAAGCAAATCATAAAGATGAATTAATTAAGTTACCGACTGCAGTGGTTGACATTTTTTCTTTTAATCTCTTTCCTTCCTACCTTGACCTTTCTTTGCCGTTAAGGTCAATAATATTACTTGTGCTTTCCTAGGATTATAGTTAATTAAATTTGTACTCATATTAAAAGGTTCGGTTCTATAGGTTTTCGATTAAGGATTATTACCAAGTACACTATTGGATGCGGTTTTCCATCCTTTGGTTATCTAACTTTTATATTTACCTATATTGCAGTTTGCTAATTATGAACGGTTTACTTTTTTACGTGGGGGTAAAACTTTAGTTCACGCATTGTATAGATATATGAGAAAACTACGAAGTTAATTTAAAGATTAGGTTGACTTCGTTTAGTACCATTACTTATTACAAATTTAAGATTTACTATTCTTTGCCCTAGAAAATACATCTCTTTTTAGGTACATAATAGAACATAGTTCCGTCTTAGTAAAATGACTGTCTGGTCGAAGCGCTCTAGGTTACTTGGTTAATTTACCTCCACGATGGAGCTGTGGCAGTAGACCTCAGTGCCATAACTCGATCGCTTTGAGTACACGACCATGGGGTTTGATCCTCAAATCAGATTAAAGGCTTTTGAGACCATGTTTTATGTCTACCCACAAGATGGATGAATCATGACCTGATTAAGGTCGCAGGAAGCCGCTGGATGCAGGTCACTTCCAACCGGGATATTTGGAAGTCATTGGGAGGCCTATGTTCAGCAGTGGACGTCTTGTGGTTTATATGATAATGATGAGACCATGTTTGGTGTTTTATATACTTTTAATGATTCTAGACTTTAGGCTTTAAATGATTACTGACAACATAATTAACACTATACTAAAATCTAAACTCGAGAGTTTAGAATTTGAAACTAAGATTAAGTATTTTTAAGTGAACTACTTAGTTAAGTAGTTTAAGTTTAATTTAAATAGTTTTTAGTATGCTTTGTCAGTAATGAACTAATGACATTAAGTAAGTAAATTATCTAGTTTGGAATAGAAGTACAACATTATGAGAACATTACATAAATTTGCCTTCTTTCTTCAGGTATTGATCAATGTTTATCTGCAAAGGGGGCTCATATCATAGTCTAGGAGTGAAGTCACGGAACAACACCTAATAATTGATTACACAATATTATCTACTTATTTCCTAATAAATAGTTCGTCAGTAAAGCTAGTTTAATAAAAAAGTGAAGTAATTAAGTTATGCGTTTAGTAACGCTATGATTTATAAGTATTACGTTGAAATACATTAACTTCGCACAGTAACTTCAAACTGTTGTAATATCTGCATAATGATTACACGTTTCTTAATATTGACGTTTCCTTGTCATAAATTAAGGTGGCATCACTACATAGGTCGACTTTCCAAACTTGATGACATCTCTGTATAAGAAATGAATATTTAATTATGGTATCTATCTACCTACCTAATTACATAACAGAATATCGTATTTATAAAGTCCTACATAGGTTGGTTTATTTTTCATTTCTGCATCGCGGTTTTATCCAAATCCTCAGCAATGAAAATTTTAATCAAAAATTCTTAAATTATCCCCAACTCGTCGTCTACCTACTGCTGCAAAATGTGGTATTAAATTTTTAAATTAACCTGTTAGAATTGCGGGATAAGGTGCATTATGCACACTCCTTTAAATAAAGTTATTAAAATACTTAGTGGTATATATGTATATCTCTGCGTTGTTGGAGGTTGGAGTAGAAAGCTTGGAACATGCTTAGTTGTTTACTAGGAAAAATTTCATTACGTCAATACCCTGAGGGAAAGAAAACGATGTTAAAATCAACGTGTTTTCCTACACATTTTAAAATAAATTATGGTGACGAATAACAGGAATAAATAGAAAAAATGACGGGACGTTATTTTATATGGCGTAGCAGGCAAACAAGCAAACTGAACACCTGATGGTAAGCGATACCTAAGCCTTATGCGTCACATGAGGAGTTACAGATACATATAATATTTGGTTATGTTCTCACTTCCATTGCTGGGGAACACATAATACTGGATTTACTTGTCGGTACTAAGCCAAAATGTCTGATGTCGACGATAATGAGATAATCAGGACACACAGCTTAGTGTTTGACTCCTAATTTAGCTGAGTGACTAGTCTGTTTCGATTTTGAGATTATCTGTACGAAGTAGCTTCGAGCTTCAATACAAACGTATCGCAGTATCTCTGTGTGTGTGATGTAGCAATTTACAAAGGATTAATTCCCTGCAGATTGGAAGATTTACCAGGTTATCATGAAGTAGGTATTTAATGTTAATGTATAGGTGCATCTAAACACTCCAACCATTTCTCCAAACATGTTTGATGTAACCATGGTACGGTATATGGCGGCGCTTTAGTAATCCATAGTATATTATGAATTGCAAGTTTATATGTAGCATATGTACGTAACTGGCTTTTCGCTTTAGTTCTATAAAGAGGACCGATTTAAAAGAAAGAATCCTCGATTTTTTGTCACTTACAAATAGAGTAATAGCTAAAAATTTAGGTTTGAAAGAAACAGAAAGTAGCTTATATGACCCCATCTCTATAACTAAATCCACTCAAAAAACACTATAATTCTTCACTCCGTTTTGCCGTGAAAGACGGACAAGCAAACAAATACACACACTTTCGCCTTTTTAATATAACTATGAATGCCTGTTTACCAACGTAATATTGATGGGTTGAGATTATTAAATTGTGTTAGATGAAACTATTCACACAGCGCTAGTGGCTGCAGTATCTTAATTGAAACATGGCTCTTAATTAATGCCTCTTTGTCAGTTTTGACGTTAAAGTAAAACCTCATATTCGTCATCAGCTGCCTGTATCCGACCACTAATAGACTATTAGCTTGTCCTACATAGGAGAATATGTTACTATCTCCATGCTTAGCAGATTGGTTAGAGATTGCAGCTTAAAGATACACTGATACCCTGATTCTGTCCAATGTACAAGCCTTTAGTATTGTAGTGCAAGGGAGTGTTAGAGGAAAGGAGGTGACTTTTACGGTAACATATAGGTATCTTAATTGTGTATAACTTAATTAGACATCAGTCTATTATAGATGTAGCAACCTTTAATGTGTCATTGCCAGTTTATATTTACGTAAAGGGTATCGTAAAGATCACGGTGGCTTTTGAACAATAGACGGCACGTGTAATAAGTTAGAAATTAAAACCTAACGACCCCGTTCTTATTCCTGTTTCTATACCTGTGCTTTTGGTAAACCCGTACCTACATTTAGTGAGGATTTGATTATGTTTACCAACATCAAACATCATCTTCATATCACGCACTAAATATTCACGGCTGAGTTGTCTTCAAATAAGTTGACATATCGATTTTATTGAACTAAGCCATGCTGCACTTGGTACCGATATTAACTGGAAATGCTATTTGACCAGAATTCTAGGAAACCGCTCCAAACGTTGAGGTTTGGAATACGAAAATCTAGGTATTTGAGTACAAGCTGAGAGCTATGCTGCGCTATATTTAGATTACGATTAATATTTTAATGTGGATTATTTTCAGAAGTACCCATTGTTAATACCTCTTTTAGCTTTATTGTGGTAGTTACTTTACGTAGATTTTGGATAGGTATTTCTACAACTTTATTATTTTGGACAGTACTGTTTAAATTCGTTTCAAAATTATTATTTAATGCCTGTTTTTGAATTCACTTCTCTTTTTTATCATTGGAAATAAGATGTATTTATTCAATAATAATTGCATAGTCTGACTTTATAGTTTCCAAAAATGTTTTCAAAAATCTCACAATATGCTAATGTGTACGTTCATTTCCGAAAGTACTACATACATTTAAAATGAAATGCTTTATATAAATGCAAGTAATTTATCGTTGAGTATAAAAATATCATATAATTTACATGTATTGAAATTCAAAATGTCATCTAAATTAATTCAGTGGTGGTCGTGTTTCGTAAATATGTCTATAAATATAAATTTTAAGTAAATAAATAAGTTTAACTTTAGTAATAATCGCGTATATGTAAATTAATTGGGTACTTAATATAATCAGATTTAACGCGGAAGAAATAACCTAAACAACGTTAAAAATATTAAGACATAATAATAGTAGATTTTTCGACATTTAAAAAACAGAAGTATTTTATTATGGGCTAACTAGCTTTTGCCCGCGACTTCGTTCGCGTGGAATAGTGACTTCCGGCAAATTTTTGGTTTTAACCACATAGTTCCCGATCTCGCGGGTTCTCTTCAAAAATGAGATGTGGAAGATATTCCAGGGAACTCTTCAAAAATCAACATAATGAGCTCTGCGTTTGAATTTAATAGATGTATACTCACTTAGGGCATTGAAAAAATAGTTTAAAAACGGACTTTAACTAAAGAAATATTATAATCTTTCCGAACTTAAGATGAAAACTAACTTAAAACTAAAGAAAGCTACGAATTACGAATTTATAACAATTAAAAAAGAAATTATATTAGAACCTATCCTTTATGCTATAATAACCAAGCTTAAACTAAATAATTTAAAAGAAACGACTTAAATCTAATCTAATTAATTTATAAATTAGACTTACAATTTTATTAAAAAAACTAACTACAGTAACTACTAATAATCGATATCAAACTAAACCTACGTTAAAAAGTTTAACCAGAAAACCAGGAAAACCCAACAAATAAACTTATTAATTGACAAATACAACGAAACCAATTTAGAATATACGAAACAGCAGGACCACTACAGACAAATAATCATACGACTGATAATACACATTTTCATTCATATTCATATTCATATATTTTCTACAATAGTACCGAAGCGCTCGGCCGATACCCAACCAAATAATTGTAACAAAACCATAGCGCAATCTATTTCGATCCCAACGCCATCTATCGAGGATAAAGACAACTTGGATTATTTATTTATACTCCGTTCGGGCATTTTCTTTGTACTAAAAGTTTAATTATATTGATATAATTTTTTTCATACCTTTTTACTATTTGTTAACTTTTTTCGATGAATTAAAACAATAACATGAACCGAAGTCGTGTAACGATCGACATAGAATTATCTATACTCCGTTAGAGCGTTTTCTTTGTACTAAAAGTTGTATTATGTTATATTTTTCATTGCTTTTTACTATTTTGTAAAAACAAATTTCCAATGAATTAAAACAATAACATGAACTGAACAATTGTAATTACACCATTGCGCGATCAACGCCATCTATCTACGGAGTATAGGAACAGCCCGACATGGATGGCGCTGTATGTCCGGAATAAATTTATTTTTTATTTAATTTTTTTTTATTTTTATTTTATTTTTATTTTATTTTTATTTTTATTTTATTTTTATTTTATTTTTATTTTATTTTTATTTTATTTTTATTTTATTTTAATTTTATTTTTATTTTATTTTTATTTTATTTTTATTTTATTTTAATTTTATTTTAATTTTATTTTTATTTTATTTTTATTTTATTTTTATTTTATTTTTATTTTATTTTTATTTTATTTTTATTTTATTTTTATTTTATTTTTATTTTATTTTTATTTTATTTTTATTTTATTTTTATTTTATTTTTATTTTATTTTTATTTTATTTTTATTTTATTTTTATTTTATTTTTATTTTATTTTTATTTTATTTTTATTTTATTTTTATTTTATTTTTATTTTATTTTATTTTTATTTTATTTTTATTTTATTTTTATTTTTATTTTTATTTTATTTTTATTTTATTTTTATTTTATTTTTATTTTATTTTTATTTTTATTTTTATTTTATTTTTATTTTATTTTTATTTTATTTTTATTTTATTTTTATTTTATTTTTTGATTTTTGAAATAAAAATATATCTATGTCCTTTCTAAGGTTCTAAACTATATCTGTACCAAATTTCAACCAAATCCGTCAAATAGTTGCGGAGATTAATGGTATAAGCATAGAATGTTCGACGTGATTCTTTAATTTGACATAACTTTTTTATTTATGAACCGATTGACATGAAACAAACACTAAATGTAAATTTAAGCATCCCACAATATATTCGTGAAAACCGCATCCAACTCGGATCAGCCGTTTCTGAGATTAGCGCGCACAGACGAACAGACAAACAGACAAACAGACAAACAGACAAACAGACAAACAGACAAACAGACAAACAGACAAACAGACAAAAAAAAAGTTAATTACATTTTTGGGTTCGACATCGACATAACAATAACCCCTGCTATTTTTTTTATTTTTATTTTCAATGTACAGACAGCACTTTTCTACGATTTTATTATATGTATAGATAATATATTACGCTAACAACCTGACTATCTGCAAGTCATTGGGGGATGCCTATGTTCAGCAGTGGACGTCTTGTGGCTGATATGATGATGATGATGAATATATTAGGTAGTGTTTGTAAAAGTTCACATCAGTAGCGATTGTATTTGTATCAAGCTGCAGAGTCGTACTGAAAGACGAATTCAATAATACTTTGCCATCTCAAGTATATACATTAAGCATATAAATAGGAATCGAGCAGCAGCACAGATTCCCAGTGAAGCATTAGGTAATTAAAATAGGGACGTTGTAGAGGAAATTGATTTAATCCAGTAAAGTTTTGCTGGCTGATCGAGACTCGATGTTATTTACTCGTAGTATAATTGTTTGTACTTCCAATTATACCTTATATATTTATGTTATTTAGTTTGAATATTTAAGGGAAGTTCCCATAAAAGAAACGTGATAGTTATGCCGTTTGTTGAATAGTACGGAGTTCTTTGTGAACGAGTTCGAATTGCACTAGCTTCGCCTATCTGCCAGCGGCTTTTTCCGCGTTCCTGTATGTTCTATGTGTTATTTCAGACCATATTCTACCTATGCTGTTCCAAAATTCTTTCCGATCCCTTCAGCCATTGTGCAACACACACAAACTCACTAACTTTCGCATTTACAATTTAGTAAGAAGTAATGACTGAATACTAAAGAATCGACCCTAATACTCCACCATTTATTAACTAACTGCCGCACTCAGAGTCATTTAATGGTTTAAGTAACCATTAAGTCGCTAGCAATTGTTTTCGATACAAAATCGTTACTAAGGAATAGCTTAAGTAATCATTAAATGTCTCTGAGGGCGGCAATAAATGGTAGTTATTAACTCAATATTTAATTATCAAGTATCGAAGACCCTGCTGCTATCAGCTAAATGTGACTTGTGAGTCGGAACTGCTAAGGCTATCCTCAGCAGTTTCCATTAACGTTGACTAGATAGTTTCGTCACATTTATACTCGTATAGAACTGATTCAATAACTGCTATCTTACGGTTCAACCAGATTATATCGTAAGCTCTGGACTTAGTCTCCAAGTAATTAGATAGCCAGGCAGACCACCGTATAACTCAATATCATATTATTTAACTCAGTTATAACTTTGTATTCCTATTTGAAACTTGTAGTTGCGCAACTTTTAAACGGTTTAAATCTCTGCTGTGATAGGCAGGGGCGTACTTGTGTACAAAGTAGGTATCTACAATAGATAGGTATACAACTACGGTAGAGGTTTTATAGCATATTTGGTTGATCCTGAAAATTGCATCAAGGATACCGATTAAGGACTCGCCGCTATGATGATTGAAGGTTCATTTAATCCAAATTTGAGAAAATCTTAACTTCCACCAAAATCTTCTTTGGGGAGAGTGGTACTTTAGCATCCGGTAATCTAACTCAAATGACGAAAAACAACGCAAGCGTTGTTTCACGACAGTTTTCTGTAAAGGCGTATCACTTCGGTTGAGCCGGCTCCTTCGTGTCAAACTATGGCTCTCCCATACATAAAACACTTGCTCGACATTTGTCACATTATTCAATTTCACGATCAGTATCTCAGTAAAGATTATAATCCACAGCAGTACCTATCGCGTGCTCCACCCTAACAGCCAGCTTCCTCAATCAGTGTTCTGATAATGTTCGAGATGATAATTGGCAGAGATTACTGGTTAAATGTTACTAGCAATCTTCCAGTTAACTTGACAAGATAATGCATGATGATAATATACTGTTTTAACATGTTTTTATCATATCATCATGTTTGGCCTAATATATGCCCAGACTCTGAAGACTTTATGAGATATAAGGTATTTACATATATAAAATCCTTCCATTCTAACTGAACTTAATACTGAAATTCGATGAAAAAGAAATCTATATTCTTTGGAAGAAGGGAAATCTTTTCGAAGAACAAAAAAAGGTAGCTCAAAAACTAAAGTCCGACTACAGAAAAATTCCGTTCTAAAAAGCGCTGTATATAATTTGAAGTTAACAATAATGGTTTAAGCACTCAAATTGAGATTTGTAGCATTATTCGTAGCAGTAATTGCATTCTAATTAAAAATTAAACAGAACTGGTAAATGTCCTACTGCTGAACAAAGGGATCTTCTTACACGATGAGGAAATAAACATTTACAATTATGTATTTGAAAACCACGGTTTACTCACGTAAAATTACTGAGAAAAGCTCTACTAGTTTTAAATAACAACGGGACCCTTATTCAAAAGCAGCGTGCACAGACAGACTGACGTCGCGCAGCAAACTGTACTATTATCATAATTATATAGCAGCGTTATCCACCATGTTGGTTCAGTAAAGTCAAGTAGGTATTACAAATTCTCTTATACAACAGATTAACCTTTAACTTGACTGTAAAAAAGTTTCATTCACGATATTTCTGTAGCACAATAACCCGATGAATGTCATTGTCACGGATACAGCCCGTAGCGAAACGATTCGTTCGATCTATAACTAGATCACAATATGATTGAGATTGGCTATGTCGAATCAATTTCATAGAGACGGTGAAAAAGATAATGTGCTTAAAGTGAATGTCTATATGCTTTTATTTAGCTTGTTCCGTTTGTTTGTTTGGTTCAAAAGTAAATGGTACTTCAACCCCTTCGTGACGACCAATCGATCTGATTATTAGTTCACTCTTAATCTTGATGACCATACAATACAATCTACTATGGATATCAAAGCGAAGCGATATGTGAATAACTAAATAATCATCTTCCCTCTCCCCGTCTCCTAACGTGGACCATAGCGGAAAAAAGACTAGATGTTTTGATTTACAAAGTACAAAGCATTTACTCATTACCGAGTATTTATCCTGCGGTAAAATGCAAAATATTTGCACTGAAACAAAGAAGAAAGCACGTAACTATGTTTATTTACAATCTCAAGAAAGCGACTGTCTTTACAACAACAACTCCATTAGGTTTTATAAAAGAAAAATATAGCGTTCCCCAAGGCGAAGTGTAAAACCCTTTCTGATAGTGAAATTGTTTCTTGTGTTATGCAATAAACTATGAAGGGAAAGACGTTAGCATAAGGTCCTTTTGTTTAAAACTGAACATTTAACTTTAATGTAAATGGTGATAATGACATAAAATGGAAGATACACCTACTAACTTTCCACATACTGTTTTTAATCACTGTAATTTTAAAATTAAAGAAGGCTAAATCCCACTACTGCTACTAGAACGATTTCAAATTTTAATGATACTAGTAATATATCAGATGTAATGTCACCAATAACAAGTATTTGATTTAAAGTAGTAATAACAATATGCAAGCCATAATATTCATGTAAATAAATTAGAATTGCGTTTTGATTTGTAACACTATACATTTATACAAGTCACCACAGTATAACGAAATATAAATAGTTTAAACATAAATAATTCAATTGTTGCAGTTGTCGTAATGTTCTTATGAAACCTAAAGTTCGACAACTTTAATAAAAAAAACTATGAGTCATAATTTTACAACAATTTTATCTATTCAATCTTTCGATCGAATATAACTAACTATAGTTCTGTTGATCAAAGATTCAACAAAACTTGAACAGTTGAGCATTTCAAAATCTTTACTCGTACGGAAAAATGTAGGCGTTTTCCTCGCTTGTTTTTTGTGAGGACGTGGTATCAGTCTGTGTGAAGCGAAAACATATTATGAGCAAAACGTTTAATGGGCTTGCAGTGAAGTGTAAAGCTAGTTAGCGCCTACTCTGCGGCACACAGCACCCGTCCTGCAGTAAACCGGTTTGCAATCCGATGAATTGCAAATGAAATGTCACTCGTTCAGGATATAACTACTGGTAAGTGTTGGTACCATGTCCAGCTCTTTCTTATTAATAGAGCCATTATGATCTGGTTTGAGTAGTTTTATATAATTGTATGACTTTCTTGAGGAATAATAAAAGCTGCTCATAATTTGTAACCGATAGAAGACTACGAGCTAATGTATTAAGGCGTTAAAAGAGTCCAAGTCCTTCACTGTGGCGTTATTTTAAAATAGTTATAGTATATAGTATATAGTACCCAGTACCTTGATAATAATGGTTTATCTGTTATCAGCTAAAAGCAGAAAGCACTCGAAACCTAAACTGTCTAGTTAATCAAATCTAGATTTACACCTAAGAAGCCCTCAGCCTTCACGATATTATGTAATCAGAAATATTAGTTCTATACTTAGTACTTAATCTAACATCAACACACATTAATTATGTGTAACTTGTAAGAAGAGAATTAGTTTAATCTTCACATGATTCACAGATATCGGCGTTGTTAGGATTCCAAATAAGCTAGACAGTTAGCTTAGTTCTAAACGATTCCAAATGCATGGAAAGAAGTCTTTGATGCATCTTCTGACTGTTATTATCAACAAGGACAGTGAAAAATGGCCTTTAAGTCAATATCACCAAGGTCACTATAATGCACTTGCAATCGTAAGGGACAGGATTCTCGTGGAAATGCACGATAATATTATGGACATATAATATTAATACATCATTTAAGGGAAATACGTCTAACTGCCGTACTCAGAGACATTGAATGGTAACTTAAGCCAGTCCTTAGTAATCGTTATCGTAACGAAAACGTAGGTAACTAAGGAATAGTTTAAGTAATCATCAATTGTTTTTGAGTACTGCAGTTTGTCTAATTTCCTTATTGATGCAATATTTTTACAAATTGTTTATTAATATTTAAATCATCATATTAAAGTGAACTTTAAATTACTTAGCATTAATTATGTTTTTACTTTATCAGCTTTTAAAAAGCCCTGAAAATACATCTATTTACCTAGCTTTTACCAATGGCCCCAAGCTTACAAATATTTTTGAGTATAATAATGAGAAATTATAATTATTCATATAACTGAATGTTCTTTTTACGGGAATTTTTGGCCGAACCTAGTTACCTGTTGGTGATCCCTTTGTTTGGTTCGGATAAGTGGATTTAGCAAGAAGAACCGAATAAATATAGAGAAAATGAGAGCTATGTTGAAAGTTAAACATTACACTGAATAACATTTTGCATTAAATCTGCTTTTGTTAATGGATTCCCGTGAATTCCTTTTATTAATCCAACTTGTATTTATGTATGATGCGTGAAATTTGTATTCAGTCAGTTTCATAATAACCGTACGCTTGAATGGAGTGAAATTTATATGTACAACATTTTCAAACAAAAGATATGGGCGAAAAATTATTATTACAGTTTCAGTCCATCAATAATATTCAAAGGATTTATTTAACAATTAAGTATTGTTAAAACATATTTTTATATGCAGTGCCTACGTAATTCCAACTTCCAAGTTATAAACCACTTTTTATATTATTTGCATAATATGTGTTATAACTAATTAAGCATTTACTCTAATCAAATAATTTGGAAAACCAAACACGCATTAAAAATAAAGAAAAAAATCGCATAAGCAAAATAAATCGCAAACGCAAAACAAACAAATTACCCTTTAACCACGTGACCGTAAACACTGAATCGCACAAAAAACACTTACGATTTAGTTGTCTCGAGATCGTATTGAATCTGGGAACGCGTGCGCACGCCTTTGCCGTCTACACACACACTGACCGCATGGCGCATGCGCACCTTCCCCACCTTAAAGGCTTTCTTCCGAATACAGTCCATTTTTAGAGATCACCGACTGCGCAATCGCCGATTGCGTCACAATTTAATGTTGTAACTGCAGCGTTTGGATTGAATGTGATCTCTTATTAAAGTACATAGGAATCTATTATCTGAACGTGGAAAATCATCGAACGACTTCTCCTACCCGATTAGGGAAGATATTTCAGACTCTTATTTATTAAAAACCACCCCGTTCTCCTACGTCTCCCTTGAAACTCTATGTGCCTGAGAGGACGTGACCGTGTTTTAAGTACATAGGTCCTCATGTACATAAGTAAGTACATTTTTTTTAATGGGACAAGCCCGCCACACCCTCCCGGAACAATACCGGAACATTGAAGTCCGGCGCGTCCCGGGGACAACATAACTGTCTTGGATACTATAGTACATATTCCCTATTAGAAGATTTTACCTACTTTTCATTTGTTATACATAAAACATAAACAAATCGTGACAGTACACTCCTGGACTACCGGTCAATTTTATATAGGCACATAAATACATTATGTACGGCTTGTAGGCGGATTAGATATCGCAGTTTAATACATAAAGATTTATAACCGAGGCCTATAATTGCGGGCTGCGTCATTACTGCGTAGTTCCTTCACATGCAGGAACAGTATTTGTGATGACAAATAATGGCTCCACAGGCACTAATCCTTAAAACTTAAGTTTTGGAACATTTTACTGTCATTACTTAATACAAATATATTAATTTATAACGATCCAATTACGAAGAACCAATAAAATAAAACTTAAATTTTATTAGTTATAAATTTTATTTCATTATGTCACTTGTTATTTTACTCTAGTTTTAAATTACTTGCAATTAGTGCATCGAATGAGTTAATCAATTCTGTATCATTAGGAAGTAAGTTAATCTTTATCAGATTTGTGAAAAGGCCGACAAAAATCATCAAAAGTTCAGTATCGGTGGAAAAATAAACAGACTAACGCAACGCAAACGTAATTGTCCTTAAACTGTAGTTATCTCTGCCCACCCCTTCAGACAGTAATACGTTTATCGCAATGTTGCCACTCTATAATTTAATTAATTAAAACAATGAATTGTTCAAGTAAAATACTGTGCGCGGTCACCGGTCCACCTTGATACCGACGCACGGGCAAATATCAAAAAATATTTCGTCAGTGAAATAAATTAAAGGCCTACTTACATTTTAATTGTAATTATTTCCAAATATTGCATACTTATACAGGGTAACTATTATAATAACCTAACAGTTTACAGCACGATTTAGTAATTACAGCACGACCGTATTTCTAATATCATAAATAGCATTTTGTTCTGACTTTCCAATACTCTTTTGATTTGAGGGGTTTTTTGAGGGTTCTCAAACATAACTTAATGTAAATTTAATGAGAGTGCATTTACAATAACTCAACAGTAACGTAAATATATCTATCTGTCTCTACAACATACCTAAAATTTTATGCTGAATAAAATTGATAGACAGGACAAAATATGTACCAATAGTATTACACCATCGATTTTATATTACTATTACCATTATCTATCAATTCAAAACTGATCTGTGTCCTTATACTAATTTAATTTAAAGAGTAACTGTGCGCACCTCAAATTGTAATCTACACTGCAAATCTCAAGATCCCTTGAGATAAGTACAAGTCAAGCGTTTAGACAGTATCGAGAGATATCTCCAATAAGATCTCCTTAAAGATTTCGGCTTTGTAACGTTGCTTACTAACATTATAAATTTGGATGTGCGTTTGTACCAAAAACGCGCCAAAGGGAAATTATAGCTAAGAAAAGTATATCATCCGATGCCTTCTCCCACCTTGGGCGAAGTGAGAGGGAGTGTCAGACTCTTACTGACTAAATACTACCCCCGACCCTACTCCTGCTCTTGTATCTTAGCTAGGTAGTCCGCAGCTCCAGGTCTACAATTAGCCTTACTAGGCCCCATCTATGGTCTTCTGATGGCTTTAAGGGTGGAACTAATTCTGGTCAATTTTGTTGCGTGCGATCACATTGTTCTATTCTCACCTTTCTCCCTTGTGATTGAGTGACAGCCAAAGATTAAATTCACGTAAAACTTCTATTTAATGTAATGTAATCTTACATTTATTTACAAACAGTTCACAGCGATCTTGGGTTAAGTATCTACAATTAAATGTTCAAGTGTCTAGCCACTGTACAGTGCAGTGGTTAAAACGTCGAAGTGTTGGGCTGTTTAACTGTCAGAATCACAGTTCAGACATTTTGAACGGATGACAAGTGGTCTGAAGGCTAACCGAGTAAACGCTGACCACCACCACTACCAACACGTTTACGCGAACAGTAGTAAAGGTACTTTTTGAAATTATTTATTCGGATTACTTACTTACACTGGTCGAGTGATCGGTAATAGGGTTCTTAAGTTTACAAGGTCGGGAATAATGCGACAGAAATATACATGAAGCCACGTCTTTTGTCAACCCAACTGTTAGGCACAGATGTACACATTTTCGGCGCATCACGCGCTTCTAAGAGCCAGACTACCACTGACAGGGCCCAGTAGAGCTGCTACCCGATCCAGAACAGCGGACAACATAACAGGTTACTGAGGTTCCAGCTTAAAGCAGGAGTAGGAACGGGGTGGTTTTTGTTAGTAAGAGTCTGACGCCTCCTCCTCACACCTTTCCCAAGGTGAGAGAAGTCATTAAATGACTTCGCACATCAAAAAAAAGCTGCATACATTTTAACACCCACTTTTCACCACTTATGTTATGAACCCAATATAACAGGAGCCTATATACAGTTAAACCGGCATTTGGACTCTTCATATTTGTAATAGAGCTTCGAGCAGTATTTCATAACAACCTTGATACGCGATTTATAGGATCGATACTAAAGGAGCGATGTCATTTCCCATAAAGGAATATTTCAACCTTTGAAACCAAAAAACTAAATTAAATCCATTTTTGTCTAGTTGATTGTTTGAAATGTTCTTTTGAACAGTAAAGTGCTCTTGTGAATTTACTTACTTTAGCTGAACCTATGGCTCATTCACGTGTGCATTTGATGAAAGAGGTACATAGAAGCATGTGTGGATATCATTCAGTTTTCCAGATAAATTCAAACTATTTGAACAACGTAATGGTTTCGATATAATATCTTTACTTAGCTGTTTATTATTATTAGGTTATAACAAAAAAGGTATGTATTGAACAGTTAAATTGGTAAATGAAATAGATTTTATAAAACAAACAAAACTTTAATCACAAACATTAAACAAATTGATAATGATATAAATTATTCACAGTATAAGGCAGTAAGAAAATTGTTTTTAGAGTACTAAAAAACTAAAAAGATCTACTTCTTTTAGTGCAGAGAGTCATCAAGGTCGTCATTTATAGGATTTCGAATAAATATTCAATGATAGTTCTTAAGCCATTTTAATGTTTTATTAATATACTCAAAAATAATCACTAAACCATAATGGCTGACCGATACAGTATTCGCACAATGTGTGACGCGGGCTAATGCAATCATTTCTCCTTACATCACAATATGACTTCATGATTGATTGCGAACGCGCTCGATAATTTATTAGTTTTCTTTCTGATGTTTGTATTATGCATACTTCTAAATAACTAGTTGCTAATCTAGTTTTATTTATTCAAAAACTAGCTGCCGAAAGCTATGTAAATACTAATAAATCTTACAAACTTAATGTATGTACGCACTTCACTCTCGAATGACTTCACTAAATTGAATATATCTTAAATCTTTTTTAATGCTCTTCGTTACAAAAAAGGCAAACTCGGTCACAGTGCTACGTTTTAAAAATTGTAATTTGCGAAAATCTTTACTCTCAATTATCTAATATACAGAAAGAAACGAGACATATTGCCATTACATAAAACTCCAAAATAGAATACTGGTACGCAACTAAGTAATTGTATCTAAGTAGCCTAACATTTACCCGCCTAGTGGTAACAAGAGCTACCAAAACTGTGTCCTGCACGAAGCACATTCTTGTCTATTCTCCATTCAGTAACCCGCGCGCGTATTAACACAGATACATGCAAATTGTTCAAATGACAATAGACGAGTGTTACGGAGATGTATGAATGAAAGGAAGCGCGTGGAAGCGCGCGGAAGCACTCTTGCGCACTATTGCCGTCTGGAAATTGCGCAGACGCTCGCGTAATCGCACGCATTCTTTTTTTCACCGTG
The DNA here is from genome assembly GCF_023101765.2 of Spodoptera frugiperda. Taxonomy (NCBI): domain Eukaryota; kingdom Metazoa; phylum Arthropoda; class Insecta; order Lepidoptera; family Noctuidae; genus Spodoptera; species Spodoptera frugiperda. Next base: position 493,229 of record NC_064236.1, on the reverse strand, counting down.
CGTCGCATTAATTGACAGTTTTAGTAGAAGTAATATAGGTATGGGTGATATATTTGTCTGTTTGTTACATAAATAATTAATGAACGTGATTATACAAGGTGCCTACAAGGTGCTATCCATTTGGGCAAGGATAGGAAATAAAGGCGAGCGACTGTCTGGAAAAAAAACATTCCACAAAGTTAATAGGGAATCAGGACCTTCAGTAATGAGGAGTACAATGCGGGGAGGTGGATAAAGGAATCAAAGTTGTTGTTTACTCATAAACAGGGTCTCTTTACATAATTGGGGATCGTATAAAAACAATACTGAACTGACCTAGGTCATCTACCTACTACCGCTACCGTCATAATCTAGACTCAAAAGTTCATGGTCAATGTCACATGTTATCTTTCCTGTCTAGCTTAACATTAATATTTTCTAAATTAGTCGATTTTGTGTTAATAAATATGTATTTTTTAGATTTTTATTTTGGTTTCAGAAATATTTTGAGAGTTGCTACATTAATTTAAATTAATTTAATACGCAGGTTACGCACGGCCTGATAAATTATTCTTATGGTCCTCATAAAGACCCGGTGTCACTTGAAACTAATAGAGTTATTCTCGAATAGTACAAATGAGTGTGAATGTTAAAGTTTCTTAACTTTGTGTACAATTAAGAAATGTTAATAATGACCCATGTTTACAAGTAGGAATTTATCATCACGAAACAAACTGTGTACTTAAAATACTGTTACAGTTTACTGATTATGTTTATATAAAATAAAATTTAAAGTCTAGTCAGGCCTTGCACGACCTGAATTTTGAAATCATTCCTCCTTCTACAGCAAATACCAGTCCTTGCAATATCGAGCTTGACGTCACAATCATCAATAATTTATTTTATATTTCAACATAATACACTTTTTCATTAACCTTTCGTTCCTATCCGGTTTCATACGAACGACGATCAGTTTGAAACTTTAATAGTTTCCCAGTTCGTAAGTCCAGTTCTAATACTCTAGAAGCTTCCATTCCATTGGTTTCCTAACAATGCTTTCCTTCACCGGTTCTAGCCTCAATAAACCCGTCAAAAGGTCAACTTGAATCTATTACATAAGGCTATCTGCCACAGTCCCTCTGTGCAACTAACTTATCGATGAACGGCTTATGGAAAATTAATCATAATGTCCCGATTTATAGTCTTGTAGACAAAGTTGCGCTTATTTAATATTTATTTATTTATTTAGTATTAAATTGAATCAAGAGCTAATATAGATAGGTATAATATTAAGCGTAGCAACACGAAGCCTAGTTCCTAGATGGTATGTATTTGTGGTAGTTGAGTTCCAAGGTGAAGCACATTCAATGTGTCTTCTTACAAATGAGTAAACAATAGGATATTTAAAAACAAATGTTTCCTGAAACATCCCGCGAGTCTCATGTCCTTGAACTTACAATCTGCTTAGTGTGCACGTTAAATAAAAGTTTACAGACACTTTTAGCTAATTGTTTAAGTTTTTTAAACGTTGTCCCGCATTAGCACACAAAGAGTGGGTCCGAGCGAGAATCAATCTTGTTACTCGTAATCGATATTTTAGAAAACAGATCAATTAAATCTTTATGTATGGAAAGTATACTAGGTACATAGTTTAAGCATGTATCAAAAAGAAGTTAGTCAAGTTAAAAGGAATACAGTCGAACATTGTTTTTAAAGCATTCTATATCTTACAAAGGGATTATTAATTTTGACATTCATTTCTAAGACTAGGCATAACTAGGAAAGCGGAGAAAGCACAACACTTCAGTGTATATAATACAAAGTTATAAATAGTTGTCAAAGTGTAGACATCTAGTTAGTGTTGCACTAAGTTGCATAAACTTACGATGTCAGCTAACGTATTCATCAAAACTTGGTTACACATCAAGTGTTGGGAGTGGGTTTACTATAGTAATATTGTTGTTCAGCATTAATTGGGGCGGTGTGGCGGACGTCGTGCAGCCAGATTGCTCGGAGCTCAGTCAGGGAGAATGCTCATGTGACTGGGCCTGGTCTTGTGGCTGAAGCGAGTGACCTTGTCGAACAGTAATCATGTAGGCATACTGTTCTAATGCATTCTCAAAGATGACAGTACAACTTAGAGAATTGGATGTCCCAAACATTTCTGTGTAAGGGTAGTCTTCAATGAAGCCGATGACCAATAAAATAAACATACAGACAAATGTTTTCATTTTTGACACTCGTGTAGATTTTAACATTGCATAATTGTACAGTTCAAGATTAACCGAAACAGTACTGAATCAGTGACCTTGCTCAGCTGTTGCAAAGAGTGAAAACAGGTTGGAATTTCGAATTCTTATGACATAACTCATGCATATTATATTATATTTGAAATTAATGAATATTTATATGCTTTTATGACGCACATTGCCCACCATTGACCGTTATAATATAGATATTATGAAGATAAGAAATTTCACACCTTCAAATTCCTGAGCATTATTACAAATATTGATATTTTTACCAATGCAAATACAGCAGTAATGAGGACGTACACATTGTCACACCTTTTAATCCCCGAAGGATATTAATTAACCACTACCTATTTAGTAAACGACAAAACATCACGCCAATGACGTCATATTCAAAATACCTAAATAGGACTACAATATTACTACCAGAGGGTCGTCTCCACCCGGAACAATGATGTAACTAAAATAACAAACGCAAATTCATTATCATAATTAAACATAGTCACATTTCACGCATACGACATTAATTGGGACAACTACGTACATTGAAAAGTATTAAAAAGTACCAATTTCCTAAGAAAACCGAGCTCATTTAATAAGTTTTCTTATCATTAAAACTTTAATAACTTGCAAAGTTGCGAACTGGAATAATGCAACTTCTTAAGAAGCTCTGCTACCCATCTCCGAAGCTACTTACTAAAATTACACTATTAAACACTAGTAAACACAAGTTACAACAGCCACTTGTAAACTAAAGCTTTTCATTATTGTGTTTCAGTTTACTCATGTAACTGTTTGTTATGGAACTTGAATAGTTATAAGACATGGTAGGAGCTGAGAATCATGGGGGCGATTGTGGCTACGTGACAGCATCAATTTAAGTAGTATGTCTTATAAGAGTTATAACAAATAACTGGATATTTCTATACAATTTTCTTATATTAGGTTCCATCACTGTCATGTGTCCTTATACCTTAAACTCTTGCTTAACCCTTTGAGGAAACCACACAATATTATGTCATATAACATAACATGTATTATGTATGTTTTTTTAAAGATTTTCCAAGCACTGTCGCTCGACCTTCGAAGACCTAATTATACATATTCGATGTTATATAACTGACTAAATCACAGTTTAGTCGATATGTTATGCAACTGCCATTCGGAGGTACTATGCAAGGCAGTGTCCGGGTTACAACATTGTGTTATACTTTTTCCCTTTACACAAAAAAAGGTATATTGGTTGGTGATGGATGATGGGTGGTTATTTATTCAACAATAATAATACGCACATGACCTAAAAACCTGTAGAGTCTCTACAGGTGACAAGAGAGGAAAGACTAAAGAGATAATATACACCTATCATAAAAACAAAAGCCCTAGTTCGCCTAGGTCATACCTCTAGTGTCCTATTTCTAATTAATTTCCTCTCTTCTTAGATCTTGGTAGCTAAGTGCTTTACTGTCAATAAAGTGTCTTTGAGCCTCAGGTTGCAGCAAGGTCTCCTGTGAAGTCGAAGGAAATCCCTTGCGGCTTGCGAGATACCTTGTTTTCTAGATTGTATTACAACGTTCAATGACGTTTACTTTTCATTTGGGCGTATGAATAGATTACTTTATTTATTTATGTTGTTTAGTCGAGTGGCCTCTGCGGTTTTCTTCTTTATACAAGGTCTGTGATTCCGCGTCAAGGACACTTGACCAATCCCTGCCGTGTTTTGTTTTTATTGTAATACTAGCTTTTGCCCGCGACTTCGTTCGCGTGGAATAGTGACTTCCGGCAAATTTTTGGTTTTAACCACATAGTTCCCGATCTCGCGGGATCTCTTCAAAAATGAGATGTGGAAGATATTCCAGGGAACTCTTCAAAAATCAACATAATGAGCTCTGCGTTTGAATTTAATAGATGTATACTCACTTAGGGCATTGAAAAAATAGTTTAAAAACGGACTTAAACTAACTTAAAACTAAAGAAAATTACGAATTTATAACAATTAAAAAAGAAACTATATTACAACCTATCCTCTATGCTATAATAACCAAGCTTAAACTAAATAATTTAAAAGAAACGACTTAAATCTAATCTAATTTAAAAAAAAAATTAGACTTACAATTTTATTAAAAAAACTAACTACAGTAACTACTAATAATCGATATCAAACTAAACCTACGTTAAATAGTTTAACCAAAAAACCAGGAAAACCCAACAAATAAACTTATTAATTGACAAATACAACGAAACCAATTTAGAATATACGAAACAGCAGGACCACTACAGACAAATAATCATACGACTGATAATACACTTTTTCTACGATAGTACCGAAGCGCTCGGCCGATACCCAACCAAATGAATGTAACGAAACCATAGCGCGATCTATTTCGATCCCAACGCCATCTATCGAGGATAAAGACAACTTGGATTATTTATTTATACTCCGTTCGGGCATTTTCTTTGTACTAAAAGTTTAATTATATTGATATTATTTTTTTCATACCTTTTTACTATTTATTTACTTTTTTCGATGAATTAAAACAATAACATGAACCGAAGTCGTGTAACGATCGACATAGAATTATCTATACTCCGTTAGAGCATTTTCTTTGTACTAAATGTTTTATTATATTGATATTATTTTTTTCATACCTTTTTACTATTTATTTACTTTTTTTCGATAAATTAAAACAATAACATGAACCGAAGTCGTGTAACGATCGACATAGAATTATTTATAAATAATTTATTTCTTATTTTTATTTTTTGATTTTTGAAATAAAAATATAGCTATGTCCTTTCTAAGGTTCTAAACTATATCTGTACCAAATTTCAACCAAATCCGTCAAATAGTTGCGGAGATTAATGGTATAAGCATAGAATGTTCGACGTGATTCTTTAATTTGACATAACTTTTTTATTTATGAACCGATTGACATGAAATAAACACTAAATGTAAATTTAAGCATGCCACAATATATTCGTGAAAACCGCATCCAACTCGGATCAGCCGTTTCTGAGATTAGCGCGCACAGACGAACAGACAAACAGACAAACAGACAAACAGACAAACAGACAAAAAAAAAGTTAATTACATTTTTGGGTTCGACATCGACATAACAATAACCCCTGCTATTTTTTTTATTTTTATTTTCAATGTACAGACAGCACTTTTCTACGATTTTATTATATGTATAGATATGATCATTTGTTGCAGGAGTATCCGATAACTTGTTTCAATAATATAATTGTAACACCCATCCAAACATTAGGTACCGAAGTGGATGAATCACATTATTACCCACCGGTAACGCCCAACTACAAATTGCAGCTGAACTCAATAGTTGAAATGTTTATAAATTAGAAATCGCATACGATTTTAACAGTATGCTTATTAGAACTGTATAATTGCATCGTAACTAACTGGTATAGTAAGTTTAGCGTATTGTAGGTACAGGCGCGCAGTCTTTGTTGCGTAAGCACATAGTTACTTAATAATAACTTATTACAATTATATCATAGTTTTGCTATTTCATATATGCAAAGTTAAAAAGAAGAAATATGTACACCGCTTTCTCTTCCGTTGCGTTGTATGATCGCATTTTTTGTCACACTGCCCGCTGCCGTAGATCCGATGTGCTGATTGCGTATTTAATCCGAGCCATAATTACTTGTAGTCCGCACCGCTGTGGTCGACGCACAATAGTAACCCAAATAGACGCGCGACTTTCAAGTGGCAATGACCGGCGATATTGTTGCTGTTTGGGGCAACTGTTTTGGTAAACGCAGTGTTCAGGCAATGGCGCACGGGACAATTATTTGTGGTTCCATGTCAAAGAGTGTAATGTCTGATCCGGAGCTGCGGACTACCTAACAGGTTTACCGGGGCTCCGGCTCGAAAAGCAGAAGTAGGAACGGAGTGGTTGTAGTTAGTGAGAGTCTGACACTCCTTCTCGCCTCGCCTTTGGTGGAAGAAGTCATTGGATGATTTTCCCTCTGCAGAAAAGGGGTGTAATGTGCTTACACACCCCCAATGTTTCTAAAAAAGAAAGTAATATCATAATTATAGCAATGGTCACAGTGAAAAATTGCTTGCAGTTGCCCGACCACTTCATTTTAATTAAAATAATTGAAATAAGTTATAGTTGATCTCTTAGTAGTTCTTTTTTGCACGTGGCCACCCACACACGGAATTGCAATGAGATAATGCTACATAATTACGATAATATAAACATCAATGTTAATTATTTGATTAATTATTTATATTTGAATCTACTTTTATGCATTACAGTTAGGAACAGACATTCTAAAGATGAGACTTAAGTTAGTAATAACGCATAGCATTTAAATAAATTTAAATTCGTATGAATGTGGCAGTATGGGCTCACCGTCGATACATTTTAATCATGTTCCCACTCCAAAAATTATTCTTAATTTTGTAATTGTTTTGTATATTCATGTTGACCTTGGTCTACTCCTTCTGTGGAAGAAATGATAATTTTCATATTACAAGCTCCAAGAAATACTTCAACCGGAATACGCTTTAAATGTGTTGAGATGTCAACTTAACCAAATTCCTATAATTCGTACCGTGGCTTGAAGACAAAGCGAGCTCCTCCAAGTAAAACTAATCTCTTCAAAAAGATTCGCTTAAAGTACTTGAAGCGAGGAGTACTTGTATTCTGGAAATATGGCCCTCCTCCTCTAATAGTATTCGCGTCTTTTCCTTTCTCGAGAAACAAATCCGATATTTCCTCGAGTCCGCATAGTTCAAGAGCTTCAGCATCGGGTTAATAGTGCAATTTAATTGGAGCGTGAATCTTTCGCCACTTCTCCCCAGTTATTTAATATTACGGACTTTATAAAATGTAAGGCTCCTTCGGCTTTATCTTGCCATGTTTAACGGCTCAGCCTTAGCTGGACTACAAATTAATTGTGCTATGTTACTTGAGTAAAACATATTTTTTATGTTATTTGCAGCATGTGCATGAATATGGGATAAACGCTTTCTTCGTTGAATCTTCAACTTTGAATGATTTGTCATCTGTACATTATATTCAACATGTTCCATTTATTTCTAAAAATAGATCCTTCAAATAGCATTCCCCTGACATTGAATTTCAGTTCTTGTTAGTAACTAGTAAAAAAATTGCATTTGGACGCAGATGCCCGTCACACTGTACCTAGAATAGTCCGTCTGATGTGCCTGATAGCCTTACTGTCGACCCCTATTGGGAAAAAACTGAACAAATGGGATTTTTGTTTATGTCGGACTTAAAAAGCCAAATGGATTCAGACAGTCCGTAGGTAGGAAGGTTGCATGTCCATATATATGACACTGTCTTTAATGTGCTAAACTGTTGAGTATTCACTGCACTAGATTTGCATACTTAAAATATATATACTTACCTAATCTACATGTTAACAGTTTGCTATTCATTAACATTTATTAAATGATATTTGTATTACTTTTCTTAACACTGTGTTATTTAAAATGATAATTAAAAACAAATTTTTAAATATTAATTGTAACTAGTAACATAAATACGAAAAATTACGTGATTATTTTCTGCATGGACTACCCAATGTAGGTTTTGTATGCAGGAAGAGTAATTAATATTTTATAACAGTTAATCGGTTACGTCAAACCTTGGTACCATAAAATATCTGTTATGTATAGAACAAATTACGGTCTCACGGGAACTCACGTGATCTTGCATTCATTTACTAACTATTTCATTCAAATGTTAATAAAACTCCACACTGTACGGATTTATAGTCTGTCTTCTGAATTTAATGTCTTGTACCTACATACGTTTTCCTATTGTTTAAAGTTTTGTAGGTTTATGACTCAAAATATTTTTATATAGCTCTCCGTAATAGCACGAAGCCTGGAATCATCCCCGATATGGCAATAGAATCACTTCCTTTACATGGCACCCATAACATAACTGTCGAAAAGTAACTGTCACATACATGCAGTCTGTATCTTTGCCACGTTGCCGTTGCTTCATTTGAATGCATGCATTCTTCAGAAACGATATTCGGGTTAAACGTTGCCACTTCGTGGACAATTTGGACGCTACACACCTTACGACTGCTATAAGCAAGCTATAAGCAAGATGCAAGCATTTGTCATTTGTAGGCTGCCTATTGTTTGTGAAGGATGCATGCATTCGTCAAATGACGCAACGTGTCCCTTACTCGTCAAGACACAACATCCGATGTTATATTTCCAACAGTTCTCTTCAATTTATTTACTCTTCTACACTTACAGTCAAAGAGCTCTCAAAGGATTGCTTGCCAGAAGTGTGCAACCATACTGAAATAATGCCCCAGTGAAGGGTACCTAAAATACCAGTTACTGTGAACTCGGGCAATGAAAACCAGTCTTCAGTAAAGAGTATTTATGAAAATTATGTGCATTTTCTAAAGGTGTTTCATGCAAAATTTGTGACAAATATTTATCGTCTGCTGCACTTTCTGTAGTCGAGTATTATTTGTTGGTCAGTCGGTCAGCTAAGCTAAGCTTGTTTAAATATTTTCATACTTAGTATGCTAACATCTGTAGGTATCTATATTATATGTGAAGTAAATGTTTATGAATAACCGTATCTGTCTAAATCTACTTATGAATTCTGTGTATTATTTAGTTTTAATAATTAATCACTAATCATATTTTCCGAGTGTTGTTTTGTAAATAAGTTTAGTAATAGTGTTGCATTTTGTATTTCTAAATTATTTTTTAATGTTGGAAAATTAACTATTTAAAATAAATTTTACTTATTGATAGTAGTCTAAAAATAGATACAAATTCTTTAGAAGTAGTTAAGTATATCTATCTATCTATCTATCAAAATTATAAATTTAAAGCAACTTAAACTGAACTGCAAATAGTCCTTTAGAAATTTAAATAAACATTATATTGCTTGGCCTACGAGTCTCATAATACTACAATACAGCCTGAGTAGGTACGCTTCAGCTCGATTTCTTTTCACTCAATACGATTGTAATGGTTTGATTCGATTTTAGTTTCCATTTTCTATTTTATTACAATACCTTTCAAATTGTATCCTCTCGGTTAATGCTATCATATCGACCCGTTTTTACTGGAGGTCGGTATTGAGTTTAATTCTATGTATACTTGCTATTGTTGATTTCATACTGAGATGATGCTTAGGTTTGTGAGTTTGTGAGCTATTTGCTTTGCCAATATCAACCGTGACAGTCCACTACTGGACAATAAGCTCCTCTACATTCTAAGAGGGTTAGGCGCGTTGGGAGATCGCTTATAATGGCCATGTGCATCAGGAACTCTTGCTGTCTGGTCCCTACAAAAGGTGCAGTCCCTTACTTGATTCTTGCGTCACCCGCGGGTAGAGTAGGAATAATAGGTAGAAGGTAACAAATGCGTACTTCATTCCAACACCACACGGCTCAATTATAAAGTAAATGAAAAAGCATCAATATTACTTTACACATTACATAAAACCTAAATTTAAAATATCTACGTACATGGCACTTTCCTTTCCAAGCCACTAGCCGGATCGGAAATGAAGTAATAAAATTGATCAAGTGACGATAAAATAATGATTGACGTGTGAAATTAAAACTAAAACTCGTATTTACATTGAGCGACAACTAAACTAGTTACGAATAAAATGCGTATAATAAAATTAGTTACACAATTGCCTGCCGGCCAATTATTCGCTGGTTCGACTTCCTGCGCTAGCGTTGCGTTCGATGCCTAGATTTGTCAGATGTCTGCTAAGGTCTGATTGCTGCAGTTAGTAGGCCTTATCCGACATCCTTTGCAAGATTATATGTATATGTATGTATATATATGTTCGCACAGAACAGTGAGTCTCAATCCTATTTTGTGCATTTTCTACAAAATGTTGGTCAGTTCACAATACCTACTTATTTTTATTGTGCATTTATGCTTGCATCTCGGACGGATATACTAACGGATAGGCGTTTTAATGTTATATAACAACAGGTTTTCCACATCTTGTTGACATTCGCCCGGTCACCACCGCCGCCCACCGCTCGCAAGATCCAGAGGGCTAATTGACGAAAAGGAAAAAACATGACGTTATCTACCTACCAAAATGTAGAAATAGAATTGATTTTATCCAAAGAGGACTTGTCCAATCGCTATAAATAAACACTAGATTTTCATTAGATCCCCGTCAATACCTAAGGTATCATTAAAAAGCAAGATTCAAGATTTTCCGTTAAAATACTTGCAATACCGTTAACTAGTTTGTCTGTCGTTGGCATCGAAATAAATTGAACTCGGATAACAACAGTCTCTAGGAAAACTCCCCGCCAATACATTAATAGAATCGCACAATTTGTTTATTTTTTAAGCGACTGACTATCGCTAGCTTTGAATCCTATTTTTGCATTTGATTGGATAATCTTACTTACCGGTGTATACTAATGCTGTTTGGAAAGAAATGTACAAACAATATTTCTTTTCTTATTTTCCATTGATATCGTCTTTATTTTATTGCAGTTTCTAAAATAATTTTGTTTGTTTCTAGAGGATTTTGGTCTGGTTTTTTAAATGCGAATATTTGTGAGTTCAATCACATTAAAATAGCTGAAAGGATCGGGATGAAATTTGGATGATAGGTAGATTTTAGTCCAAAATATTATCATAATTATTATGTCAATGAAATTTTGAAGATTTCAGAAATTGTTACTTCTCAGCAATGTGCTCAGTCTTTCTACATGGCATATATATTCTAAACGTGTGTGCTCCGGTAGATGTTTGACAAAAGTTTAACAAACGCAATGTCCTTAGATTGATTCACAAGACGTTCTCAGCCTACCGTTGATCTAAATAACTCAGGTTCTGCTAAACACATGTTCAATACGATTTCGACTTTAACGGTAACCTTTAAAGTTGGGAATCAGTTACAGAGGTTTGATTGATTGACTGATACAGATACAAATTAATCTAGTTTGAATTAAATGGTTTGTTTAGTAATGAATGTTGGAGTAAAACCTCTTCTCTAAGACGATACGGCAGATTTAATTTTTTGATGAATACTACCAAGTGTTCCTTGTCTTTCACCTGTATAAAACTATCATGATTATCCCCTTTCTCGTGTTCTACTCATTGCACCTACCGTTGTGCGAAATTACACAAAAACTCGATTGAGGGTCTCGACCAATGAAGCTCTCCAACAATGACAATTATGCTGGTGCATATCTGAAAAGTTGTTGTACATCTATACTAATTCTCGGCCGCGGCTTTGCACTCGCGTTTTTATAGAGTTGGAGGTAGATTTACTAAAAAAACGTGATTGATTATTGTAATATTCCTAATGATGTCTTTTTCCGTATTTTGAACCCACGACCCTCCTATACTTACAAGGCAATCAGATCATCATTGAAAAGGAAGTCGGTTAATAATTAAGGCCAGTTATCATTTCTGCTTCATCATTACCTACGGCCCATTAATCTTTCTAACAGTGCTATTGTATATTTTGTTGTGTTGGGAGCCATTGTGTTACATAGGTCCGGCAGCGCCGTGGATACATGTCGCAAAACGTTAGGACATGTCCATTTCCACAACGTAATCACGTGAACCTCTTGCAAAACTCATACAAACCATGACGAGAAATTTCATGCTAGACTTATTGAATACAACAACGTAAGTAACTACTGAGCAATGCCTACGACCAAACTACTTAATTTTTCTATACATTATGTAATTAAATGTTCTTATTTGCAAACCAAAGCTGATTGTTTGACCAGAGACCTAACCTCCGTCCACTGCAGTGGAGAATTCAAAGCACAGCGCTTTGAACGCTCTACTTTAGCAGATTGGTGGACCAGTAAACCACCCGCGGGCTTACACACAAAGCTGCAATTTACTGTTGCCTCAGCATGTATCTACGTAACTACGGAAGCGTAATTGTGAGGTTTGTTCTCCGGTGATCTATCATCTGGTCACAACAAACCGGTTTGATACGTTTCGTCAATGAGACGGCTACACCTCACTGTTACATTTTTTGTATATACGTATCTATCTGGTAGGCCTTGAACTAATTGTCGCGTTAGAAATGAGAGCGAGTTCCACATATTTGTGTACAAGCACATCCGCTGCTAAGTCTAAGGAAGTCATTACATTTGTGTTTACTTAATATTTATAGTTATTTTTGTTTGTGTATTATTTCATTGGTTACATTTTAAACTGGTCCAATTAATTTACGGTATGTTCAAGGATGTGTCCCAATATTTTTATTTTTATTGTAACCGGGGTCGTAATGTACGTCATACGTTGCAATAGAAAAATAAATGTTAACTTTTTTTTTTTGTAAAGCCTTGCTTTGTTTTCAAGTTAAACGTCTATAGCGCTGTGCAAGTCTAGAATATTTGGAGTTTGATTCGCTAGCGTAATACCTCATTATGAGTTTAAATATAAAAGAATGACATTGTTATACTTAGTTTACCTGGTCATGCACTTTCGAAACTGGTTGCAAAAATAATTTATGACGAAACATACGCAGTAATTACATAATAACCCACACTAAGTAAATGTATAACGCACACATTTGAAATGAAATGTCTTCAGAAAATTGAACATTTATTTCCATTAATAAGTGCAATTTAACTTTTACAAAAAATAATAATAATGAAAACAATGTATTAATTAAACAATGCAATAACAAATTTAAAAGAACCCGCAGAGATCCGTTGTGGTTTTCGGAAACGAGCCACCGAATAATCTAACCGGGGTTCTACTCCAGTCTATATACAGCATCGGGTTGCGCTGCAAATCTGATTCCTGCAGCGAACACTTTTTGTAATTTTGCAGAATGAACTCTATGCCAATATTCTTCATCCTAACAGGAGACAATATGTGTGTCATGTCGATACTGCCGTCATTCTGTACGTACAACACACGGTCGTATAATTCTACGTTTTTGCAAATTCTTGGCCCCAAGGAGCCTGGAACTGTTGAACCCACATAATCAGACTCTGATCTATATTTATTAATATCTGGTATATTCTCATTTCCCCCAACAAAACTTTGTTTATTCTCGTGAGCATTTCCACCAATAATGTGACGTTCATTTAATGCGTTTCCTATTTTAACGTGCTTATTAAAATTGTTTTTCCTGCTGTTGTGAGTTTTTCCTTTCATTAAATGATGTTTTTCAGCCATTTTGATTTTTTTATTGTGACCAGGCAAAAACCCGTGGTTATATTTCAATATAGAAATGGAATCTTTGTTGTAATCCGATTGATTGGATACCTCTGCAGCTAGTGCCCGACCTTTTAACAAACTCGGGTCCTCTTTGTGCAGTAACAGGTTGCGACTCTCGTGTTTGTAATTATGTCGGATTCCTGGGTGTCTTTTGTTCACTTCTGCAATTTTTTCGTCAATAGCACTTTGTCCACTAAGCGTGTCAAATTTCATCTCACGCGGTGTGTAGTCGTTACTATACGATTTAACATTATGCCATTTGTTGCCAGCAGATAAACTTCTGGTATACATATCAGTCTTATCATCCTTAATTGGGCTGCCAGCATTTTCAACAAAGTACTCCAACGACTTTAAAAATGGAAGAATAGACAATAATTTATTTGTTTGTAAAGTTAAGTCTGCTGTATGTTTTACTTTTCTTTTATTTAACACTTTTTGGCCGCGAACATTTTCAGTGCTCTCCATACTTTCAGCACTTTCTTGAGTTTCAGCGTTTCTATAAAACCTGCGCTCGTGTTTTCTTTTTCGTACTCCTCTGTGTGTGATTTCAACCTGTTTTGGTTGCGCTTGAGCATGCGTTTTTATAATTTGATGTCTTAAATCGTCCTCTAATATTTGTACGTTAATTTGAGGACTTCTTTTGTTCGAATCAAACTGTTTTTCAACTAAATTTCTGCGTTGGAATTGAAATGGTGGCCGAATTTTACTAATTTTAAAATCCGAGGCGTAAGGAAAGCTGTCAGATAGTTTAGACAATGGGATAGTCTGTGGAACTCTTTTCTGCTCTCTGGATCGTTGTTGGATATTTTTAAGATAATTTAAGACGCTGCCAGCGAATTTGGAACTAGTCCATTGACCATAAACTTTAGGATTCCTGTCTATGGGTGGTGGTGTTTCCACTTCTGATATCTCGGCCGGAGTTTTTTTATGAACTGCAGGTTTGCTGGGCTCTGTAACTGATCTAAATTTGTGACCAGTATCCGGAGATATTTCCTTTTCCAAAGTCGTTGCAAAATACGTGAATTTCGACGGTGGTGGTGGCGGCGTCTCGAACTCGGATAATAAAATGGGAATATTGGTACTTGATGCATTGTTTTGACCCTTAACTTTGTCCGGAATATTGTATTTACCTGTATGCTCATTTTCACTTAAATTCCAAAATGTTAGACCATCTGGTTGTTCAGTTTTATCCGGGAATCCCAAAAAATCTTTAGGTATAATCGATGCAGGAGTATTTTTTGTAGTAATATCTAAACCAACGGCGTGGTCAATAAAACTGTGCGGCGTTCTAAATCGGATGAAACTCTTCGTAGCATTTGTCGTTGGTACATGCGTAGTTTCAAAATTATTCTTAAGTTCACCAGTTTGTAAATCACTCAAAACAATATAGTTCATATGATGGCTGCTACTTTTCATTTTGTTTTGATGAAATTTCTTTTGTGCATAGTGAGGATCGTTTCTTATCGTGTAATTTCTTTCTATAGTGGATGCCAATATCATGTTTGTTCCAAATATTTCGCCTTCCAATCCATTAGGAGCACCTATAATTAAAAATTACCAAATTTATTGTCTTCAAACCCATTTAGTTTTACCTACTAAATAACCAGTTGAAAAGCAACTTACCATTTTCTGCTGTCCCATATCCAATAATGACACTGCCGCTCGGAGGTAGCACGTATCCAAGAAGCTGCAAAATCAATGAGAGATTTGAGAGAACTTTCAAAAACAATAATTATTATCATTAAATGTGTGCACCAATCGGTTACCTAACAAGGTATTACCTAGCCGCGGGTAATGGTTCTACTTGTGATAGAACTGTCTCTTCACGGACACTAGTACCAGCCTTGTCTGGAGCTCTAGTTTCGTAATACGTCTATGCCGATTTATCACATGTTTTATCTCTATGCTAAATCGTGGCCGAAGTGACCTCAGCCATCCGGATAAAGCTTTGCGGTCATTTGTCTTTCGGCTGACTAATTTGTACATGCATTTTCGTGATCACACACTGAGTGGGTCGTGACCTTTATTCATAACATTGAATTCTTGTTTATAATGTGTGGCTACAGTCTATTGTTGCGGTCTTTAACGATTATAATTTACTTACGCTCTGTGATGCCTGGCAGGAGAGGAGGCGGGAGTCCACGTAGAGTGCCCACGCTCCGAAGTCCGATTGGTAGGACAGGCAGACGTGCCGCCACACGTCCTTCGTGATGTCCACCGCGGTGCTGGACGTCACCTTGCCATTGATCGACACGTTGATGTGCTTCCCCCCCGAGTCCAACCACAGCCTTACAACACGGTTGTTGCCGTTCGCTAAAACATATACCAAGTTGCATGAATTGTTAAAAAATACTTTATTGGACCGTGAAGTCGCCTATCGAGTGCACATAAATTATGTATGTCTCCATATTAGCCCTAATCACTCGCAGTGAGTGTATGTGTTACGAAATTTGAGTTTATTATGAACATTTGATTTTATTCTAGAATATTTAGGCCTATTAACACCGTTAGATTTACATTCGACAAATAATTAGCGACGTTCTTATATGGCTTTAGGCTGTTGAAATAAACTATCGTACACTAACACACTGCAAGGATTTTTAATGATTACGAAACTATGACATCTTTGTGAAGTGTAAATAATAGACAAAGCAATAATACTGTAGTCACCCTACTCTGTTTATTGTAGTGTAAAGCCCGACAGTGGTTAACGAGCACGCAGAGCGGGATACTCCACGACTGGATCAATTAGCAACAAAACGGTGAATGTTACACAACCATGTAGAAACCACAAATACTTCGTGTCTCTCAATTCCTATCTAATTTATTTTGAAATAAGCGCTGAAATCTAAAGTTCCATTTGTTTTGACAATAAGTAGTAAAAAATTGGCCAATAGCTTCGCAATTTTTTTCGAAAATGTAAAATCACAGCTTTGGGTGGAAACCATTTACGTTCGATAATCAACAAATTCAGATTTTTACTAAAAGCTACTATAAAAACAATCAAAAGTTGACGATTTTCTCGACCGGTAACTGAACCGACGGCCTCACTGTCAGCAAATCGCCCTTCTGACGAGGCGGTTCCACCTAGCCATAGACACAAAAAATGCAAAAGTTACGCAACACTGGTCCTGCAGCAAGTTCAGCTAAGGGGGTCAATTTAATTATGTTAACGCAATCTTTATTTGCTCATTATTTTCATTCTGTGGTTTCACCAAAAGTGGTTTACTTTCACGTGGACAACTTTTTTGCCGACCTTAATAAATAATAAAAAAATGCTTCAGTTGGAACAGTTTGTTCTTATCGGCAGCCACTCACCGACGTATGTGAATATGCTCTGGTCGCCGCTGAGTTCGTACACACGGATCCAAGTGCAGATGGTGAACTCTCTCAGCGGAGGGGTCTCAATGTCGTATTGCAGAAACTGGAAGTTCATTCAAAACGTTAAATTCCACCTTTGCGCCGCGAACTCTTTGTTTTAGCATTCTTTATTAGTTGGTACGGAATTCGCCAAGCCGCTTCATTCATTTATTGACAAATACTACAACATTTCTAAACAGAACAACACGCTGACTAACCTGCGCGTATCCTTTTTGTTTGAGTACAATTTTGTACACAGGCCTGTTGATTGATAAACCGGTGCAAATAACACTCAATAACACAATCAAAGATAACCACAGCATTATTGAAATAGTTTATAAAAAACAACTTAATATTAAAATGTCCGGGAAGTCACACAAGGATGCAACGCTACAGGAGGAACTACACAATACATAATATACTCGTAAAGTTCCTGGTGTCAACCGTTTGTCTCCACTTATTTAAATCTGTTTATAATCTCGTATCGAGGCAGAAGTGCTTTCTTTTGTAAAACAAGCGATAGACTGACGACTGCCTCTGCAGTTGAATGTCAATACGTAGCTATGATGTTTGTAAACCACAATGCTATTTCTTTCAATACAATGTTGATAATTGTACTTGTAAATAATAATAATGGATATTATAATAACACGGGTTCAATTATCCCAATGACACATGTCATGTTGCTATATTGTGAAAGTAAATGTTTAGATGTTGATTTAGTCTGGCACAAAGGCATTGCTGATGGATTACACTTTGTATTGAACTGTCTTCTGTGATCTTTGCAAACCAATATGTTACTGCAACCTTCAAGAAAGGAGCGTCTTGTAGCTTCTCGGATATTGAAATCAGGTAATTTGTCTGCTCGTTTCTCCCTATCCTATAAAGAAGAAGACATTGGAATTAAGCTTCCTTTTACGAAGTTTGATGACTAATAGGGCCATCTAACAGCCATCGAGGCACTTTAGAAATCGCTGCTCAGAACAGTAATGTGGTACTGCAGCGGAACTATAGGCGGTGGTCATCAGGATATTCCCCTGTGGCGTGCCTTCCGTTCTCTTTCCTTCAATTTAAGATTGGTCTGAAGAAGTTAACTGATGAGTACATACGAAAATCATAGAGCTATGAATTCCTCTCATACCATTGCCAATAATTTATGTATGTATTCGTGTTTGTAATATTTCACACGTGCGAAATACTAAACACTATACTTTGTTTGATCGATGAATCAGGCGTCATTCATTAATGTTATGCACCAATGTCCTAATAATCAATGTTAAACACCCAACTCTAACATATCCATATACCATTTATTTTAAATAACAATAAAATGTGGTTGTGTTTAATATTACTACAGTACCTTAATATATTTGTGTAATAACAGATTTTTAAATACAACATAATTAATTTTATCGTTAATTTCATTTGGCAATAATCGGCCCGGGCACCTTGATAAGGATTAATGCTAATTAATCTGTTGCTGCAACAATAATCGTTGTCCATTTTCACAGCTTTCCTTGCAATATACATTTATACATGTTCTGCGTGGTGTAATTACCTACATGATATTAAATAGAGGGTTGGTAGTTAGGACTTATTACATAAGGACGTTTCTAGTGTAGTTATTTATCTAGACTCCGATTAGTCGCTTCAAACTAATCGCGGGTTCAAATACGGTGAGGATCGAAGTGAATCTGAGTTCGAACATTCACCCTTTAATCACCTTTATAGAAGTAGTGTAACTCTTCGCCATACCAAGAGTATTTAAAGTCTAAGGACAGCGTGTTGTGCCCTTGTTATTTACATGTAAACGATGTAGCTTGCAAACCATAAATATATTTTAGCCTAAACTTTTGGATTAAATTCGGAATTTGAATTAATAATGAATTTGGATTAATTTCGGTTTATTTGGTTTGTTACAGGTAAAGGCCCCGGCGTACTACATGGGCGGGCAGCAGCCGAGCACGCTGCCGCGCGGGGGGTCCATGCTGCGCGCCTACTCGCCCGCCGCCCCGCCCGTGCCCGCTGACCGTGTCAAAACCCATTCCGCCTCAGGTGAGAACTCAAGGCTAACGATACATACCAATTTAATACATTTTATAACAACCAGCCAATTTACTTTACAAAAATACGCAAGGAGGATACAGTTTTTAATACACAAGGTGACCAATTTGATGATTGCCAACTGAGTATTCAATTTGATTTAGTTTAATTATTTGAAGACGCATGTAACGCCTTGTGCCTCGCACTACAAACTGTGGAATGAGCTGTGGCCTGCGGTATTTCAGAACATATTCAACTATAAACCCACAAGAAAAGAATGGATTCCCTTTTATAATGCCAGAAACGCACCTGTAATCCTCTGGCGTGGCGGACGGCGTTAATAACGAAAAAAGTAGTGGTTTTAATAGATCCGGGACCATGTCGGGGTGTCTAAGTTAGGTAAAAGCGATGTTTGTAGGTCCTACTGCGCCGGCCAAGCCGTTGCGCACGTACATCCCAGGGAGTGGGTCAGAACGCTGTTTCCCCTTCGCTGCGACCGATTGCACTCGGGGCCCAGAACAACTGTACATGATCCCTGGTAACCAGACCCTCGCCCTACCAAACACATCACTTTCGCTTCTAAACTTAATTTGCCAATGCTTACAACTAATCAACTTAAATATTGCGCTAACGAACGCACCTTATTAATTTCTATAACCTATTGTTCGCCAAACTCTAATTGTGTACACCTTCCAACAGACTAACTTTCGTTTGTATACACGTTGTGAATGTGAATCAAGTTTTTCCAAATTTCTCTATGTCCAACCACCCGCGTGCCCTCAGATGCTTCGTCGTTTTTAATTCCTTTTTAGAGTGTTCTTTCACAAACGTATTGTGGACTCAGAGTCTGTTGTAAAACGTGCGAATTATTCGCACAAAAGGTATTGTATGAGCTACTCGTTTTAAATTTACAATAGCCTAATAGGTACTCGCATTAAACCGTTATACAAATATTTATTATACAATCGCATGCTTTGATTATAATTCTATTTTAGCTTGGAATATTATTATAGTATATATGGAGTACTATTGATATTTATATACACATAAATAAAATATTTAAGTTAACACGAAGTTGTGTATTGGAACAAAAGCGAATTGTTGTGTTTCTGTGCCCGAGCAGGCCATGCTGACGGCTACATGTCATCCCCCGAGCGCGGGGCGGCCAGGACCCCGTACGAGGACCCCTACTACTCGCAGTACCTCGGCACCGCCGCCGGGAGACCCACCATCGCCCCCATCATCGACGAGGAGACGGGGTCAGTAGAATATTTAAGAAAGACAATGTAAGGGATATGTGTGCCTTACATTGTCTTTAACTTTACATGTACTTCTGTAGGTATACCTACAGAAGTACACATAATGTTATTAACGCATTCTAGGTAGCAAATACCGCTTCTTCGTGTTTCTAAGTTGGTTAAACTTAACTTATGTGGTGGTATTATTGTTGAATTTTACAGAGACGCCGTCATCATAGATGAAGCTTACCAAATGTATGGCAATCCAATAGCCGGCGCTCCGCGGCCAATGCCGCGCCCCTTGTACGACGTCAGGTAACTTAGAGACAATGAATTTCAGTCGTTTGTGACAGTCATCGAATAAGATCGCTTGCTAACAACTCCAGAGTAAAGATTCCCCATTGATTAATCAACCGTGTGACAAACATTCGCTATGCAATATTGTGGCCACAATATACAAATAATGACGACGCCTCTATAAACAATACCAGTTCAATGCTCTCTCCAATCACAACAATAGCGATGCGATTTTGCTAAGAGCGATTTTATATTTTAAACACAGATGAAAACACCGTAAATATTTGTATGTAAGCAACTGAGCTGAGCATAGACCGGTATTCTAATTATGATTTTGCAGGCCACAGTTGGATGACATGCAACGCCTGCGCGTTGAGAAGATGGAGAGGCAACTGGCAAATTTGACAGGGCTCGTGCAGAAAGCCTTGCAGGTCCCGAACCAGCCGCCGGCGCCGGCCGCGGCCGCCGCCCCGCGCGCCGAGTACCAGCCGTACGTGCGCCCGCCAGCGCAAGGTGAGCTGCAGCTGCACAACACTTACCAAACATTTATGACTAATCTTGTTTTGTGACTAGCCGACGCCGAAACAAAAATATTTGAATTAAGTTAATACTAATACAGGCAAACAATATTGTTGCTGAACGACAATGGACCGCGAAAAGACAAAAGGAACCGGATTTCTAAACTCAAATTAAGCAAATATATAAGTATATCTCATAAGTATGGACCTGTGCCTGTACAATGTTAATGTATATAAATTCTCTCAATTACTTGGCCCGATCAAAGGCTTTGTAGTTTCTAACTCAAAGCTTCGTCCGTTAATGTAGCTTGCGTTTTCCTGCACTCAGATGCGGCAAGATTTTCCGGCAACGAGAGACCCCCTAAATTAGGCAGGGACAAATTTCGTAAGTGTAATCGGAGGCGGTTAAACAGTTGACGCTAATGCATTGCTAGTGTCGAGGGGAAACTGAACTTTCGAGACTAGCGAGTACTTACACGCTCACTACCTGTTACAAGGAAAAGAGCAATTTAAGAAAAGTTTAAAAGGTTAGGTTGCTTTGTTGTGGTTTCTCCACAATTTCCTATGCCGGTTATACATAGGAACCTAGTCGTTTGACGTCACGCCTAAGCCATAGGTAATGGAGAAAAATAAACCGCAAATTATGGGTTCTACCACATTCCATTACCAACCGCGTAAATGCTATGGCAATGAGATGTTTCCGCACATCTTGCCACGTCGAACAGGGAAAGCGTCACTTTCACACCGTCCATGTGTTCGACCAGTTGTCTGCCAAATGTCCACCCATCTGACGACATTCGCAATGCATTTAGCGAACTAAATCATTATCACGCCGATCGCTTGCTTGCTAAATCGAGTGGTACTGTTCTTATTTCAGCTTTCTAATAAAAAACTTAGGCTCAAGTGCATCTTGTATTATACCTTCGTTTTGAATAATTCGTCATCTCATCTACCTAATACATTGTACATTGTGAATCTTGACCAATCAGCTATTCTTCCCATCAAAATGATGAGTTTCATGAGCAATCAGGTAGTAAAGGCTTTCTTCCGTAGATAAATTCATTGCTGGGATTGATAATGAGGTGCGCCAGTGTGTATGGTAGTAGTAGTCTGCCATCGTGTCGTGGTACGCGCGGAAATGTCAACTCTGCTCACTAATCACATTTCGTTCTGTTAATTTTGTAGAATTCGTATTTCCTGAGTTGTATTATATTGTTTGTGTCTTTAGTATGTAATGTTTGGATTAATTACCTCTTTACTGTACAGTGTTATGATTTCGGATCACTTGTCTTGTCCCAGACTGAAGAATGAACATACACCGAATGTCATCATTCAATTTCAATTTCGTTTTTTTTTTTATTTTAATTATAAAATTTCTAATGTTATCTGTCCCCGTGTATAAATCCCCTTTAACATTTTGCACCTGAATTTGTATTTTAATTTCTTTTACACACTCAACACCACTCAAAACTACTAAATTGAATGAACACTACCTTTTTAAGTCTTTTCACAAAACTACCTCTGAAATCAATAATAAATTATGCACTCAGCCACTGATTCAGAATGATTCATTTCATGTACCGACTGTCCATGTGGTCTATCATAGGTTTTGGTAACATCAATGCATCGTGACCGATCACAAATAATTCAGACTCACCGAGCACTGAACATGCACTGACTAAATTAACATTTGTTATTTCAGAGAAGTCAGTCTCTTTTGAGAAGTCGGTTTCATTTAGCGATGATCCACCTGACATGAGCTCACCAAAGCAGCACTCCCCGCAGCACGCAGGTACGCATACAAACCGATGTTTACTTACTACCCTCGTTGCAAGTCGACTGCATTCTGTTATTAGTCTCTTAAGTAGTTACATAATATGTAACGGGCAATTGATCCACTAAACCCTAGGTGGTGGTTGTTTAATTTCAATCTACTTGTATGATCGTGCCATACTCAGGGTCCACTGACACAAAGGTATTTGGAAAAAACGTGTGTTGCCTGTACTGTATGGTTTTAATATATTTTAATGTTTACATTAATATAATCCCCTTTGATGCTAGCCTTTTTACACACAAACCAAGTCCTCATATTTTATTTTATTTAATAAAAATGCCAGCAGTCTATCTGTATCAAAAACCCTTCGTGAGATGAAATGATTTCCCACATTATATATACATATTATCTATGTATGATTATTGAGGTCAGTTGTTATTTTTGTTTACCAGTTAGAATCATTATTATCATTGATAACAGAATAGTCACATCCTCGGCTCTCACATAGACTATTTGTAATTACTTTCGAGATAGGAGAGAAAGTACGTGTAATTATTTCACTGGCGACATAGTCAATATTGGACACATCATTCTCAGAGTCGATAGAATCCTCTGCTGGTTATGTTTTTCTAATCACTATCGTAGTTAATGTCATAACCATGTTCATAATTCTTGTATTTGATTTCTTTCCGCTTACTTCTTTGCCATAACAAGCTGATTCCAAACCTACCAAACCGGCTATCAAATCGTCCACCCTGCCGCGGACGTCATCACAAGGTAATTCTTTGATATCCATTAATATTTATTTTATTGTATCTAAGATGTATGTAAATATAAATGTATCGAAAATGGTCTACAATGCCACCAGCTTGACAATTACGCCGGTGTTAATAAAATGTACCTACTTGAATAATTAATATTATTTGGTGGCGGATATACGCGGTGTACATTGACAGGAGAACTATCGGATGTAATGTTAATATACGACACCGATACTGATATATAAGTTAATCAAGTAAGTAACTCAAAAAGTGTCATTATGATGATTTCATACATTATTCCTACCTAGTAAACTTAGATTATAAAATATTGTAATTTCCTAAAAAGTTCGACTGTTTCTCCGTCTATCATCCACAGTATCTCCTGTCCATGTACATCAGCGTTAACGAATTCATAGGCAGAGTAACGTTTGCATCGTTCAACAAAAGCTTGGCAACAGCTTTGAATGATGTTCCATGGGAGAACAATTTGCTGGAGTAAAGCTGAAGCAATTAAAATCATGCTTGTATTGTATAGCTTTCTCCACATCTGTGAACCGGAGAGTGTTTAACACAGAAATTGTTTCATGATTGTATTGCAGAGCGCGATCGGCTGAAGCCAGCTCCTCCGCCGAAGCCAGCGGGTCTTGCTAGCCAGCAGCTGGCCCTGATACCCCAGAAGACCTGTACCATCAATGTATCTTCGGACTTCCCAGGGCAACTGCGTCTGTTGCAGAAGCAAAGTCGTGATTTGCGCATTGAGGTATGTTGGGTGACGAAAAATTTTATGTATGCTAACGCGAACTCTAACGCGACAATAAAGCTCTCAAGCGAAATGTTTGCTGTCAGCGAAATACTGTTCATGTACTGCTTGTTGGTTTAAGTCTTAAGTGACAATTTGATTCGCAGACTCGCAATATGCGCCGTTCTACTCTGAGTCACGCCATGCAAATGAGACAACTCATGGGCGACGCAATAGTGAAGATTGGAGCAATCGCCGAAAGCTTTTCAGAGCTTGATCCAAACTCAGTGCGTATACATCTTAAACTGTCACCGAAACATAAATATTCATAAGATTGTTAAAATCCATTAACTGTATAACGTTTCTTACGTAACATTACGCCACTTTTCTTCCAGTCTCAATAAAATATTCTAATGTTTGGTCCACATTGAGATATAATTCGTGCATGTGACAAGGTCTGTCATCACAATGTTTTTTAATCTTCCCACGCGTTGGTGATTACAGCAACTGTGCCGCGAGGAGGAGATCTACCGCCAGGACATGCTGCTGCTGGAGAATGACCTGTATGAGCTGGAGGCTACCGTCGAGCGTCTCCGTGGCCAAGCCGCTAACAGGTAACTCGTTAACCCACTTATGGAACATTTTGTTTTTAGGATCCTCGGTGTGCAGACAATTCTCTACAAGGGATTCTTCTATAAAGAAATCACTTCACTGTACTTAATATAATAAGCACTTTATAGTTTACAGAATAAAATGCGTATGTCCATAATTTTATGTTCTGTTATAAGTAACTATTCAACAATTACACGGTTTGTAAATCCCTTTTAATAAATTCCAGGGAGACTCGCGTAAACATGGCGGATATAGAGAGGATCGCCATGGTGCTCTCCAAGAGCAGCAAGACGGTCGCAGATTGGAAACTCAAATTCCCAATCCTGCAGGACACGATGAAGACTAAACTCGCTTCTGAGATGGAGAAGGTAAAAGACTGTAGTAGACTTTCTAAAAAAAAATATTCTTAATTTGTTCCTACTTAAAATAATCTGTATTACAATAAATATTTCAGTTAATCCCATTTGCACATTGATCCAACATAACATACCTTCCATTGCACCTAAAAACACAAAAGCTAAGAGTTTCAAATTATGTGCTATCATTTCCAGGTGGTCCGCAAGGAAAAAATGCTAGAAGAAGAGCCAGAGCGCCTGGAGCTGGCTCTTCGTCGCTGCAAGAAGCTCACAGGCACTCTGGTAACGCTGAAGCGGTAAGCCATACAATATCAATACCTTAAAGCTTTGTTAAGATTGTCGAACATTTTGTACTGACACATATATGTAGTGCTAATAATTCGAAATTGGCTCCGAACCATAATAGGTATATCCGATAATTATTAAAAGTGTTTGAATCCATATTTCAGCCTCGCTTGCGTCCAAGAGCAGCGCCTGCCACTGACTGACGGCCGCGTCTCCCCGGTGTCCTCCCAGAGCTCTTCATTCACCGCCGGCCCCTCTTCCGAAGAATGCGCATCAGATAGCTCCTGCCCCAACGCTGTCTCTCACTCTAACAAGGTATTGGAAGAGATTCACTTCTGAACACTACCCATAATGTACTGTAACCCTCCCAAAAAGAACAATTTGTGTTCGTCTAAACCCAGTAATAATGGTCTCTAGTGAAAGTTACAAAGTCTTGTCTGACCTCCCTGATAACATGAAACATTGAAACTTTGATATTTGCAGACAAATTCAGCAGATACTCTAAGTTAATACCAGTTGTTGATGCTCATACTTATTAATGAACCATGCGCTTAACAATTGCAGGTTTGCCAAGAGTTATAAAATTTGCATTTTTTTCCAACACTTCGATTTATTTGCGAAGTGTTTATTTTTGTTTATTTTGCTCTTCACTTCACCCTTAGCCTGGGTTTCGAACCCTGTAACATTTAAGGTTGGTTTGAACTGCATGCGCCCCTATATCTTTCTTTCACGACAACTTGGCATGTTTTGTGCATCCGTTCTTTAGCGTATCCTAAGCCATCACTAACGAGCTGAATACAAAAGCTTATTTTATTTTTCATTTTTGATATAATCTTTTCCTATACACTAGTTCATTTCGCATCGATATCCGATATATTGAATATATGTCCCGTGTATTCTGGGTGTTACCGACTTACAATTGGCCTCAAAATTTATTACGACGCAAAATTTTCAAAATTCTACGAAAAACAAAATTGGCATACAAAATTTAAATTATTACCGCATCCAAAAGTATTGCGACACACTCTGGTTTATAACGTATATAGTTTCTATATTTAGATAGTAAGTCTTTATGGAGAAATAAAAAGATCCAAATTATCGTGACGAGTCGAACTAAGAAAGACCTGGAGCTGATTATAAGGTGTGAATCAGCAGGTCTGAGGATGCTTCTTCAAAACACGAGAACTTAGTTTCGATTCTAAGGTCTAGATGTTATGTGAATTTTTGGATAAGTATACAGCAGATACCCGACCCTTACAACATATACGTTACGTAATAGAACTATGCAACAGATTAACAAACTAACACTACTAAGGAGAAGAGACTGCATCGTGGCACTCTTTCATTTTGAATGCGGGAGAGCCATGCGCGGTGTAGTACTATGGTGTACAGAAAACATTGCTTGCATTGTATTTCGCCACGTGAGTAAGGTTCCCGAGGAGAATTCCTCTCATCTCCCTAATCTCCAAATGCCCAATCGTCAAATTCCCAACCCCCAATGCAACGACCCATTTGTAACTCCTCTGGTGTTGCTAGTGTCCATGGACGGCGCCGATTGCTTCCCATCAGGTGATCTATCTGCTCGTTTACCGGCCACAATAAAACTGAACGAATATTGTTTAAGAAAAATTTTAGGTTTACACAGGAAATCTTTACAGCCACGAAGAAGATATTTTTAACTGCTTTTTTATATGTAATTTTTCCACTTGTATGTATTGGATTAAAATTTAACACGAATTGCTGTACAACTTCTACAAATTTCAATAAACACGTATATCGCACAGAAATGCACGTCCCGCTTTGAAATCACAAAAGTCTTCAAAATTGCAGTTTGAACAGTTTTATTTCGACACCGCACTTGACACAAATTTTTATTTTAATGCAGTTTTATTATCAAAATTATTGTTGTACGTGATTGGAGACAATGTATTATACATGTAGGTTGTAGGTGTATTGATAGGGTAAATAAATTTAAAGACTTTATCAATTGATTAGTCCAATTGGAAATACTATCTTATTATATACACGGCAGCAGACTTACACATCAGCTCTCATGTTATGACACCAGACCATCAGCTGGAAGCACCAGCCTTTGGGTCTTCATTGACTCTGTCGAACACCCAATTCTAATTTATCCGATGCCTGGATCTCTCCGAGTCATATGACTAACGTAGTTCAGTACAAGTTGGTAGTAACTCATGGTAACCTGGTATATCATCAGTATCATTCCAATCTGCAGAATTTTGTCAGTTCGAAACACAGTTAATTACATGCATAATTTTTGCCCGAATATAAACCCCTGGTATGGAACGTAAATCTACGTGAAACAATGTATTTTTTATTGTGCCCACCCCCATAAGGGCAGCCATGGCCTTCAATGCATTAAACAGTTCCTTCATCTCCCTCCCACTGATGATACGAACAGTCAATGCAGTGTGTTGTTACCCACATGTAGAACTATGTAAGACGTAGATTGTATATAATCAGAGGGTGATTACGACACTATTACAATTCTTTTGTAGTAGCAAAATCATGCCTGTGTGTGTACTTTGGTAAGAAATTAATCAATAATAAATAGTAATTAATTGTTTGGAATATTTCTGTTTCGCTGGCACCGTTCCAAAGGAAGTACAGCTGCTATAATAACGTAACTGGACAAAGAACATCTATGGTAAGTATTATAAGGCAGAGTGTGACGTGATACTACAGAATACAACGAACCTTGAAATTTTTTTGCACACATCCCTGCAACTAATGCACGATCCGTAACGTTGCGTTTTATAATCCTTGCTTTCGGAAAATAATGCCAATTTTAACAATAATGTCTACCATATCCAACATTTAGATGGACCTGCCACTCACAGCCACGCCCAAAAGCGTCATCCAAAGTTGATTGTATGTACAAACAGATATAAAAGTATCAAGTGAATAGGTAGTTATAGTCCCGTATTGTAAGTTCCTATATATTATGATATTTTACGTATTTGTGATCCAACGAGCGTTATCTTGATTTTTAAACCAAAATGACAGGGCTGGCCTTTAGCAATTACATCTAAAACTAAATAAAATTTAAAAGAAAACAAGTGTGAGTTCAAAGAACGCTCTAATCATACATGAAGTATGTTTGCAAATGTTGACTCCACATCAACGAATAGAAAACTAACAACAAAACTATAATTTGTTGAAACTACAATTTATTGAGAATGTAAAGTTTTTTACTATCGAAAATGTGATAGAAAATCGGTAACTGTCTCGTTGGACCACTTCATAGTAGCTATATTGTATCATACGTACATTATACATGTATCTGAGAGTACTCCATCGACACTCCATCGAGCCAGGCGCTACCAGTAGGCAGTACGAGACAGGCCACAATGCCAGGCCACAATTGAGACTTATGCCAGACGCTACACCACCTGTATCTGAAACATTATAATATTTTTATGTTGTGTCATTATTACCAAATTGTTTTAACAATGGATTTCATGGTCTTTTTCCGTGACGGTACGCGGCAGTTTGCCTGGAGACACAGTCGTAACTTCCGGGCGGCTATAGTAATCAACGAGTAATAAAATCTCTTCATAATACTATAATTATTCATTATTATTCATAAATACGTTTAAATTATTTATTTCTATATTTTATTCTACATCTGTAATTTTACTTTATTATTATATTTTATTTTTAATATATTCCATCGTCTATTTTTATATAATTTTATAAGAAATCTTTGCTTTAACTCTTTAGGCATGTTGGTGCACTGAATTTATAACTCCGCTTAACAATTCAAATGTTGTCCAAATTCGCTTGATTGACAGATATACATGGTTAGAGCCAGTCGCACACATATCAAGTCGATTTAGATCTTTGAGGAGTTCTAGCATACATTATATCTGACTCATTTCTGTACGAATCCCAGTTCAAAGCTGTTACGCTTTGAGTATGGCAACTTATCCCTCAAAATAAAACCTTTAGATTGGCTGGATGAAGATAAAGCAATTTTAGAAAAATCTATACTTACCGCAGTTCAAACTAAAATGTTTAGTTTAGTAAAATCGTTTTTCTATGATATTCCAGGCATTTTAGTTCCATATGTGTCAATACCTTGTGCCCATAGAGCAATTGCTATAATTTTAAATTAGGGATCAGCTTAGGACGAAAATACACAAAAGAATCAGACACGTTGGGAACACAAAATTGATATTTTTATATAAATCTTAACTTGTAAACGATCAGAAGACATGTCTGCTACAGCTCCTTAAATAATCTAAGTCAACTGAACCTGTAACCCTGTATATTGTATATTGGAAAACTTATAGAAATTTTACATATTTTTTCCAGTTCGAACAGTTTTGAAAAGATCGGTACGCATGCTTACAATATTAATAAAAGTAAATGGAACTGTAACTCTGGATGATAACGAATTTAAAGTTTAACGATATCTTTGGAGCGGATTTGTACGATCGTATGACAACAAGGCATGGTTTATAGTTTACCAACAGTTCCGCTTTAATAGATATTAGTTGAATTTTAACATGAACTAAAGTAACTCGGGCCAATGATGAACAACTTTCAACTGAATTTGCCATTGTGATAGTTGTGTGAGTACATGTCTCATAGAAGATGTAATTCGGTTCAAAGTTGATTGTTTACTATTTTCAACTCCATTTCAATTTCCACGTCTTTTTCTAAAATTTAATATTGGTTTTAATAATAACTGAATTTAAATTGGGCCTACTTTAATGGCATGCAGAAAGGTATTTGGAATGTGAATGTCGATACACTGGATCATTTTAACTTAAACATTGTATAATTTTATAATACAGTGATAATATACCGATATCGAGCAGTATAATAATTCCTAAATAATGAAGTAGTAAGTTCACATTCCAGGTTTCTTCTATAAAAGATCTAATTGGACTTAACGTTGTCGCACGTCGCATGCCATTAGATTGTGCAGCCACCAACAATGAAATGTATACTTTGATAAGTTTTCAAATACTTCCCCTCACATTCAATACTTATAGAAAAAGAATATTGTGTTGTCTGAAACAATAAAAGTACCTATTTCATTGCTAGTGGTTGTTCCTCAATAGTTACTACATCTAATTAAAATTGAAATAATTGGTTAAAAGCTTATGTTGGCAGAACCTTAGTAAATGTGGTAACAGAATTAATTATTAAGTCAAAATATTACTTAAATCGGCTAGTGGTGAAAACTGAAGTCCTAGATTATGGTGGTCTGGCCACTGTTCCCATTTTCAAGTGAGATGGTACAGGCCCTAACTACAAGAACCAATGGAACCCTTCTCAAGTTGTATAATGTTTTATTTAGACATCTATTTTACTGTAAAGGAAACCTAATTTGGTTATTTAGTAGTGTAGGGAGGTTGTTATGCTTACGTATAGGTTTTGTGCAACTATGTAATGTGTTACGGGGAGCGGGCAGTCGTTCGCAAACCGCCTTGTAGTAAAGACAATAAATCAACAGTGAATGTGTTAATGTATTTCATTTACCGATACAAATACCTAAAGTAGCTTTAAACTACATAGCAACCCACGACTTTACCAAAATAAAGGCCCATATCACTCTCCAGTCATTACAATAGCTCCATAGCTGATTTCGTCTCAGTGGGTTTTCACTTTTGCTCAGCTGTTGAACAAGTGCAAGCTGGTCCATAGTCCTTGTTAGCACTACTGATGTAAAAAACCAATACTTAGCCGTTTTAAGTATCCGATGGTCGCAAGTTCTATATTTCCTGGACCAAGGTTTCTGTCAACATTCAAGTTAAACTGACAAAGTTAAGTAATGACTCTCACTTTGTTTGAAAGTTCACAAAATTGAAGTGTTACACGAAGCACATAATCCGGACGTGTGTTCATATTTCTCTCATGTTCTTGATTATTTCTTTACATATATATTTTATTTTAATGATTTCATTTAGTTCTTTTTTGATTCGTAGGCTCTCATTATATCTGTGTGTCCGTGAAATATGAACACGCTGTCGGTCGTTGTCGATAGATAGTGTAACAAGCATGTTGTAATTTACTGTAGTTGCTTTGAAACAATAGTTTGTGCATCTTGCTGTTTTCTATTTTGTTGCAGCGCATTGTCGATATCAGGAGCAGCTCACAGCCAGATTCTTCCGGACATGAATGAATTCCCTTAAACGACTCGCCATCTCCCCTTCCTTCTACTAACCCTCGACGTGACTTCCACTTTCAATTTTTCTCTCTGGCACATTCCAATATCTATTTTGATTTCTTAAACATTTCTAATTATTGAAGATACATTGTGCTCCTCCCAAACCCTTTGGAAATCTATCCCCTATAGATAATTAGTTAAATAATAATATTGCTAAACACACCTCGATGGAGCACAGGTAATTATACTTTGGAAAAATTGTATTCGCTTCGATATAGGTACAGTCGTTACGTAAAACTAATAATGAGTATAATTTGCACATGATGGCAATGTTTGATCATAGTAGCGGTTGCAATTATTCCACTTTGGGCTTTTCTTAGATTAGTTTTTGATTAAAAATGTCACTTTGACATAGCTTCCTTTAGTAGGTAGTATATACTGTTACGGCTAAATAAGTAATATATCCGATATATAATTATATATTTACCAGTAATGTGTATAATGCCGGCATTCTGTACAATTCCTTGGCAATTAATATAATACCGGGGCAATGTATGAAATATTATATATTTTATTTTAGTCTTTTATCGCTCTGAAAATAAAGAAGATTTGCTTATTTGATTATGCAACTCGAATTGTTTGTATAGGCACATTAGTGCTAATACAAATTGTAGGTATCGGTCATATAAAATTAAATACGTGTGATAAAATCCATTGGCAATAAAAAATTATTCATTTTGACCATTCATCGTGTTTTATTTCGTGAAGTTATTTACTTAAAAGGCGAGTAAATGGTAACTATTTTCATATAGTACTTTAGTATGTTTGTGCTTATGAACCAAAGGAAAATAGTACATACTGGGAACATTCAAAGGGCCAGTTTAGTTTGGCTCCTTTAAACTCTGCAGAATGCGGGCCATAATGAACAAACATATTAATCAGTTACATCTTCTGCAGAATTCTGAAAATCAATAAAGGTTGTATTATTTTTTAGAAGTTGAAGTTAAATTAGAGGTAAATTATCTATCAGATGCAGTACATACATAGTTGGAAAATATTTACAACGTTTTCAAAAATTCGTATTATAATGAAAACTGCAGCAAAATCCGAGGTGTTATTGAAAAGATAAAAAGTGTAGAAACAGAAAAATCTAAACATATTGAGAGTCGACAGCAAATAATGATAACTAACAATAAGCTACCTACGTAGACCGTCGCAACCATATTCTCGTCTTTTAAACATATTAGCTATTGTATGCAATGCCTACTGCTTGGGCAAACTTTGCAATGAAAATATTTCATACGGGCACACGCGCGTTGTGTAGAATACATTGTACAGATTATACAGATTGCCGGCAACATGTTATACACTTCATAATTTTTTTTACTAATGGCAAAATCATCACAATTGTTAAGAGTAAATACGTCTCTAATATATTAAAGTTCTCTTTTGATATAGAGTCACGAAATGAACTCGTTGCGATATATGTCACAAGGAACCAATGTACCTAACTGTTATATGTATCTCTAATAATTACCAAATCTTACTTCCTCACCTGTAACTCTGTACGTTCCAACGATACTCCACCACGTTTCGGTTTTACTTCCCACTAGATATAGGCAGCTCGTCTATACTTCCCTTTCTTTTCTGTCGTCAAATAGAACATTGTAAGTAATGACTTATCAATTTATTTCTACCTGTCTATTGTCTATTTGCTATAAATTCAAATGAAATTTGCCAACAATACCAATAGTAGTATTTAATGAAATTGACGTACATGTTACGTATTCGACGACAAAGAAGAAAGGCGTCGCCTTTTTCGTTACTATTTTATTCTTTTTGAATGATTGTGGTCGCATTCAGACATAGTATTGTCTTATTCTAAGTGTCTTCAATGGACTGAATGCGGTGTTAAATGTTTTGAATCAGTGTCTTTATGTCTTAATAAAAGTGCGGTTGCAATGTGCTTTCAAGTGTTAGATGTTAGCTGAATGTTATGTTTACCTAATCGAGCCTCGAGTTTACGGCATACGTGCAACCGCTCTTTTATAATGTCTGTTGGAGATCGGCGAGCACAGCTAGAAGTTCGTGGAATGGTGCGCAGGGCAGCGGCGGCGTGTGCGTCGGGAGAGGAGGAGGAAGTGGAGGAGGAGGAGGAGGAGGGAGCCGGGGAGCGGACGTGCGGCCCGAAAACGCCCTCGATGCGCTACTAGATGAACTGCAGACGTTCGCGAAGCCGGCGGAGCGCGGCGGGCGCGGCGAGGGGCCGCTGCGGCGCCTGCACTCGTACCCCAGCGGCAGCGACACGGACGCGTCGCCGCCCGTGCGCGCGCGCGGCCAGCACCCGCCCAAGCCGCCCGTGCCCGAGCGCCACCCCGAGCTGCTGGCCATGGCCGCGCGCCGCGCGCCGCCGCCGCCGCCGCCGCGCACCACGTCGCGCTCGCCGCTCGCCTCGCCCACTTCGCCCGCCTCGCCGCCTCGCTGCGACCCAGACCCCTGCCTTCTAACCCTGCACCCCTCCGAAACTTCCGACGACGACAAGGCCACCAGTCGAAACACACCCCTCGAACAACGACATCAAGAGCTACTGAAGAAACAAAAGGCGCTGCAAGAACAATACGCAAGGCTGCAGATGATACAACGAAGCGGCCCCACGCTGCCGCCCACCGCACAGCCTGACCTCAAGAAGACAGGCAGCGAGTCCAACTTGCTGAGTAAGATGAACCTGAACATAGCGCCGGCCGCGTCCGGCAGCATGACGCACCTGGCCGGCGACCACGAGCGCCACGCCGACGGCACGATGGCCGCCGACACGGGCCGGCAGCCCGACTCCGTGGCCACTACTAATAAGGTTTACGAGACTGACATACTGTGACCTTGTAGTCGATGCTTCATATCTGTTTAAGAGATCACGCGCATCTTGCGACGAGACGGTCGCGTCTCGAGTCTATCAGTATGCGGCAAGCCGCCGTGGGCCGCGGCGCCCGCACCGACCGCCAGCACAGGCTGCGACTACAGAATGCGCGAGGGCTCCTATTTATATATAGTATTGTTAGTAATTAATAGTACTAAGTTTTTTTACGTTAGGTACATGAAGTTTGCTAATTTCTACTACATATTTGTTACCTAGTTTCATACTGTCGTCATTAAGTTTATGTCCCGCATGCTTTTTTCCCAACACGACGACTTTCAAGCAAGTTCAACGGCAAATGAAATATTTTAAAATATTGGAATAACTGATTGTTTATCAAAATAACAAAAAAAACATACTTATTAACTTATAGGAACACTATATAATCATTATATTGATGTGTAGCCAGTATTGATAATCCATTCTAGAAGTAATCACGTGCACTCCGCTCTGCCCTGCATGTTTGATGTCGGCTCGTTCTGTGCGCAGCTAGGTTCCACCCTCACAGCTCTACTGTCCGTATATATACCTATATATACATATATCTATATATATATACATATATACCTATATCCTCTAATTTAGCTGATTAAACTTTCTTATAATTATCGACTTACACTAAGTCCTTGTATACCGAGTGCCAAAATTTATATCCTGCTCTATAAACTACGTTTCGGAAGTAAGCAACGATATTTAATAGTCGTAGAATCGTACGCGATCCGGATTTATGAAAAGATCTTTGTTTAATATTCTATATGAAACATCAGTGAAAAGGTATAGGTACTCAATACATGACTGGATTTCAAAGAAGTCATTGAATCGGCAAGGATTCGTACAAAAACTATACAAATGGATCCTATATTAAGTGGTAATGTGCCAACAAGTAGTAAACATAGATCGTTTTGTTCGCTCGGAGCACCAAACCCTCGTAGAATGTGGTTCCTCGACGCACCATCTCATACAACGAACTGCTTGTTGTATAACATATTGATACAAATTACTACCTTCTACTTTTTATTAGGAAACTATTTAATATTCTTGACGGCTCATTAAAAGATATTTATGTATATTTGGAATATATTAATCGACTGTGATAAGAAAAAGTTACCTAATTTAAATGCATAAGAATTGAATTTTTACTACAATCTATAATGATATCGTGGCTAATTTCTTAACTAATATTTATTTGTATGTCCGTATGTTACCGTCTTCGCTACGACTTTACAAACGACTCAGTACTCGCAACCGTCAACAATATTAGATAAGTAAGGACTGTCACACTTACTGGTTGATACATGAACCTATCAATGTACGTGCAATGTGCATACTTGTCAACATTAGCGAAAACAACTTATAAATTGAATATTGTCGTATAAAATAACCTTATTTTTAGATTCGAATTATATCCTACATTAGAATGATGTAATAGTTCTAGATCTTTAGTCATAGATATACACGGTGTCTGGATTTGGACCTGTCGTAGCAAATTCTCGTTAATGGAAGTTATTTTAGCAGTTATTCTGTCGGATTAGGGAAAAATTAAATTTTACATCTATAGATTATGACTGCAAAAAATTAATACTTTAAAAAGCACTAAAATAAAGAAAAAACTGAAACTACCAACGTTTTCACGTAAAATTTGTGATTACAAAATCAATTATATACAAATTTACAAATGTGTCTCCTAAACTGAAAACCTTAAACTGTCATTTGTTAATGTACTCCTACGTATGTCGTGTCCAAATCCAGTCACCCTGTATATATCACTCATTCTTAATAAATCTTCGCGCTTTTCCAAAGTTCGTTGCAAATATCACATAAATACAAGCACTGGTAACTTTGCAAGACGTTTTCTTACAAAAACTAAAAAAAACTACTGTTTATATGTATATTGTTTATAATTTTACGCTTTTTGAGCCTAAATAAATCACTATACTTCAAATGCATTGAAATAGAAGAAAATATTGTGTAGAAAAATATTATAGGTGTTGAAAATATATTTTTAGGATTTTAAGAGCGTGCTTGGTTCGAAAAATAGCAATCGACTCGATGGGGCAATGTGAAATGCCTTAAAAATCGTGTGGCAAATTAGTTTTACAAATGACCCAGACCCATCAACAGCTGAAATACATAATATCCACAGCTGAACATTCAAGTTCTCGATGTAATTAATGGTCAACATTTAAAAATAAATAAATCGCGAAGTTTTGAAACACCTACGTCAGATATTCGATACCAAGCGCACTAGTAAAATCCTTAAAGTGAATTTTGAACACTGAATTAAAATTTCGAAAAATAAGCTTAGTCATTGTAAACGTATCTATGATTAAATAGGACATTAAGGAATTGTCTTTGTTTCATTATATTTTCATTTAATTTACGGTAACGTGCCAAATCATTGCTTCTTTTTACATTTGTAAGTATTTTTCTAGTATTTTTACTTAGTTCATTTACCCATTTTTGATGATGTTTAAGAAAAAAAACTTTGACATGTTTTATAGCTATTTATATTAATTTAAATCTTTTGTAGATTATGAATGTTATCTGCGAATGATTTTAGCTTAAAGCAAACTTATGATGATCTATTGTTATTATAATTAATTATGATAAAGTACGATTTGTTTAGTTTTAAAAAAATCATGTTAATTGTGTAATAGTTAAATCAAGATAGCTTGACAATGTTTTAATGTGAAATAAATAAAGAAAGGTTCATTGGGTTTTATTTCTTACTAGATTACCTTAACCACCTTACATATTAAAAAGTAATATCATTATTTTTCCACAACACACCTACACTACAAAGCTTAAAAGCTGCTAGACTATCTTTTTAAACTTTACCTAAATTATTTTTCCTGACATTTTGATACAATTTAACCTTGTTGTGGGTAAACGTTCAATACCTTTTCAAAACACCCCTCCTACTCCTATGCTACGAAGTCCCCTGGTAACTACTTTGTAAGAAAAATGTCATAAAAAATTGTGACACAAAAAACAACATTTACGTTGAAGAATTTGAATTACCCATAAGCTATTCAATACCTACTCATCAACTTCCAATTCTAATAAAATACAGCTATGCCTAAAAATAATATTTCGTCGGCCACCGTCTGTATTTTGTCGTTTATAATTAAGAACAGCGACATCTGTATTTTGCGCCCTGCACTACATTTACTGGCGTAAGTACTGCGCTACGTCACATTAGGATGGCGCTTTATCGTATCACCGTAGTTCAGGAATTTTATTTTAAGTTTAATTTGGTTAGAAGAAAGTCACTATGATTACTGAGCTCAAAGCAGACTCAGGGATCGAACCTGACATCCACTAATGCAAATTCAAATCAAAAACATGCATATTGGATGCATATGGAATAGGGTTTATAAGGTAGCTGAATAAAACCATTTCCCATTCATACACAGACATTTATTGAAAGAAAGTCTTAAATATGAAATTATAATGACTGACTGGATACATGGTTCCATGGACATTAGTACCTACAACTAACAATTAAATTATAAATAGCTATGATCACTAAAACTAAAATATCATTCAACTTTGGTCGTTTCTTCATTCACGCGTCTGACGTGTAAACCTATAAAAGAAAAAAAAACATTAATTCACACAGCTGTTACATTTAAACTCAAACAATAAGAAAGCCGTGTTAGCAACACTATAATATTCGTATTTAACTCAAAAACAGCTGTATGTATAGGCTGAAAATTGGTAGCGAAATGGTAAGGTACAATAGTTTTCAACCAGAAAAAGGACATAGGATAGTTTTGTTTTATCTCGAGAATAAGGACTATGCATTAAAACCGCGGAACTTTCCATCATCCAAACCACTGAACCTATTTGCCTGAAATGCAGGTCACAAGTAACAGATGACCTTTAGCAACTTTGGCAAACACTATACAAGTCAAGAATATTTTTAGGCGAAAATTTAAAGAAATGCAATGTAAGGCAATGTTTCGTAGAACATAAATCATAACTTTATTCCAATAGGTAAGTATGGTTGGAGTCTCCTTTCAAAAGAAAACAGAGAGGTAAAGAAAAGAGATTTTTACAAAACTGTAGTGTGTGTGACACCTCGCGCCCATAAGTAGTGTAAGTTAGTCATATAAGTTTAGTCAATTAAAGATATTCATAAGATCAACACGTCTCATTCATTGCTCCCGAACCTACATCATTGCAAAACAATACGAAATTAAATAAAATGAAGAGAAGTGCCAACACGAAGACTAACTGGGAAAAGGCGGAAAATATGAAGAAAGAAGGTAAA
The DNA here is from genome assembly GCF_023101765.2 of Spodoptera frugiperda. Classification (NCBI taxonomy): domain Eukaryota; kingdom Metazoa; phylum Arthropoda; class Insecta; order Lepidoptera; family Noctuidae; genus Spodoptera; species Spodoptera frugiperda. The sequence goes on along the minus strand of NC_064236.1, from coordinate 454,462 downwards.
ACAATTGGATAGGTACATTTTTATATTTTCAAAGGAGTCATCTTTGGTGATGTTCACAAGCTAGGACCAAAATACTATCACAACGAGTCTAACCTTATGAAATCGGTATCTCAACCAACTGAGTCGAGGAAGTCAAGCGGTCAGTCGCTCCGCACAATATATTCACATTCACCCGCATCTGCTTGGAAAAATACACTCGTCAATCATAAACATACAGAAATACAAGAACATTTTACATTATAGGCATTGATGTTATACATCAATGACTAGGTAATCATTAGTTTGTCATGCGGTATAGCGAAAAGCTACCGGTTGACTTCCACTTAGGAAACTTAAGTTTATGTACACCGGGCGTTAAAATCATGTTAGCAGCCAACATGTACGTACCTTTTTTCTCATTTTGATGTTCCTTCCATCAATATACTCCTGTAGCGCCAGGTAAATGAACCTGTACTGCATCTTGTTCTGCACCATACCGTTGCGCTGTGCCCTCACCAGCTTCACCGTGGAATGGACATCAATATCACAATTGAATCCTAAAAATAAGAATTCTACATAAGACTATGAAACACGACATCTATGTTTATATTTGAGAACAATCGCCATTGAACAAAAGCATATCACAAAATCAAATGAATGATTCGCATACAGAGCAAATGAAAAGATAGACGAGCAGCAATAGCAAGCAAACTTACAACATTCGCACGAGCCGAGCACATTAAAATAGAGAAGGAAATAAGAAGCACATTGCTTGAATACAGTGTGGAGTCTCACCAGATGTCTTTATCCTATCGATTAGCATGTCCAGGACTATGAACGTGCCCGTCCTGCCGACGCCAGCGGAGCAGTGCACGCACAGGATGTTCTGAAACGTTAGGCTTGATACTTTAGCATCTGACTTAAAGGGCAGCACAGCAGTAAAATATAAGGGAGTTAGAGGACTTTGCAGAATTTGACAAAATTGTAAAAGGTCATTCATTTCAAATACCATTAAGAACTATTGCAGTTGCATTTGTTTCTAATAAAATGCTGTCGCTAAAAATTTTGGAAATGTTCTTTTAAACTAATAATGTTTATTCTAACCAGTCAGTTAAAGTGATGTAAGAACTTTAGAAAATGTAACATTATATATAATGAATTAAACATAAGAAGAGAGTATATATCTACCTGTTCGGGAGCGTCAGCTTCTTGGGAATTTTTGATCATTCTCCGGTTAATGTCATCTATGAAGGACAGCACTCCGTCAGGGTCGCCGGGAGTGCCGTGGTCGGGCCAAGCCTTGAAACATATTGTATTCATTATGAATTATGGTTTAACTATTATCATAATAAAAAGAAGACAGACGGCACTTTGTAGTGCCCAATATTATTATTAAGCTTCCCTACACTGTTGGTAACTAATCGTGCAAACGACCACATCAAATGTCCGAGACAGATCAACGTTGACGGCTAGTGTTGCTGGTTGCACCTATTATATTGCAGGCAAATTGCCCTTTAAGAACCTTAAATCATTTAACATTTACCAGATACGAGTTCAATCAAGACATAGGCAAGTCACTACGTCAAAATCCACTTCAAAAAGAATAAATGGAGTAAAATACAACACCAAGTACTCACAGTGAACTGGTATTGGAAGACAGTTCGACAGCTCTTGTCGTCGCTGACATCAAACTCCCGAAGTAGGTACTCTTCATAATGCGTCTCCGAGATAGACTTCACTGTGAGACCATCGAATCGCTCCTCGTGGCCAGACAACGGCCAATACCTTTCGCACTTTTTCTGCAAAAGAAATATTGTCATGGTAACGTCGTTTAGTTAATAAAACAGTACCCTACACCCCAAGACTCCCTCTTGTCGCGGGTAACGTAAGAAGCAGCCAATAAGGCCAAGGCCTGGTGACTACTAATACCAATTATTAACAGAAACCGGACAGCAGCGCTCTCTGATACACCTCAACATTTTACGTAGTTATATCTAACTTGCTTGTAAAGCGTAGAGATTGTGACAAACCCTCTTGTGCTCTACACAAGAGGGTTTATCCAGGCCATATAATCTAACATTGGACGTGTCATTCTTTTGGTGTCTCATATAATGTCCATTCTACGGGGCTTCTTGCTTGCCATCAAGTGATTTGTGGCAAAGCCTTTCTATTCTGTTTCATGGTAGAATCCATTGACACGTACCTTGCCATTTTCCACTTCGTTAGTGATCATAGCTATCACCCGGACGTCCTCCTGCCAGATCATGCGCCAGAAGTCGTCCTTCGTGTTGGAGAGACAGCCTTGGGCAGCTATATACGTCTTGTCTTTTACTGAAATTATAAAGGAAATGTTCAATTTTTCGTCATTTCACATAATATATCATTTTTTAATCTTGTCTTGTTTGATGTAGTTTTATTACGTTATAAGATATTTTCTACTCATATTTTTCTAGCGCACAAATGAAATACATACAAATTCACAGATAATGTTAAAAAAATTGGTTGAGTAATTTTATCGCAACATATCACGACACATTGTGTCGTTATTACCGAAAAAGTTATATAACTTATTACCTGTTACGTCACGGCAAAGGTTGCCATTAATTTTGTCCAGTTTTAAACATTTTTTCACTTCTCTCAAAGCCTCGTCTGAGAGGGACTTGGAAACTAAAGGTGGCGCCTTCTTCGATTCACTGTTCAGGATCAGAGCTGAAATGGTAGAAAAATTAGGCTATTAATTTTTTTGTTGAAATAAGAAATGGATCGACCTAGATATTTTATTACTTATTTTAAACATAGTTCTTCGCTATGAGTTTCTCGTATAGTAGGAGTGGGAACGGGGTGGTTTTTAGTCAGTAAGTAAGAGTCTGACACTTCCTCCCGTCTCACACAAGACGCGAGTTGAATGATTTACCCTCGAAAAAAAGCTAAATACGGTAGACAATTGATATAAACAAAACCAGTCTACTATCAAAACTACACATACGTACATTCAAATCAGCAAAAACCGCAAATACGTGCGAAATTTTAATGACACTGTCATTGTATTACATTGTCATTAATATTCTTTGGAGTTTATGACGTGTGCGTTTATGGCCAAAAGAACAAGATGTTTTCCTTGTCCCTCAGAAATTCTAGTCACGGATCGATCAGTCTGGCGTTCGGTTACCGAATTTCCATAATATATGTACATAGGTACCTACTAGGCATCAATAAACATATGACGCACTAAGGACTAGGGGATTTTTCCCACCAGGTACTATCGAAGTAGGGTATTTTCTTGATAATCATCTTAATTAGATAGTGTCATCGAAATGAAATTACTAATCTAGGAAGATTATAAGTCTATAGATTTCACTACAATTCTAATATACGAAAACAGTAGAGTCTGAATATTTTATAAGTGAAGTTCACAGACACGACTATAAAAGTACCTATTGTTGTTTCACGGAATGCCAATGTGAAATGATGATGTAATGTTGTAAAGTCAGTTTAATTATATCATCATTTTCGAACCCTCTCAGGAATCGATTGATTCCTACAAGATCCGCATCACACATGTGATGCTTTTGGAGTAGCGACTGTGCTTTGGATTACGGAGACCGTTAATCACCAGACCATACTTCAGTTTGTTTGTTACTAGTAGTAGGCTACTTATGTACACATTTTTATAAAATTCTCCTTCAAGAAATTACATTACGATATTTCAATGGCCCTTTAAACAGCAAGGTAATCAAGCGATTGCTTATTACATTAGTTAAAGTACCAAGGTATACCGGTGATCATTATTGTCAGAGATTTACGTCTAAATTATACCTAATTGGTATCTATCGAGGCTTGTAGGTTCATATTGAATGTAGGCAATCGAATTTGTGACTGGAAGTTTCCTCTCTCTGCAGAATGACATGTACTAGCGGATTGGAGCTAACCACGAAGAACTTGTTATCCAATTAAATGAAGTAGCTTTTCTAACAAATGTCATAGTACAATCATATCTCGTATGTTACGTTATCGTACGTTAAATATTCTGCTCTTTGAGATAAAATCGAATCCCAGAAAGATTATAAGAAGATCACAATAATCTAATCAGTTGATCGCAGGTCATTTACACGGCATTACTATAACTAACACGACTTTATTCAACCCTATGACTACCGACCAAACTGTTGAAGGCTAATTTGTTTTCTAGCACCGGTCACTTTTGCTCCCTATGGTGTTCAACATACAAATACTTGATTATCGTGAATGACTCACATTGAACACTGTCCAGGCTTTCATTGGAGGACTGCACGGAGGAGGAGGAGTCGCTGAGCCTCGAGGATCTGACATAGCTCGCGTTGATGTAGTCTGACTCCGGCCTATTGTCTCGCCGACGGAGAACCACACGCGTCTGGTCATCTGGGAATCAAGATGGTACAAGATGTAGGGACAAACAAACACATTATAATATAAAAGACACAAAAAAAATGTTTAAGGAAATTTTGTAAACCGGCAAGGTAGGTAGAGTAAAGGAACTTTTGTTTATCGTGAAGTTTGTTGATCGCAAGTGAAACAAACTTCTTTTCCACTTCTCATTTTTGGCACTTCAATACAATACGTTTGTCCCTAGTAGTCTTAACACGGATGTAGTTTAAATCCCCCCGATCAATCATAATTATATTACAAAGTCCTCACTACAGATATCTGTACAAAGCAGGTTAAACACTACACTTACATGGTAATATATTTCTGTATCGGTTCTTGGGCGCGTTTTCTGGTCTGGTGCCCTCAAAGTTTGTGAACACGTGCCGATCCTCCAACATCTTCAGCGACTGGAACTCTCCATCAAACCCGCATTTGCTGTCCAGCTTCTGGTAGTCTTCAATCTCCTGGAAACAACGACACATCACACATGAAAAAACAAACTATATGAGGAACAACAACAAACAACAGGATTATTCAAGATTCCCGAGCCTATAATAAATTGAAACTATAATTGAAAATATGAAACCTTCCAAGATGGACATTTATTATAAAATGATGGATTTCATTAGATTAGATTAGATAGATTATACCTAAGTATAAACGAATTTTCTCAATTGAATATAAATTAAAAATAATGTTCTCAACTAGCTAACCTAAAGTCGACTGATACATCACGCAAGTTTCATTCTATATATAGGTAACCACAAAAATATGCAACTCCCCATTTTAAACAAAAGAACACAAAACCGACTAGCAACTAGCACTACCATTGTTCATTCATAATAAAATTAATAAATACATTACGAACAATTAAAGCATTTATTGCCTCGTTTACGCCAGACAATAAAAGTAAATCATAAGTCATAATGAAAATGTCAATTCCCCACCGGGTTGCTCAAGCGCCGGTGGCATGTTATACATAATGCGCAAACGCAACACAAAAACGGTGCGCATTTTTTAAATTGCCTATCAACTCCTGCGCAGGTTGTTCTACACGTGCCTATAGGTTGCATCTTAAGCAGGGCATGTTTTATTCAATCAGTTGTCAGAGAAACAATAAAGCTCGCTGTCAGCGCATGGCATGATGATTGCATTCACTCTGAATGACAACTTCATGTAGGATACAGGCAATCAAGGTAATTCAGGTCGGTGGGCACATGCAGCCTGCCAGGGACAATGCTATCCTACATGTACAAAGCCTTTGTGTCGTGCCCACTTTGTCTCCCTCCCAGCCACAGTATTCGGTTATGTAATGACCATTCTACCGACGCAGACGCAAGCAAGACAGACCACAGTGTACTGCGTATTATATTCTTATTAATGCATGGTCAGTTATATTTCTAGTAATAAAACAAATATTAAACTGAACTCGCTGATACCAGACACGACGACACAAACTATCAATTACAAGAACATCTAGATAGTTAACTGTTTTATTGTTAGCTAGTAAAATTATAATTACGCGTCATATTAAATTATGTTTTTAGGTATTTTTCTTAACATTTTTTATCAAAAAGCTAATATAAAACCTACTTACACCGGACATATTTTTGACACTGGCTTTAGTTAATCAAGATGGATCCAGAGAGAGAAAGAAAGAATGAATATATATAATATATTGAAGTTAAAATAATGTATATAGTCAAGACAAGTCTTAATCTGTTTGTATTTAATCATAGGGGTGTGTTATGAAAATAAATATGATAAAAGAGCCTAAAGTAATGTCCGTGACATTCCTATGTATATTGATATTCAAATGTATGACCTAAACTACCTAATTTTCGTGGAGGTCATTGTTACTGGCAAATAAGTAGACAGTCCATGGACACCCGCAACACTAGAGGAGTCATAAGTCAATGATAGGAACTTGAGGATTAACGATCTGGCGATAGGGGAGATTGGCGAGATGAAGAACCAGGGCTCCTGATCCAGGCAAACGCCTTCTTACCTGCATTTCCTGCACCTTGCGGTCGATATCATGCGCCCGGAGCCGGGTGCCGCTGACCGGCTGCAGGAGTCGCAGCACGTCTCCAGAGGTCTCAATCATGGGGTACAACCTGAAGTGCTCTATTAATCCTACTAGGTCGTCGAACTGCTCGCCGCTGCCCACGTCGTACTTATCGTGCTGGGAACAAAGGAAATGGTCTTGGTTAAATATACATCATTCAGATATGTAAGAACATTTTGAACTACCGCTAACGTTCAGATATAGAGGGCTTTGGACTCTGGAGTCCTAATTTAAGTAATCGTGATGGTTTTTAAAGGGGTAACTGTCACACAATCCCTGATCTTTCGCCTTTAAGAAGACACATTTTGATGGCTTCCTCATCATAAAAAAATAAAGTAGTAACCTTACATAATTTGACATGAAATTAGTGGCATCATGCACTTTTTCCCCTAAATGGTGACCATAGTAGCAGATTGGTTAATTTAATAAGTGGTTACTGTTGAATACATTGGATCGCCTGTAACGCAGTCTGGCAAATAATATATCATGCAAGGCTAATATATGTTTATTTGCCTACCATTTATAACGGAATGAAGATGTTTTATTTATTATAATAGTACTAGGGACGCATGAGTTACATCCCAATTATCTTCGAACAGGATAACGCGAGTAATTACGAACATGGCTCGGTAATTAAAACATTGCAGTACTTATGTATTTAATTAATATCTTATTGATCTGTAGATCCGGATTAGATGTGTGCAATAAATAGGTATGAAAATTATCACATATTATTATGTGGTCTGAGAAACAGTTTTGTTGTTAGAAGCTTCATGTGTGTTCAACATCAACTTCGTCAAGTCTTGTATGTGCTTTTATGGCCGAAGCTATTATTTTTGACATTACTTATGTAAGTTCAATTGAAGATTTTAGATGAGAGGCGATGCGACGCTGCAGCGTCAAATGCAAATCTACGGCATAACCCATTTTTGTAATGCACATATTACAAAAATGGGTTATGGGTTGAAATTGTAGATACTAAATACTTCATGATACAAGAAGAAGCGAACCAAATCACATAAGATACTTGTCATGTGAAGACACAGAATACTCCGCAGTAATACCACGATATTACATAATTTAAAAGATTAGGTACACAAAGCCATTGCAAAAAATAGACTTAAACTCAGGTTAGTAATTTGGAGCGATCAAGGTCACTTGTGTGACAATGGTCACGTAAACACTACGTTTCCTACGTCCTTGTGCGACCATGGTGTTTTCTTACAAGTTCATTCTCATTCCGCCATAGTGCTCAGTGGTCATTTGAACGCAATATCCATGCGGATCACGTTCCACTATTTACCTAGAGCGGTTTATAGGAAAACTGTCCACTTATTGTAATATAGTGCGATTTGCTGCCGGAAACTTCTAGGAAGACCTTTGTTAAGGTTTTCTGTTTGTTGTGAAGTAAAGTACATGTGACACCACCACTACTCCTTCCGTGGGTGTCGTAAGAGATGACGAAGAAACAACACATTTGGCTCTCGGTGAAGCAGCACTCTCTGATAAACCGATGCCTTGTAAACCGCTTTCTGCAACCTGCCTTCCATGTATGTGGTGGAAATTATGACTAGCCACCAAGTAAAGGAGGTCATAGTCATACTCCAGCAGTAAGTGGTTTCAGGTTGTAGATAATGAGTAATGGAATTGATTAAAAAAGTACCTAAATAATATATAACGAATTTTTACTTCTCCTTCAAGTACATTAGAAATGTAGAATTGCAGCCCAAATATCTTGTCTCCTCACGTATCTGCATTCTACGTGAATATGTGATGTTTATCTTCGCATCAATATGTAGAAAAGAAGTCAAGCCGATCATTATTCAAGTACTTAGATCTTGGAACATTATCTGCAATCATGGCGATTATCCTTAAAGAAAAAATTGTTGTTCAAACCAACTCACGTTCGACTGACTGCGTGTTCAGGAATAGCTCCGCGCAACTACTGATTGCCTGGTACATTTTCACTGTGGATATACCTATATGTACCTACTATATGTCTAGGTATGTATTTTGCAGTGAAGATGCAGAGAGACTAATAACGACTCCCTTTTTAAAAGGGAAAATAATCCTATGGCTTCCCGCTTTCGGTAAGGCGTGAGAGAGTGGAAGACTGTCAGTCTCTTACTGACTAAAAACCAGTAACAATTATTGAGTACCGATTTATTCCCAGATATTTGAAAACCAACTTTTATTTGAACCTAAACTAACGTAATGTGTGGTAGGTACTAAACTAAATGAATAAGTAACCTATTACTGGTTTTATTAGTGATAAATTACGTTATGGTAAAGCCCAGTAAGTAGTGAAAACAATTAGTTTCATCTATAATTATGAACTTACTTCATCTTCATACATAATTTATGTTGGTTAAGAACTACATTGTCCTTAAGGCATGGCTTTCCTTAAGTAACGGCTTTGATTAATTCCTAACTTGTAACTTCATCTAGCACTGGTAATGTGTACGAAGTACCGTTTAAATACTATTCAAATATGTGAAATACGTATACTTTTGTGTCGCATAAAGTTTAAAAAATTTAAATATAGATCTTAGTGAATAGTACCATCGATCCTAAGTCGGTAAGAAGGGCAATAAGATCCTGTCCCCATAAAATAAAGCGGTGCGTAAGGATATAAAGTATTTTCATATCAATTTTCTAATACCTAACAGCTCGACTCAATTACCCCCAATTTTCTTAATACCCGAAACCCCAACATCCTTAAATTCCTAACCCTCAAAGGCAACGCACTTGTAACGCTTCTGGTGTTTTGGGTGTCCATGGACGGCGACGATTGCTTACCAGCAGGTGCTCCGTCTACTCGTTTACTGACTTATTACATAAAAAAACACTCGACACATCGCTTTAACGAGGTCAAAGTGATTGAAAAACATTTTCCCTTAGTGAACGAGTACGGTACCTATAATGATGAGATACAAACTAGTAATACCATCTCCTTACTCCTGGTACATACATAGCTACTTGGCTGAACCAAACTTGGCTAGTTGCTACAATCATGTCTGTGTCGCACTTGAAAAACTTCATTCCGTTGTGAAGACCGCACGCATACATGTATAGTTTTTACTTTAGCCCACAATGGGCACTGGTACTCCTTTAATTTATGATGCCCTTATCTTACGGTGGTACTATGTTACCAAGTATTTCTTGAGATATCGAAAGGAATTGTTTCTATGGAATGCTGATGTCAAGTCGTGTGTAGTTGGTAGTTCAAGCGATCACGTGTTTTTGTGCGTTTCTATTTTTTCGATTACTAGCAAAAATCTTTAGTTTATATCTTGGCAAAGGGGGATGCTGTATTGTTATCATTTCTGATAAAAGAAATTGGGTAGAAGACTCAGGAGAGAAGAGAGTGTCAAGAAATTGTTTTCATTGCTATAATACACTTTGCCAAACGAATTTAAGGTCAATCTCGCTTAGGGAGGTGGGGACTAGACCGTCAGATCTTATCGAAGATAAAATCAGCCCAGACTGTGCCAACGTTCTAAGCTAGTGGCAGATCTATACAAGATCCAAGATAAAAATATACATATGCAACATATACCATACAGTAGCTGGCCAGGTACCAGGATCTCATAGCGTGCTAACAGGTACTTTAACACAGTAGTAATAAAGAGATGACACGCGGCAGTCTCTGTCACACGTACCATCTTTCTCACTCATTGAAATAAATTGGCTTATTGTATGCAATACACGATTACATAGAACTAGTATATAGCTGCGCCGTACTAGTCTATTATGGCTGTATAAACTCAGGTATCAGTATTTTTCCTGTGACTGATCAATGTTAAGCCATTAGTATATAAAAATATGGTCAAAACTTTTGTTCACGTAAAGTTCTCTTAATTTATCACGTCAATTATATACAAAACATACCATAATTATGTATAATATCTGAGAGAAAGACAGACTACTGCGCTGCATTTCCGTAAATTAATCAAGTATTGCAAAAACATAATTATCACACGCCTTTTCACCCCCGAAAGCGTACACTAATGAAAGTGCCCCTACAATAAAAGTTTACATAAGTTTGTTATAAGGTCCTTTATTACTTAAAGGTCCAGGTAAGCTCATTGCCATAATATACCGCACACAACTAAAAAATCCGCGCTATCACATAAATTATTTCGATTATCCCCAAAAAATGTTGCCTGACCGGTAACCGAAACTGGTAAGAACTCTTCCTCAAGGACTTTTTCAAAAATACATTGTAACAGGAAAATGATTGTTTAAGTGGCGATTACGACATATTTTCCTCAAATGATCTAAGATCTCCGATTAATGTAGATAAACAAATGCGTGCATGTGTCCATTAATAACAATCATAATGGTTATATAATTTTCCATATTACATGCTGTTGGATAATCACCTCGAAGGCCGTGGAAATACATAACATCATGTAGCAACAATAACAACTGGGTATATGTATAAAAAGCCGCGTAGGTGCTGCTCCTCAGATCAAGTAACCAGTTATTTGAACGTGGGATGATTTGTATGGGATCCTTATGTAATTAGAGTATCGTAATTATTTTTGTCGTATTACAAAAAACCAAAAAAAAACAATCACGGTGGCCTAAAGGTCCTCAAGACGCTCGCTTCTCATGCAGGAGCCTCCCAAGCCTGGGTTCAAAACCTACCAACGGCATGTACCAATGACACTTTTTCCGAGTTCAGTGTACTTTCTATAATTATTTAGGCACTACTGACAAACGGTGAAGGAAATCATCATGAGAATACCTGGATATATAAGTTTGAAATCAGTCAGTTAGTCATGCTTATGACCAGTCTTTAGCTTGTAGTAATATATTACTAGCGACCCGCCTCAGCGTCGCATGGATGAGCGACTTTGTTTTATACTATGTAGTTAAGTACATAGAAGTATAGATATATATTTATTATTATAAATTGTTAATACAATGTCCTTGATTTTACTACACAATAAATACGAGTATATTGCAAAATACATAGTTATAACCCTTGTACGTACTTGTATCTATGTGGACATAAGTAGGAAATCTTCATAGAATGATTTGTGCAACGATAGCGGCCATAAAACCAATACCCCATAACATTTTGCCATAGTCATAAATTATGGTAGGTTTTATAAGGAAGCACAGTAAAGGATATAACTTATTATAATTGTCACATTTCATATTGTTACTCGTAGTGTATTGTTTACGAGATAATTAATGTTCATAAATCTTATTTACCCGGAATACATTATCTGTTGGCAATAGGCTTATTATTAGGTTAGGTATATGCTTTTTAACTTAAGACCATGTTACATTGATCAAGTGCACGTCTGCTTATACCTTTTGGGATTAAGTTGTATAATGTTTAGAATATTAAATACGAATCTAAGCGTCGATTTTACATGGTCACGTCTGTCAGCTCCAGACATAGTGATGTCCCACCCACAGCGTAAATGCATCGATAAAAACAACGATCTGTTTTTACTAGTTTTTGCCAGCGGATTCGCCCGTGATCCCATGAGATAAAAGCCTATGTGTTAACAAATACACACACATAATTTTAGTAAGAAATACGTGACAGGGACATAGAGACACCGTATGATTTATTTTGTAAATATGTATTAATATTATATACTAGGTATCCGAACGTCAAATATGTTCTTATGACATATATTTATGGTTATAAAAAATTGTAAATTGTTAGTAGGTATTTTTAGCAACAGAACTGTGATGTGTACGTTAAAGGCATAATATAGTATTATTTAGTTTTTTATCGATAGTTTTTTAATGTCTACATCCCTAAAATCGTGCCCTTGGCAGTATTATCCCCTTCGTCGGGCAGGTGTGCGCATGCGCTGGGGTAGGGAAAGGGCCGCCGCGCCTAGCTGCTCCGTAACCTCGGCAAGGACGTCAGTCCAAAGTAATACAGCGTACGCCACAGCTACCTACTCAGTATTACTTTGGACCCACCAAAACCCTAATATACATACATTACCATTAAAAGGGTATAACATAAAAAAAACTTATGACGGTAATTTTCCTTAAAAAAATATGATTCGATGGTAGGTATGTATCTATAACATAGCAATATTATAAAGCTAAAAAGTTTGTTTGTTTGAACGCGATAATCTCCGGAACTAATGGTTCAAATGAAATAATTACACTAGTTTACAAAATTTAACTTTTTATTTATACCCCGAAACAAATGTATGTAAATATGTTAATCTACCTTCCTTAAACCTAAAAGTCTTAGCAGAAATATTTTATCACGTCTTAATTTTTTCCTACAGTAAAATGTTTTTTTTTAACTACCTGACATGGTGACGACATTTTAATATTCATTCGTTCGCTTCAAACGACAGTTATCTTGCTTCAGATTGATTTAAAATGTCTAGTAGAAAGTGCAAACAAAATCCTGATCGTTTTTGTTATGTTTGTGGACATATAATTTTCAAAAAGAGAAGACCTATTGTAGATTCGTTAAAAAATGCATATCTTCATTATTTTGGATTTCCTGTTGCAAATCAAGATAAAAAGTGGGTGCCTCACGTGTTTTGCGAAAGCTGTAGAATCATCTTACTCCAGTGGTCATCGGGAGAAAAAGTTTACCTTCCATTTGGTTCACCAATGCTATGGAGAGAACCTAGTAATCATGAAAATGATTGTTACTTTTGTGTTACGAAGACATTGGGATATAATAAAAAAAATAAGGCAAGTATTATATATGCCGAAGTTCCGTCTGTTACTAAGCCGATTTTACATTCGAAAGATCTACCACATCCAGTTTGTCCCGGTAATTCGAGTGCAAATATATTAGATGACAATAACAGTGATGTTGAATTCAAGTCGATTTCTAGTGATTCTGACGAATTTTCACCTCAAGAAAACACTCCACATTTAATTAACCAAGCCGAATTAAATGATCTTATAAGAGATTTACAGTTATCAAGATCTAAAGCAGAGCTTCTCGGCTCCCGCTTACAACAATGGAACTTGTTACTACCAGACACAAAAGTTACGTTTTTCTGAAAATTACGAAGAAATTGTTAACAATTTATTGAAAAATTTTCAGGATATGGGAGTAAACATGTCATTGAAGATTCATTTTCTACACTCTCATCTGAATTTTTTCCCTGAAAACTTAGGAAGTATGAGTGACGAACAGGGTGAACGTTTCCACCAAGATTTAAGGATTTTCGAAGAACGACATCAAGGATTTTGGGATGAAAATATGTTAGGGGATTACTGTTGGTCCATCATAAGAGAAACTGATTCAAATAACTATAAAAAGAAAGCAAAAATTACTCATTTTTAATTTTTTTGGTATTAATTCTAAAAATTTGTATTTCTCTTTAATTTAATAAATATTTTTTAAACCAGACGTGACCGAATTTTTTTATTATTTTTTCTGGATAATTCTGCCTAAGTACAAAATAAAATAACAACTTTCAGCTGGGGTATGAAAACCGTGTAAACTAGTGTTATTTTTGTATTGGTTAGTCCGCTTATTGACATCACGTTACTATAGATAGGGGATGAGCAGCGGGGTGATAGATGCTTTTTTTTATTACACCTCTTACAGTTTCTTTGAGCCCTTGTATGGGATTGCATACATCGGTAATTCTACCGATGACCGATGGTGACTCTATCATAATAATAATATGTAATAGTAAGTGTGTTATAAGGTTATAAAAAGACAAGTAGAGGTCGATGACACTCTCGTCTATAGGCCTAAGTCACGCCACGCGACGTAGAAGTTGGGCACGAAAATCGATAATTTGTATTACTGCAGTACTTTAAATTACGCCTTATTATTTCCACGGTAAACAGTACTTTAATGTACAATTAGATATAAGATATATTGTTTTCTACTGATAGTAAATAGTAATTAAAGTGTGTAATTAAATAAGATCGAAGCATCTGCTTTGCAGATTTCCTTTTAGTTTTTGGTTCTAAAAATACTTTGAATTTACAAAAATATGAAATAGGTCTATTATTTTCTTATAATATATAAGATAAAAAAATTTGAATATGGTTTTAGTTCACTGCCTAATCAATTAAAAAGGTTTACATGACTGCAAATAAAATAGTTTGTACCACTATACTTTGACCTGCCATCGCATAAACTTTTATCACAGTATCAGGTCATGTCATACTGGACTACTTAGTTTAATTTACCGTCTCCATTAATGGAGATACTTTTAAAGAAATCGAATATACTCATACGTAATGTTTTGCCTAACAAAAATACAGACAAATGAATTTAAATAACAATAGAACTAAAAATATGGTTTATACCATTTTGAACCCTAATGACAAGACTGTTATAAATAACTTGAGGCAAGGGGACAAGGGTTACCCCTCACAGGGTACACTTCCCTATGGTTTATTCTACATTGGTCTCTTATGATCGTCCCAACTTGCAAAAATCTTTTCTTTTCTTTGTTCCATGTCGAATTTGATTTAGAAAAAGAGAGTCAAGATTAGGCAAAATCACATTGGCTTTATAGTTGGCTTGATTTGATTGACAGAAGTATAAATATGATGCAGGCAAAAGAAGTAAGACAGGCAAGAGAAGAAGGAAATCACTGTTAGCTCATAATCTATACTCGCAAGTTGGTAAACTATCGTATACATAGTGGAGATATACTGTAAGTAAGGATTGGACACCTTCGTCCCTACTGTTCATCTTGGGTTGCAGCAGTTTTGGAAAGTACGTGGTCTTGTCCCAAAAAATTCCTCACTCATACCAAAATTATCCATAGGTCGCGACTGATAGCTTACCCACCATCTGGCGATCTTTCTAACCTTGTATCACATTAAAAACGAATGAATTGACGACGATTTTCCATTGGCCAAGTGCGGAACATATCCTTTTTAGGCGTATATACGCTTGCGCAAAAGTCCCCCTAGGCGTGCATGTGGTTGGGGTAAGGAGCAAGACGGGTATAAAAGCAGCCGTCAGCCGCATTCTAGTCACCCTGTACAGGATGCTGCATGGGGCTTAAAGCACCCTTGCAACATCTTGTCCAGAACAAAAATACCCTGACACTAGCCATTGTGCTTACCCTCTACCGAGACTACACGGTAGGTGTAGGTAAGTACTACTGGCGATCAAATTGGGCCAAGTTATGCGGTCCGTGCGGTCCCCTGTTTTTAAATTACGGTGTAAGTGTTTCGTTTGATTTAAAAATACCTTGTGTTTAATGTAGGATTTTGTATAGTGTCATAAATTATTATTATATAATAATGCATAATTTAAATTATTATAATGTCGAGATAGACTAGTGTCGGTGTTTTTCTAGAAATAAACATGTGATTTGTGTCAAAAAATTACATACAACTTAAAAACTCAAAAAAAAACTTAATAAAAATAAATAGGTATAGCTTTTTATACCATTGTAGGTATAGTCAGACATGTCGAAAGAATATTTTTGACTACCCAGTAGGAAAATTCAGTATTTCCAAGAATTGCTAGATGCAAGCAATGTTTAGTAATTCCGTTCTTAACTTGGCATTACTGCAATAAAATGTCTTAACTCGAAGTCTGAACCCACTGTATGTCCAAATACGGCATCGAACGCTGACTTCTTGGTTGATTCACGGTATGACTGTTTCTGAGAAAATTCTACACTATCCAGCAAAATCTATGCACTGACTCATATTTGATTGTTTTAACAATTCCGATACTAATGATGTACATTAGCACCTGTTGGAATTTTAGCCAGGTTTATTTATCTAGCTAATTACTAGCTGTTTTCCATGGGTTTGCTCGTCTGGAAGTTAATTATACAATTTTATTAACTTTAAATACTTATATAAGGGTTATTAAGTAAAATTTTAATTTTCATGTTTTAAATCATTAAAGATAAACTTTAGTGTTCCTCAGATAAAAATAGACTGGTCGTTAATGAAACTAAGACAAATACAGGTTTTAAATGTTAATGTCTACTAATAATGTTAATATTATCATCTTTTTAAATTTGTTCATGCAAGACTTGCATGAAGCGTTTTTGATAACTAGCGTTCATCGACATGAGAATTCTATCGGTAGTGAAATCCTTAATAAGTAAATACTTTCCATGTTTGTTATTCATCAAAGAAGAGTTTCTTATAATTATTAGCAGACTGAACGCTCAGTGCAGTGTGCAGTAACCTCACAACTAAATTCGAATCGTGCACGAAATAATTCTTTGTGTAATCCACAAAATGTTAATCTGGGTTTTAATAACTATGATTAGGAAAACTATATAAAAATATGTAGGTACTTACGTAAGTAGGTACTTAGAAAATAAAACTTTTTACGTACTGACTTATTGGTCTGACTGGATAATTTGACTGAGTGCAGTCAACGAGCAGTTGAATCGACTCTGTTGGTTACATTAAATTATTTAATAGCCTTAACTATTGTATTACCTCAGTCTAAAGTCAAGTTTCTACGCAGTATGTTAAGTCGTCCATAAAATTACAATACCTATGTACGGAGCGGCATTTGGCATTCATAACAACAAAACAAAACAATATACCTAGGTACTGCTATTGTAATATTATTGAGTTATTGTTTTAGAATCTTCTATAAATCAGATAATTTATTAGTAGGTATTTTTAAATAGGACATTATTTATTAGTTTATTTTTATCGACGATTAAAATAGAACATTCAGATAAAAGATTTACATTTAAAACAATTGAGCATAGCCCATAGACAAATAAAAGTGAATTGTTTTTTTTTTCGTAAATGGTGTCAAGAAAGCAGTTTCACGGTCAAATGACAGCACATTCTAAATTCAAACGATATTCTAAATTCAAACAGGCCACAGAAGATAAAATTTCGAACAATGCCATACCACAACAATGTTTCGAATCACAATCAAGAATCAAATTAATTTTGCGCAATACACCGACGCCATGTTATTTACAATTATATAATAAATACTAAATAAAAAAAAAACAGTGTGCAGTGTGCAATATCGTAAAATAGTTACGCTGTAATGGATTTGCGCAACATAATTATCGACTATGTGATTTAAATAATTAACATTTAGTTATTGTGTCAAACGTAAACGTGTGGCGACCTCTACGGTGAGTGCCCGACCTCTTTGCTTACGAATTTGGCGCTAAAGCAATACAAATGCGAAGGACAGGTAAATAACAAACATTTCACGGTCTTAATATACAAGTATTTAACTTCAAACTCGAGTTTAATGCGTGAGATTTTACATACACTTCATCAAAATATTACTCACTTATGAATAACAGAACGCGTAAGCACAAATGATACATTTAAATGCGTATTTATTCGACGTAAATAAGTAATAGGTACAAGATCAAGAGAACACAACACTTCGTCATTTTTCTATAAATGGTTTAGAACAAAAACGAAACAATTCTCGCATAGATTTAGGCAGAGCGTTTAAAAGCGTGTGAACTGTTATTTTAAAGGCGTTTATTTGTAATTTTGTTTGAGAATTACTTACGTGAGTTGGTATGTTCGGAAGTAGACGCTGCGGCGGAGTGGCCGCTGTGTCCGCTTTGTTGCCGCTATTAGCATATGTAAACACCAGACAAGTTACTGTGTATTGCGACGCGGCTGGACACACCGCTGCGTCGGATTGAGAACTTGGTCGAGACATCGCAACGATTTATTCGGTTTAATCTAGGTGCCGTACTCGTTTTTAATCAACAGTCATATAGCAATAGAAAACTTACTTATTATTTATTTTACGGGATAGGAGGCAAACGAGCAGACAGATCACCTGAATGTAAGCGATCAACGCCTATGTGTAATTTTAACTTTTTATTTTTCTTTACCAGGATTTTTTAATAAGCACAGCGTACAGACCCAAATCACCTAATTCAAGGCCTACAAAGAACCCAGCTAAAATCCAAATTCAAATTATGACGTCACTCCCTTGATTGACTCAAATTACGTATGAAATTGATATCATATCAATTTCACGTATGTACGCTACTCTACCTGACGAGCAGTGTGTCACGGCATTTGATCTTGAAAACAGTCATCCACGTAACCCACGCGATTGGTTTACCATTGCTAACATAGCTATACATAACAACATATATACGAGACAAATGAGACAAAAAAATATGTCATATTATTATTACAAGGCTTAAATAGTTTTATTGACCTGACCGGCTCGCGTGGACGAAGAGGATTATGCATGTATTTAGTAGGTATCCTTATATTTTGCCTTTTCTATATTCATATTGTTGGCTAGGATGTATAAGTAAACTTTTTAGGAGATATTATGTTACATACTCTGCCAAGAAAGTTAGTTGTTGTCGTTTTTGACTGCGATAGAGGTCGGTAGTGAGCTTAATAGTCCATAATGTGACTGTAGTAATGTTAGGTTTAGTTTTAGGTATAGTGGAAATTATGCCGTGTGGTGATGCCCGAGTACATTAGTCACCTCGTGGGTGTCTTGTAGCTCTCTCTTGATTCGATATTGGTACAGACAGAGAGTTTCTAAATAGTGGCCATTCGACTAAAATATAAGCGTAGTGCGAGCTGGACGTAAGAAAACGTAAGACTACACATTTGACAAAGCGCTTCGCTTCAATCTTCCTTGTGCGAACTGCTTGGACTCTTTACCGCAGTCTGTGTTTCCTGATGGGTATAACCTGGGTGTCTACAAAGCCCGAGTGGATAGGTTACTTATGGGTTGACGTGCTCCATTGTAGGTCGCATCATCACTTGCCATTAGGCGTGATAGCGGCCAAACGTCGGCCCATCAATGTAAAAAAAAAAAATGTTTGAATCCGGGCAGCAGCGCTGTCTCATAAACCAAACCTTTAAAACTGCGATTTCCATCGTGCCTGCCGAGCGTGGAGAGTACGGCAATAATCCAGTGGATCGTCACGGCCAGTTGAATGCTGATCACGAGTTAACATTACCTGCCCGTGTTTACTTAGTACGTAGCGATCAGAATTGTTTTCCTTACCTACAATTTGGAATATTCCACCATACTTGCATCACCGAATCGTAATAAATAAGAGATTATTGTAATGGAATCACTTTACTATTTAAATAATATTACTGTAACTAACTTTGTTGTATGATTATATAATGAGGATTTACGATTTTGCGCTTACAGGGCGGCGCTAGTCAAGCGAATTAAGATCCCATTAGTTCAATCGGCTTAGCTATCACAAATTGACGGATAATATATAAATGGGCTGACGTTAGCACGTATTATGTTGGTCAATAGACTTCCAGCTATACTATGGCCTCTAACACACATTTCTCTCTAATCTCTGGAACTACTACTTATTGTGTTATTGATAGTCCATTTATCAAGGAAGACTATAGTCTTCCTATAGCTTATGAGCTATATAACATTACGCTACAATCAATAGGAGCCGGGCAGTGGAAGTAACGGCGCGGGAACAACTAGTGTTTAATAATAATAATATGGGAGCCCGTGATGGGATTGTGTGATTGAATCTTTACCTGTACCTAAGTATATTATGACCTCAAGAACTCGTAATACCATGATGCAACTGATGCATCCTTGTTCCTATTGCATAATTTCACGGTATTCGTATTATCTATGCAGATACGCGTTATTAAGTAATTGTGTTTAATTAAAAAAATATTAAAGTTCAGCTCGATTAACAACTTCACGTAACGTTAGTCTGCTTTGGATCTAATGGATGAATAAAGTAATTAACATTTAAGTTTGTTTGTGTTTATATATGTGCATGTTTTTAATAGCCACGAAAATAGTCTTCCTTGATTATAAATTAACTCGAAATGCTTTTTTATCTTGTCTTATTTTAATTGTTAACATATATATAATAATTGGTAACATATTCTGACCTGTAAGTTTTGCGTTCGATCTTAGGTGTTTTTTTTTTGGGGGGGCAAAAGTATCCAGTTTCAGACTCTTACTGATTAATAACCACGCCGTTCCTACTCCTATTTTTCGAGCCGGAGCCCCGGTAAACCCACTGGGTAGTCCACAGCTTAAGATGTAAACAACGATTTAATTTAACATAACTCCTATTATTCCCTGAGAGGGTAGTCAGACCTGTAGATGGACTACGATCACTAGTGTTTCACCATTGGAAATCTTACTTTTCACGGACCAACAAAATAATATCCCGAAATCTATACAGTATAAGCTCGGGACAGACTCGGGAAAGATTTTCTAAATTACAAAACGCGAAAGGAAATCTAGTACATTTAGACGTTTGTAAAATAGTGTAATACCATGCGTCACACCTAAATTCTATAAGACAAGTAAACACCGTAAGCATTACTTATGAGTCAGACTCATTGGATATTGCTAATGTATCTAATTACGGCCATTATGATACCATGTGCATGTCGATGAATAAAGTAAAGTATAGCATTAGCATAGCGTCATAAATCTATACAAAC
Organism: Spodoptera frugiperda; assembly: GCF_023101765.2. NCBI lineage: Eukaryota > Metazoa > Arthropoda > Insecta > Lepidoptera > Noctuidae > Spodoptera > Spodoptera frugiperda. The sequence goes on along the minus strand of NC_064236.1, from coordinate 433,623 downwards.
ATATAAAGGTGAAGAATTTGTTTGTTTGTTTGTTTGTTTGAACGCGCAATCTCCGGAATTACTGGTTCAAATTGAATAATTATTTTTGTGTTGGATTGTACATTTATCGAAGGAACGGAGTATAAAACATCACGCTATGATCAATAAGAGCAGAGCAGAGCGAGTGGAACCATGCAATAGCAGATTTTGTTATTAACCAATTTGGTCAAAGTAATGTAAATAATTTTCCACTGTACCTTAGTACTTAGGTAAGTAAATCCTTATCTGCATCAATACCAACAGTTATTTATTAAACTCTTCATAATACAATGCCATATGGGAGGACTTAATGCTATCAGCATTATCTATTAGTGATACTTTGGATAGTGCATCCGAGTACGAAGTAGGTGGTAAGTGCCCAATTAAATGAAATGAAATGAATTTATTTTCTGTAAGTCATCAAAAATTATTAAAATATTCGAGATAAGGTCGGCATTGCCTAACCCAAATACCTAGTCTTCACTAGTTATAAGTGAGCCATAGGGGTAAGTCTTCTATTTCAAACTTCATGCTTAGAGAATCCCAACAAACCAACAAAGCCTTTATAGATTGCCCGACATGGGAATCGAATACGCCGCCTGCGATTACTCGACCGACAGAACAGTCACACATCATTGAGTTCATACATAGTAATTATGTGTTTATTAGCATATCTGCATATGTATGAGTGTGTAATAGATTTGTCATCACGGTCAAGGCGGCCTGCCTAGGTTTAAAATAGGGCTTAGGTTTAATCTAGGTAAAATTATCATGTTGATAGACATAATTGGGGGACTAAAGACGGATTTCATAGGAAACTGAAGTGATCTGTTAAGTATAATCATAATTTTGTTAGTTTGAATGAAACAAATGTGTGCGTATTACATAACTAAGGTATACAGAGTAAATGTAGTCCCTTTTCTTGTAACACACGCGAGAAGTATAGAGTTTCTGAAAAATATTTTCTACTCTGTCATTTGATGGTGGCAATAATATCAAAATTTACAAGGTACCATTTTTTTTAGAAACGTTATAGTTCTTAATACAATAATTTCTCAAGACATCATAAATCAGTATTAAACTGCCAGAATATTATGTCTGCAGACCTTTTTCAGTAATTTCAAGGTCAAAAATTGTCTCAAGAGATCTTCGATTTAGAGTCGTGTGAAAAGGTCGATAACCTCACCGATTCACACCTACTTACAAAGTTACAGTATTATATAGGCATGGTAGTACGTATGTATGTACATATGCCTATGTGTGTGCAGTCACTTGGTTTTCAAAGACTGAATTTGTTCCCTGAAGGTGTAAGTAGAAATCTAATAGTACTGTCTCCCCTAAACAAATGGCATTTAAACGCTTGTCTATCGTAGAAATGGAATAATTAATGTATGGAACTGCCAATGATTACCTAGGTAGGTAGACCTGAAGATCGAGCTCTATATATTTCAACTGTAATCTAAAATTGCTACTTATCTCAGAAGCAAATATATTACAACTAATTTGCTAACCATGCTGGTATCATTATCATTAAATAACAAAAATAATGATATAATAAAAACATGGTCTGATATCTAATAATAACATTGATCATAGATACGAGACACAGTGTGGACGTACAGCTTTTGGGGTTCAACATGATTCGACGAATGAACTATAAGTAATATGTACCAGCCTTTTAACAATTATGTCAAAAGCACAGAGTTTGGATGTATCCAATGCATCTATATTAAATGGCTAACCTCATTTGACACGATATCCAATCTTTGTATGACAATAGTTCAGCTTCTCTGACATGTTCCTGCACCTACCCCCTTTTGGGATATAAATGTGTGTTTGTTTACCAGCCTTTTTGGTACTGTCCCACCATGGTCTCACCGCTGCTCTATATAAAACCTCTTTGCATAAGGAAAAGAAAGGTAACTTAATCGATATGTAGGTACTCTTGTTAAAAACAATATAGTGACTTCAGAGTAATAGGTTTCCTTAAAATAGGTATATTAGTATAATTTTATTCACCTCACATACTGATTATTTCGAAAATACATAGATTGGAAACTGTTTCGATAGATGGGAAACAGTTTCGGCGTACAAATGAGTGTTTGTTATTGAGTTACTCAAAACTGATACCTACCTACGGTAGGATGAAAGAAACAAAGTATAACATATCTTATTATCTCTCTTGAGAAGGCGTTTAATTCTAGAGGCAGCTAGGAACCCAAAAACAGCTAAGTACCACTAAAGACCTAAACCAGTGAATTTTTAATAAATAATGTTCCATTGTACGGGACCTTCGCTCTTTATTCAAATTCGCTATAGTATCTACTTGAACGTCTTTTTTACAAACCGTGTGGGACGTCATGAGCCTAATTTTATTAACGATCGCATGTCAGTAACAAGACCAAAAAAACTTTATGTCCTCTACAATGACCGACTCCATAGGTTTTTTGTTCGTTAACAACAATTGTTTTGAAGATTTCTGAGCGATTTAATTGATTACCTTGCCTATATTTGGATCGGCTCATTTGTGTTTAAGTTACAAATTATTTAAAGCTTTTGTTTACTGGTTTAATACCTAACATAACAGTACGCGTGCTTAAATACAGTCAAGTCTTTTGTTCCCCGAAGATAACCGGAGGAAGAATTTACTGCAACACCCACTTTTGTTGAATTGTATTGGAAATACAACACGAAGTAGGTATCTTGCTTGTTATAAAAAAGATTAAAGTTGGTTTTCACTATGGACATGATTATAAATAAGAATAACATCTGTATGATAATAGAAAAATTAATCAATCTTTAAATAATTTCAGTAAAACAAATTATCATTGTACATAGAAGGAACTAAGTTGTTCAGTCTTGTTTTAGTTTCGAGCTTTGCGAATAGATGGCGATGTACGCCAGGAGCGATGTACTGAATCGCGATGTTTCGAATTTATAGGGTGGCTGAGATCCCGTGGGTCATACAGGAGCACGTTAAATCCCACCTTTTCGAATAGATGGCGCTGTTCTCCATATCATTAACCGTGCTAGTTTTGAACATGGTCATTGTGAGAGTTGCATGACGATGATGACAACATAAAATTATTTTACAGCGAAAGGTTGGCAACAGGTTTGTGAAACACAATACATAATATTAAAATAAGCTCAGGACTTTTACAATATGTTTTAAATCAACTACACTTAACATATAAAGGTGTAGAGTTTGTTTGTTTGAACGCGCTAATTTGCGTTATGTTCGGATTTGAAAAATTCTTTTTGTTTCGGACAGTCCAATTATTGAGGAAGGCTATAAAACATCACGCTACGATCAATATGTGTCTAGCAGAGTGAGTGAAGAAGGAACTAGTGTAGATAATTAGGTAGGGGCACAGACAACCTTTGGGAAATAAAGAATGACAACCTCAGTCAGGGTATGAACACTGGGTCACCAGCGCTACTATAAAGCATCTTACAAGTGATCTGCTGGGTACAATGGCGAATAATAAAGCGAAGCTGAATTTAATCGTGTATGAATTAAAGGCAGGCTATCACGTTTGTCGAGTGGTTGCAAGTGCGATTGTTGGGCAAGGGGTCTCGGGTTCGATTCCCTTATTGGGCAAAGTATTACTGGGCATTTTCATAACTCGGAGTATGGAATTTTGTTCGGTGTATGATAATAGGCTCACGCCTTATTACACTGGACTTATAACGCAAATGATGAGAAGTAGGAATAAATTGTATAGTAGCATTACGTGCACTTCAGGGTAAAAAACGTGACGAAATATAAATAGAAGGGTACCAAATGAGAGACAGAGAGAGAGCAGCCGTTGCACAATTACATAAACCTGTTATAATATCAGTTTGGGAAACCCGAAAACGGTTAAATCATTGGTTGAAAGCTTCTGGATTCCGCTGACCATTGGAATCTTCCATAATTGGGCTGAGTCATGGGTGGCTGGCGAGTGGCGAGTGGCGACGATGGTCGAGGGTACCAGGGTCAGTAAAAAAGTGAGTTCGTTCTCTTATATCCTGTTATTTGGTATGTAACTGTTTTCAAACTAATTATTGTATCCTGTTGTGGTTATGAGGTTTTCTGGACGCAAATAAGATAATTATTTGTCACCAGTTAAGTGTGTAGGTACTTAAAATAGATTCAAAACAATTGTTAGAGTTGTTTACCAGTTTGTTTTCAAAGTAGAAAGTTAAGAATTTATATGCGGACTATTTGTGACTAACTAAAACAAAGATTAACATTTATTTATTTATTTATTTATTTATTAAAACACAATTACTACATCATAACAGAATATTCCAAAGCGATGTTATAACGAAATATTATGCATATACGTTTAATAGAATAACAAAAAGAAAAATATAAAACTTAAACATTCAAATTATACCCTCTTCTCAATATATTTTTGTGCTGCCTGTATAAACTTCGGCAGGCTACTAAAAATATCCGCGTCTTCCAATTTAATTATATTATTGATTAAACGAGCAGCTCGTGACATAGGGCTAAACTTAAGAAGGTTAGTCTTTGCAAAAGGGATATCTAACAGATCAGGGCCGCGTCTCGTACCTACATACCCGTCTGGCGCACGCAGGAGCAGTGCCTGCAGCACTTCCTGGTGCAGCACCTGCCCCCTCAACACCCTAACCACGTACTTAACCAGAGCTAAGTCCCTTCTCACAGCCAGCCTGGTGTACCCGACCATACCTATAACGAATAAGCTCGGGTACATCAGTGGGTAGTAGGGATAAATACCATATTGTTTAAAATATAAAAATCGTGTGAATTTATTTTGTATTTTTTCCAACATGAGGATATATTTTTCCTCATGCGGATTCCAAATAATAGCACTCGTTTCTAGATGGCTCCTAACAACATAATATTTTTACCCTTAACCTCCTAAAAATGCGTGGACGGAATGCTACGTAGATACATATAAATACATATTGTGTTGTTTTACGATATTGGTACAAAAAATATACTTTTAATTCGCGCAATAGTCATTTAATTTATGAGTTATACGATATCAATCAATCAATCAGACTTAAATACTTTCCATTCACAGATTTTGAAACATAATTGAGGCGATTTAGATAACACATATCTGTAATTCTAAGCTTAAGTAATGATATTGATAAAATAAATAGACTGATCGATAGCACAATCAGCTTTCACCCTCTATTACATGGAACTTCTAACATAATGGTGAATGAAAAAGCTATTGAAAGGACTTGAATTAAGGCTCATAGGTAGAGTATAATCTGGTATTACACACGAGGCAATTTTCATCCCGGGAACCCGGACAATGCCGCTGAGAGAAACTAGTATGTAGATAGATATTAAAAATGGTGACACAGACATGTAGATGTTCGTATGTGTGTAACCATTTTTGATTAAGGGGTTTATCCTATAAAAGGCGCCTATCTTTTTGTGGATAAAAGACTAAGGAGTGTGGGATTTTTACCTCACTAGATCAAACCTGGTGGCCACCCTCAGCACTTATAAAGGGGGCACCGAGTTTCCTAGTTAGACCTACTCCGGAACACCCGTGGTGCAACGCCTGTTACGGCACATCCCAATCCTCTGTACATTTTCGCCATAAATTTTATGACATTGTACCTACTACAAAGTATTTAATCTTTCTTCCATTGTGTTAAAAACCCAGTACAAAGTATGCTTTGTGCAGGTATGATTACACACTCATTCTTTAATTAATAAAAGGTCATTGACCCTCAAGGTACGGGTGTAATTGAATCGGTTGTAATAAGGTAACCGGACTCTCTGATCAACTTTCTTTCATTGTAAACTTGTAATTATTTACAATTACATGTACATAATATAATATACTAGTTACTCTCGCGCGGTTTTCCCTGCTTGGTCATAGTGTGGTATTTTATTATCTTTTGCCTTCTTCGATAATAGCACTATGTAACTAAATAGGAATTATTTTAATTTTACTAGCAGTTTCCGAGATTAGCGCGTTCAAACAAACTCTTCAGCTCTTCAACTGAGAATATCCGTTTTTTGTAAATCGGTTGAAAAGCTGTCATACCTTCTACCCTTTTAAGGGAAAGGTAGAGCACAATCTGAATGTAAGACCTAATTTTCGGTAATTAGCTATTTTATAGTCTCATACATTCTGTAACAGAAGTTGAGTTTAATATATTATGACAGCGGGCGCAATTTCTGAGCTATGTTCCTAATGAAAGTTTTCGAAAAGTAAAACAAATACTCAACAATACTTTGCCACTCCACCTGGGCTTGGAACCTGATTTATATCCCTATCAACGAAGAAAGTCTCAAGTATACATCCCACAAGTTTGACGCAATTACGCCCAAGTCCCACGGGGATGGGCAGAAAGTACGTTGCAGCTTTATGTGCAAGAAGCAAGAAGCATGTAAGATGAAGCCCTTACGTACACACTTCTTGAGTTTCCATCATGTATCAAGTACAAATCGATAATTTTATTACTTATCTCAACTTCGCCAACTGCATATTACGGTTGCAAAGTTCATTGACCTGCAAGCCTTCTTCAAAGAAACTGTTGTCTGTCGTAAAAGAATGCGATTGCACTTGTTTTAAGCACTGACGGAGACCACATACTTAAAAGTGCATTCTTAATAATGTTTATTGGAATTCCAATTCATATAGCTAAGTAGTCCATTTTATGAGTTTTTTGTTTATCTTCTGAAGAGGTAGGCAGATTAACTAGTTAAATGCCTAATATCCAGTATTATAGCGCTCGTTATTACTATTAGTTTATGAGTCTCATGTGTTTGTTATAATTCTTTAGTTACGCAAATCATTTCATATACTGGTAAATTGAAAAAACACTATTCATGCTTTGGCCATCTCCATAATAGAACCTTTTGTCGCGAGTGACCAAACAAAGTAATAGGTAGGTACTATAATTTTTTTTCTTATTCATATTCATTTACCTTATTTTTTTATCCTATACTAATTATTATAAGTACGTATTTACTTCGAAATGACGTAAATATGGTCAGAAGGAATGATTAATTCATTGACTGTTTATAATATAGTTATTTAATAACACTTAATTAGTTTTTAAACGAGTGTATAAGTAGTGACCACTCAGCCCAGTCCGATTGTAGTCAATGTGGTCATTATGTAATTAGATTATTTTGCTCTAATAGACCAATAGTAATACACAAATGTATTTATATACCTACATTTATAATTGTAGTAAATTAAAGGCTGTTTGTTACTCTGTTAATTGGTACCGACATTTTTTTTTAATTATCAAACAAATCCGTTGTAGATTTTTGGGCAGTTTTATTTCAATTTCAGTTCGAAATCTTCAAAATCCTACGCAGTATGAAGCAGGTACTCCGTATACCTGGGGACACCGGTTCCTCCAAGTAGACCAGCTTTGAAACCCTTATTGTACAACGTTACGACAAAATTATAGAGAAACCTACATCTCCATTGATGCACACTGTTTCCTAGATTTTAGTTTAAGAAACGGACTTACCTGTCTTCGAATCATGACGTGGCTGACTCTCCCTCTCACTCTAACAGACAGCACGTACTCTCCAGGGTGGGCTTGAGACTCCCTCACGAGGAAGGAACCGTTCTTTCCCTTCTGCATGATCAGCAGCTCCGCTTCTTTTGCCGACATTACTCCATGAAACCATCTGGAAAAGAAAGAGAAGAATTATTCATAAAAATATAATATTGATGATGTATTTCATTGATGTATTTTGAGAAGGATAAATAAATAAAGTAATAAAGATTGAGAGAAAAATATTATAATGAACGAAGAAAAGAGATATAGAAACAAAGCCAATTTAAATCTCCGTGTATCATATTTTTATAAAATATTTGATGCAGCCCATTAGAGATTCTAGATGGAATGTAATACGGTATTCCAATACGGGCTCATTATTCCATTTTACAAGCTTATGTTATACGAGTACATAGGTAAAATTTCATATGCAGCATACAATATTCCGGAGCTACGGCCAACGTAACATGTTACCGGGGCTCCGGCTCAAAGCAGGAGTAGGAACGGGGTGGTTTTTAGTCAGTAAGAGTCTTACACTCCCTCTCCCGTCGCCCAAGGTGGGAGAAAGCATTGGATGATTTCCCCCCTCAAAAAAAAGCATACAATATTATTGGGTTAGCTAGCGAAATAAGGTTACTTTATGCATTAAGAGACAAGTTCAGCATTTGAGTTTTCCTATTTAGAAATAAACAGCTCAAAAACAGTCTGGATAGTGGTCATCGCATGCTGCGTCTGCATTGGTCGTGAATAATGTATCCGTACATCAAACGAATAAAACAAAAGTAAAAAACACTCGCTACCTTACTGATGACTTGATGAGTGTTTCCAAAATCCCCAAAGACCCCGCATAATGACTTATATTTCATAGGTACCTATTTACTTTAATGTTTTTATGCAAATATTTAATTCCTTGGAGCTAGTGACCACAGCGAATGTACCTACATTTGTAACCGTCATATTCCATTCTTAAGAGCCGATTATGATATGATATACATTTAAAATGGCTCGAGCCTAAATACTTTAAACTACGATTTATGACCTGCCTACCAAGGGAGCAGATTCTGGATAACCCTCTCACCAGTAGAGGAGACCCGAAGTTCAGCGTGGCCGGCCACGAAGTGGTCATGATGCTTTATTTCTGTCTGTCATCCCCAACTCAGGTCGTACACAAAACTAGTGGTAGGAGATGTATTAGATTAATTTCGGTAAACGATAACAAGGTGAATCCCAACACGTTTAACAGAAACGAATTAACAAATGATTAAAAATGTGGTATAACAAGATTTACGATATTATTATCCTACAGTACCTATAGTATAGTCTAATATCGAATGCACCTGTTCTCAATCACGTAGACATTAGGTAAAGGTAGGTACATGATGCAGGTCGTGGTTCAGTACACAGTCCTTGGCGCTGGTCGCGTCACTCGAGCGACAATATGCAACACAAAACCGATAATAAAACAATTGCAGCAAAAAGTCCCCTGGACAAAGAAGATCATCTTTTTACAGTGCATAAAAACTGCAGGAAAAAAGTATTGCTAGTCCGACTCGATATAAGAACTAGAAGACGAAGTTAGTGAATTGTTGAGATTCTTGGTTGAGGGAAGATAATAGAAGATATCACTGTTCGATGTTTACTTTAAGGCCGGTAACGCACTAATGCCTCTGGTGTTTTGGCTGTCCATATGGGCAACGTCGATTGCTTACAATTCGGTAATACAATTACGCTTTGCCGCTTTGCCCATAAAAATATAGCCATATTACTGAGATTACTGAAAAAAATTACTGAGTTTACGTTCATCGTCCTAATCTTTTAAGTGTGTAAAATCATCCTTTGCCTTCTCCCGCCTTGGGCGAGGCGAGAGGGAGGGTCGGACTCTTACTAACTAAGAACCATCCCGTTTCTACTCCTGCCTTTCGAGCCGGAATCCCAGTAGCCCGCTAGGCAGTCCGCAACTCCGGGTACGTTCCTCAACCTGACACGTGAATTTAAGTCGAATCCAAGATCTTTAGCTTGACAGTCGCACTTGTGAACACTTAACCAACGAAGCAGATGCTTTCTACCAATATTAATAAAAAATAGTGGCAAGTGCCTTTTTTCATTATTTATTCACTAATTAGCCATGCAACACAAAGCGTTGAATAATGAAAAAAATACGACAAAAAGTCCCCTTGAAGACAGCAGTGCACAAAAAATGCAAGAAGAAAATATTGATGGTTCTTCAATACAAACTATGAATTTGAGGAAGTTGGAGAATTATTGAGATTCTTAGTTATTGATAGTAAGCAGATAGGTAATTGTCGGTGTTTAGCCGGTCACCTTGTGATTGGTTGAAAGAGCAATTTGATTGTTTTAAAGTCAATAAGGAAAACAGTTTTCTATAGTTGTGTAAATAATAATTGGACTGTAAGTAGTATATTGATTTATTTTCTTCCTTTTCTTGCAGTCGCTAAGCACATCATTATATTTGTTTATGTTTGTTCAAAACAGATATTCAGTTATTTATATGTGCCCCTATTTCTTCAGAGGCTGATATTATTATGTATCATTGTTGTATGTACCATGCACAAGTGACTCCAATAAACATATCAATCATCGTCCTAATAGATGCCCGTATACGTCCACGATGGAACATAAATCGCCCGTATGTACAGGAGCTGTGTCGAGGTGATGGCATTATAATCACCTCGACGGACACCTACATTAATGAACATTTCAATATGTCTACAGCTTATTTTGTCCTGACACAGCATAAAGATTGATTTGGTTTTGGAAAAGGATAAGAACAAAGAGATCTAGTAGCTAATGCATTAGTTATCTAATTAATCGGACAGATCATGTATGTATCTAGCACAATGTCAGATATCTTATACCTCCGAAGTTGCGGAATACTTAGCGGGTTTACCGGGGATGTGGCATTGGATGATTTTCCCCCTTATAAAATTACTTAAGTGAAAAAAAAATCGAACTACCACCAATAACAGGTACTTTACCCAACCTAAGACGCGAACCCTTTTGCGAGTACTATTTAAACAAGATCAAGTGCGTTCACATTTTCCCGAAAACATCAAATCATCATTTTCATTATTTATTTACTTTTGTTAACATGCTTGACGAGCCTGCAGTACCACTTGGCTGCACTTGATTGCTCACAAAAAATAAAACGACAAAAAACATCATTACTTAGGAAATGTAGTAAACTGTAAACATTCAATGATTTTTCCGGAAACTATTAGTTTGATTGTTTGCTCAACTTGCATAGGCAGGTAAAAACAACTGGCCAAGTGCGAGTCGGACTCTTGTGTTATTTAGATTATAATCTACTTTGTTGTAATTGAGTCCCTCTTCAATATTTACTTTATTTTGTTTTTAATATTTGTTGTGATAATGGCATTTCTATCTATCACGTTTTTGAAATAGTGACAGACAGACGGACGACTTTGTAAGGTATAATATCTTTAAAGTTAAGAAATTTCTCTTATAGAAGTTTGTAGTTAGTATCTACTTACTGATTGTTTATAACATAGGTGCACAAAACCACACGCGTCTTATTATTTAACATCAAAATGTCTCAATACAAATTCATAATTTCAAATTACTTTAACTTAATTGGTTTGTTATGTCTAAACGCAAATATAATATATCTACACACATACCTACTCGTACCGCCATATCAGTCACAATTAAAAATAATATCTAATGAGGAAATTACAACATGAACGTATAAGTAGTATAACTTTTAACCTTAATTTTCCCCATAGCACAAAAATATTTTTCCTTATCGCTTGAAGTGGATCTAACAACAACACAGGGTCAAGACTCAGACAATAATTTTAAGATATCCTCATCACAGAGTCGTATTTACCCTAAAAGGCAGACTGGGGGCGCAAGGCCAGGTTATACAGAGGGGCGCCAAGAGACGCGTGTGTCAAGCTGTCCATAGACTGGCGACAGTATCAACTAATACATAGGGGAATATATGAGGTGCTTGCCTAGGGCACTCTGTGACTTTAATCCGCTTCTGCCTTTGTGCCAATTTATAAAACAATAACTGGTAGTCATTTGTTTTAAAAGTTTTCATAGGAATTGCGATGTGTTACAACTTCTCCTTTGTATTATTGTATGTTTTGATTCCTTGAGCGATGTTTAACGGCCGAAATTGTATGAACACCTGATCCTAAACCAAAACCTGTGATAATTATGATCTAGATTCTAGGTTTTTAATTAAAAAGCAAGCTAAATGTCAGAAAAACGAGCTTAACGCATTGATTTTAGATTGATTGTTTAATCGCGCTAATCTGCGGAACTATTGGTTTAAATTAAATAATTCTTTTTGTGTTTGATACTTCATTTATTGAGGAAGCCTGTAGGCTTTAAAACATTATGCAACAATCAATAGGAGCTGAGCAGAGCGGGTGACACCACGTGAGAATAGCCAGTATGCTATACGGTTCTAGGTAATATCTAGGTATCTTATTAAACCTTGCTTTAGATACAAATAGTACAACTAATTGGTCAATTCACGGGTTTGGTAAACGAGTTTCTGAATTTGTTCGCCAGTTAAAAACAGGGTTGTTTTTTGGCTTTTTGAATGTTCTTGGATAAACTTATTCAAGTACACCAATTAGAGATAATTGAGTTCGTATTATATTCGATTGATACCTCGTCTCACTTGTTCGAAGTTTCTTCGATATTGATTCGTGCTATGACTGCCACACGCACGTGGGTGGGGTATTCTATAGCACCTCGTTAGTGATATTTATAGACAAACAGATTTAGATATAATGGACATAATTTGTATTGATTTTTCTAGACAGCAGGTATATTATATACCCTTCTTATTACACATGGGCAGAAAAATATAAAATAACTTTCGTACAGAGCAATTGGTAGAGATTATTTATTTGATTTTAGCATTTTTATGATCTAGATCCCTTTTATTTTATGTATAAAACAATTGTAAAATTACCAATATTTACACACTAGTTATAGCAAAGCACGGTGATATAAACAATCAATAGTAACCATGTATTTATGTATTTAGTATTACTTATGACCTATATATATATATATTATACGTAGGTATTGCTTCTTGATGTATATGGTCATTTTATGTTACACGTTGTATATTAAGCATGTTTTGGCAAAAATAACTACTTTTAATATTTTTGGGAGTCCGTGAGAGTTAACTGTTGGATTATGGGCTTCCTTTACATAAGAGTTTGCCAAAGGTAATCTCTGTAGTTATTTTTTTGCAAAATTATAATTCATAGTGATGGTATTATTGTATTTAACAAAAATGTCGACAAAGTCGCAAGCAGTATTTGATTATTTTACCCGCAAATTGTTATTTAAGCCAGGTTAAAATAGACATCAAAAATAAAGATGTAGCTATTTAATGTCGCTCGAGCTTTGCAAGTCGCGCCAACTGATTGAAATGTTAATAATGATATGAATTAGATAAGTAGATTAATTAATTAAGTACCGATAGCAATTTTTCTTTAATAACGACTTATTTACTCTATAAAACTATTTCTTTATGATATTAGAGAGTTTTTTGTTTACATAGGCATGTTTACAGTAAATAAGAAAGGAACAAACACACGCAAGACAACTTTCGCAAAGAAGGATACGCCACTTGTTGCTAGTCGCAAAGCTTAAGCGGTAACTTAATATAAACAACCACAAGAAATAAAATGAGAAATAATAAAAGAAAATATTGCATAAGTAAGACAAAATAAATATTGTGATAATACAAATAGATATACATGTTTATACGTACCTCTTCAGTCGCATAAGAAGTAAAAATTAAATTACATTTATTAATATATTTCGTTGAGGCATTTTCTCATCAAATTATATTAATAAATTGTTAATAAGGAAGATTACAAGTTTAGTATTAGAAGCCCGCTGGTAGATTTTTTTCTAAATGCAAAAGCCCAATTATATCTCTATCAGGATTTCTATTATATAAATGACATCCTTAAACGAAATCTGCAAGTACCAGTAAATCGTCATTTTTAACTCAGGTGATATCAAGTTACTCCACAAAAAATTAAATAAAGTTTATAACACTTAAAATCCGCTTAAAGTCGTTGATGTCGCAGTAATTTAACAACTTCTTAAAGTCAAGTTCACTTTTCACGGGAATTCGCGAAGCACTTAATGAACTTTGATATCGAGATATATCGAGAGAGGCGCGGAAAAGCTGAATGATTCACCCTCAGCGTGGTCCAGCCCGACTCAGACTGTGTGGGGATCGAGCAGGACGCACGACGGTGGAGCAAACCCCGCCCTTTTCAATTTCCAACGATCTGGAGCATTGCACGCTGCAACTACTTGGTACTTTCATCTTAATTTTATGAGTGGTTGACCATTTCGACCTTTGTAAATAATTATCAGGAAACTTGGCCTTAGTCTACTTTTGGGGACTGAAATAAATAAATAATTGTTTCAGATATACTTAATTGAAATATTGCACTATCGAATTATTTTTCACTTTCATTCAAATGATTAAAAAAATAACATAAGAAATAAAAAAGTCCACTAAACGTGTTTGTGATCTATATATACCATAATACTATGTAATTTTGTTTAAAGATATTAAATCAACATCAACATCGTATGGAAGGCGTTCAGTACTAATCCAAGTATAACAAATATTAATTTCTAAGCTCTACGCTCTATTAATTAAGCCAATTCATTAAACATTATTGAATTTCCAAATTCGAATACCAATAATTATTTACCTGTTTAGGTACTATATTTTATTCATTTGTACATATTGTACCTATGTAAATACGATTGTTTACTGCCGCGTAACTTCAAATGTATTACCTACTACTTTAATGGATTTATTTTAAAAGGGAAAATTATCCAATGGCTTCTCCCGCCTTGGGTCAGACAGTCAGATTGGGTTAACTATACTAACAACAAGTTAACTTGTATGGACAGAAAAGAAGGACAAAAAAAATGGTAGATTATATAAATAGTATTGTCAATCGTTTGGAAAAGTGAGAGCACATTACTTAGGTGTAACTATGACCTATATTTAAATGCTACTATCACACGCCTTGTTCTGCTAGTTATACTTTCAATAGTCGGGATGGTGATAATAAATAAGTCAAACACATACAGTTTTTTCAAAATGACACAAAAATATAATGTTTTGTATTCAACAGGTAGATGGTAAATACGAAAACTGGTTTTTAACTGAATGAATTTATAGAGATTGGATTATTAACTGGATTTAGAGAAAATTGGTTTTTAGCTTTAGCCAAAAATATTTGGGCTCGCTGTCATCGCAGCGGTAAGTCCCCTCTTTGAGGAGTGGCTAGAGAGGCGCCACGGCGTCCTCACCTACCGCCTGACGCAGGTGCTTACCGGACATGGGAGTTTCGGTAGGTTCCTGTTCCTTATTGGGCGGGAGGAAACGCCCGGGTGTCATCACTGTGAGGACCGCCCGGAGGACACGGTAGAACATACGGTGGCGGTGTGCCCTGCGTGGGCTGACCACCGCCAAGTCCTCAGGGATGTGGTCGGCGACGGCGACCTCTCGCGCCCGGCACTGGTTCAGGCCATGGTGCGGAGCGAGAGGGACTGGGATGCCGTCTCCTCCTTCTGCGAAGCAGTCATGCTAGCTAAGGAGGAGGCGGGGCGCGTGAGAGAACAAACCTCCTCACGCCCCAGCCGTCGCGAGAGACACTCCGGGCGTCGGGGATCGCGAGACGATCTCCGGCCACCGTAAGTGCGGGCCTGCGGACGGCGAGCAAGGGTAGCTCACCGCCCGAACAGAACCAGACCCGTGCGTGCGGCGCGTAGCGTTCCGCGCGCGCCTCAAAGAGCCATCAGACCACCACAGATGGGGCCCAGCAGGGCTGATGCCTGATCCGGAGCTGCGGACTACCTAGCGGGTTTACCGGGGCTCCGGCTCGAAAAGCAGGAGAAGGAACGGGGTGGTTTTTAGTCAGTAAGAGTCTGACACTCCTTCTCGCCTCGCCCAAGGCGGGAAAAGTCATTGGATGATTTTCCCCCATCAAAAAAAAAAAAAAAAAAAAGCCAAAAATAATAGTCATGTATGCAAAGTATCAAAAAGTATCGTTGCTAATTATTTCTTCCTGTACCTGCCGGCCCACTTCAATATGGGCGCCATAAATCAATGCAACGACACCCCTTCCCCTCACCTACCTCCTGGAGTAGGGGGTGGGCTCCCCCTCTGGTTACTGTGGGGTGCTGGTTGTTGCACTCGCGTTTTCTATGTTTGTTTTCATTAAAAATACTGTATCATTGGGAATATGTAGGTAAATATTACGCTTGTTACTGCCTGGTAGTGGCAGAGAATAATATATTTTGTTACTTCTACTCTCCTTATAGGTATGTCGTAAGAGCCTACGAAAGGACAGCATATTTACCACAAATGTTTTGAACTCCGATCTCTAATCCGCCCGGCAAGCGTGAAGGTTGTTAGTCAACACGAACCCTTCCGACACAGTGGAGCAGATAGTCAAATTGTGGATTGCACCGGCTCTGTATTTATAGTTACGTCTATTTTACCCCTGCTACGCGAAAATTAACTCTATAATAAAGCCTCTTAGTGCTATTATTAGCTCGATAATAAATTGTGATCCAATTTTACTACAATACTGCTAGAGCTTACTTATTTCCGAACCTCAAGCCACTAGACAAGCTTAATAAGGATTGTAGCAACCCCCCTCCGCCCCCCTTTTTATAAGGGAGTTATCTTGCCTCGTTGTTAGCATGGCTGACTAGACTTGCTCTCACTTACAATACTAAGCTTGTTATCTACATATAAAGAGCGGACAGGAGATGTTTGTTTTTTCTTCCGTAAAGGATTATGGCGTGTTTTAACGACCCTGTCTCTTTGTCTCGTCGGTCGAATGCTCGTGGACAACAAGGAGCCTTCCGAGTTGGGTAAAATATTATTGTGATATTTTGGAAATATCTTACATGGAATTCTAAAATTTAATTAAACAATTTAAACCCCTCCCTAGTATTATGAAAGGCTACCTATGAAGATGAAAATAAAAGTCTTTGTTTGCATATACATATGTATAAATAGATACATTATATACTTAATACTGAATATTTACAATACTATTACAGACGCGATATTTTCCACCAAGTACTTAAATCTATGGAAAAAACGTCCGTGCTATAGTTATACAAATTGCGATAATTAGTCAACAGTGAAAAGTTAAAAAATATTGAAATAAATATGGCAGACGATAATAGCTCGTTCACTCGGAACATAAAAAAGTAAAATTGTTAAAAATATTACCAGAGAATCTGAAACTTACTTAGACATAGAAACATAATAATATCTTGAATGACACCAATTGGTTTTTAGGTCATAATTATAGTCTAATAGATCAATGAGCTCCGTGTGGACTTTCACCTTTGAGACTAAATAATGCTCAATCATCAGATAAGTAGTATTAAATTAAATTATTCCATTTGAATGTGTCTCATATTGAATTGCTGAATAAATTCTAATGTTATTTATTGTTTTGTAAGACTGAAAATTGTGGCCCGTATAGTAGAATAGGTCTCTATTACATGAGACTCATAAAGTGGCATTTTAAATATTATATACCAAAATTCTATCTGCAATAGTCAAATCTATTATGAGTATTAAAACTTAAATTATCTAGCTATTACAAAAAGAGATAAATATTGTAAAGAAATAGCAAGTCACTAGATCAATTAAAATACAATAAATCGATAAGTACCTGTTAGTACATAAATACAGGACACACTCACACAATTATAAATATTATATACTACGGGAAACCACAGGTTATATGAAACCTAGTGTAGTAGTTACACAATTATAATAAATATAATTATTACATTATTTAATTATAACGTCTCGCCAATACTCGCCATTTAGGCGGAGGGCACAGTTTCAAGGTTGGACCCACTTTTCACTAAATAATATTCTCTTGTAAAAGAAAGCCTATTGCCTTAGGATATAGGGCACAATTTCCATCTTCATATTATTATAGCTATCAATAAACATTTTCGGGACCCCGAAAGTTACCAATAATTATTTATTCTTCTCCTTTGAGATTGTACAATATGATTTTCACAACCGTGTCAGAGGTCATCCCATTATCAACTCTTTTTTCCTTCATACATTTTTCCTTCCCCGTACAATCTACCAATAGCTTTTTTTATCAGTTAAGGAAACTTCCATCTTTTGTTTCCTAAAAAAATAAAGTTCAAGAGCAATGTACTCTGTACTCAAATCTTGGAGATTATCCTCTATCCGTAGTAGTGCAGGAAGGTCGGTGTCTTATTCCAACTAACACAAGGTTCAAACTTATGTTAAGGACTTGAGTAAACTACTCATTTTTATAGATCACGTTTTAGTTCACGGCCAACCGGAAATTTTACATTATTTTCAGAAGTGCTTCTTGCATAATAATTGCCTGTTTATATAATAATATATGATATTTGTGTAAACACGTACATTTTATTATAACGCGCAAATGTAGGTCAGTTCTGTATAAGTTGGAATAGATCAATTGATTTATACCAAAATTTTTCATATTAAGATGAGTAAATAAGTTAAAACTGGTGGCACAATAAACATGCCTCTACCTCTACCAACCCCATTCGTAGAAAAATAGGTACGATGATAATTGTATAAAAATATGTCACCAAACTAATATTCTGTGTCTAAACTATCCTGCGGAACCGCTCTGAACAGAATCCGATAGTTTTGCTAGTAACTGAAATGCTACTAAAGTAGTTTTAGGTACCAGGACTGCAGTTCTCTGCAGGAGATGCAATTGAAGTACTATACGGTTTCCCGCCAACCGAAGTCCCACAGCCTAAATGAACCTCCAATATTTCCACCAGTCTACCGATGTACCTCGACGAATATGAAGAGCATTTCCCTACACTGTGGCTTCGTCCAGCGCATGAGACAGGTAGAAATAGTAAATGTTTGCCTTTCTTTCGCACCTCGGCGCCGTAATGGAGATAGACCGCACGCCCTATTAAAAACAAAACAACACCTAGATATGTACTAGTTATTACATCTACTAGTATTTACTATTTGCATAACTATTGTAAGTATTCTGTAACCGGTAGACTACTCGAACCGGTTTATCAAATCATTCAAGCACCTTGCGGACATTGGGATAAGCACACACTAAGGTGAATGCCGCAAAATTTTAGGTCGAGTATTTTTAAAAGCAAAAAAAATGCATAAAATATCGGTTTGTTTGGATTATTCGAAGGTTTTATTTACCGAGTGTTGTGCAAATATATATGAGATCGTTAAATAAACTTCGATCAATATCAAATATTATCAAACATTACGTATTTTGCTAAAACTGTTGATGTCTTTGATCTTGGTGTATATTATAAAGCGTAGATAATAAAATTATGTTTAAAACCTACAACAATCGCAAAGGCCTATTTCAGGGAAATACAATTCGGGCAAGCATTTTTCTAATAATGTTTTTATTGAAGTAGTGCAACATAACCGTTACTATAATTTACTACTATTAAAAGCTAAAGCATAGCTTTATACTAAATGTAATAAAAATCAGGAAACAAATTAAGGTGTAAATCTCAGTAATAAAGTTCTTAAACAAAATCACAAAATATCATTCCTATTGACAAATTAATCTACATCTACCTCGGAGCTGCGGACTACCTGGCGGGTTACCGGGGCTACGGCTCGAAAACCAGGAGTAGGAACGGGGTGGTTTTTAGTCACTAAGAGTCTGGACACTCCCCCTCGCCTCGCGCCAAGAGGAGAGAGGTTTTAAGTTAATTGGATGATTTCTCCCCTTATAAAAAACCGTAATTTAGAGTACATCACAACTTTCGTCGTAATTATTCAACCGTAGATGGTCTGAAAAGCTAAAAAAGTTAAGAGTATTAAGTTAATTATTTGCTGTCGGGAGGACTTTTACAAAAAACAAACTATGAAAATGTAGCAGCAAGCAGTAGTTCTTTTCAATATCAAAACTGAAATCTCTAACTACATTTCTACTGTAGTTATTAAACTTTCACATAATACAAATATTAAAAACTAGAACTATTACTTGCCTATTATACAAATGAATACTCGTATTACTCTGGCAATGCTAGCACGGTCAAAAAGCATCCGCTAACCTAAATTGTATAGCGGTTTCGAAGATAACCGCTCATAATACAGACATACCATTTTATTAATACAATTTGATAAAAGATCAATGGACGGCTGTCTTAAGAATTGAACAAAACGAGTCAGACGAGTGCACATTTTGACGGCGAGGAAGCGAAAGTCCCTTTCGGAGGGACCTTCGGAACTGCGTGTGTACCGACCAACCGCCGAATTGTATGAAGGAAATTATTACTGTTCCGACTCATGCTCAACAAGTTCTTTTTGTTATTTTTTTATTATTTCATTATTCGGGTCATCCGATTTTATGGTAATAGTAGAATTATAGTAAAAAAGCCCAACCATTATGTATTATATCACAAAATACATATATTCCAACGTAATTAATTACACTTACCTATAATATACATATATTTTCTTTCAACGCAAATAAACGGGTAAGTACATTTTCCGATAATACGCATTTAAAAAAAAAACAGGAAAAGGTAAAATAAAACAGCAATATGGCCGCGTGTCATCAGCTGTTGGAAACAAAGAAACATAAATTTTCACTTGTAAAGCCGTGCGTTAAAGATAAGCGCCGCGTCACGGAAACAATACTATTTGTAGTATATATTTGTAATGGTTCTGTGTGCATCATCAAACGCTGTCGTAGGCAGGCTCTCTAACTTTACACTGCACACATCACGCTGTGAAAGCTTGTTTGTTTGTATGTTCGCGTGTCAATCTCTGAAGAGTGATTGACTGACACGTTGAAGAGCGTGTAGTTTCAGTTTGTGAACGGATTTTGATGAAATTTGGTATACAGAGAGGATACGAGTAACTCATATCCTCTTGACTAGGTGATAGGATACTTAATTGTATCTCACCAGTAGATGCTAGTTATAAAAAATGTCATCTAGGAATATGCTAAGTAGTTAGCTTTAAGTTAACTTTGTGCAATATAAGTATATCGTGTGAATCCTCATTCAGATTACAAAGAATCGCTGTTTACGGAATGTAAGAGTAATTTAAACACATAGTAAAACATTCTATTTAAATACTTAGTAGATACCTATTGTTATTGTATCTAAAGATATGTATTAAATGCAACAATAGTAGTATTTGGAATATTTCTTTGTAAATAAACGGCTTTATAGTGATGAAACATTTCTTCACCAAGTATGTTAAGAATCCCGTGTAGTAGGGACTGTTTTCATGCATCAGACTTAGTTTCAAGAATTTTACAATAGGTATGTATACATTGTATAGTGTTAAGCACTTGCTACACCCTCTGCTCGACTCCTATTCAGTCAGAGTGTCATGTTTTATACCCTATAATCTTCTTCAATAAAAGACTTATCCAACGAAAAATAATTATTTAAATCGGACCAATAAATTGTTTTAAAAACAAACAAGAAACAACTCTTCAGCTAGTACCTATTGTACATACACAATGCTAATAGGGGTCACAGAAATCTTAAGTTGCGTTTCAATTTCAAGTTTGACATGTAGATCCAACACTGAGGGGTGAAAAGTTACGACGATTTAATGAACAAGGCAGCACTTTAACTTATCTTTTTAAAATCGATTGTCTAGCAGTTTAATTACAAATATTAGATACTACACACTTCTCCATATTTTTCTGGCATTCCAGAAAAATTTACTTCATTAAGTTAAAACATCGCATTATGTCTCGTTGGATGTGAAGCGCTGAGGATTGAGTTCAGTGTTCTGATATTAAAGAGGCCTATAAGGTAACTAAACGACATGACACACAATACATAACAAGCACCGCTCCAATACAGCAATTAAACTGCCATTTAAATTTGAACTTTAAACCGTATGTCGTATGATATGTTCCATAACGTTGATACAAAAAGGTGGTAAACGCGCTGGCAGTGTGCTCGTAGCCTTTTGTATAGTTTCAAAAACAAAAAACGCCGTGTCGGAGCCTAGCTAGTTGAGTGGGTTATGACCTAAAGAGTGCACTGACAAGGGCTGATCGTGTTGATGATTAATTCATTAATTAAATGTAAAACGGTATTAAGTTATCATCAGCACATCACCAAGCGGTCACATGCTACAAAACAGCCCGCATCCACATTATTTATACATAATCAACATTGCTCGCGGCATTAACTCCAAGTGATACAAATAATTATGTACGACTGTCATTATGTTACTAACAATGTTAGCTGCCTAGTTATTGTGTATGTGAGAATTTTTCTTTACCTAGGAACGTTATATAGGTATATTAAAAATGTGCGAAGTCAAGCGTTGTGACTATTATATTAGTCTACTTTGTTGCTAATTTGATTTGTAGGTTCAAAATGTGTTGTGATTTTTTGTTTTTTAAACTTCTTTTTATGTACGTATATTTATTTTATACGGACATTATTGATAATACTATGAATGTG
The DNA here is from genome assembly GCF_023101765.2 of Spodoptera frugiperda. Lineage (NCBI taxonomy): Eukaryota > Metazoa > Arthropoda > Insecta > Lepidoptera > Noctuidae > Spodoptera > Spodoptera frugiperda. The sequence continues at coordinate 411,540 of NC_064236.1, read as the reverse complement.
ATTATATGAATATCCCATTGATGCAAATAGTCTAGTGCAGATAAATCTCTTCTCTCTTCTTTAGAAATTCTAAGTACCGTAAGTAATATTAGGATAGTCTTTATTGAAAATTCGTGTTTGAAATATGCAGAACATTAATGTTAGCTCAAAGTAAGTGCAGTACTAGACTTCAAGAATTAATTTACCTAATTACTGTCCTTTTAATATGAATGGATGTCTACACTGTACAGTTTCAGTAAAATCAACAAGTATATGTGTATCAACTATTCTTTAAAATTGGTACATATTTTAAACAAATCTGTGAAAGAACTAATGCAATTTGTCGAACTGCAATCTAATGAGGAGAAATTAGTTCAAAAAAGAATTTTTCAAGGAAAGCTGATTAGCAACAACAAATGTAGGTTATCTAGAATTCATTGAATACTGACGTAACTTTCTTTACAATTTGATAATCGCGGTCAGTCTATTATCTAGACTGGTGTTAAGCGACGATACATGATCCGGGGAACCGGGTGGAACAATCAACCTACTTTAAATTCTCTTTAATACACAAATTACATGTAAAAAGTTATATTACTTTGACCTACTTATAACAAAATGAGGAATAAGTTTTTATCTATCACCTAGAAACAAACAATTGGTGAATTCCGTCTAGAATGAATCATATAAGTTATTGTTACATGTTTAGAGTAATGATAACAATAATATTGGAATTGATTCTGTTTATCACTCACTTGCAGTAAAGTGAGGTTTTGCGAGAGCCATAGCAATAGAACGTTTGACATGAAAATCTTATTAACTGCAATCTTTATGGTTAAGGCTAAGCTAGATTTAAGAGCATTCGACTGCTGAACTGCCAGGGTTCGCACTGTGTCAACCGTTGTATCGGATAATTTTATAAGTACCTATTTACTATGTTTACATACAGCTGAAGAGTTTGCTAGTTTATTTAATGAATCTCTGGAACTACTGATTCGATTCGAATAATATTTTTTGTGTTGGATAGCCAATTTGCCGAAAGGCTATAGTTTTATAGACTATAAGACATCACGCTACGATCAATAGGAACTAAGTAGAGCGAAAGAAACCGCGCGGAAGTAGCAAGTTAGAAAATGTCAATCCACCAAGCAAACATAGTGAACAAAGCTTTGTCTAGTGGGCAGGCCTTTGTCTAGCAGTAGCTAGGACAGTTAGCTGCAGCCGCGGGCTGAAATGGAAACCATTGTCCAGCAACAGGTCTCGGGTTACTGGCCTAGATAAAACCACTCTCACTACATCAGTACCTAGGGTATAAACCGACGTCAGTCCCCACATTATGTCTCATCTTTAAAGTTAAGTAAAATGTTTTGAAGTGATTCTTTTAATAGTGATTCAATTCGGGTTGTGTTGGATTTCGAACATACTTATATGTTATGTAATAGATTAGGTTCAGAAACTCTGCCATATTTATGGCAATAGGCGTCCTTAGTAAACAGAACGAATGACATAACTGAGAGAAAATAATTGATTACAAATTACTTCGTAGCTTTTTGTATTTGAGAGGAATAAAGACGCTGTAGCTAATTATTCACAGCTTGTTCTTTCAAATGATAAAAATACAGTCTGTTCTTAGTTTAAATGAGTAACGAAAGGGAGATGCACAGGGTGACATGTAGATATACTAGCTACCACCTTCGTCACCTGACCCTCCCCCCGAGACACGCACACTACACACTAAAACCTAACATGTGTTTGTGTAACGCAATACACAGGTATTACACACGTTATCTAACTGGTCGGACAGAGATGCACATATTCCCTTTACCATGCTATCTCTTTCCCACGACACAGATAAATCAAATGTTGCAGTCCTTCAAAGTGCATAGCTAGATTGAATATGAAGGATGAAATGATTGGATATCTCTCTTGCTCCTACCGTATTCAATAGTGTGTGACAGAGATGGACGACAGGGTGAAATGGACCCCCTTGACTGATGCGAGTAACCATTCATGCCATGGCGATTCAATTGATATGTTGTCTTGTACTGGAACACCGACAAGTCAATATTTGGTTACCAAGTAACCAGATACTGCATCTATGATCTATGATGGGGAATGGATTATACAACCGACAGCACTCCGACGTCATATTAAATGTTTAATTATTAGATAAACTTACTACGTCATACAATTCATTTTTAATGGTTGTGTATAAGAGTCATTTTCGTCAATAACTACACAAACTCTACTTAACATACGAAAAGCATTCACCTTACTCAACCCGAAGACCAACCACAAGATCTCCTACTCGACAATCACGTACAACCTTCCGTCAGAAGACTAATGCCTTTTAATTTCATCTCTTGATCATCACACACAAAAACAAGCCAATTAATGTCGCATTACAAAACTGAAAAGTTTGTAAATTGTATTTGTTTGATTTGAACTCTCTAACCTCAGGAACTACTGGTTGGAATTGAGTTGTATAGTTTATTAATTAATTCATCTATAAAGGCTATTGACTAATCATCACGCTACCATCAATAGGAACTGTGCGGAAGTAGGTAATTTAATACTTATTATAAGTTTAAAAGAAATTGCTATATTCACTCATATATTATGGGTATATTTAGTACGTGGTACGTGGTGGCCTGAGCTTGTCTTGTCTTGTCCTGGAGGGACCTAGTATGTACGAGTACATAATAATTATAGGGTTCATTACAGACAACGGTTGGAAGACGGATCAAGTAATTTCCACAATATTACAAAACGAAAATCTTTAATTAGTATGACAACACTAGGATCTTTGAGAATATTGAGAATGTGCTTTCTGATTAAAAAATTGCATGTAAAGGAGCAAGATTATATTCTCTCATTAAGTAACAGAAGGTAAATTATTTTCTAGAAGTTGTGTTGTGTACTTGTGCACTGTTTTAAATGCACATTATTGAAATGAGTATGTATACTTCACAGCATATTTACAAATCTTTGTTATTATCATAATTTATAACGTCTGAAGTGCATCAAAGAAACCATCAGGCCCCAAATTACTTGAACAGTACATCATGAATGGGCCGCGGCGGCCATATTGTTCAATACAACAATTAAAACTAAATGCGAGTACATGATTTACCGGTCGATTGACGCAGGTTACACCCCATATGTAGCTTTTAATGTGAAAATTATTTTAATAGCGTAATTATGCGGTGATGCGGCCGTACCTTGAAACTTAATGAGTTTACCGCCAAATAAAGAGCTCTTTAAACAATACGTGATAAAAAGTATACACTTACAAGCGTAATGCAGTAAGTGACCCGTACTATTGATCGACTGGTAATTAACTTTCGACTTTGTAACAAAGTAAATAAGGACGATATGACAACGAGTGTGTGGACTAAACATCCGTTTATTTAGTGTTCTTATATGGTGTTACTAAATACTGTTGTGGTTGAACTATGTTTATGAACAAGTATTCTATACTATGGCTGTATAGGGGTTGTCTTAGTAGAACATAATTATATCAAGAACTACCTAATGTTGCCGCAAAAAGTTTATAGGTACTTCCAAAAAATAAACTTTAAAAACCTAAACCTTCTGTGTAAAACATACATTGTGGAATATCGGATCGAATAACAGCCACACTTAATTAAAATCAAATAATATTTAATATACATCCCTAATTAATATTTGGTGAGTCAGAATATGCAAATACGTGTTTATCCGTCTTTTGTTATTGATACCCAGCTAATTTTAGCAACACATACTTTTATTGGTTCATTGACAAAGGGTAAAGTAACATGATATTTTTATAAATAACTAACCTAACCCTTTAAAACTTCACATAAAGAAAAGATTTCGCATATAAGAATGACAAGGGTGTCTTACATTACACCCTAGAGTTTTTTAGTAATATATATAAAGAATATCAATAAATGCATTTTGTTGTTGCACACATACACATAGGTAAGACCTTGTGTTTACCCCAATACAGTAAGTGGTACAACAATTCTTAATCAAGATTGAATACGTAATATTGTGCTATAATTGCATAATAAACTCCTTATAATATAGGAAATTAAGGATTTAACCTCGTAATGTGAAATAGTTGGTAAGAAACCACATAGCACTTATCTGAAAACTTACTTATCTTAGGCCGGTTCTCTATAATATCTGTATGCACACAAATACCATGACATTCATAGGAAATGACATATTTGCAATAAATGAGCAAAATATAGTTTTTTATCTTTGATCATCAAATTGCTATAGACGCGGACGGATTACGATAAATATATTTTGAGATAAGTGTTACGTAGTCAAAACAAAGATTTTTCACATTCCGAGACGCTTGCTTTATTAATTAACCAGACTATTAATTGATAACCCTTACTAATAATTAAAAATACAAAAATATGTAAACTTATCTAATCAATATTCATAAACAAGAACTAAAATTAGGACGTTACCTCTGTACCATCAAAACATTCCTACCGACCCACCTCAACATAAAAAATAAAAAATCAATAGCACCCCCATTCAAATTAACTAAGGGTTCTGTCAAGGTCAGTTCTACCCCATATTTGCGAATGAAGGGTAATTATTATCACGGAATTTTGTACAACCCCATCTCGTTGGTGTACAAAGAACTACATATAACATAATTATAGGAATGTTTTAAGCCCTTAATTTATTTTTTCTTACATTTTTGCAATTTACAGCTAATAAATACAGCTCAGTATTGAATAGATACAATAAAACTTAAATCAGCGTGAGTAACCAGTGTGTGAATACTTTCAACGATGTAACTCTGTATCTTGGAGAGATTGTAAAACATAAATTTTTGGTGGAGCGTTAGTATTAATCTATCACCATCTCTAAGCTAGATTTCGCTCCCTAGAAGCATCCTCCTTTAACAGAACCGACCCTTATTCATATTCATTTATTTGCTTTCCACGATGTATGTATATTCCCTTATTTTGTCCTTGTTTCTTTAAACAATATTACAGTCTAATCATTTAATGTAAGTAGCTTCTCTATCGCATTAGGTGTAACCTGTATGATATACATATGTAAGTATGAAAATAAAATGTACCTATTGCAGAAGTAGTTTAAATTACTTCGGATTATCAAAGTGAACCTCAATGGATCGGTTTACCAACGCTACAAGAGTTGGTTCAATCTCACTGACCTTCTTCACCGCGTCACCACGTCACCACCACGGTCATTGGGTTCGATTTAAGGCTGCGTGTGGGTCGTTGACATAACAATGTTACAAATATTGACGTTTTCGCTCGCAATCATTAATTTGTAACTGACTAATTGTTTACTGCTCCTTTCAAATATAACATAACAACAATATTTATTGTTATTCGTTACTTATTTCTTTACAGTTTTCCTCTTAAGTGTTTAAAGGGAAACCCTTTCTTAGTATATAGTCCGTCAAAATGATTAATACCAAGTCTTAATATAATCAAAGTATCCAGTAACAGCATAGTTTTAAATAGTGAGTCATCAAACAACTAATTAAATCTAAAAATCAAATTCACAAAAATTCCATTCACAAATATTGGGGAAATCTCCACCGGACACGGTGAGTATTCTGCGCAGCAACGCGAGTAAAAGCTATCGGTCCGGTTTATCCTGAGCTGCGATGTAAGGATGACATCACTCCGCTGCATATCGGAGGCTGAGTCATGCAGCATGCGCTCTGGATATCAATGCGAAATGTTTCTAAATCGAAGTAATCGTTTTCCAAATTAGAATATTTATCTAACCACGTTTCTAAAGGACTGGAAGTCTATTATTTAAATGTTCTATAAGAAGTAACATAACATACGAATACATAACATAGTCGTGTTATGTGTTATCAATGTAAGTAGTATTTAATAATATATTTCTTTATTTAAGTTTTTATAAATATTTTTATAGTAGTATTTATAAATAATATAATAATAATAATATTATACATTCGACAATTTAGTACATTATTTTTGCACGCCGACACAAAAAATAAAAATGTTTTTTTTTATAAAATAACTAATTATTTCTAGCTTATTAAGCAAATAAATATGATTTTTATCTTTTATTTTGATTAGACCTTGTTTGTTTAGGTCATGCAATTCGTTGAGATCAAAGCTATATCACAAACATAGACAAGGAAAAAACCATATTAAGGTATTAATGGAAGAATTAATTCCGTGAATTTTTTGATAGAAAAGGAAATTTGCGACATAATATAATTTGATACCTAGGACAGAAAAAGGTCATTGCGCCGGACTCAAATAACATATTATTTAACATAAATAATATAATAAAATAAGGAAAAATAACTAATAATAATATATAAAAAGAAAACAAACTGATCTTAATAATCTATTCCGTGACCTACCCTAAAGCACCTTAAAAATGAGAGTTATCGGTACCACATAAATCACTCATTAGATTTAAACTTATCAGTACTTGATCCCAAGTGGACAGGAAGTCCAGAATAGCATAATAATAAATGGATTCTTTGACCTCGGTACAAAAGACTCCGTGACCGCCAAAGTTGGTCCAAACATTGGTTACGTCACGTCTGCCCACGGCTCACGGACCGAGAGCTACAAATTCGGCAAACGTTGCCGAAATTGGACCAAAACATTTGGCGTTTTGTTTGTAATCTTATTGAATAACATGTTTATTTAGTGTAATCACACACATTACATTATAAAGCCCAAACACTGCCGGATTTGTGCCACCTCAACGTAAGAAAGTGAACATGATCACAGTTTATCAGAGACCACTTATAGTTGTCTCCTTTAAATTTTTACACGAATGCAAAGTATATTGAAGCAAATACTAATCATAGAATAATGATCAACTACATCCGTATTAATTATATCGTTATTAGAAAACCCGTCTAAGCACTCCTTTAGTCACCACACAATCCTAATACATATTTAATTTTGTTTAAATAAATCCACGCTTTTAGCAAGTTTTTATTACTATAAGTAAGATTTGAACAAGTAAAAAAATTAGGAACGTAAACATACTGATTGAATCATTGTGTGGTCGCATCAAACTCGATAACTGCTGTACCGTTTCTGGTAAAGCTTTTTCCTAGGGATAGGGAATTTTGGTGTTCGTTAGAGTCCTCACGACCCCCTCGGGAAGAAAAGGGTTCATTGAGAAGAGTCTTTTTTATGGGGGAAAACCATCCAATGGCTTCTCCCGCCTTAAGCGAGGCGAGAGGGAGTGTCAGACTCTTACTGACTAAAAACCACCCCGTTCCTACTCCTGCTTCTCGACCCGGACCCCGGTAAATCCGCTAGGTAGTCCGCAGCTCCAGATTGAGAAAACTCTGCTGAATATATGACCCACGTGTAATTATAAATTAAATATCAAACAAAAAAGAAAACTATAGCTATAAAAAATGTTATAAATAAATAATTTATTTCTGTCGCTACATTTATCATTCCTATGTATGAGATTACTTATTTTATAGAGTTGTACAGCTATTTATGGAGTCTTATATACTTACAATCTGTTTTAGTTATTGATAAACATGTTTTTGAAACGATTTGATCTCAATATGTTATTTATAATTTACGAGATCGAGTGTTATTTTGAAAGACAGACAGACATCATAACAGATTTAGGATATAATAACAATAAATACATTTTTTTTGGTATTGGTATACTAGGATGAAAGTTAATTTCTTTGTTACATCGATGACCCGTGGTTAATGCACAACAGGGCTATAAGCATCCTCTATATATAAGGCGTTAACCAAAGTCACACAGCCAATATGTTTATTACACAGTAACTCCTAATTACCGTGCTAATTTTGATATTTGTCTGTAAAAGCATGTCACGTACATGATTTAACAGAAAGTGAGAAGAATAGAGTAGATTCGTTAATAGAAATTAGGTTTTACTATACAAGAATTAAAGAATAAAGTGACTTAAAGTCAACGGTAATTAAATTAAACGGAAGTATGTTTACAAGTTAATTCCCTGAAGATAAGATTAAATGAAAATACTTTCCAAGATAATGTTTGTGATTGTAACAAGGTACTGGATATATCTCACACGTGAATCTTAACAACCTAAAATACATCTACACCTGCGTTTCCTTGTCTATTTTAATAATAGGGCACATATCTAGTATCTACATTTCATTTTGTAAGTGCATTGTTAAACACTACATAAACATCACTCACATGCCCTGAAAAGCAATTACATATGTACATCGTACAAAATACCAAAGCACGAAAACATCTGAGCTTATTAGTATTTCGAATAAGCTAGGATTATGGATTATTTATTATCCAATACAGGTAAAGGCAGGGAGTCGTCAAATACCGGTTGCTTGCTCACATTCAGCCATTCTGGAAGTCATTGAATGCAATACATGTCCAGTGGCTGATAATTGATGATGATGCTCCAAAAGTCGACCAAAAATGTTAAGCTTCTATGAGGTTATTTCCTAATGTTTTCTTAGGAATTCGTCTGCAGGATATTCAAAGTTCTCAGGGGAATATCCGAGAGGAAAACATACGCGATGTAAGAAACAGAAACACTGGTTTTCTATAAATAAGCCAGACGTCAATTAATTTCCAATTAAGCAAATAAAGAGCAGCGGTCAAAATAAGTTTAAATTAATACAAAGTTGCAGGAACAGGTTTCTAACGTGATAATAGACTGATATATTCTAGGTAGATATTCAAAACGTTCCAAATAACATAATATTTTGCGCCGTTTTCCTTATTTGTTAAGTATACACCAATTTCCTTAACACGTTGCCTATCCCGCGAAACGAGAGATTTAAAGATGGGTCTCTATCTCCTTACTATATAAAGCAACCTATATTTTAAATTCATGCATATTATGAATCTTTTATACAAGGTAAATCAATTTCTACTTATGAGTCGTGTTCCACAGACTAAAAAAATATAAGTAATACTAAGATTACCTTTACTTTTTCGCTAGGGGCACTACTAATGTACGGTAGAACTAATAATTAACTTTTTGACACTTCTTGTTAAAATAAATTGGGGAAATTATCAAACAAAACTGTGACGTCGCGATAAAGGTTGTATATTTCTTAACATGTTTGTATCATATTTGTATGTCTTAATAGACATAACATGTTGAATCAATATCATCCTATGTAACATCACTTTGTACACATGTTCTGACAAATAAATTTATCTTTATCTTTATCATAACAAGTTAAAACCATTAATGAATTTTATGCAACATGGGACAAAACTACATTGTTTTTACCGATATTAAAAGAAAAACCAAATTAAAATACATAATAATCCTTTATTTTTATCAGATATGATTATACGACCAAAAGAGCAACAATTTGCCTAGCAAAATATACATACCTATATACATATACAGTGAAACCTCGTTAAGTGAGACAGCCAAGGGACCTTCAAATTGGTATCACTTATAGAGGTATTCCACTAACCCAGTGTCTCAGATAACCAGGTATAAATGAATATTTGTCTCATTTACAGAGGGTTCCATTAATGGAGGTGAACATACGGGTTATTTCACATAAAGAGGTGTGATTCTTAAATAAAACAATGTGTTATGTGCACATTATAAATAAATAAGAATAAGTAAATCAACAAACAAAATGATGTTGTCTCAGTTACTGAGGTTTATGCATTAAAATTCACTTGCTGTCTCAGTTATAGAGGTAACTAAGATGATAAATCAAAAGAACGAATCCCAGATATAGAGGGTTGTTTGTCCCACTAATAGAGGTAATTCAGTGCCAATGGGTAGGGACCTCAGTATGAGTTCCATTTGTGGAGGTTTCTCACTTATCCAGGTCCCACTTAACCAAGTTTCACTGTATATATATTTTATACCTTAAGCGTTTCTCTACCTCTACAATACACGTACGTTGTGTAAGTATCTACGGTGACCTCCGAAAGCGGCGCATGCGACCACTGATATGCAAAATTAGAGTAGAAAATGTCAACTTCCTTTAGTTTATGTACAGCCTACATCCATTTATGTGCACACAATCTGCTGTCGTAATACATAAGTACAGGTTCTAAGAAAATTATGTCATTATTACCATTTTAGGACGCGCCTGAGCATTTTAATTGTGATACTCATTCTTCGTCACCTAGATATTTATATGAATTGGCAAAGTATGGTAATTATAGGAATTATAGGAATATATGGTAATTATAGGAATCCTACGGTATGCTTCTTGTTTCGTGTGGGACTAAGTAGTGCACTAGCCGTAGCTAGACAAAAGACATAGATGGTAGACGTATAAGGTAAGCAGATAAGCGTGAAATCATCGAGTGACTCGTCCTACCCTGGGTGCGGCAAGACATAGTATCTAGGGTGTACTACATTTATCGATCTATCTCAATAATCGACATCGGTTACTGTTTATCGATTGGTGTAGTAGCTTTAATTGATCAACTAACCAATCGACCGGTCGCCGGTAAAATTCGATGTAGTCGTATTACACATAAAATTAAAAGAAAGTATTATTTCTTCTTTATACTTCTATGTTAGTCGTTTACACACGTAAATGAATTGAGAAAAGCTCTACAAGCCTCAAGTCACAACGGGACTCTTATTCATGAGCAGTGTGCGCGAAACTTACTCTCAGTTTTTTCTGTCATTTACTTGAGGAAACTATTATTTCAATTAATTTAATATGGAAATTCGGTAAGAGAAACAATTACTAAAAGCGATTGATCAGGTAGTTATAACTGAAGACATCTTTGACTCTTTAGTTGCTCAACTTCAGCCTCAAGGGGTGAAATATAAAGCCTACATAAACTTATTGAAATTAAGTAGAGATGAGTAATAATTCAGCTGATTGCTGATTAACAAATACCAAGTGGCCGACGGTGGTACTCTCATCTGATACACCCCTACATGGTGTTACCATGTATGTGTGAGTAAGAGGATGTCGTCACGACGATCTTATACCTTTTTCGGTCACACCCTTTTTTATCGAAACCAGAATTCGCTTTGCAACATTCTTTAAGGTACTTATATCGGCCGGGACGTACAGATATACGTACAGATGTATAAAAAATCAGGCTGTATACGGTATGTGACCCCAAAATACTCTTCTCAACGTAATTTATGTTTTCTTTTCTTATTTGCTTATAATATTTATCCTTGTTTAGTTTCTGTGAGGGAACGTTATTGTTGTCCAATAAAATTAAAATTAAAACAGATTCGAAAAAGTCAAAGAAAAGCACAAAATATACGAATATCAACAATATTTACGCGCTCGCGCATAAATAGGAAGTTGGAAGCAATTCCTTTAATGAGGAAACAGATTTTTATGGTTTTATTTATCCAACTTAAGCTATTTATAAGTTCAATTGGTAATTTGGCACTATCGGCATCAATATCACATGCATGCAATATCTAAGATAAAAACAATCAAATGTTAGACTTGTTGAGTAGACTAATCCGCTATTAAATCGTAATTACTATGTTATTCAAACCCATGTCGATAACATTAATGACAAACGTAACAACTGATATAACAATAATCACAACCAAATAGCTTCCTATTTTCCGCGGAATATCAAAGAAAATGAAAAAAAGTTTAATATTGAAATGTCGCTAGCGGTAAACTTAAATTAAGTGCCTAACTAAACAAACATTAACTACACGAGAGTAAATCAACTTTATAAACAAATACTATAAGTAAATATATATATATACATAGCACTTACTTCTTCAGCATGAACGCCTTGCTGAGCTCCTTGAGGACGGTGGAGACGATGGCCCCGGCAGCCGGCACGGCCAGCACGGAGGCGTCCATGCAGGCGGACAGCGCGGCCGGCGCCAGCACGCCCAGCCGGCTGAACCGTTGGCTATCCTTCGACATCACTGTACTCTTCAACTTGAACTGTAGAGTCCACTAGAACTGTCAACTTGTCGCAATTCGTAAACTGAAAGCGCGCGACCGTCACCGCTGAGCGATCCGCTTCGCACGCTACTTCACGATTGAATGTTGCCTCGATCGAAGTTTGCGCGCGCGCAGCGTTTGTGACGCCCTTACTACGGCCTGTCGAGTTTACTAACAAATGCACGCGGGGAGGGGCAACATGCTCGTCCCTCGAAGACGTCCACCGACTCACGGCTGGGGTTTACCCTCCGCGAGGATCACTTCATCTCGATATAATTATTATTGGAGGTGTGTGTACCTACCGGCTAACGGTTCCGTTGGGTATTTCTTAGTGTTTAGTCATTACAGGTATCTGCTAATTCATAATCTCTTGAGATTTTAAGGAAAATGTGATTCGTTCTCAACACTACACGTATTCTTTTTTTTCTTTAATTTACCTAGAATTAGAATTTACTCATTTTACTTTTTATATACTATAGGGAAAACATTTTAATATAATATCGTGGGAAAGGGTAGGTGCTCAAATATGCAGCATTGCAACAATTGCAAAGAGGGTACCTAATCTGGCAACACACCTCACGTACGTGTTACTCGGAATTCGCTTGCAGGACTTCCCAAAATGTACGAAATTACCCATCGAACCAGGCTTATGTTCCTTTTAGATTAGAAGAAATAAGATACTATACTTATATATAATATACTATATACCTATATTTGAGGTCTCCACTACAGGAAAGGACGCGTGCGCTGCAACAGCTGCAACTTTATTCTAATGCCAGTAATGCATCCTAATGAGGAAACAAGGTAATTTGAATCTCAATTGCAATACAATGATTGTCAATTTGTTATGTAATTTCTAAACCTTGAAGTATTTCACATTACACATTACTTGCCCAGTTAGTCAAAGAAACAGATTATTGTACGCACGTATTATGTACACTGTGACGAGTCTAAATGTGACTAAGTATTTTTATGGCCTATAAATTGCATTCGTAACGCAATCTATAGGAAATCTTATAAATTACGTCCCAACGTCACAGACAGATAATTGATTACCTATGTTGAAAACGGTCAATAAAATATTTGCAGGTTCCTAATGAATGACGCAACATAATGACGTTTTATCATACGCAGTTCTCATAGTCATAGCTCTTAAAAAAAATCGAATCCATCTACAATCCCCAAATTCCCAATCTCAGCCCCCAAACTGTTTTGGAGGTTAGCCCCAAAACGCCGGTAACGCACTTGTAACTCCTCTGGTGGTGTGGCCCTCTGCAAATTGCTTTCCATCAGGTGATTTGCTAGCTTGTTTACCACCCCATATCACAACAAAGCAAGTGGACTTTGATTTCTTGCCAAAAAACAAGTTGCTGGACATAGTAGATAATGTTTCAAAGAAATGAACCACTAGTTCATACCAGATATTCAACTAAACAACCAGATAAGCAAAGATAAATGCATCGAATTTCTTTCTGTGCAATCATATGTTCGGGGAATAACTGCCACCGTGTGTAGATGACTAGCCGACCCAACCTTACATCGACATTACAGATAGCGAGTGAAATTATCAACGAGCCGTATCTCTAGATCTTTTAATTCATTCATGATTGCCCTTCGATCAACAATAGTTATTTACGGTGTAATGACCATTATCAAATGTAACCTACTACACGAGATTATCGCTCACTGCAAATGTATTGTTTTCATCATTCAACTTTGTGACAAGTTAATATATCATTATATATGATGCAAGCCTTAAAATCCCACTCCTAATGCAACTTAACATTGCAATAATATACGATATGCTGTTTGCGACTTCAAAGAAGCCATAATACCCACAGGAAAGTGTAGGTACCTCTCGACAAAATTCCCCCAAAACCCAGCCTCTCGGAGGAGGAAAACATCTATGCGAGACGATTGAAGATTGCGCAAATGTTTTAATAATTTCTTTTCAAATATCATAATGTCAGTGCGAGCTTGCCAATGGGCTTTTTTAAGACAAAATAAAACCACATACGTTTTCCTCCTTCTAGCTGCGATGTACCGTGGCTTGTACATATTTAGTGTGAAATAAAATTGTGTATTGTGCAATAGAGTAGAATTAAGAGAAATATTCTAAAATACACATTATCAACCCGGCCTAACAATAATTATAAGTTTGAAATCGCCAATCCATCTTAAAATAACGTCTTAATCAATAATCACTCCTGATCCATTTCAGAAGCAGCCTTTGCCTAGCCGAGGTACGTTTGCAGGCTGATGTTGATGACCAATCGTACTTATCTACTTTCCTTCTCCAGTGTAGCTAGTACCTCATATTGCTCTTGTCGGCGAACTTTAATGAAGTACAGACTTCTCCCAATTACTACGATACTGTAGTCATACATAAAGATTAATTTTATCGCAATCGAGCACTGCAGGTAATCTAAAAGGAACACTTTCAGTTCAAACAGTAGCAGACATCAATCAAACGAAGCCAGTGTGATCTCTATCGTATAATTTGATAGCAACGTCGATTAGATTATCTTCGTGGATAATTATCAATCAAGGACTTATGATTTAGGCTACAGCAATTTCTAGAAGTAATAAACTGTCACTTTTCCTGCGTCATACCTTTTCCGGCGTACTTTGTACTTAGGTCGTTGCTTAGTGCTGGTGCAATATTATTTAAGTATATTTAGGTCTAAGCGTTGTAGTGACAACAGAGTAAACACATTTAATTGTGTCACCTTCTCTACTTTAGACAGGCATTAGACAGAGACCAGGGGCCTTAGTCTGCTATTACAATTGATCGACCATTCTGACACAATTGTAATAGCAGACTAAGGCCTCAGGCAGCGACATAATAGTAGATGATGTCTTGTCATGCACAAGCAAGGAGATTTTGGAAAATCTTCTTAGCCAGAGAAGTAGATATCGTTCAGCAATGCTATGGTCTATTGATGTTGATGTTCTTAGTTAATCAGATTTGTACTGTCACCACAATCGGCCTTTCATCTCAACATTTCTCCTATACTATATAAACTTTTTCATTAAGACTTTTTGCCAGAGTATGACGTGTGTTGCCGATGGATGGTCATTACAATAGGTTGGTGGACAAAGTTGTTTCCTTCATTAAATTGCCCTTATGATTATTATATCGATGCCTTCCTGCCAAAAGACAATAAGCGACATTTTTTACGATTTATAGATATACAATATACATATTCGGGATCCACAAATTTTTCTCTATCGAATGATGTGTAACTGATTATTGTTAAAAACGTCGCTTACCCTGATTAATCACTGAAAAATTTCCTTGAAGGCACCACCCACAAGATGCAGAGAACACCTGACATCGCAGGTCTGAGGTCGCAGGAAGTCGATGGATCTGGCCGACCTGAAGCTCTTCGGGGAATACGATTATGATAATGAATTGCTAGGCATGAGTCAACAGTATTATCTACCAATATTTTTGGAAATGTCGTTGATAACGCTTAGCCGGGTTTTAGCGTATTATGACAAATAAAAAATAATCCTTTTATAGATACACAGTAGATTCTCGAAACAATAGTGTGGGCGCCACCTTGTATGAATGCATGCACCTTGCATTTGAATGCTCTAATCGAACGTCAATATAAAGAAAGATAATACATAAAATTGAAAGTAATAATCGACAAATTATATCAAGAATTTCATATTTCATTCTTTCAAATCCACATGATTGAAAGATCTATCCGATGTTAGTTAGAATAGGACAACACACCACACACATGCACACACACACGTACTTTTGCATATCTAATATTAGCATAGAATACAGATGTATATTGTCATTGTTGGAAGTATTTCTTTGGTCAAGACTTCCAAAACGAGGCTCTGCGGAATTTGGCACAACGGTAGGTACAATGGGTAGGACCCGAGAAAATGCATAATTATGATCATAGGTAAGGAGTAGGAACGGGGTGGTTTTTAGTCAGTAAGAGTCTGACACTCCCTCCCGCCTCACCCAAGGCGGGAGAAGTCATTGGACGATTTCCCCCCTCAAAAAAAAAAAAAAAAAAAAAAACACAAATCACCCCTAGGGAAGTTACGTACGTTTTGAAAGCGTGAGGGAAGCTCCTGAGAGGTTTCACCTTTAGGTGTCCTTTCCAAAATGGTTAAAACCAAAATGTTGAATTGGTGTTAATAGGTATAGGAAACTGAAAGGGCAATAAGGAAATAAAATATCACTGAAAATAGTGTTCTATAGAGCAGGGGTAGCCAAGAGGTCGATCGCGATCGACCGGTCGATCCCGAGAGCATTTTTGACCGATCGGGGACCAGAAAATAAGAAAAAGCTTTAAAGTTTTTGGTACTAAAGTATGTGTACACATAAATATTTTGTATAAATGGTCGATCGCGGCGAACTTTTAGAAAAAAAGTCGATCGCGAGTACATATAAGTTGGCCACCCCTGCTATAGAGAATAATGCGCACTATCGAACTAATGTGCGGCAATGGTTAGACACCTCGGTTCTCAGGCGTTGGATTGGCAGGGAGGTACAACTCCATGGCATGCACGGTGACCAGAATCTAACGTCGGTTGATTTTTATGTGTAGAGGCACATAAAGTCTCTTGTTTATGTAGACGAAATTGACCGTCTATCGAAACACAATTAAAGTAAAGAAACTGAAGAAATAAGACGCATGTTGAGTTTAAAAGTGACCATTACAGATATAAGAAAGCGTGTAAGCGGGGATATTTATTCATAGTAGGTGAAGTCACTGAACAAAATTTTGCAAATAAAGATGTTTTTGGAATTATCACCTCCCGAGAGGAATACGTCGAATTCAAAATCATCCTGTATAGTACAGGTAGTCATGGTAAAAATGGTTATAGTTAGGAATGGTACACAAAATAAGTCGATAAAGCAAGTGAAGCAGCTAGTACATGTTAGTAAAATTAATACGGTAATATATTTTACTAATACATATATACGTTTGACAGTAATGATTAAATGTAACTGCCGTGTTCTTACAAACAGTCTATTGTTTCATTATTGCATGACATCTCATTAAAATAATGGCGGGCACGTAAGTACCTAGACCGTAGGTATTACTAGAATTAAACAGTAACATTTCAAGGGATCCAAATGAACCTAACTAGTCATCATCATCGCTACTATCAGCCTGGAAATGTTCCACCACAAAGGCAGCATCTCATATCGTACCTCGATACTAACAGAAAGATCATTAATTGAGTTTGCTCAAGGTGGATTGGCGACTTCAAACTTACCTATTAGCAGGTATGTACGTACAATTTGCAATTATTATAAGTTTGTCCATTGTCCAGGTTTCCTCTCGATACTTTCCTTCCCTTATACTTTATCTCCGTATGGGTAAATGCAATAATTATCCGCTATCAAGTCTTGACCATAGGTACTCTGGTATACCTACTGTGTACAAACGAACAGACAGATCAATTGATGGTAATCAATCGACAGCAGCCAAGGATACCCGAAGCACCAGAGGAATTACAACTGCGTTGCCGGCCATTTGTGGGTCAGAAATTTGAAAGGATTGGGGTTCGGGAATTGGAGAGATTGAGGAGAGTTGTATTTGGGCTCTGGTTTTCACTCCCACAACAAAATAATTATGACACTCTTTAATCAATTAAGGTAAATCCATTATTACGATTCACTCGGTTACACTTTACAAAACAAACACTTCATTTACAATTTCAGTCTGTAGACACTAGGCATTTAATTACCTACCAAACCGAAAAAAACAACAGACACCTATTTTTTTCGAAAACGACGAGCCTGCAATATGGGCATAATTTAACCTCTTATTATTATCTCAATAAAGGTATCAAGTAACTATCATATACAAACACAAACACTTTTACTATAAGGAAAATAATAAAACGTATATAAGTAATAAATTATGTTCTACAGTTGTTTCCAAAGTAATTGCGTTTGAAGTGTAAGCGTGACGCGCGTCGCGTGATTGTTGCACCGACGTCAACAGTGCCGACCGATCCAAGACTCACTAACACACAAACTATTGCAGTTTTCCTGTAAACGAGCAATAAGGATGTAAGAAAAACGTCCTATCTGAGGTAATGAGAAGAAATAAGTAGATATCTGCAAGTCACACAATCAATAAACGTTCTCATGATTTCTCATACTTAGTTTGTCGTGTCATCAATTTTTAACTTAGGGTCGAAATTCGATTCACAAATTGGGGGAAATTCGAAATACGTTCGGGTTATTTGGTACTTGGTAGGTACCGGAATTCTCAGAACAAAACCGGTGCCCAAATCACAGATTAAGATTAGCTAAGTATTTTTACTACAAATCGCGTAATTTATCAGTTATGTTTAACAACATCATTATCGATACTTAAATAGGTAATAATCCACATTGACGCGATACCGGTATAATCTGGTAAGTAGGTATCTACGCAG
Organism: Spodoptera frugiperda; assembly: GCF_023101765.2. Lineage (NCBI taxonomy): Eukaryota > Metazoa > Arthropoda > Insecta > Lepidoptera > Noctuidae > Spodoptera > Spodoptera frugiperda. The sequence continues at coordinate 393,232 of NC_064236.1, read as the reverse complement.
GTAGGTAGATCCATGACTAGTCTTGGCCATGAAGTAAATATAAACAAAACACTGTAACACTGTATGAAAGAACATTACCTAGACCTTTCATTTTCCTATGGAAATCTACTCTTTATCCTCGATGAAAGACCATCTGAGACGACCGGAGTAAGGCCAGGCGCAACAGGCACTGCTGGACTACGGTCCTTTTCTAGATAAAAGGGTTATTGCCATAATCTCCGGTGGTTTGGACATTTAAAAATCGCTACGACACACCTGAGGAGAGTAGTGTTAGTGACAACACGGTATATTCTACTCTGCCCTTACTACATTACATCTGACACAATTATAGCGAAGGCTTCCTTCTCTAGTAAGCACCATTAGTACACTAGGGATAAAAAAAACTAAAATTAACTCAATAAGACAAAAAAATATCACCAACAATATCACTTTACTTTAAAATCCATTTAACATACTATTGATTGTATTAGACAAACGAAGTAAAGAGCTCACAGTAAGTGCGGTATACTTACGGAGAGGTACCGTTACAGTTACTGAGCACTGATTAACCGAGAGCCGAGAGGGCGTACTGTATCAATCAAACAAAAATATTGGATTAACTGTTCCTGCGTGAACCGTTCATGTGTCGCCCGAGACTTATTGCTGTCCAATGTCAGAATCTTCTAGGTCGGTCGAGTTTGGGGCTAGACGATTGATAGATTCATCATCCGACTGACTTGGTACACTTTAAATCATCACAGTATTTATTGCAACTCATCCACATACATACACTTTTCTCGGGTCCAATTCCCGGGACCAACAAAGTATTATTGGGCTATTTTTAGGATTTTCGAAAATTTCTCAGTAGTACCACGGAGTCTGGAATTCTGCCCATACGCCAATAGGCTCACCCCCTTACGGCAATACGTTGCATATTTATACACATACACTTTTAAAACATCAAATTAATTTATGTATCTTTATTGGCCCACCAACAATTGTATACATTAGTACATAAAACAACAGACAATTCCATTATAAGTAAAAATGTTACAATCGCTTACAGGCGAGAGGTGGCTAACACGCCTTGATATTCTTTAAAAAAGTTACATCGATGACAATCAACAAACAAAATTTCCTAAAAAATATTCAACTAATCTAATGTCTTTACAAGAATTCATAATTCGATAATTTTAACTTGAATAAATTAACTTAAATATAAATACATATAAGAGAACAATTACACTAAAATCATAAAATTACAAATAATATATTAAATTACGTCATCGTTGAGTGTAATCTTGGATCTCGGATGCTGATCCTGAGCTGACATGACGATGACAAATGAAAAATAAACGAAGTATGGAAAAAACTTCAGAACTATATGAATTTCTCAATTGTTTAGGTGGGTAGGCAAACGAGCAGACAGATCATCTGATGGTGAACGATCAGCTGCGCGCACCGATACTGGGAGTATACTAGAGGAATTACAGGCTTTTTAAGGATTGGGGTTTTGGGGTGAGGTGGGAGATTGGGTCTCCGGTTCCCTTACTGCCACGCAAGCGTTGTTTCACGCCTTTTTTCTGTGAGAGAATAGTACCACTCCAGTCGAGCCATGGTCGAAGCATGGCTCCCTCGTAACATTTCACATCAGCTCAGGATCACCTACTGCTGTGCATAGGTACTTCTCATTCTGCTATACTTCTTTGGTTTATGCATTCCTGAGTAAAATACTCTAAAAGTCCCTTCGCGTCAATTCTTTATTTACATGTTCTTGTTTTTCTTTTTGCCTTTGATCAAGAAAAGATAACGCAAATTCTTTGAAATCAAGGACAACAACCGGTCAGTATCTGATATCAGGTATCAAAATTGATAGATTATGTGGAAATATTGATAAGTCTACCCTACCACCACCACACCGTACACAACGTACCTAGGTTGGTCAGGCTTAAAGCCATTGGACTTTGCAAACGAGTTAGAAAACTCCACAACTTCCACGTTAGCCACAATAAGTTATCGCACAAGTTTATACCCCATTTTCATAAAAACTGACGGAATCAGCTCGGATTGTTTGGATAAGTCACGTGTTCCTTGCAAATGCAAATGTCAATATCAACCAACCAGAGAGCAGTATGTTATTTTCCATATTTTCATTGATTGGTAGTTATATTGTTATTGGTAGTATAAGTTTTATATACTTACGACAAGACGTCGCAAATTGATTTTATGAATATGTGGAACATGTGGAATAAAATAATACAATTTATCTCTCGTTTAGAATCCTACACAAGTTTATGATTGTCCTAGGAAATGTATAAGCTTACGGTTCCTGTTATTTTCCGGTGACATTTTATTATGTATTTACAATTGTTCACCATTCACAAATATTTGTCCGACATTGCGCCCACAGTCGCACTAATCAACTGTATTTATTACTTAGCTCGAGGTTTATTAGCCTGCGTAGGTTTTATAGGTTCATTGGCAAAACCTCAAGTGTTTGGCATGGTTCTCTAACCTACTTAGTTATAAATTATAACTTTTTACTTAGTCTTTGTTTACTTCTCATTATCACTTAGAAAAACAATGACGCTGGAATTGCCGAGCAGTACGACTGTAAGCCTGTAACTATAATACTTGTGAACTTGTGCACATATGCGTGACCAATCCTTACTCCTACGTGGCGGTGGTACGAAGCTCTATAAATCCATTGACTAACTAACTGATAATTCCATATCACATAAAAATCTGCGCTGAGAACTAAAGCCAATAGTTTATGAACCTAACTATCGTCATACAAATGACATTACTGACTCGAGTAGACGTTAATAGACAGTTTGCGCCTGCGCCGCGACGTGTAGTTCGCCGCGAGCGGTCGTGACGGACATACGAATGGCTCAGTGCGCCAACAAAGGAGCTATGAATGAGTAAGATACGCTCATTTCCCGGCGAGGTCGTAATGTCACGTGGAGCAGGACACTATATTCCGTATTTTTATTCATAATATGGCATAAAAATAACTTTAGAGCGTTGTTTCCTTGACAGAAATATGGTTTGTTGTTCCATGGCCAGTTTCAGCTGCACATCTGTCGGCTGTCGGTGTGTTTACTACTAACAATGAATAAGTAAACCTTCCCCAATGTTCATTTTACTCACATAAACAATGCTTGCTGCAGAATGTGTACAAATGTCCAAAAGTATAAAGTACCTGTATCATAAAGGCGGATGTCTGATTAATTAATATCCACGTCACGGTAGAAAATGACCTCACCTTACAATTCAAAACTTTTCCACCGATTTATCATGAGGAGTACTATCTATAATATCATGGAGGGGGGAGCTGCCGCTGTACGACAACTTGGACACGTTGTAATGGCTCTCTTGCGACTGAAACGACTCCATTGTAAAGCTGCTGCAATCCAAAGTCTTCAGTTCCGTCGTAGCAGGCACTTTCATGTGGGGGAAGGTCCAGTCTAGAGACTTGGCCCGCTGCTTGCCACTGGCTGCGGCTGGCTGCTGCCTCCTGTACACGGTGTACAGCCAGTCGTCGGAGTTCGACCGCACTTTGTCAATGTTACATGAAGCCTCGGTCTTTTCTTCGACAGAACTTGGCAAATTTAGGAAGCTCGGTCTCCCCGACAGTTGTCCTAGCTGCCTCCTCTGGTACCTCCTGCGGTGCACGTTACCTCTGTCTAGTTCATCCCGCCGGGCCAGCCAGTAGTAGTGGGTGATCGGGTCTCTCGGCCCCCAGTGACGCGATGGCTTGAACGATGACTTCAACTTCTGCGGAAGAACAAATGTTTCCTCTAAGACAGGAACTACTTAGTGATGAGTAGTACGTGTGTCACACTAGACAAGGCTGCGACCTTAAAATTAAGGCAATAGGAAAAGTATATTAGCCACTGCTTAGGGAAATGGCGACACATTCGCATGTGCATACTTAATGGTGTTATCTACAAGTAGGTGTATGAGGAACTCATTCAATCCGATGATTGATTAAAGCTACTTGATAACACAAAATGATGCCTATTTTTATAAAAAACGGTACTACGTCTTATCGCACTTGTATGTAGGTACACTCTTGTACTTAAATAAAACTTTCGCTGCTTGGAGAAACCGAGAGAACTGGGAATAGATAAAATTATAATTGTACAGGTGCTGATTAATCTTTTCATTATTATTATCACCAAATTTAGTAATAATTATGAATGGCCAAAATATTATTCAACTGAACTTTCTTGCTCCTCTTAAAATGATATCGTTGAAAAAAGACGCCATAGACTAACTAAAACAATTGCAATGCTATAATACGAACAGCAGTATATAGATAGGTAACACTTAAGGAATCGCTTAATTGTCCGCTCATTAGTTATCAGAAAACTGAGTCATCAAAACATTAGCGTAGCATGACATTAACCAAAAGATAAACAATCGCTTTCAGCATAAAACTATAAACTGGAGTGAAAAGGAGAGAGCATGTTATAGTGGTTGGTAAGGAAAGCATAAATATACTATAATTCTATGAACCATATAAGAAGATTATGGTCTATCTTCAGTGTTAAAAGAAACATGGTTACTCGAGTGTTTCTTACCCCAACAAAGTCATATTGGACCTGCTTCGCGATACCCACTGCGGCAAACATAATGAATATGAGTAACGCCACCACCGCGGTCGAGATGATGGTGAGGGCCGGCCATGGAGCTTCGGACCAGGTGCGGTCTTGTATGAAGCACATCGTCACCCACCAAAAGGAGAACGGTGCTATAATGCCCGGGGCGGCACACCATCCCAACACCCACACCTTCGGCAAATCTCGTCCTGTCAGAAACTCCACGTCTTCCACAAGAACCTTCCAACCTGTAAAATGAAATTATATATTTTTTTTATTATGAAATTTTACTGGTTGGCTGCGCTTCGTGTATTTTTTGTTTCTAAACTACAACAACTTTATGTATCAGCCGCAAGACGTTATGTAAACATAGACACTGCCTGAATGTGTTCCAGATTAGCTGGTTGGAAGCCATGTATGTGTAATATCAGAGTGTAATAATGCGATACACTTGGAATCCTGTCACACTAAACTGTTTACTGAGCAATAATAAAACCAAAACGATGTGTTGTTCATCTCGGTGACTAATCTGTGGTAGAGTTCTAGTAAAATGGACTTAGTATGTAAACAACCGCCTGTGAAGTCACTTAAGTATGCACCTAACGTATTGTTGAACTAAGGTTATATGCTATATTGGTGCGATCATCTGGCAGTAATCGATCCATTTGTATTATAATGGTCCAATAGGATATATATCAGCTTACTTCTACATATCACATTGAATAATAAACAGTGGTAAACAAATGCTAAATTTAAAACACACCGTACGTGTCCTCTTAAAGTAAATGTAATTTCTAATTGTGTCATAAGTCCCATCGATTACAAATCCACCAAACCAATTGAAACTGACTACGAAATTAAAACTGATTTCCTAAATTTAATCACATAAAAAACTACTCAATCTTACACATTTGACAAAACTTCAAAACTCACGCACCATATATGAACACGAAAGCCAATATCTCGAGCACGGTGGCGATGCTGATGAGGAGCGGCACGGCATAGTCTGCCAACAGGTTGAGGACTGGCAGCCGACCCCACAGCACAGCGAGGCAGATGAAGGCGCTGACCACAGACCCCAGGAACGAGAGCAGTCGCCATTTGACCCCACCAATGCGACGGAATCGGTCGTACACGGGGTACAGGAGAGAGAGCTGGAACAAGAGACATAATCTGTGGGTATCTAAAGTAGGTATTTGTAGGAATACGGCACTGATCGTGACCGATGGAAGCATGCTGTTGAGGAGCAGTATTTTATAAACACTATCTACTAGTGACCCTTAGCATACTACGCCCTCCATTAAGTGATGTCTGACGTTAGAGGAGGGTATATCGGAGGAGCTTTTACTATATCGCATCCGGCATTACGTTTCGCAAGTTTCCTTATGTTTCGAGTAACTTAAAATATTAGGTAACTGTGTATTGTCGTGTTGTTTTCCATTTCAAAATACGCAATACCTAATTCTAAGTAATCTGAAAATGATCACTGTCAGTAAACCTGACTAGAATACAAATTCTAACAGAATGAATGCAGGTGCATTACAACACAAGTATTAGAGGAAAAGAGTGACATTATAATTACCTACTTAAACGTTTAAAACATATAAAACTCACCATAGTTATCAATCCTGAGAGAAGTAAAGTGAGGAATATGGTCAGTGGCCAGGCGAGATCGGTCGACGAGTCTTCTCCGAGCTGGTATGCCTGGACGAGCACCGCGAATACGGTGGTATCCTTGTCTGGGCCACTAATGGAGTACCAGAAGACCAGACTCACCCACGTTGACAGTATATTCGCTCCCACTATCGCAAGTGATGTCCTATAATGTGCAAAGTGTGATATGGTAAACATTGAAGTTGAGAGTTTTTCGAGTTTCAAAATTATTTGCAAAATAGGACAGATAGTAAAACTTCTTGACGGAAACCAAATTGTAATCAGTGATAGTTAATTAAGGTAGCTGATATAACTGGACGACTCATGTAGAGAGTGTATCAGTGTAAACCAGACATAAGTTATTTGCAAGTGCAGAGTGTAAGTGTCACATCAAACTATCCCTAATCCATATAAGGTTGAAGGCACTATCCCTATAGAGAAACCGCATTCAAACGCTAGCCGGACGAGTGAATATAAAAATTGACGGCCAAGGCCTCTCATCGTGTGTCCATTCATATCTCCCTATCTAGAGTCCGTTCAAGGACAGGAAGGCCAACGTGGTCGTCACGCCACTCGTGCCGTGGCCTTGGCACCGACCCCCCTCGGGATTATCACCTTGTACCTTAATAGCTCAGGTTCCCGAGAACAGACGTAAACAGGTCAAGACTAGACCGGACTATTAAACAATGACTGACACTCACGGGATAGGAACAGACTGTAAGCCAATTATGATTCAAGATCGCGGCGATCTGGTCTGACTCCTGCCCAATTTGTGGCAATTTTTACTTCTTCTTTGTCGTTTTCTACATTTCCGTCCCAGCCTTGGTGGAGCAGCTAATGAGTCGCTTCCATGCCATCCTGTCTTCCGTCTGTGTGAGCGGTTGCAAGGGGAACCAATTTTGGCCGACCCTTTTAGAACTCCGTTGCTGTTATATATTAACGTCCGTCATTGTTATTTTATTATCAACATTTCGGTGTATGTAAGTTTTGTAGTTGTAAAACCAAAAAGATTACAAAGTTCGGTAATTAACCAATGAACAACGGTAACCAATGCCCTCTATCTGACGGAGAGTAAACTTATTTCGTACATTGGTGATCCAAGTAAAGTTCCTGTACCACTACGAGTGTAAACAAAGATTTAATTCGTTATCAATGAATAAAACGTGGGATGATCGAGTTAGCAAGTGTCCTCGCCTCGGAATCAAACTGCCTATTGTGATCTATTGTCGGGACCAACAGGCGGATGCTCTCCATTAGATCAGATCCTCAATTTATGCGCTGCGCTCGCTGCACATTGGTGAAGGTACTTCAATCAAACCTACTGTGGAAAGATTGAATAATAAAAGCATTTTAAAATTGCTTTCTGGAATAGGTTTTGAATAGAATTGTGCTCGTTGACGTCATGGAATTGATATAAAGTTATGCAAAGTTATTCTGTGTGATGTGCACACAATAACAATATTGTTAAATCTGCGAGATGTACATCTATCGATATTGTTATTAACGTACCTGGTAGATAATTACCTATGTTAATGTAAACGCATGTTGTTAAGTACACTAAAAATCATAAAAACACACTGTCATAAAACCACGTTGCCGTCAACCTACATGATATTGTAAATGATTTATTATCTCTAGTTAATATGTTTTTAATGCTTTGACTACAGAAGAGACTCAAATCTTTTGGGGACACGTACTAATGTTATCTACTGGAGTAATTATGTATAACTTACCACTGCACGTTAGTACTGGAGTACACGGTATCACCGGCGGAGATTAGAAAGCCACCAGCGATCTGAGCCGTCAGGAGCGCTTGTGTGATGGCGCCGTGCCATATGCTGGGCTCCAGGAAGCTCGTCCAGTCGGAGGTGGTGACCAGGGCCTTCAAGTTGTCCCCGTCACTGACACAGGCCATGATCACCACAAACGACAATATCACCAACGGTCCCAACACGTAGAATATCCGTTTCATCAGTTTTACCGGATTGTAAAAACTGAAAAACACTCTGTTGATAAAATTGTTCCCATGTAATGTTACGTTGACATAGGTTAGTTACAGGTAACCCGTGCGTGTGTGTTTATTACTGAGCGAAGCGTTGCTTGCGACGCCGTGATGTTAGATTGCATACAAACTTAGTCAATACACACATGAAAGATTATTGTTATGACAACTGACTAACTTGAGATTTCCAGTAAATGGAGTAAAATCTCACATCTATTATATTATTGTGTAAAGTGCATGTGAACGTTTGTTAGGTACGAGTAATTAAAGAACTTACATAAAAGGAAATACTATCCAAAGAACCAGAATAATTAGGGCCACAGCCAGATAATATTCCGGTCTGTCTTCTATTGGACCCATGAACGTATCTCTGAAACAAACACTCAAAATATAGTAACCAAAAAATGTAAATACGATTAGTAAGCGAAGGAACTTCTTTTAGTCGATATTTTCCGCAAAGTCAATCAAAATGTAACAGCAATAATTCAAAATGTCGAAATGGGGCTAGAGACAAAGCAAGAATTGAACAATAAATGTAATAAACTTACTGGAGACATGTAGAAGCGTTCACGGTATTCACATAGTCCTCCTGAAAACAAAATGGTATTAACAACCACAACATCACAAAAGTGAACTCATTGCAATTTAACAAATAGAAATAGGTACTAGGTACGTAGTGTGAGGACTTACTTGGTCGAGAACCAGTTCAATGCATTCCCAAAACGGTAGCGAATTACTCAGTGTGTAGAGGAAATACGTCACGGTCATGGCCAGGTAAATGACGGAGTAAATAGAGCCAAGGAATGATATGAACAATCGCATGTAGCCCACGCCTGAAACACAGAAAGTGTCAATACACAAATATATTACATCATCATCATCGTCAACCCTAAACCAAAACAATTTATTGAACTGGACTACGGGTATCTTCTACATAAGAAGGGGTTGCCATAACATCTATAAATAAGTTGGGTTGGTAAATAAGTTGCAAATCACATTTTAAAAGGTTCAGATTCATCAGATAACGTTGCTTCATGATCGGGTCTAACAACACCCGCGAGAAGACAAGAGGTGGTGCCTGCCGTCACCTCAACCCAAATACAAACATTTTTGGCGCATACAATCAATAAAATTACAAAAAGTAAACCAGGACATTACAATAAATAAGTTAATTTCTAGTACATTACCTAATAACCTATAATACGTACTGTTTTTATTACTATGACCAATTTCGTTTTATTGCTATATAAATAAGTGTCATGATTTTCTCGAAATCACATCCAATTTATGACCTAAACGTTAATATAAAAATTAAGGTACTCATAATCAACACAAAATGCACTGATTATCAATTTCAGGAAATATCCGACTATCAAAATTATATCTAGACTAATAAATAAAATTGGAGGGTATGTATGTTGAAATAACCGCTTTTTACTACATACATGCATATGTATATGTACTAAGCTACTGCTTAGTACATTAGCATGTATGTGTACTTAGCCTAAGTTAAAAGTGTTGGTCTGAAAAATTAGGGGTATTTTGGTCCAACAATGAATTTGTTGCAAATTGATTTTGTACTTGGGTTGGGAACATCATTATGTTCCTTGGGAATAAGTTAGATGTTGAGTATTTTACGTAAAGTATAATCAGAATCACGAATGAAGACTGATATGTCATCAGAATGTAACAATACTGCAAGAATTGGAGGCATTTTGTGCACCGCTCTGTAATAATGGGACAAGGAGCTATTTCAAACTATACACAGACAAGTTATGTTGTGCCTATTTCAGTATTTGTAAACAGACATGTCTATTATTAAATACCGTGGTTACAATTTAACAATAAATTACAACGAGCCATGAATTCATATTGGAATTCTAAGGCTTCAATAGTGCATTGCCTGCTATTGTCTCATAATTAACCGCCGAAATAGCTCGTAATAAATTGTAAAGAGGTATACTACAGTAATGATGAACTGAAGACTCAATCCACTCCCTGCAAGGCTGGCAACCCACCACCTCTGGTGCTACCTAGGGGTGTCCATGATTATTTTCCATTAGAAGAATAGTCTGCTCATTAGCCTCTCTAACAAGCAGATATATTCCATTCTAAAGCTATTCTTCAATTCCTTACCTCTAAAAAAAGGAACAGCCCTCCACACTCCCACGGCATCTTGCTGGCTTAGTTGTCCCACTGCTAGCTGCAGCAACGCCAGCGGCAGCGCCACGACCAACAATGACAGAGTGACTGCAAGTCCGTACTGCAGCCCTCCATGGATGAAGGCTTCCCGAGGAGCTCTCCACGTGGCGTGGAAGCTCACAGCTACGGCTGCGGTGCACGCGTGAGCCCTGAGCAGTGGCCAGCTTATCCATTCCTGGGGATATCAGTTCATTTTGCAATGTTTGTTGATTTATATTAGTATTTCGTTCGTGACATCGCGCTCGGTTCTCGATTTTTTCGTTTTCATTTTTGGAGGTTTTTTTGCAAATGCTCCGGATGCTTGCACTTTGAGAGGGAAAGTGTCGAGGTCATGCACATTACAAAGATGACGAATGAACTCACCGACATTGTATGCTTACATTACGTCCCGCACCGACCGTTTAAACCAAATACTTTGTCAATGAAACTGACGTCGCACCGGCAGCCCCGCTAGCGCTCACTACACTAGCCGACCATTGTAGGCTCTCCCCCCATAGGTTAAGGACTAAACTAACTCTTTCGAGGATATAGATAATAGAGATGAGATTTTCCGGAACTTGGTGTACCTATTGTTTTCAACAGTTCCGAAGAACGACGAACAAACAATTGTTTATTTCTTTATATATAAACAGGTAGAGAATTTAGCAATAACATTAGGAGCGAAGTATGAGTGTTCAAACAACTGTTATGCTTTACTATTCAAACAATATTTCTGATGGGCCAATCCCATAGAGAGGACTTTCTTTGGTATCAGTTACGCAAACAAAGACTTTATTAAATTGGAATATGGGTAGTTTCACAATGTATTATGTTGATGAAAAGTTCAATTTGCAAATAAGATCTATACTAATAGGTTTCGTCCTGTCTCGATTATTCGAATAGCGTATTATACGAATCTGGTTAGTTGTCGGTGATAATGGACGATGTGATGGTAACTTCATAGCAATACCCACACAATGTTTAGCACATTACGGGACATTTAGAGCTATGCCTGTGAATCCCATAAGGGAATGAATCTATTGTCATAACACACGATCAATTAATCTACACTCCGTGCCAATGCTAAGAACTACAAATCCTAAACCTGATAACACTTTGTTTGATTCCCAGACACTATTTCTCACCAATCGCTGTTGGTATTTATTATACGTACTTATATCACAATATGCAATTTGTTACAAAACTCCAAATGTTCGTTTATGTAACATCCTCACCAAGCCGATGACACTGCACGCTGTGCCTAAATATCGTTTGTTTAAATCTCACTGAGCATTGGCTAAAGCAGACAAAAGTTTACTAAATAGACTATTTCCCATTGTATAAACGAGATTATGATGACACATAAAACTATTTGTGGAATTTTAAGTAACTCATTTGAAGTCAAAGCATTTATTTTATTTAATCCGTAATTAGGCACTATTGAAACATCAAATTGAATTGTCTGTCAGTAAAGGTGCTCGTTCCAATGTGTAGTTTCGAATGGAATTATTAATAATATACATATAGTGGGTAGCTAGTAAGTAAATGCATAATTACAAAGCTTAATTTAACACTTTTCGTATTAAAATCCTCCATCAGAATTTACACTTTGGGATGAGCAAATAGCTTCCTTAATTTATTTTTGGTTTAATGTTCCTGGTCTAGATTGAAATAAATTATTTTAACTTTTACATAAATCCATAACTGGTAGCTAAAGTAACTTTGAAAATATAAGTTAAAATAGTAGCACTTAGTTCGCAACAACATCCAATTGAAAACGTGCAACAATAAAAAAATAAAACAAAAAAAATATAAATAAGTAAAACCAAATGTATCTTCGCTTTTGTTTTTGTAACATTATTTCAAAAACAGAAACACATAAGATCATCATCCTGCATGAATTTTCAAAAATAATAATCTCAACCAAAGTCGAAGATAAAATTACAACAAAAATTGATAAAAACCGTTCAATGTTAAAAATAACTGATAGCTTTTAGTAAAATATTTCGTCAGCTTAATACTAACAGGTAACTTGGCAACGCGAAAACAAAACAAAACAATAATAAATGGGACGTACCTTCAGTTTGTAAGAATCGACCATCTCCGACCGATTGCGTCCCGTCAATCCGCTAGGAGCACATACCACTGGGGTCTCACACCAACACTGCCGTGGACATAATAGCACTGCACCAGAAATTGAAAGATTTAGCAACGTTCTAGATAACCGCGAGATAAAACGGCATATCTGAAACTATTGGGCGACACAATCGATCTGTGAAGGCGGCTTATCACCAACGCAGTTACTCTCAAGTGTCCCGCGTTATCACGGAGTAAGCAAGATACTAGGGCCGCGACTTAGTTGGTGACTCACACCGCGCTATTTAGAAAGTAAATAATAGATATTTATGTTTTTATTTTGTCATACAATGCTGGTACTTTATTGTTTATCAACATGCTGCTGTGACTCCTGCACGGGTCATGGAGGGTAACGTTAGTTTAGCTAAACATTGCAGTCGTTTGCCCAACGATGACATCGTGAGACTATGCTTTGTTTGCAGTTCAGACTATTCATTTTCCGATGTGACCTCTGGTTTGATTAAATACATTTTAAACACCATTTTTTACGTTATACCTACAACGTATAATTATAAATATTACTCGTACTTTTCTTCAACAGGTTTGCTTCACAGGAAACTGTCTGTGCACGACTGAAGAAAAGTTAGTACTTTTTTTACTTATAACATAACGTCATGTTAAATTACTTGTTAACTAATGTGGTTCTAAATAGCAAAAGTGTAAATGAACTTCTGTAAAAAAACTTTGTTTGATCTATGAGTAATTAATAACATAAATTTTATTATTGTTTTTTCTTACAGAGTAAGATATTATTAGCTCATGCTGAACGAGTGTCCGGGCAAGCGCGGAGATGACAGGCAAGCACACCTTCCCTTGCACATCTTCCCTCCACAAACACTAACCCTGTATATTCAGATCAAAACAACTCTAATCAGTCTAATCGAAATAAAAATCGCTACAACTGACTTTAATCTCCACAACCTTTTGGACGGCTAGCGTTGTTTTTGGCGTTATTCATATTATTATCTTTATTTATGCATTCTTGTTTAAACTATTTATTCATATTATTATCTTTATTTGACGATGCTAAAACCAGAGTGATCTAGGGCACAAAAATATGTTTCTGAGAAAATTGAGGAAATGCGTTAAGCGTTATTGTTGGAAACGTATGAGCTGTATATTAAATTTTTTCAATTTAATATACTTAGATCACTCTGGTTTTAGCGTCGTCATTTATGCATTCTTGTTTAAACTATTTTTAAATATTTAACTGTAAAATAACATTTTTAAATATAAAAGCACCTGCAACTAAAGAAATCCAAGCTACCGGTTGCGATACTAAACCCTGGCTCAAGAGAGAGGAATCTTTGCTTTCTGCATCAGGCCCTTGACCCTACCATCTAACGTTAGCCTACTCAGGTGTTACTGGAGGCTTTTGGCAATAAGGCCATTGGCAGATACGACTATCAGCAAGCATGATTGCTGAATCTACATCCAGCATGTCTACAATCTCATGAGCCAAATCAAGATATTTACTGGCTTTATCTTTTTCAGCTTTCACGAGATTCGCGTCATGTGGGATTGTTATATCCATTGTCATTGTGCGACGGCTGGGTCGATCTATCACCACAATTTCAGGTTTATTAGCAACAATTGTCCTCTCTGTGATGATATTTCGATCCCAATACAGTGTGACATCTCCATTTTCAAGAACTGGGTCAGGCAGATACTTATAGTACGGCACTTCAGATTCAACAAGTTAGTATTTGATGAATAATCCTGTAGTAGTATTTCGATGCAAGTTGTTGATGAATAATCCTGGCTACAAGATTGTGTCTATGCAAATAGTCTTCGTTAGCTAAGTGAGAACAACCTGATTTTTTTTTGTCGGATGGATTCCCCGGGGCTTTGGTATGGCCGCTAATGCAGCTGTACTATCCTTTATAATACACCTTACTTTGCCCCACCTCCTTGCGATCCTTAGTGCTTAGTATTATATGCTCTGTCCAGTCCTCGTTAGTCAGAGAGCAGAGTAAGGCCTTCGTCCACTGCGACAACATCTCGATGCACACCCACTACCATTACCTAAAATTTAATTGGAGATCGCACACGTCATTATTTTGTAGGATTGTGGCATTTAAAAAGCCTGGCCCCCCTCATTTACTTGGATTGTATAGTCTCATTACCATGGATGATGCATATGGTGTTCAGTGAGCATTGAACGGACTTTTCTGTCCAGCGTGTCCAGTTCCGTACTTGAGAATGCTAAAAAAGTACATCATTATCCGTTGTAGGCACGCACCTTGTTACCACAGACTATTGAGAACTCCCCAACCTCCCCAGTTCTGGATGCTGTAAAGGAGAACTTCTGTAGACGCCTAATGCTCCATATAGAAAAATTTGGACTATGATCATACACGTAGGTATATCAACGTCAGAGAAATACAACAAAAAGATGAAAGTTTTAATTAATGTACCTAAAATATTATAAAAAATCACGAGTCTGACATTAATCGTAACGAAGCGCTAATAATATGACTAGATATCGATGTAATATACTGGCTGATGGCTGTCAACACACGGATCATGTGGGATCGCTTTCTTTCTTCCACCATACAGCCCTGCTCGTTGCTGAGTCCCCGACGCACATGGTAGGTCGCCGACCGCAGCGCTGCGCCACACATCGGTGCGTACAAGTACCACCACCACCTTTACTGTACCACCTTTGGACATTCCACCCCAATCAAATCCAACGCCTTCAGCGGTCTCGGTGACAACTTTTTTGTATCCTGTATTCATAATTAGAACGTTGACATCGTATCCAACCGCGCTCGCTTCCTGTCCCCTGACCGCCGTCAAGTCCATTGCGCTAAACTTCGCATACTGCTGCAGCGATATCATTTCGGTGCTCAGTATGCCATTGTCGTTCTCGATGAATACTTGCTCAGTTGCTCACCAACAATTAGCCCTCTAAAGGCTTTGTGATGACTTCATATTTCAAACGTTCTCTCACTAGATGAATTACTGGCGGGAGTGCCACTATCTAGACGATGAAGACTATGCCGGTCACCAAGAGCTCACCCTCACAATGCTTGTATTTAATCCCAGGATGATTGATTCCATATCGCTCCAAGAACCCTGCAGTGCGCAGGCCTCAGAGTCCATGTGGTAGTCAGCTCTGACGCAGTACAGAGAGTGAGGTTACCTCGAGACCGACAGAGTGTTCTCACGTTCGTGGGCATGATCTCTACCTTTACTACATACAGCAACTCATTCGCTAGAGCCTCCCGACTCCTATGATGCTTAGAATGTACTATATGTTCTTTCAGCTCAGGAAATAATAATACTAGTTGTACACATAAATTACAATAATTCAATGTTTTGAAATTGCTGATTGGCCAACTACATTGTTCTACGTTAACATTTTCATTTATGGCATTGTTGCCATCGTATTGTGTGTTTTGTTTCAATATTTTCTAAGATTCAAATTTATTTGTACAGCACGCTTTTACAACACGGTCGTAAATGTTTGCCAGTACCAACAAATCTGTGAGTCTTCCGGCGAAATGTATAGCGTCGTGTACATATTGTTCTCTTACATTTTGCTACAAGTTGGTTGCGGCCGGTTAGGTCTAAATATTATCAAGAATGCTATCGCTAAAGAAGATGAGTATCCGTTCATTGTGAGATTGGAAAGAAGAATATTGATAACATATAATAATATTTTTTTGGCAGAAAACAACATACATATCTGCACGTGCACCGCCCTCAGCCGCTCATTGTTGCTGACGGCCGGCCACTGCCTCAACAGCGTAGGATTCTTGAGAAACATTACAGATGGTCTGGTTGCAGAAACAGTCGTACGATACGGCGCTGGGGGCGGTAAAATGGCAAAAGTGGTATCAGTTATCCACCATCCAAGCTTCTATGTCCCTCAATTGGAATTTCGAAGCAATATAGGGTTAGTGAGAACTGAGCTAATCGAACTGAAGCTATTCGCAAAGCTGAGTGCAATAGATATGGACGGTATAGGGAATCAGTTGATCACTATAGCTGGATACAAAGCTACCAATAAGTCGGTGAGACTAGGAAAAGACAGAGTGCTTAAGGCGTCGCGGCTCCAGTTACTGAGAGTGGTTGTGAAGACGAGGGACATCCAGCCTACGTCGACATACCCGATGGCATGCAAGGCGGTGCATTGCTTGCCGACGTCTACCACATGTGACGGGGACTCTGGCGGACCACTCCTGCACCCATCAGGCGTAGTGGGCATCAGCACTGCTAGTTTAGAATACATCAAAGGTTGCTCTGAAGTAAACAAAACTGCATCGATCAGTATGGAGGAAACCATTACTCTAACGAAGCCACATATAAAATGGATTAGTGACAATATACGGCGTGACGACCAGCTCCCAGACATGGCATTGTTGTATAATATCTCGCAGTCAATTCATACGTAGACTGTGCAGTGTTTCAGAAATAACATTAATAATCGACATCGGCCAACACGCACTTCCTTCATTTTATAAGTCAATAACCAACTGTGTAATAAAAAATTTAGTATTTTATATTTTTGCAAATAAAATAGTTTCAAATAAAATACTCAATGTACGAATAAGTATTATTTACACAGCGCATTACTTCGGAACAATTGCATTAAAAGTTTGTTGTGTTCATTATTATCTTAACAAGGTTTATGTGAAACACTAATAAGACTGTAACCACCGTAAGTACCTACTCACAGTCGTGTAATGGTTACTTAACCTGGTCCTTAGCAATTGTTTTCGATACAAAATCGTTAATGAGGAATAGTTTAACTACAAAATGTTTCGGAGTACGGCAGTAAGAATAAAGAAGAAAGGTATACCGGGAAACTCAAATACGTGTGGCGACATCTATTACAATGTAAAAAAGTAGTTGATACGATAGCGACACCTATTGCCACATACGGAAATAGAAGTGTAACGATATCATGTACCAGACACATATTGTCCGCAACACACCAAGAGATGGCGCTCTTCACATAATCCACCACCAAGAGACGCTGCCAGCATCCTTTTGTCGCCACTTCACATGCAAAGTTAAGAGCCCGCCAGGTACGAACTACTGACGGGATGGGAAGAAGCTCTCAAACGAGACAACTTTACTATTTTATAAAAATCATTGAATATAGACCACATCGACACCAGCAATTTATACTGCGCTAACTCAAAAAGCGTACTTTACAGTAGAGGCGTTTAAAGGGAAAAACGTGATAACTTTTACATTAATTAAGATACTTTTTTGAAATTTGGTATGCTTAATATTTAATTTATTCATTGTAATATCTCATATTTATATTTTCTTTATTATTTCTATTTTTTGATTTAACGCAAGTTAGCCGTATATAAACGTAATTCATCAAAAAAAAATACATCTTATACACGTCTAACTTATGTTAGCGTAGTGTAGTACGGGATGTCGTAGGGCATGATCAATCATCTGATGCATATTTCAATATTTTATAAAGAACATGTACTTACTCACAAAAATAATAGTCAACGTACCATTAATAAACTAATTAATACGTTAACACATAAGTATTTACTATGTAAAAGTCGCTAAGTCGTTCATTTTACAGACGAACAAGTATACACACGAACGCACTAAACTACGCTAACTATGAGTTAGTGCAGTGTTGCACGAACTTTGACCAAAGTGATCCCCGCGCACACTCCGCTAATAATAGTTGGCGTAATATAAATCGAGTGATTTCAAAAAGTACCTTTACTTAGCGTTTTATAAGATTTGTAACTTTCTTATTTTTGCATATTTCTTCTCAATTTTTTTATGACGTATGTAAACACACATTTTAAGCAACTTGGCATAAAAAAAGTTTTTTCCAAATTTCGAGTTAGCGTAGTATAAATTGCTGGTGTCGACATATATAGAATATTTAATAATTTTCATTGTTATTATATTAAAATGACTAGTATTATAATACCGAAATAAAACACAAAACCAGGGTTTTAAGCTTTATTGTAAAATAATCATCTTATCAACACTAAATTCATTAACTACATGAAAAGTTGGATCTAACGTGCAATTATTGATAACACATAATAATATTTTCTTGTGTATACTGCCAATTAAAGTACAACTTTATAATTATACATCAATATTTTTCATGTGATGATCTCAATGAGTATTCAAGTTAAACTAATTGTTGTAGAAAATGCGGGATCGAGAATCGTCACAGGAGGAAATAGAGCTTTGTACCAGAGATAGAAAGACAACAGATAGGAGCCTCCATGGTTCGTGTAATTATACTTTAAGACTTACATGTTCATTCATATCCCTTTAATTTATTCGTTGACTGCGTGTCATCAGGTAACATATCACAATGACGTCCACAATTTCAAATAAACATAAATCATTACAAGTGTGTAGGAAACAAGACGCTACTTTTAAACGTTTCACCTAAACAAGTCATTAAAATTAAATTAAGTACGATATAACATTGTAAACTCATCATCAAAAAGAGATTCGATAGTATCTATCTAGTAAATAATAAATAGTTTCATTTAAATTATATTCTTACGATTATTTGACTAAGGTTGATAATACAATCATTATATTATGTTCTTTACCAAGTTCTCCATTCGCTTTTACATTACCGCAGTATTTAAAATACTTTAGGGCCGGAACGCAGTGGCCCGAGCGACGTGGTAGAGGAATTGTCCTGCCAGCGACCTCCGTCTCACTCCTTCAATATATTGAACACCTTGTACTTTACAAATTCGTCCCCAATAAACATTTTCATCATCATCGTTCGAAATTCCACTATCAAGTCTTCAAATGCAGTCTTATACTAAAATTATTTTCGTTATAACATTTAACCAATTCGCTCCAAACTGAAGAACTGAGAGTGTGACGAGAGACTTGTATTGTGCATACTAGTGAAGTAAGCCGCGGGGAGTGTTGCATGCGGAGGAGCGTACACCTACTAACATCCATGTAACGACTGAAACTTTATCTTGTAAACTATGTGCCGAGTGGAGTTTACATACGCGTATATAACTGTTAACTTTTGAAATCCCGACCGTGATTACATGCATGTGCATGCGAGAGAGTTACGTGATTCAACATATTGGCGAACGATATTATTATTGATTTATTGACAGCTCCAAGTTGCGTAATAAGCTCCACTCGGCACTCCACCTTAATATTAGCAATTCGATTATTTGTACAACAACAATAAAACTCTGCTATTCCTACGACATCAATGTATGTAATAATGATTAAATAAATATAGAATATATTTGAGTATAAATCGCAGTTTTCAATAAAGTAACTATTAACGAGAAAAATATATCAGCTTCACAACATAGGTTCTATACTATTTAGGATCATGAGTTAGACCGTGCGCAGTACACGCGCGTTGCTGTGGGATATACTATGTATCAGTATATAGTGGGCATCCACGCAAGCAGCAGGGGGAGCATATAAAACTATCACAATATTACACATCTTAAAACCCATTTAGAAACAAGCCTAGTATAAATAAATTCCTTATTTCATATAAATATCACGCAAATTAGTTCAAGCATTCCCGAAGCGAGTATTCGTCAGCATTTGGACCGAGGCAAACGAGTTGGTAATAAAACTGCATACAATATTATACAGCATTACGGTCTTAAACTAAGTTTATCTACTTATAACAGCCAGAATACTGACTCGTAATACGTCAGTCTAAGGATAGATACAGACACCCTACAGATATGGACTAGAGTACGGAGTAGGTCGGCAACACATCGTAACTCACAACAACATATCGGACACGTAGATACTCGTCAAACACGACAACCAACTATTGAGCTAACGTTTATAGAAAACATTCATTAAAATCAGAACTTTATTCTTATTACTGTAAAGTTTATAATAGACACATAACCAGAGATAAAATTACACACATCTTTACGGCAGACGACACTGAGACGATTGAGTGGGATCAATACACAACAAACAAATTAACATATAAATCATAAATCCAGTAATATTCTACTACATAATACTTTATTAATACCAATGTATTAGCCAGATCCTTCAATAAAATTGTGAGTCAATCCAGAGTAGTGTGATTAATTTAATTCACATTAGTTCGTCATATTCGGTAAGTGTCTCGTAATGTTTATGTATTGTCCGGTAAGTATCATGCGCAACTCTTGTGCAAGTTTGCGCAAATTTAGTTTAACCAATGAACTGTCTCAAGTATTGGAATAGTCCTCAATGCCTAGCGTTCCTGGGTCAAGTAGTTTACAACGTAATGCCGTATTTTATTTACTTAGATCTTATTAAGTGAGTTATGATAAAACATTTGATTTAGCGGTGATGTCGTAACACTGTGTTACCGAAAGTTAATGCAAATGTATTAGTATATTTATATGTATATCCGGGAAGTTCGAGAGTCTTTATAGTTTTATATTATTTTGATATAGTTTAGTGGAATTTCTTTACACTCAACAACACACGGCAGATGTTACACCAGAATTCTGAGATCGTTGCAATGCGGCACGTGTGTTAAAATGTTTATTGGCCAAGGCGAATGGTTCCTGGTACCCTATGCTCGCCAATGGCACACTCCCTTGTTCAGAAACCTTGAGCATGCCTACAGACTCCGCAGCCGAGCGCGAACTCCTCGCCGGTGGGGGGATGTTGCACGTGCAGGGGACACTCGTCCGACGAGCCTGGTAGTTGCTCGCCTTTGGGACCTACGACAATACAAATATTATCAATTTTATTTGGCAACCACTTCATAAACTGGAATTTAAAAAAACACCTATTTTTAGGTTAACCCTTCTGCAACAGTAGTACAAACGATAAATTAACTAAAATCACTTGTTCTACCTAGCGTCACTTTAATATATTTTCTTCGAAATAGTTCTTTCGAACCTATAAAGAATGAATGGTCAACATTGTTTAGTCTGTTATTTATGATTTAGAAAGTATTTTAGAACGCAATAAATTAAATTGTTATAGGCAAAGGTTCAAAGAGGCTAGAAGAAAATTGTGTTCAAAATAGTGTCTTTTTGAGATTTCAAATAAATTTTCCCGTATTTCGACAGTATTTTGTACTTACCAGCGGGACATTGCGGCAGCAGGTGCTTTGGAATGCTGGTGACACGCTGGAAGTCATCGTGGCACGCGTTGCAGAAATGTGATGTGCCGAAACAGAAGAATACAGCCACCTGCACATATTACACCGGTAATGGAACAAACATGTCTCGACAACATGAGGCCCAATAATTGGGACCGACAAAATATCTTCTAGTATAATCCTCTAGTAACTGCTTACAATCAGCATCAGCAGGCCATTATTTAGTGTAAGATTACTCACCGAGCAGCAGTATCGGCACTTGTACTCCAGGAAGTCGGCGCCATGTTTGGGGCAGGTCCTGGCGCCAGCGACGTCGCTGCACGCTCCGCAGACCAGCTCGTTGGGCTCCCACCAGCCACTCGTTTCAGCCTCGCAGCGAGCCAGACCACCGAAGTAAGCCTGGGTCCAGAAAATACGACATTTATTTATGCAATATTTTAGAACAAAGCAATAAACAATCAAATAAAGACCGATTACAAATTCAAAGGAAAATTTTGTTGTTATTCACATATTCCAGCATACTGAATGTCTGAATAATTTGGCTAGATGGAGTCGCTAGCAAAACTTTAGAGGACCTACCTTCCCACATTTATGACACACGTAGTAGGCATATCTCTCCATGGCGTAGGTGGCGGGGTCGGGCAGGACCTTGCCCTTGGCCTGGCCGGGCAGCGCGCAGCCCTCGTACTCGAGCCGCATCAGAGCCTTGCGCTTTACTTCGTCGTAGAGCTGTCTGATGGGGGCCAGGAGCTCTTCCAGGGTCCAGTGGTTCATGTCTTCCTATAATGGCCAAAGTCAAATATGAATGGGCTGTTCATGTAAAACTATGTATTTTTCAATCATTATACTTTCAGAAAAGTGTTGTCAGATAGAATCTCTTCTCATTTTATAATTTCTCGCTTTTGTAATACCGTGGCTCCCCCTGTCCTGTCAGTCAGACAACTGACATTGTCAACATGACAACTAGTGCAGCCACTGATGTTGCTTAGATTCGTTCACTTTAATTGATTTTCATCGTGTAACAGTGTATACAATACATTAAAGTGGTATGTAGTATATGTCACAATAAAATCAGGGATTTCACGAAATTCCGGCCGGTGTCAAATGTAATTATTTCTTACGTGGCTTGTATCCTAAAAGTATCTAGTGATTAGTGAACTGCCATGTCGCTAAACTAAATCTAGTGAAATGCCAGAAAATAGTCGATTTAAAATTAAATGACTTTTGAATTTGTATATGCAAAGGAAATGTGTCTCAAAGCTTTTAGCTAGATTTAGGAGAACTTAGGTATGTCTAACGACAATCTTTCTAACGAAAGATTGGACTTTTTTCTAATACATTTAATTCGATTAGGTTTTTTGTGTAAGTGAACTCTTTTCAGAAATTTCACTAAATGATATTTTTCTAGATCTACCAAAATTGAAAAAAAAAGAATACTCAACTTCTGCCGGGATTGCATGATATCCCTAAGAATGCAACATCACGACAATAATATGCGGTAACAACAAGGCACTTACCTTGCAAATCGGGCACTGTGAGAATGAGAAGGTAATCCTGGGGCCTATCCATTTGTTGGCCAGGACCTTCCTGCAGCAATGCAGGTGGAAAACGTGGCCACATTTCAACTATAAATAAATAAAAACATATCTTGTACCCATTGTGTCGCTTGAAGAAGTTAATCATGTTCTGTTACAAGTAGCCACAGGATGGGTTTATCATAAATGTATTACCATTAATAAAATACGTTAATGTGAAAAAATATTTATTAAAAACATATAAAGACAAACGACAACAATTTATTTTCGTGTGGAAGTAGCCCAGTTTAGTTACAAAAACGGTCAAACGTACAAATAGTTTCGTTCTCACATATTATCTGCAATCGTCTGGCTCTGGCTCTGGGTCTGTCCTAAGTATATGACTGGTTATCCAAGTGAGGTACGGACTTAATGGCAACAGATGTCCAACAGTGGTGCTGGCCGAGACGGTGGTTTGAAGACAATGCACGTTGGTATTCTTCCCGATGATGCCAATAACTCCAAAGAAGGTGATGAGCGGCCCGCCCGCGTCCCCCTTGCACAGCACGGCGCGCTCCGTCTTGCAGCGCGCCGCCACACAGATGGCCGGGTACATCTCGTGGTCTTGCGGACATTCCACGACCAGCACGTGCAATGCTTGCAACAGTCTGAGGTCCGCCCTGAGCTGACTTGTACCATAACCTAGAATTTTCGATTGGTATCCTACCAAAGAAGTAAAGTCTCCGCTGCCAATCTTGCCGTACTCTTGGAGCGGGATCTGCTCAGTGTGCAGCAAGGCGATGTCGTTTTTTACGTGAATGTTCTCATTGACAGACACGTCCCTGTACCCCGAGTGTTTGTGCATCTCCACTATGTCGTACGCCGTGGTCTCGGGCTCACGGTCAGGACATGGCTTTTTCTTGAACGGTTTTGGCCTTGTTACGTGTGTATATAGGACTGTTTCTGCTAATGTTGCCGGAGTAGGTGCTGCAGTAGTTGCTGGTGTCGGTACCGGTGCAATGTCTTCCGGTTGTCCCTCTGGCCCCTGCCTCGTTCCCGTGTAGGAATTAACCCGAACTACGGCCTTTCTTGGAATTCTGCTGCCTTTCTGTGTGAGGTCCTCCAGCTCCACCACACAGTGCGCAGCCGTCAGCGTCCAGAACTCGGACAGCACGACGCCCGTACACACGTGCACATCCTGGACCTGGTGTTTGTAGTGCTTCCGCTTCGACGCGACTATAGCCTCGACTCTAGCCACGAAGCGGTAGTCGGTATGACTGACATTCGTGCCTCCCAAGATCCGCAGGTCGGACAGCGCCTGCTCCGGTACAAACAGCAGCAACAGTACTAGTAACATCATGAAGGTACAGCAGTGTGTCGTTGTTCTACAGATGTAACACAGAACACGTTTGGTCAGTTCTTGCAATACACGAGTGCACGTTATTATACGTATTTCTAAACAGTGCTGCAGCGAGCCAATATACCAGTAGAGCAGGCTTTAGCCAATATACTCAAGTTAACGTATTCCATTCATACAAGGATAAAATCTTTCGGAAGACCAAAGGTAACAGCAAAAAAGAAACAAAAACAATTATGTAAATTATGAAAAAACTATTATATCAGTGTTTGCTGGTAAATTAAATAAGACTTTTAAAAATCTAATTAATTCACACTGATTTAAATAAAACGCACTACTTAATTTTGCACTCAATACTGTGCTTGCGCATCTGTCGTTGTATGACACGTGTCGTAGAACATTATAGAAATGCGTATTTACACAATAATGGATGGAACAGCACTCGCGTTTTGCAAGAACTAAACGTAAGTACTATCTCGAAGTACACCGAGCTAGGTGTAACTTCTGAAAGTAGTTCACACAATAAGTGTTATGTAGCCGTGGTTTCGATTTGACGGCAGCACCCGCCTCCCATAAAACAACGCTAATATCAATAAAATATATGCGTTACTGATACTGATAAAAGCATGTAATGTATAGCTTTTTTTATGCGTTGTGTAACATCAAGTATTTCTCTAGTTAGACGATTTATTTTTAGAAAAGTTAAAAAGCATTCGTGTTTTAACTTCTCATAATTTATTTACAAAGACGTCACGTTAAAACATAGCTTTATGTAAGATCATAAAGCAGGCTTCCAAAGACAATATACAACTGACCTAAAATACACGTATTTTTATTATTATACAATTTTATAATTGTTTATGTGAAATCTGAATATACATATGCTTGCAATAAGTTACTAAATCAATACGAAACATTTGAAATAATCATTACCTGAATGGCGGGGGCAGCTTGCAAGGGATCTGTGAAACAGATCATGCACATGTCATCCGCATCCTGGCGCAGTGGCACAGCGTCCGTGGCGCCTGCGCAGCCGAACAGGCACGGCAGACACGTCCGTTCTGAACGGACGCCGCCGCACAAGTGGTTGCAGGGCAGCACGCGGCTGCACGCCTCCTTGCCGTGGTCCTGGACAAGCACACACTCGTGTAACACGCAATGGACGGCAGGCATATTCCTACGCCGTTTAGACTATCAATACCTTTTTGTACAGTCTTTTTGTAGACAAAGCATACAAATGCACTGGAACTCTAACGTAAACCCTGACATTTACCTGGCATTGCTGGTCAGCACAGACGTTGCCGATGGCTAGCAGCCCCGAGTTGCCCCGGGTGCCACAGAAGCGGCAAGTGCCCGCGAGGCCGGGCGGCCCGGGCAGTATTGCAGCGCCCTCTCCCGCGCCATTGTCACAAACTCCACTCTCCATTCCCCTAAACTCTGCCAACCCTTTGAACGTTCGGCGGTCGACCAACAGAAGTAGCCAGAACAGCTTGGCTCGACCACAACCCTCGTGAATGTCTATACGAATGGCACTCTCTTCCTCTTTGCATATCTGTAAAGATGATTAGGAAATTATTGTTTATTTTTAATTATTGTTTATATTACAAAATGGCGCTCTAGTTAGAATAGTCATAATATTTTTAAAATCTTCCCGCCTTGAGTGAGGTGAGTTTGATGTTATTGTACTCACCGAATAAACAAAGCGGATAAACCACAATACGAGTTACACTTCAGTGTAATAAATAATGAAAAATGGTTGTTGTTACACACTATCGTCTTACAAACTTTTAATCTCGCAACATACTTTTAAGTCGCTGTAATGCAGTGCTTTATACAAGCCGCCTACGACATATTATTATTTAATATAAGTTTGTAATGTTTAGGTGTGGTGTGTTACGTAGCATAAAAACTAAGATTTAATAAGTTGCCTTGTAATAATGTGACCTAAACTGACCTGTCGGTGATGGGTCCGCGCTGCCCTGTTGAGATGCAAGAAGCGGTCGCACTCGGCACACAGCGGGCCGCAAGTCCGGCACTCGATGACGGCGGCGGTGGTCCCGTCGTCGTGGTTGGAACACAGCGGCCGCCCGTCCGACTCGCCGCGGCGAGACTCCCGCCCGTCGCCAGAGCTGTTAATCCTGTAATTAAACATTAGCAAATTGATTACAAACATAGATAAATATATACACACTGGCAGTCAATAGATATTACAATATAAGCGTCCTCATATCAATTTTCATATCATGTGTACCAAAGGTTATCAAACTCAGAAATGTTTTAAAAAGCCTATGAGGTAAACCCTAGACACTCACATTTCGACATGAGACTGCTCACACACGCAGAGCGCAGCTAGGGCGACCCACACTGTGGGCGCCGCGATGCACCGCGTCGGTCTCCGATCTGCCTCGGAGAGCTGCGCCACTTGCGACACGTACGTAGCTAGAGCGTTGCGCGTGTCCAGGCCCCAAGCTGGCGATACTTTATCCTGGAATGATAAACGGATTCAATACGGCTGAGTCAAGTCGTTTCGATAATTATTCGGTACTATACATTATTCAATACTAGCTAGCTTTAATGTAATCGACAGGTTGTCTATGGGCATTATCTACTTCTTTATTAGCAGATACAAAATAGTAGCATAGAACTTACCTCAGCCATATCGGAGAGTAGCTTGGCGACTAGATGCGCATGTTTCTTGGTGGTCTCGCCTCTCATGAACCAGGTGGCAGGGGACGCCTGTCCCACACTGCTGCCCATCATCACTGAAGCTGGAGTGGCTCCGCTGGTGCCTTTCACCTTTACTTGGACTGTGATCGCCTTGCCCAAGTAGCATACTAGATGATCTAAAAGGGTTACCCTGAAAAAGACAGTTTCGGTGAGTGTGTATTACGTCACCAACTTGCTGAAACTGTCAAATCTGTAGTCCTCTACGAGCAAAATTAATAAACGATTTGAATTAAAGAAGAATACTTTTGACAAAAACTATACACAACTAATGTCAAACATCGGTGTGATTCCAAAGATTCAAGATTTGATTGAAGTTGATTTAATATCGGAAAAAATAATGTCGGCCGTCAGTGAGCATATCCATTAGTTAGCATGACAAGTGGTGACATCGCCCATCCCTCATACCTATCGCCCATCCCCAATCCCTATATTATGCCCAAATGCCCAAATCTTCAAATTCCAATCCCCAATAGGCCGTCAACACACTTGTAACTTCACTATCGATGTTGGGGTTATCTATGGGCAGCGATGCATTGCTTATCTTCAGGTGATCTGTCTGCTCGTTTACCACCCTATGTCATAAAAAATCACATATTGTTACCTTGAGTTCATTTCATTGCCGTAATTGACAGCGGCTAACATTTTCTGCGGTGGGATCTCTGTGATCATGCGCCTGAGCAGGGATATAACCTGTAAAAGAAAATAAATATTATGAAAAAGTCGTTGGAATGATTTAATACTGCTTGGTATGATATGTTTCCTGCGGTTTCTATTCTATTTATGCATTATCTGTAGATTACTCGATAGCCAAAGTGAATTCGATGACAGAAGCTAGCGAAACTACAGATACCAGTTGCGACTGACCTGTCGTTGTACTCGCTCACTGCCCGTGTGTAGCAGCGCCAGTAGATCCGCCAGTAGCTCGGTGCGCTGTGCCAGGTGCGCGCGTCCCACCGCGCTGCCGCTCAGTGCTAGCAGCTGAAACAATTTCATGGACTCCTTACTGAAACGTACATTACAGTATTTTTTTATTACGACCTACAATTTTATGAGGGACCCAGGAATAGATTACGTAAATGCGACTCTGATTTTGTAATTTCAATATAATTCTGCGATCAAAGAATCGTAAGGTGTCCTAGAATTCAATTCTGTTATACAATATATTTTACGGAACGCCCTACAAATAATTGATCGGACCAAATGATTAATTGATGTTGATGATGATGTCCATCAATGAAGTTATACTTCTTGTTTGCATATTACTTACATAATCTAGTCAAAATCATATTTATAAATGTAACCAAAATAAGAGGCAGTAAAGAACGTAGGATACTCGCTATTGGGTGTGGAAAGTATTTTTAGTTATTCGGATACAGTCGATTATATATTCAAACAGGTTTGCCCCCTAATGCAAGAGGCTCATGACATAACTGGCGTAAATAAAAAATGTGTTATGTGTAATTGTATACTTCATCCTGAAAAAAAAACCATAACATTGCTAATTCTAAAATATAAAACATTATATTAATGTCAAGCACTAAATATTACATGATTCGGTCAAAGCACATAATGTATAAATGATGACACAAGATGTCGCTGCCGAGCCAGTCTCCAGGTCCCGGGCGCGGGCGGACAGCGACTCCGCGTCGTTACTGAGAAAGTCGAAAATGGCAGCTCGCTCTCAATTTTCGAAACTCTCAGTAACGACGAAAAGCCTGGAATGATGCATGATTGATGGCAAAACGTCGGGCACCTAAAACCTATAAAGAGGTTGCAATGTTAAACATGAGTAGAATAGTGTTATGTAAAATATGATAATGTTTAAGCTGTGCTGGTGACTGTGTTGCATGATGTTCTTACCAGAGAGAGCATTTCGAAGCAGTAGTTGTCCTGCTGGTGAGCTGGTGGTCGTACATGCTGTTCCTCAGGCGGCGCGCGCTCGGCTGCCTCGGCGCAGAGCAGCGCCGTCTCCCAATCATCGCGCACTCGAGCCGCCTCGCAGCCTATAGCTGACACTATATGTGTCATTACCTGCGACAATTGATACCAAGTTTATAACACAAAATAATTTGTTCTATTTCATTAAAAAACGGTACCTCGTAAAAATAGAGTCTGTGGCGACACTGTCTCAGACAAAAACGTTCTAATATTAACCGTGAAACAGTACTCAATCAAACTTACATCACAAAAACAACTTCAACAGACGTTCTAACGTAATATTGAAAACTTTGTGCCGAGGATGAAAATGGCTTTTGGTGTGAACGATTGTGGAAAGGCGCTGAGTCCACCAGAGTAGCTTACAAAAGTAGGCGAGTTAAGAGTGAGTAGCACAATTGAGAACCACTTAAAATTGAGTAGCATTTCAGTATTCAGGAGAACCGCGAAAGTAACAATCTTCTAACGTGTTGTGCCACACCGCACATTCACTTTCATACACCGATATTGGCATTGGTCCATCGTCAAGCATCATCGTCGCTACACCAAGCTTTTTTGGAAATCGACTGGATAACCGCGTATAGAGCACCATTGCCTTTATTTTCCGTATTCACTCTCTTTTTCACGCTCACATCTATGTGTCTATAACTTTTAACACACTCCCAAGTAAACAATCACGTAGACTTGCTCCACACATTCGTATATAAATGTAAGTTCAACAAAAACTACACTGTTCCAAAACTCAAACCCTACACAATCACGATCCAAATACGGACTAAACCGTGCGCACGCGCAAAATTAATCTGATTCAAGTACAAATAAGTTTGGTTGAATACTTTTTAGGGTCAAATCAATCCCCCTAGTGTAATTACTATCTGCTATATACAATACTAAATACTGGTTCCCGATGTAGACGGACAATGGCCGCGTCAATCAAAGGGTCGAGTATTGAAAGAAACCGGTTTTCGCTAAAATAGAAGTACATTTTGGTGGAATTCAATATGAAAAGTTATCAGCGGCCCCTTTTGTGGGCAGTTTACGAGACTAAAGATGAATACATCCATGGTACTCAGCTTTATTTAAAGCGGGTACCTACTGTATTACACTCAATCTGACTAAAACTCAATCTCATTCTAGTTTATATAAGCAAAAAGAAACAAGCAATTCTTTTTATTTATTAATAAAAAACCCACACTGGGATTTTCTCCACACATATCACACCCAGACCCGGAACAACAATCTGTGGACTAAATGTGGAAGAGCCATACTTTGGCACTGCAAGGCCGGCTTGACAGGACTGATACAAAGTTCGCGTTGTGGTAAGTTGTATGAGTAAAGTTACCAGATGCCCAATTACCCCCTTTCCCAATCTTTCCAATCCCCGATTTCCAACAACCCTTAAATTCTCAACCCCCAAAAGGCCTCTGAAGTTTCGGCTGTCCATGTACGGCGACGGTTGCTTACCACCAGGTGATCCGTCTGCTCATTTCCCCCCATCACACCGAAGTAAATGCTATTATGGGCATATAAGTGTAAGCCGCACTAACCTGTCTCTGTAACGAAGTAAGTTTATGTCCTGCGAACAGTATGCCGACCACATGCTCGCGCAGGTCGCTGTCGTCTGCCGCCGCGCCGTCCTCCACGGCGGCCGTCGCTTCAGTTCCCGAGTCGCTGCCGGTACGATCCCATTCCAAGAGCTTTCCGAACACCTACAAGTTAAACAGAATGGATGAAACTAAAGGTAACATAACTAAAATTGTGGACAAACGATAAATAACTTAATCGAGTGACAAGTAGTTGGTTGGAAAAGTCATACAGTACATATTTTGTAGTGTTGTGTTACATTACGGCTGGCCGTTTAGTACAATACGGCGGCTGAACGATAGGTGTCATTGAATACGGCTGAGTCCGCGTGAGCACGACCCTTGATAACAAAAAAAAAACCAGCCCATTTGCATAACAAACAAAAATAATGCGTCAATTACCTGCGATGTAAGAAGCCGGAACACCCTCAACGTGTCGGTTTCGGAGAGTCCGTGTAGGACATGCGCGGGGGTGGCGGCCGCTGAGGCTAGCATAGTGGGTGCGCCCAGTACCCGCACTTGTCGTACCCGCACGGCTGGTTCAGGGCCGCGCAGCTCGCAGCGGACTCGCACCGATGTACTCGTGCCTCCTGAACGTGAGGTTACAATGTGTAGCAGAAATAACGCGCTGGAATCACATGCAGCTTGGGGACATGTGTTTGATGACGACAAAAATAGTTCCGGATTTGGTCGCAAGTTGCACATTGTCAGATGTGAAGTCGTACACAATAGATTATTAGTACAATTTGTTGGACTCCTAAAGCATAATATTCATACATTTAGAAAGTTAGTACCATGAGTAAACACATAGCAACATACAAACCAGCATGACTGTACTCAATTGCAACTTACTTGGCATCGTGTAACAGAGCCAGGTGGCAGTCTTCGGGTCCACCTCCACGTCCTGCATGTGGAACATCTCGCTGGAGCCGCCGCTGTACAGGAAGGACACCAGCAACGTCTTGTTCTGGAACAAAACAGAGATAATGTATAATAACACCAAGCTATTCTACCTTATAGTGCCACCGCAGTGTCACTTTAGTGCTACTGAGTTATGAGGTTTCATTCGTTCAATCAACGAAACAAAACAAAATGTACGACATAAGGTCTGTAAGAAAGATGAATGCAGGAAACGTTAGGACGACCTGAAGTAGTAGCTACTTAATAAGCGCAAGGAGAATACTTTAAGCAATAATAATATTAGTAAACTTTATATGTACTACTATAAGCAATTTGGACATAAAATTTAATCAATACTTACCACTGTGTCCCTCGTATTATCAAGATGGACGCACAAGATATGCGGTCTATCATCAGGAGTACCGCCAGGGTACGTCATCTGGATCCACTTGGCTTTATTCCTGTCCTCATCTCCTGACTCCCAGAAGGTCTCCGTGCTGCCGTCAGTGAGAGCACCGGCCATTCTTTGGCGAGACGAAACGCTGATGTCACACCAACCGGTCACGTCAGGACAAGTCCACACGTAATTCTCCTGGAAGTGCACAATGTTTATACATTACATGGACATTTATTTGGATCCTAATTAAATAGGTTACAAAATTTTACCTAAAACTACGAAAGGGCAACGGTATATTCTGAATTTTTGACTTTGTTCAGTAGTCTGCCTGATGATGGGAATTTTAACGTACCCACTGGGTCGCTGTGCTAGTTAATACAAAAGAAATCTGAACCTTTTTTTCGAATTAAGGTACCAAACACATATTTTTTATTAACAAGTTGTATTCAATCGGTATAAACGTATGTACGATAAAAGACACTTCGATTCTTTAAGAGTTTGGGGATTGGGTAGTAGGTATGGGGAGAATTTAAATCTCCGGTAACTTCACTCGCACGACGGAACTACGTAGTCATAGTGCTGCATCAAACCTGAAGTTCTTACAAATATTATACCTTGTTGAGGTAGCTATGGAAGCTCTCCTGGATAGCTCCCAGAAGTCCCTCCTCGTAGGCCCCATCCTCCGAGTGTGACAGGATCTTGCTGATCACACTGAACACTTGTGATCTGATCCAGGCAGCGTTAACAGTTCCCAATGTGCGTTAGATACGAAATGGTATAGATATGCGAAAATTTTGTCTTTACGATGGTTAGGTTGGAAATAAGTATTTTAAATTAAATTATAACCGACATTGATCATGATGAAGCCATTTATTTTTATTATAATATGACTGAATAATGATGAACACAAACCACAGTTTAATCATAAAAACGTACGCCAATACCGACATAGTGAATGAAAGCCTTCACATCGAAACAAACGTTACCTGTGTAAGAAGGTCCGGTCGTGTGGCGAGTAGTGCAGCGCCCAGCATCGCACAGCTTGCAGCCCCGCGGCGCTGGCTGGTGGCAGAGACGGTGCCAGGGCGCTCACTGAACCGAGGAACGCGTGGAACGCTGCGCGTGCGCCTCGAGCTGCGCGGGCGCCGGGACAGATTGCTGAGGCTGAGGCCGTCGGGATTACCCCTCGAGGACTCTCGCTTACTGCGTTCTGCTAAACAATATTGTGCAGTTGTAGTCAGTTTGTGTTGTAGCATTAAAATGTAGGTAACTTCTTATCATAGATTTGAATACCGCTGGACCTGACACAGACACGTGGTGAAAAACAGAAAGTACATGGCACTACTCTATACCCACGAATATCGTGCGATATGTAACGCCTAAAAAAAGAAACAAAATAAATAATTGAATTTAGCAAATACCTCTTTATTATCATCAAGAGCGAGACTTGGCGGTGGAACGATGCGTGCAAACTTGTCGAGAGCGTTACAGAACCACCACATGACGTCATGGACACACGTCGGCTGCGTAGCTGAACGGAGGAGCCAGTTCATTGCCTGGAAAGAAACGAGACTCTCATCACTATTCATAGCGCATAACACAGGTAGCAAATGGTAAAGGCCAGTGGCCCTGACGGCGGTCTCTTTTGGTTACCCGATGCGCATCAGTTATGTTCCCGTTTCGCGGCCGAAATCAAGGTATTGAAGAGAAGTAACAAATAAAAGTATAGGTAGTATTAGTAATCAGTAATAAGATGATCTTGTTTACCTCAAAAGCATACTGGCGCACGGTGTTTATTCGGACAGCGGCGTCCATTTTCTGTCTGTGTGCATGTAAGTCTCTCTTGGACACAATGAACGCCATGACGGGGCTGTTCATGAGTGAGTCGGAGTCGACTCGCGGGGCCTCGAAGGCAGACAATGACGCGCCGGCCGACCAGTCTCCGCAGCCAATCAGACGGCGCAGCGCTGCGCTGGGCTGCGCTAACAGAGAAGATCCAGCTCCTGGAAAAAAATTAACATTTTAAATACATTTTATTACACAAACCTTTTTTTGTTATGTGAGTCCTCGATGTTTTCTTTAGAATAAATAAACTAAAAAATTAAACGCTAGGAGAGCTGATTAATGTAAGTTGGATGGGTTGGCTCAATCGGAGAAATACTTACTTAGTGGTAATAGTGATACAATGTTACTGGTATTCGTCAGGTTACTTTTTTGGGACAAGCCCGCCACAACCTCCCATACCGCTGCAACTCCTGTAAGCCAGGATCTACAGTAGATACAAACATGAAAACACCGGAACACTGAAGTCCGGCGCGTCCCAGGGAAATGAATGACTGTCTTGGATCCCGCAACGAAACAAATCAGAAGATGTTATTAGAGGAGAAGAAAAAAAAACGATAGTTTCCACTTCCCTCGGTGAATTTAATGCAGGAGACAGGATGACTTAAGCCTTAAGGCACAAAAGAGACTGCACAACTGGGAGAAGCCCAGTCGCCAAGCACCACGGAAATTTTACTTAAAACTAAAATATTAAATGCTAATACTAAATGGGTCCTATGCGTGAGCTGTTATACTTGCTTCCAATAATAGGTATGGCAAAAACGCCTAAACGCACGGAAATTTGCTCGAGACTCCACAAGGTCCGTGTAATAAACTACACCTGATGAAACAATTAAATTATCCAACATAGTGTCACGCTCAGATTGCCAGAGACCACACTCCCAGAGTATGTGATGGGCGGATTGCTCATGTTGCAACTCCGCTGTCGAACATTGGCACCATGGTGAATCAACGAGTTTAAATGAGAACAATTTGCTTTTAAAGTTGCCATGGCCAGTAAGAAATTGGGCAACACAGTGATCCACCTCCAACCATGTCCTCTCCAGACGCTCATGCACGGATGGAAAGAACTGATAGAGGTGGCGGCCCTTGGTAGAAGATTCCCATCTACACTGCCACTCAGTCAGAAGTTCATCCCAGACGTCCGTTAAAGGCTTGAGCAATCTATCAATTTTGCTTCGATCACGTTGTGCTAGAAAGTTTGCGGAAAAGTTAGGTCTCGCATTATAGTACATGGCAGCACGTCGCTGCACCTCAAGATCGACTGGAAGTAGTCCCGCGAGCACAGGTAGGGCCTCTGTGCTAACCGTCCTATAAGCCTTACACAGAAAGATCAAGGCTAGACGCTGACCTTGGAGAAGCTTTCGCCGTACCGCGCCTATTGTGGCCCTATCAGCCCACACTGGTGCCCCGTAGCACACGCATCCCAGGTAGGTTGCTCCGTAGATGGTTCTGAGCGTAAGAAAAGAGAGACCCCAGGTAGCCTTCGAAATTCGCGTGAGCGCATAGAAATTGTTTTTGGCTTTCTCACTAATAGTCTTAATATGTTCAATAAAAGAAAAGTTTCTTTCTAGGACTAGACCGAGATAGCAAACCGACTCCTTACGTTTGACGGGAACGTTATTGAATTTAATAGACGGCCATGATTTCAAATTTCCTTTAAGCAATAATTGATAGGTTTTATGGGGTGCAAAAGTTAATCGATTACGTTCGCCCCATCGCGAGATCCTACTGAGGCAGTCCTTAGCTAAATTCTCTAGTCCGGCTCGAGTATTTGATTGTATTAACAAAAGGCCATCATCCGCATATCCAGTCAACGTACAACCAGAAGGAAGGGGGGTCGCGAGCAAGTCATCAAACCCTAAATTCCACAGATACGGGCCAATAACCGAGCCCTGAGGACATCCCATTGACAACGACTTCGACCGAGAAAAATTACCAAGTTTCAGTTTTACAGAACCATGAAGAAAATAAGTGTATAATAGTTTGTATATGTTACTAAAGCAACCACGACCCTTCAGTTTAAGGAGTAGCATTGGCCACCACGCGTTATCAAAGGCACCGGAAATGTCTAGAAAAATGCCTACTACATATTTGTGCTCAGACGAAGTCACTATGGTTCGGACAGAGAGAGCTGCGTCTACAGTAGATTTACCCACAGTAAAACCAAATTGATTATTGTGAAATTTCGGTCCATCGGGCAGCAAACGAGGAACGATAAGCCGCTCAAGAAGTTTTCCTAATGATGGTAAAAGCGTAATAGGCCGGTATGACTTAGGGTCATCGGGTGGTTTATTTCCATTCTTAGGTATTATGCGAATGAATCCACGTCGCCATATACGAGGAAAGACGCCCTCCGCCATACAACGATTAAAGACAGACAGGATCGCGTCAGCCGCAGATTTGCACGCTTCTATTATCATTTTATTTGAAACTTTATCCTCACCAGACGATTTATTCATAGGCAACGTTTTAATAACAGTTACGAGCTCATTGATGGAAGGTAGATCAGACACCGGTGAATTGGGTGGTATAGCCGCCCACGACCTAATCTGTTGATGATAATCGCTATCTGTCTCGGATACATCGTCAGGGATGAGTTCATCGAGTAGAACTTCCGTTGTCTCCTCAATACCAGTGGTGTGAACATTGTTGACTTTTATGTTCTGTACGAACGCCAGATCGACGGATCTATTGGCTTTGAACTCATGGTACAGAGGCGACCACGGACCCTCGCTTTCCAGCCTCTGCACTACTCTCCGCAACAGGTTACCCTTAGCTTTCTCCACTGAAGCCCTATAACGTGACCTGGCAACTCTAAACGCAATCAATGCTTCATCAAATGCAAAACCAGTAACTTTACGTTTTTTTAGTCTATTTAATTGTTTGCGCGCTTTACGAAAACATTTACGTTGTTCGACTAGATAATTATTCCACCAGTCACATCTGCGCGTACTGGTCAAGGATCCCCGACCAAACGCAATGTCGGCACAGTAAGTAAAAGTATCCGACATGATTTCAGCACCTTCTTCTGCCGAAAGGTCTTTGCGAGTGAAGTCTGTGGCCTGAGATGCAAATAATAAGCTAAAGAAGTTCCAGTCCGCGCCCTTAGTTTTATATCTAAAGCCACTACTGCAAAGCGTTGGACCCCGGGGTAATCCCGAGACAAATTCGTACACGATCAGGCGATGGTCACTACATGACGCATCCGGTAGGACACGCCACCTATCCAAGCTAACGTCCGAACTAGAAAGTGTGACGTCAATACAAGATTCGCCCATTTGGCTGCAAAAAGTAGGTGGTGCATCAGGGGTGTTATGTATGGAGAGATTCATTTCGGCAATGAATTCTTCAACGGCACAACGCCGCTCCATGTCAGTAGCCCTAACTTTGCCATACCATAAGGATGAAGACGCATTAACGTCGGCGCCAATTATAATTTTGGAGCCCGCAAGCGACTGCAAGACGTGACGGAGGTGATGAATGTGAGGAGTAACTGAGTCAGAATATTGAAAGTAACAGCTCACAGCGTAAAGTTTAAAGTTTTCTGAGGCAATCTCCGCCACGGCACAGTGTGACGTCATTAAATTAGTTATAGATGTTACTGTGAAATTAGATGATCTCGTGACGTAAATTCCAGCTCGTGACCTACTGTTCAGCTGCACTACCCTGTGCCTTAAGTGGGCATTTTGATACTGTTCTTGAACAAGTACAATGTCAAGCTGATAGTCGACTATTAATTTGTCTAACTCGGACGTCGCAACCCTGTCGTTATGTAGATTTAGTTGCCCTATAGTCAACCTATCCATATTATTATTTAATAGGTGGTGCTTAATATGAGTTGTTCGAGTTTAGCTTTGTAGGTGCTACACTCGGGCGAACCACAACGGTGGTCGTGAGGTTTTTTGAAACGTTTGCACGCCACGCATGTTGGAATAAATTTTTTATTATTTATATGAGGGCAGTCGTGTGATTCATGCGCCTCAGCACAATTACCGCAGGTGGGTGTTTTAACCGTGCAATGTTTCCTAACGTGGCCGAACTGCTGACACAAGTGGCATTTAACTAATTCTACATCGTCTATGAATCGGCAAGTAGCCCAATCTATAAAAAGTTTATCTTTTGTCGTAACAAGATGTTTACGTATATTAGCGTCTAGTTCAATGCCAACCCACTTACGACCGTTTTGCAAAGTACGCCGGCGGGTAATTTTACAAGATTTAATAAAATCTTGCTCCTTTACTTCGATTTCCCTACTAATATTTTGACGATACAGTGAGGTCAAAAACGCGGCGTCCTCCATAGAACCCGGGATGTCCTTGACAAGGATACGCGGCCTACGACCTTTTGGCTTTTCCAAACGCAAACCGGCGGTACGAATCGCTGCTACGGACTCAAGCTTCTTTATCTGCCGCTCGTCAGCAACACGCAATACGACACCCGACTTCGCGGTTTTTTTAACTCCTACAATTTGAAAACCGTCGTCGCAAGGTTTAATCGCCTTCATAAGCGCCTGTTTAGTCGCCGATGACGACGCAAAATCAGCTGAGCGCTCGGTTGTGGGGTAGGCGACAACACACGGTAGCGGCGCGCGGGATTCCATCGCGGGCGCGACTTTGGGTAACCGAAGCTTCAAAGATTCGGCATACGAGAGCTTATTTTGCACCGGCTTACTGTCCGCTATCACTGATGATGACGTTTTAAATTTATCTAACTCGCGTTCCGTGTTCGACAGCTTCGTCTCGACGCAGGACGATTTCACGGCCAAAATCGCGACAATACCCGTGACTCGCTGGGTTAACTCAACTATCGTTGTTTTGCTGCCTGTGGCTAGACGCGAATCGAGCACGATTTCATTAATTTTGGACAATAATTGCGTTGCCTCAGTCATAAGGTCTGTGTAGCCCTTATTACTCTCACTCGCCGGGGATGACAAATTCGGCGAAACGCACGTTTGTACACGCTTGGACGACCTATCCTCGGGAGTCGCGTACGTTGGAGATTCGATCTCGCTGAATAACCGCTTTGAGCTACACGGCGGCGATCGCGGAGTTAATCGGCTTTTTCGAAATCCGTCACGATCGGGCGGGTCATTATGCGACGACATCGTTTATTATTAAGTATATAATTCTCGGCAACAATTGGAAACAAAACTTCGTACGAATATAAAGAAATAAACTATAAAATTACACACAAGTTTATATCTTGCCACCCGCAATAAAAGAAATAAATGGACTTACCGAAAATGTGCTGCATAAAACGTAATTACGTGGATTAATTCGCCTAACTACTTACTTATACCACACTCAGACACAGGGCACACAACATAAACAACACAAACCGGAATAGGCCACGGAGATAGCAAAAAAAATAAAAGAAATAATTAACAGCGATAAGAGCACCACTGCACCGTGCGCGCGCGCGGAGGGAAGTATTCGTCAGGTTAATCGTATCAATGAAGCAATTATTTATTGATGTACCTAAAATACATGTAAAAATAATAATTAACAAATATCAATTTAATATGACTTGCCGGTGAGCGTGTCCTGGTCCATAGGAGTGTCGCGAGCGAGTGCGGGGCGCGCTGCGTTGGCGAGGTCGCGCCCTCCCGCCTGGCCCATGGACACCGAGCGATGAACGCGGGGCCAGTTCGATCCAGCGTTACCCTCTAAACCACCGAATGCTGATGGCTGAAACGAAAATAGAAATGTATATTATTTGTATACTACCGGCCAACAAGGCAACGGTGCCTGTTATCCTAGTGTCAATTTGACCGTAAGTATATAATGCTATAGTAACAGTACTAGTTTACTGGGATTAATAAACTGGTATCTTATATGACCCTAAAAATTTTCAAGCAACGGTGGACTGAGAGAATAGAACATTCAATGTATAGGGTTGACATTGGTATAATTATATCAAAGTTTACGTCAAGCTCACAAAATGAGTTCTTAAAACACGTAAATAAACGCATACCAGCGGAGCAACGGCGGGCGGCATCGGTCTGCCGAGGGAGTGGTAGCGCGCTGCGTCAGACGCGGCGAAGGCCTTGGGCGCGGCGCCCAGCGCCGGCAGGCACTGGAACGGCGGCGCCGGCTGCCACACGCTGCCGGGCGGCGTCGGCGGCCCGCGGGAGGAACTGTCCGCCCACGCCGACATGCTTATCGGTTCTGTTGGACAGTGCGAGAGTGAAGGAAACAAGGAACAAACATTTATTTCACACACAAAACCATAAGTATATGTATTGATGTGACTTTTTATATAAACATACTTGAATGCATGGAATGGATGGAGATTGACATTGACTACTTTTTGTTTTGATTTATACGGATCAACTTTTAGGTCCCAGCCTCTCAAACAAGGAAGTGAAAAAAGCTAATATGTATATATTTTATCAAAAATGACTTACCAGGATTTGTAAGCGGTGCCAAATCCAAGAGGAATATGGCGTTATCCTTCATGGTGCCATGGTCAATGCAGCCCGGCAGTTCCACGCGCTCGTACACTATCCTCGCAACCCCACCCTTTTCCCGGGCCTGTCTGATGGAGGGCGCCGCCTTGATTGCCTTCTCGTAGCATTTCTCGCAGAACATGTACCAAAGTTGATATACTGTAAAAGGGAACAAAAGGTCTGCATGTACAACTGACATTGTAAATTAAGATTCAGATCGAGCTGGAAGAGCTATGCTTCAGGTGATGTGTGTGCTCAATCACAACTTAGGTCGGGAAGAAAACCTAGTAACTCTTACTCTGAGCCATTTGTCCGCAGTATGAGGTGGGTTGCAGTTCCTGGGACGGCTGCGGGTTGGTGGGCTGGTAGGTGCCAGTGCGGTCGAAGCCCTTGGTGGTCGGGTTCTTACAGCCTGGGTGCGCTGTCCGCATGTGCGCTGCTAATGGCGGTGGCACGTTGGCTCCACTGCATAAGTCGCATTGAACTGCAAAATCAATTAAATAGATTTAAACGTAACATCACCTTTTCCGTCATAAGGATATAAAATTAATACATAATGGATATAGTATTAATTTTACGTTTAATACGTAAAATTGCCATACACATGTTATACAAGTTTAGTAATTGTGCTATAGCTGAGAACGTCAATATGAACTAATACGTTGTCCGATAAGAAAATGTAACTCGAGACCTCTTCAATCTCTCGCAAAGGGTTCCCATTGCTTGCAAACACTCGATCAACCAGACAGTCAAAATGGTAGCTTGCTATTTGGTGAACACACGTTTCTGATTTCGTCTCTTATAATGAAATAAACAGAAGTAATACAATATGCTATGTCGTTATGTATAAGGTACATACCGGAGTAGGGAGTCCGTCCCGCCCTGGTGTTCCACTCTTTCTTCTTGCGGATCACGCTGCGCGGCTTCACTTCGCCGTTTTCGTTCTTCTCTTCTTTCTTCAACCTTTTAGGAAAACATAACAATGTTTTTAATTACAATATATAAAAAATATATAAAAATCTAAATTACAATGTACTTATTTTTCATTGTAGTATAGATGTTGTGGCAGTTTTCGTGTGATGTTGCTCTAATAGCCGAATGCCTTAGCAAACAACAGATATATGGCGCTATACATAAACTGAATGCATAACAAGTATACGTGTAGCACCATCATCACAAAATGTGAATGTACTGACTTGTCTGTAGCCGACGTGAGTTGATCTGCTTCGTAGAGCGCGTCCCAGAGCGCGACCAGGGCGCGCATGGCGGGAGGCAACACGTTGACCACGTAGCGCGAGGAACCGGCTGGAATAAACAATACATAATAACATCATTTCGATATTGGTCATATGTTTTCGGTCACGTTACACGAATCCAATATTTTGTAGTAGATGTTATTCATGATATAAAACTGTTACGTGGTCATTGCCAACTCAGACAAAGTGAAAATAGTTTTATTTAGGAGTCTTCTTGACAGACATGATTAACCCACAAACGAATGTTAGTCAATCTCCTACCTGGATCAGTGCTGGGGCCGGGTAAGTTCTCCTCCTCTCGTATTGGTGTATCGACTGCATTGCGCATGCGACTGGTGCTCGCTTCGATTCCGGAGCGCGTCAATGTCTCCAATGTTGTCGGATGAATACGCAAGTATAGGCCTGGGAAACATTTTGTTTTGTGTCAAAGTACACTCGGATCCACATAGCTTCAAAATATATTTTTCATCTAAACAAGAACAGAAGTGACAAGAAATGTCCAGATATCGGGGTCGTGGTTGGTACTGAATTGGGTGTCGCATGTGTGTTGACTCAATGCAGAGTGACATGTTTGGTTTCATTGGACGGCTGATATTTTGAACGAGAGCTAGTTAGTGACGTACTGAACCCACCAGCATTAGACACTTCCACGGAGTGCCGCTGGTGACGTGCCGGAGTGACGTCATGCGCCGGCCGAGTGACCACTCGCGCTCCCTGCTTCGGTAGCTGCGGGTGGAATTTCAAGAACGCAGCGCAAGCGATGGCGTCGTGGACAATGCCTGGAGAAACATAACGTTTTATTGTTAGTTTTACAATTACAGTCGTATAATAACTTTTACCCGCGGCTTAGTCGTGTTGAATTCAGGATACATCGGTTCTCCTTGCCTGGTTTAGAACATTTAGAACCATGCGGCATTAGGTAGCCTATGTCACTTTTCATGCCTTAAACTATCACCGCTTATAATTCATCTCTTTGTTTTACCGCGATAGTCGCCTATCACGGTAACAAACAAACTGACAGACATACTTCCACACTTCCACATTTATAAAATAAGTACGAAAATTGACATATGAAAAGATTTGACTGTTTAAATATACTAGGTGATAAGTATATGAACATTCAAAGACGTTTATAAATAGTGTTAAATGATTGTTTTACTTCTCTACATCTGTGTCATTGCCTTTGCGTTAAACAAAAGTGATCCTATCCTATAAAAGGTTTACCTGTTGTATTATAATCCAAGAAATAATAATAAATTTAGCTTAAAACTTTGTACTCAACTACACAAGCTGACTATACTTAAAGGCAACCAGCTATATTTAACTTTATTCTTGGAACGGACTGAGTAATTTGAGATAACAGCGGAAATAATTCTATGTAAAGAGTTAGAACTTCAAATATACTTTGAATAGGAGAGTAGTTTCACAACAAAGTGACTCATGTGTCTCAGGATAGCACTGAATACTTTGTGCGTAGTACTAACTGGGATGATGAATTAAATTATGTAGGTGTATAAACGATTGGACTTGTGAGGCAACGTCATATACCGTTCAAGTGTGGGTGGTTGTAATGATCGTTATTCTTTGTATACAGGCGGTACCACAATGTGTGGAAGAAGATTAAAGGCTCAATCGAGCAAACTGTACACTGAATGCATACTGCACATGCGCATGTACCTAAGTGTAGACGTACACATCTACGCATACGCTCGGCTCGATCATTGAAACCCTTCCGCTAGAACAACTTATTTTTCTTAAAAATACTCGAAACCACGCCTAGATGTTCTTATATATTGTACCTGGGTGCGTTTATTAATATCATACCCAGACACGGAACAATACAGATTGAATCACACGAAGAACTGTTTCGTGTGTGCGAGAATCGAACC
This sequence comes from Spodoptera frugiperda, assembly GCF_023101765.2. Lineage (NCBI taxonomy): Eukaryota > Metazoa > Arthropoda > Insecta > Lepidoptera > Noctuidae > Spodoptera > Spodoptera frugiperda. The sequence goes on along the minus strand of NC_064236.1, from coordinate 349,747 downwards.
CTGTAAATGGTGCAATAGAAAATTATATCTGAGATAAAGATGAAAAAGTAGAAGTAGATGGTTATACCTTCATGCCACAAGAGAGCGGCGAAGACAGCTCGCAAGCACTCAGCCTGCGCGGGACTGAGCGCGTGTTTCCTGGGCGCGGGCGGCGCGGGGGCGGCGCGCGTCGGCAGCGGCGGCGGCGACGCGCTGCGCCGGTACGCGCGCGCGCGGCTCGCTGCCCGGTCGCGGGATATCGGCTTTGGGCTGAGTCGGCCTGGTAGGTCCTGCTGGAAAGAAATGGGCCTTTTAAAGTCTAGGCACATTATTCAAGTGGTCTAGCCGGTACGAGTGTAACTAAATATATACATTACAACGTGCCGATATAATAATGTGTAATACAGCTCATGTTCGGCAAACACACTGCTGCCAAATAGCTGGTACTGGCTAGTCGGATACAGGAGGGTTGTAAAGAACCTAGGATGGTTGTGAGGTTACATTTATATTTCCATCATGACGACTGTTGCCGAACAAAAACCTTTAATATTTTAGTACAAAGAAAAATCGAAATGTCTTGTTTGCAACTACCCATCTATGTTGCTCAGAATCAAATTAATAATACACACATTTAACTTGGAAGGTCCCATGTAGAGCTGCATGGCGGACATGCTGTCGCTCCTGTCGGGGGACGTCTGCGTGCCTGTCTGCGCCACGCGGCTGGTGCGGGTCTCCACCAGCAGGGGCTCCGGCTCGATGTCCGTCTGCAAACATACAGGAAACATACGTTAATCCTAGCATTCATTTACTCAATATTGTTGAACTAAATCGGAATTGTGAATACATTTTACTAAACAAAAATATTTTTAGGAATATTTTCATTTCGAACAACTTCAGTTATTCGTCAATTGCATTGGTTTTAATTTGTTGAAGATATATTAAATATTATTGTTATTCATGTTAGTTCGCCTACCACGTATTATGAAAACCGCAAACCACTAATTATTAGTGTCCTTTTGTTCATTGACAAAAACAAGTTTCGTATGTCGACCTCAATAGATAATTACTATATTGAGGAAACACTTAGACCTTTAGGTATACGATTCGTGTAAACATCATAATACTGTATTCATGTTCATTATTACGTTATAATTATATGTTCTATTATAGTAAAGTCAGTGGTTTCGAGTACGTAATTAATTACATATAGAAAAATATCTACACTAAATATATAAATTAACATAAATGTAATAGAAAATATGCGAAATAAGACGATTTCTCTCTCAATAACTTATAGATGACAACATATTGTGTGTTATAATACTATAGTAAGCCGAGCGTGGTGCGGCAGTACAGACCTCCTGTATGGCGTTGATGTCTGTGTTGTCTCCGAACCGCTGCCGCAGCGGCGACCACCAGTCGTCCGCGTTGCCATTGCTGCGGCGCTGCGATCGTCTGGAAACGCACATTTGTTATATTTTCCGAAGTATATAGATATAGCATTCCTAATACTTTACGCGATTCAAACGGTACTAGTTTCATTATCTTAGACTTGCCTTAAAATTCGAGTGATCGCATATCCTACTACCGCGTAAGTGATCTCGGGTTTGATTCCCGGGTTGGGCAAAATATTATTGTATATTGTCGGTTTTTGAAAAGTGTGTATTCAGAAATGGATTCATATTATATGGGAAGCATGAAATAACTGGTGACAAGTGCGTGTTACATTAGATACGTCCACCACAACCACACTATTTGGAGCTTAGGGTCTGTTTCTCAATGTATGGATACCCGGGATGTACCATATTAAAACTAAAAACGTAATTTGTATGAACTATCTGTCATAAACTTATCTAAGATGGTAGATGAAAGATGTTAGAAGGCGCTAAATGGAATAAGGTTGTACTATTTATAAACAAAAATCGACCAGTATCGGTACAACAAACTATAAAGGCTCCCAAAATATGAATCGATGGCGTCTTATGAGCGACCGTTCACCTTGCGCAGTTCATCATTTCGATGAGTTGTGCGCAGCCTTAGATACTATTGCACAATATCAGTCGAATGTTCACCAAAATATAACACCAAAGATAAAGTAGGAATACACTTCGGGACATGATTTAACACGTGGTTTACCGAAATATACCTAGACGTATGCCAGACACGATGCAATATTCTATTGTGCCTCGTTTAGGGACAGTAAAGAGGTTGCAATTTGTCGCTATATTGAGTGGTTTGTTGGATACAAGATTAAATTTTATTTAAAGATATTATAAATGACACCCATTTGGTTGGAAAAAAATATATTGCTTTTGACCAGTTGCGTTATGAATTCTAAACGAATGCGACTCTATTGCAGAAACACTGTGCAAATTCTGTGCTATTAATTATCACAAATATTACTTTTTCCTACTTGGGAATCGAAACCGAAACCCCTAGTTCAAAAGTCACTTTTAAAATGACTTAGTTAACGAGCTATGTTATAAAAACATGGTAGTAGCTACTAAAGTAATAAACAATGATATACTTGGGCGAGGATGCAGCCGACGAGGTGGAGCTTATCTCTCCGCGGAGGCTGCGGCTGCGCTTGCTGGGCTCCGAGGAGCCAGGCAGCATGAACGGGCTGCCATCCGCCTGGAACATACGACAAATGGATTAGCGAAATATCCTTTGTACGTAATATAACTAGTTCACTAGCGTTTACGATGAAAACAAAGATATTAAAAAATTTAAAACGCCAAGAACCATATGTTTACTTACTTACTTACAAATAAACTTTATAACAAGTAAGTAGAGAAGTAGAAGATACAATTACTGCAAGCCAGGAAAGCTTAACCAGTCAGCCTCCCCACCGCTAATATCCCAACCACTTAGTGCACTTAATATTATACATTGTATAATATAATATAATTATTTGTTCAATAAATTATCAAAATAGAATTCCAACATTAATACTGACTGGTTGACTACATGGCATGCCGTCTATGTGTATAATAGGATTGTACTATGATTACCTGTATTTGTCCGTACGGGAAGGCTCTATCATCGAGGCAGGTTATATCTGTAACAAAATAATCTTTGAGGAAAAGCCATTCTGGACACTATTGCTGCTATACCATGTAACAATGTAATCGTACAGTAACTGTGTGCGAGCAGACTGCGTCTAAGACTTGAGTTAAGTTTAAAAGGTCCTTTAAAAACAAAAAGGTTAACAACCCGATTTACTAAGGGACTCCTCAATATATGTTACGCTAGTGTATATTTGACTAGAAATATTGGTTTATGTACCGGTCAATGCGCCGTCATTGTCATCCTGCGCCCATAGTTGCAGATCTTCCCTGGCCTCTCCGTAGCCGCCCCATATACTGGCACACTCGTCCTGAAAGAAAATATCAAACAATTCAATCATCCGAACATAACATAATTATGTAGTATCGACTCGTTTTTTGAATTCGATTAAAACAACAAGTTGTGATTATTAAAATGTGTATGATCTCCCCTGGAGGTTTCTATGTCTTATGGGATATACTGAGAGAGTGATATAGGCTCCTTTATCTCATATGCAGTTAGCGGAAAGTTAGTAAACTATATGAACAGAAATCAATGTTTGTAGGTATGTATGTTTGTCCTTCTCAGAATTTAGAGATCAGGTTTGGAGTGCTAAACTCGGCTTTGTCACGGATTCAATTGTGACGCATTTATGAAGTTACGGACACAAACAACACAACACTACACCAACAGCCTCTAAGTGGCCAATACTGAGCCTTCTCAGAGTGAGAAACACAAGATTACCTGTGACGGCAGTGGTGTGGTCGGCTCTACAGGTACCAGTAGAGCCCTGTCTAGATGTCGATGATGCTGAATGCACCACGCTACTTCCGTCATCTCATCTGTGTAAGCTCGCACGGATTCTGCGCTCAAGCGCACCCACGTGCCGTCCTTGTTTACAACCTGCAAGGGGAAGAGTTAGCTTCTAGTTGTCCATTCGGGGGAAATGTATAAACACTGCATTAACTAACGAGGTTGACGTGGCGTTAACTAACACCTCAAAAAATAAAACAATAAATAAAAAGTATGTATTTTTGTTCTTTCTTCCAATAGTCTGAATTCTCAGTTGGAATCTGAATTTATGTGAGGTGTATGGAAAAATACTCGGCCCCAATCAAACTAAAACATATTTGCTAGAATTAGTTATTCTGATAAGGAGGTGCCCTATAAATAAGGGTATGAAAAAATAATTTGCATGATCACATCATCAACAACAGCCTATAAGTGGTCACTGCTGACCAAAGGCCTCTTCCCACACAGAGATGAGGAAAATAATATTTTTCTAAAAATAAATTTACACACACCCGGCGTTTGATCGCGTGCGGGGGTGGCTGCACCATAAGAGTTTGATCTACCTTTATACTCTGTAGTATCAACATTGCGCCTTTGTCCTACGAAAGCTGGCTACGTTCTGCGATCCCTACGTACATTTTTTGTTGAGTTTCATTCATACCACCTATGAGGTGTAAGTACTCCGCAGCTGTCTTTTTGTATAGATTCGATTAAAATCAGATGTTCAGTCGTGTGCGATGCAAACATGTTTTATTATTATTAATCCACAAAAGGTGTGATATTTTGTAAGTCAACTGTTGTACTTGTGGATGGATCTTATATTTTTCCTTTTTCCTGACTAATTGTTAAATGCTCGTAACTTGATCTACTCTGATTCTATAAGTTTCTACAAACTGAACTTTATAACAAAATAATTAAATTAATATTAGGTATATCAAAAAAATCCGATAATTGCTTGATAAGCAGGTGGCGGTACGACACATCAGTACATTCCATATGAAACATTATAGAAGTTGGTATAGGTAATACAAATAAGACTCACTTCTTCAACGAACGCAATGTTGGCACCAGCAGGTATTCGGCCTAATTCTTCGGCCTGGAGACTAGGACTGGCCCGGACTCGGAGGCCAGCGCTGAACCGCGAAATGAAGCGCCGCAGCTTCGTGGGCGGCGTGGTGGGGGGCGCGCCCCCGGCCTGGCAGCGCTCCGGCGGCTCCACCGTGCTCTCCGCCACCTCTACTGTCACTTCCTGCAACCATTGTTCCACAATAAAATTGCCATAGCCCACAATAATTATTTCACTGTTACGAAATTGCCATTATCCTGCCCTATTTATAGTAATTGGTTTGTAGTTCCGGTGTAATGTGTACAGTGCTTTATACGGGACTCGAATAAAATAGCGAATGAAAACCAGGATCAATCTGTATTGGATGTTTGTAAACCTAAAACCACGACTACCGTTTAAAACAATGGATAATTATTTGTACTTTGTTTTATTCGCGAAACGTATTTTTCAATATTAATATAATAATGCTCATATAAAATGAAATTATCACTAAAACAATTTACTCTGACCATTTTAAAAGTTCTTTGATTCTGCCAACGACAATGGTAAACGACGTCCATACCTGTGACGCGGGCAAGTCATCGAGGGTGCATCTGAAGACGTAAGCCCCAGCGGTCCTCGGGATCCAGGTGGCCACGTAAGATCCGTCCGGGTTCTCCCGGACCGGCAGGCGTTCAGCCGGAATGCGTCCGTTGTGGACGAACGCACCGCCCACGGCACCGCCGTCACTCCAAGACTCGCTCGCCAGCCGGAGCTCCTCGAATGAAAATTCTTGATACGCCTGCAAAAAATAATTATTTATGTAGGTATAGTATGGTCTACAAGACAATCATTTTTATCATTACGTTTTATCAATCCGCCGCTCGTTATTTCTATACAAACGATTTCCAAGGACCTTACAATCCTACTAGGTATCATTTATATATTTCTTTTTAAACAGTATTGCTAATATTCTGTGGTATTGCTACCAATCGAGCGGTACGAAACGAGACTCCTTGGCCCACGCAGCGGCAACAATGTACACCGTGCTCTGTACTTTGTTGTACGAGTTTCTTGTGACGAATGTATTCAGAAAATATCTCTTCAATACTTGTACGAGTGTACATCAGCGCTGAGAGTAAAGCCCTAGGCGCTCAGAGATCGGCTAATTACCAACCTAAGACATATCTAGGTTAACTCGGTTGACCTCACCGATATCGGCCCGAGAGGTTCTATGAAATAAATAAATACTCGTAGGTATCTGAATTCTTGGAAAACTTAACGAAACACGAATTTGTAACAATGCCACCGCTACGCCATCCATACGTTGATAGAAATAAATAATTTTGTTTTGAAACACGCGTGGTGTAGGTTTCATGTTTTCATAGAAACTTATGCCATAATTAGGTCGACAGTCGACACACAACTAAGATGTACCTACTCGGTGTACGTAATGCCGACTAATCAGTAGTGTCGGTTTTATTCGCATTTCAAATAAACTGCAAATAATACCCATACATACACACACGCGACTGTCTTCACACACAAACACAAATAGCACCACAATGGCCACAGAACAAATTAATATTATTGAATAAATGTAACACACATTACATACACTTAATTACGTGGCAAATGTATTTGAATTACGACAACTAGCCAATCTCAAGTCACATAAAATCGCCGTGAAACACGAATACCGAGGTACTAGCGTTCATGAATTAAAAACTACGTCGTACATAATGTACTATCATGATATGAGAGTTTTATAATATTGGAATATTATGAATACATAGTTTTTGTACAAAAATCCCAAGTATGCACCATACTTAATTAAGCAGCTCAGCGCTCATAATGCTGTGAAATTTTCTGAATGTCTTTACACGTTAAATCGAGTAACAAAATATTTAAGTGAAAGGTTTCGAGAATTATTAATCTACTCTGTGAATTTTCCACAGTATTGTGTTGATGATATAAAAATAATATAATGCTGAATTTACTTCAGTAATTGACAAATTTAATTAAAGAGAAAATTCGAACTCGGATGCAGCTGAAATACGTCATGCCTTTCACAATTATTCGGAATTAATACTAATGGTATTAGTACATACCATCCAGAATATAGTCCGTAATATGTCACACATTTCGAACGGAAAACATGTCAAATTAGCCGGACATGGAAACAGGCAGTATTATAGCACTCAAAGATTGAAGCTATGAAGCTGGCGCGCCGCCTGGAAATCGCATTACAACCTGCAATGCTTTCACGAAAATGAGTTATTATGGAAGCTTGCAATCAAGCATAAAACAGTAACGCAAAAGGTGCAAAATCCTTGTTTCAAGCTTAAGCGGATCTGTAAGCGGATTATACGGGAGCACTAGTTCTGCCCAGCGGTTTCCACCGTGCCACACAATCGGTTACTAGGGGAGCGACACTTTAGATTCATTCAATGTAGGACATTAAGTAGCACACCCAAATCAATTGAATGTTGTATTTTTTTTAACAAACTTGTATTTTGTAAAAATTGAAAGATTCAGACATAAAAAAACTATGTATATTCTGAATGCAATAACATTATTGGACTATTCGTTTCCGCCGCCTACGGCTTCGCCCTCGTGGTGTGCTGATAAATGTGATTTTCCAAATAATGTCACTGTGGGTGTGTGTGCATATATTTGTACGTCAGAGGCAAAGTTTCAATTGTATTGGTACATCGTTCCAATGAATCAATAATAGTTAAACCTTTCAATTTAAAAATTCGTGGCAGAGCAAACTAACTGAAAACGCAATATCGAAAATATACAATATTTTCGAAATCGTTACAAAGTAATAAATATCTGTGGTAATATATTTTAAATTCTCCATTAACAAATATCGGATATTCAATGCGTTGCGAAAATTGCTTTCTAGGAAAATAAAAAGGAAAATTCTAGGAAGGTGCTAGGTAAAATAAAATCCTGTGGCTTGCCGTTCACGGTCATTTTAAATCTTATCATGAATGAGGTCCTGAAGTGTAAACTACAAGTTATTACGGTAATTCAGGTCATGAATAAAGTGTAAATAAAGGTTAGAAAAATGTTGGAGAACAGCTTAATGATGACAGACAGTGTTGTGGCTGTATGTAGTACAGCGTGACGTCAACATCAATGTTACTGCGGCTAATGTGTAGCTACAGCTTCCCATTTGGTGAGCGTGTGAGTTCAACTCGAAGGAAATTAGATTCTTATACGCTTGTCTTCATTTTAGTTTTACGAAACCTATTCAAAATAATACTTAGTCGATGAGAATGAAGGGGTCTATAGTAATTTGTTCACCAAATTTTCCTTAGGCTTAACGATTTTTGGAATTTTTACTAACAACGTGGATGGTCTTGGGTTTTATAGCACCTTTGTAAAAATGATTGACAGTGATAACTTCTGATAGTATTTTTGTAAACATGCTCGATACGTACCTTCATCATAGTGATCGCGTGGAAGCACATGTTCTCTCTGACCGTGGGTTGGTAGGGCACGTCGGGGATCTTGTGGCGCTGGTAGTCCACGTTCGATGCCAGGCCTGAGCCGGCACTTAGTCTCTGCACCACCACCTTTGGGACAAACAGACACATTATCAACACTGGTAAAGACGCATGTTCATTAACCTAGTTATGGTAATAATATAACGAGTAATTTAATGTTTATGTACTCTGCACCAGCAGCAAGTATTGTGTTCAGGCTAAAAGGCCTACTATGATTCTCTGAAACGAAATTTCGTTATTGAACACTTTTTTGATTCGTTGTGTAACTTCGAAAATGTTAGATAGTACGGTATGAAACTTATATTTGTTTATATTTCGTTGGATAAAGAAATTTCGGGTCGAAGAATTGTGGTAGGCCCCCGTAAGTCTGTAATTTTATATTATTTACCTATGGATGAGGCTATTAACAGGTCGGCGTTCGATACAGTATCTATTAATACGAATCGACAATTTTCCATGATACTACACGTTCTCACATATGATAGAATATAAAGTTTCCTGGATTCAAATCGCGCACGTGTCGTGTGTCGTAACCAAACAAGAATAGAATAGGAATTCAAACAGCAAGTACATAAAGTTCAAAACTGAATTCCAGTTCCACAATTAGTTCGAATACAACGAAGTGACGATTTCACAAACTTCTTGTTTGACCATTTTATTTTACTTTAAGTATATCGGCAATATATCGGTATCAACGGAAAGCAACGTTTAACAAATACCTAGATTATTTTTACTTACTAACTATAATAAAGCTGAAGAGTGTGTTTGTTTGTTAAAAAACCTAACATCAGTTATTACTGATTCGATATTTTTCAAATCGAACTAGTAGTACATAAATCTAAAGAATCTTTGTGATGGTTAGTCCAATCAATAGGACAAGAGCAGCGGGTGAAACCACGCGGGAGTAGTTAGTTTTAAATATGCAGACCGTCGATTAAGTAAACCAACAAGCAGGAAGTAAAATATTGATGATCGTTTATGAAGTGAAAGAGTAATGCCGGAGCCGCATCAGTTGGCGTCCATTGTCTCTGCCTACCCCAGTGGAAGACCGAACAAAGCAGGCCAGCCGCCTAAACATGCCTAACTAGAGCTAGGACGGTGTACATAGAGGCATAGGGAATGCCCGATAATCAGAATTATATATATTTAGTACAAGGCCAAGTACAGTTTGGCACAAGGTCAGTAAATGCACAGGAGACAAGCTCAGTGTAAAACATTAAAATAATAACCTTCACAAACAGGAATCTATACCGTCCCGTCAACAAAGGTTTTCATGGAAGCTGAAATGCAGTGAATTTCTAGTGAACCAAACAAAGCGCGACTTTCTATCCACCTTCATTTCAATCAATTTCAGCATTCAACTGTTCAATACTTTTACTATACATATCACACAAAAATCTTTGTATTGTACATATGTATATGCTGTTGTTTTGACAAGCCGCGCGCAAATATCAATTTTATCTGGTGATGTAAAATAAGTAACAAATACATATATTGGACTCAATGAAAAGGAAATCAAAACTGTGTAAACAGGCACACTATAAACTGGCTTATTGTATTCACATTTACATATTTTTTCGTCTCTATAAGTAGTAATAAAACTAAACATTTTCATGCATTCAGTGCGTACTTCGAAAAATGAAACTAATCACTCAAAAATAAACTCACGTAACAACAATTATAACGTAACACTGTGTAATCAAATATAAAAATGTTCTATTTCCAATCACTTGACAACAATTGCACTAGTGAATCAAGAGTTTGTACAATTAAAACTATATTCAATTGAGTCCGTAGTATTAACTCGATTCAGTAGCATTTATTTTACACTGAACCAGTGAAAATAGTAAACGTGAATCCTTACAAACTCCGATAGCTATTTCCTAGGAATGTTATTGCATTGCGATTCGTATTCAACAAGTTACCAATAAATCTGCGAAGTTACAAACTGGTAAATAGGTACTACGCTCTATTAGGTAAGTGCTTTATTTAATTTCAAATGCTTTATTGCTCTGTATTCATAGTTCATAATCTTTGAGGATGAATGGGTTTAGGAAACTCAATTTTAATTTGGTACAGATTTAAATAACGTATTATCAATAAAATGACCAATAAACCTACCAACGACACATACCAACCAATGTGACTTTTTTGAAGATATACCTACGTAGTTTCTAAGATTATTTATGCTCGCTTCACACCTTAGTAGCATGTAGCATGCATTAGAAACCACTGAAAAATGGTGAAGGAAGAGATCGTGAGGAAACTTGGGCTTATACTCGTAAGTTCTAATTATTAGTATGAAATCGCCAACACGCAATGAGCAAGCGTGGTTCTCCGTGTGAGAAGAAGCCCTTGGTCAGCAGTGGCCACTTATAGGCTGTTGATGATGACGTGGATAATAGTCCCAAGAAACTGACTTCCACTCCATGTCATAAGGTGTATTTTCTAGGTAAGATTCCTAAAATACCAATAGTAGCAGTTGTACACGCCTCGAAACTTCTTCAGTAGGTCCCTAGCAATAATTAACCAGTGATGTGTTGTTTCCAGCCCAACTCGCGTGATACATTCGTTAAACGATCGTAAGTGTACAGTTAACTAAATTTACAGCACCTGAAGGTCGCAGCCACTTATTGAAAAGTCAGGAGAATTATAATTTTTCGCATAGTTCCGATGTACGTAGAATTAATATGATAATTGGACAAGTTGCTACTGACTCATATACTTGTGCCTGTATGTTGCCGCGACTTCGTCCACTCAGTTCAGAAAATGTGAAGGACTATGAAAGTTGCATAAAGCAAAGTAATTTTCTATTTCAGTAGAACGCAATCATCACACTTAATTTTCTTTTCAGCGACCAATTAAAAAAAATTAACCGTTCATACGATAGATTTGTTTGATGGGTGTTGGGTCAATGATTGTACAAACTATCAATCGATAATGTACGCACCATCCCCCAAGTTTCAGTACTGTACAAATAAAGCCGGACTAGGCTCGTGCGTTGGTCCGTCCGTCAGTCATTCAGGACAAAGCATTTCATATGTATAGATTGGTGATGCGTGGGGAGGGCGCCTCGGGCGCGGCGGGCGGCGGCGGGCGGCGGCGCAACACGAGTGCCATCAGCGAAACAAAATTACAGAGGGTTCGGCTCGTTAACATGTGCAGGACATTTTTCACTGCATGCATTTTTATGATGAGCTACAATTACTGCCATGTCTACAGATTTTGTTCACGGTGTAACTTTATTAAGATAATAATGAATTTACCTACTTATACTGTAAATGTACAGTGCCAAATTTTGTAGTAACACCTTCGCCCCTTCCTAATGACAGATCGGTCTGTTATTTGGTACAGACCTACACACTCCTAATCTTGTTGACCAAGTATATTATCTATTCTTGTTTGGTAGAATGAAACTCATTAAAACAGTTCACCTTCAAAAATAATTGTTTTTACTTGTATTGTTTTGTATATTACTTGTTATAAAATCAAAACGATAGTTCATGAGATTAGTGCGTACTAAAAGCTTTATGTAAGCGCTTCACAGCAGCTACAGCAGCTACACACCTATCGTCGCCTCACAAATACTTCACAAATAATCCGAATGTTCTGTGTAACTTTCGGACCTATTTCGATTACCATAGATTTAGGACTTTTATATTTGTTTTCAATTTACTGTTTATTTATTGGCTATAGATTTTAGGTAGAAATCACATCATATTTTAAATTCCAGCTCTATTTATCTAAAACCCGGACTTTACCAATGCGGAGAGATATTGATTTATAAAACACATCAATGCTGAAACAAGGTAATTATTTTAAACAGCCAATACAATTTGGCTATTCACACAACTCCTTGACTTCCAACGGATACTCCATTGACTGAGTGGTTTGTGGTTTTTCCATCACATCTCCGCGAGTCACGTAAGGAGCCAGTACAACTCCAGCGCAATGTAGTAGTGCGCCAGGAAAATTCTTGCACATGTTGAAATGCAGGTCATATCAGCAAGTTCACCTACAGAGAGACTGTTCATAATGTTAATCCAACATTGGTTTACTTTAGTTCCGTGAAAAGCTTACTGGGGACACTAATTTCTGGTGACAACTGAACTTAATCGCACAAACTGACAGCGTCACAAATACGTCGCAATACTCGTAGCAACGTTGTTAATAATATTGTTTGCACTGTACCGAAATTGTAGTTCTATCATTCTATGCTCGTCGGCTGTCGAGTCTCGGTATTTAAAAATGTATTTTTCCATTTATGGCGTTTTTACATAATTATATAATTATATATTTCAACATGCATTAACAATTTATGAACAGACAATAAAGAAATAAAGAATAAAGACTACCGTTAAAGTATTTCATTACTTTGTGATCGTCAAACTAATGTTCGTCCAGCAAGGAAACAATGTGTGCATAATTCAAAAACATTTCCTAAAACCTCACCACCGTGCCCCAACGATACGTGCAGATGCCAAACAACTTCATTACGTTCTCAAAATACAAAGTTTTCAGGAGCAACATTTCAGTGTTCGGAAACGTCCAGTTTCCCTGTAACGTACCGGAGTATGAACATTGCACCCCGGGGCAACAATTCGCGAGCGGCTAGCGGTGATCGGAAAGATTGCATTAGTGACACACGTAACGAGATGTTTCGTGTCACGGCATATGTAGAGTACGTATGTAGCTGCCATTAAACTGGTGCACCACTATGAAGGTAACTGTGTTAGCAGAGTGCCTGTATCGCCAGATTTTGTATGTATAGGTATATCTATATTATTCAAAGATTTATCGCACAAAGGCATGACTTTAATTTAGTATCGCATTCATGGTGAAAATAATAGTCATGTATAGTTAGTACTTAAAAAAATATCGTTTGCCCCAATCTAGGATTTTCTCCTGTTGTGGGTGTGTTTACAAATATGTAGTGCAGCGGGGATTTTCTATTGAGATAAACTTTAGGTACATTTCACAAGTTAATCCATTGCACTCGAATCCTTTCGCCATTACAGGACAAACATTCATCATAGGTAAAAATATAAACACAGTGAGTACGAGTACAAATTGAGCTGCATCAACAACAACGTTTAGAAAGACACGGAAAGCGCAGCAGACAGCAGACAGGCGAGTGGCGAGCGATCGAAAACATCCACCTGTCAGATGCCATCATGCTGCTGCGCTTTGCGGGCTAACGAATTAACTGTACACAGGTCGAAATGCACCGATCGCCGAACAATGTAGGCACTCGAAAATCAGATATTTCAGGCTAAATTCATCGCGAGCTTGAAGCCGCGTGAGTAGCATTCGCAACGACACGCTTGTTCCACATTATTGGGAATTTTGTATGGTGACATATCTGATATGACAGGACGAGTTGATGAGACATAAAACAGAACTTATTGGAGATTGACTTGACTTATTTCCGAGGTATAAGTGCAATCCCATTCTATACTTGTGACTGAGACGGCTGCCCGAGTATAAAAACTATAACTACTAAATTCGTAACTACTAAATTCGTAACTACACCTATACCAAGGCAAACATTCCATACGCCGTAAACAATATTAGTTACTCCATATAATATAACATGTTTGTCCATGTTTTATTTTTAGTTTACTTTATTTGTTATTTCTAGGTTTAATTTAAGCTTAATTTCTTGTAAGTTTTCCAGTATATTGATTTTTGTAATTTAGTATTTAATACTATAATGTGATATACGCAGTTCAACGTCTCCGGGGGTCACCCGGGCCTGGTGATCTGTAACACAGGTTCAACCTTTAACAGACACCAGTCTCATAGCTGTAGAAATTTATAAATGTTAAATTGTAAAAGCTTGAGAAAATAAAGATTTTTATTATTATAGGTGTCTGTGAACTAAATTCAATTAAAACAAATATTTTCGCCAATATTGAATAGTGTATACGAATATAGTTGTGATTTAGTTTATTTGTTCACGAGGTATTAATTAATATTAACAAAGCATTCCGATGTCAATAGAAGTGCACAGACCAACAATTTCAACCATAACCTAGGAATTATATTAATATGGGTTTCCACTTAGATCTGTTTAGTGTGAGTAGTGTGCAAGCTCTCGTGGAAATTCCAATGGTAACGTCTCCGGCTGTCGTCTTAACATCAATTCCTCCATTACACGCTGGTCGCCACGCTACTGGTACTTACTACAAGTTGCACAATCATTGACGAGGGTCTCATAGCTTGGAGAGGACTCGAAGCCCGAGATATATTCATGTGGAATTATATTATACAGGTATATGTTAATTCCCCACGCATTGCATGTAAACTATAGGGCGAGATTTAGGTATTAGATGCAATAATCATTTTAGTGAAAATGTTGTTGTCTAATATTGGTCACAAAAACCACTATGTCTGCTATTAATACATATACATAATATAATATGTACCTGAAAATTAGCTTCAAATAGAAGTAAACCAATAAAATGTATTGCCGTACATGTTTGACGAACCAACCGAGTTTGTTTTAGGTAATACCGACATTCATCATTTCTCGGAACCAAAATTTGCTGCATATAATTTAGTCGCCAAAATAACTAATAATATGAAGCAAACTAAAGTTCGTTGATGAAGGCTGGATGTAATTTCTACATGAATTTAACATTTTATACCCAAAGTGACGTCATGCGATTTAAATCAATGTATCGTCGTAATTTTTTTATTCCAGTAAAAAGCAACAAAAAATTCCTAGTCGTACTTTTAATTAACGTAGATACTGTAGATGGATATTAAAAATAAAAGTCGCCGACACTATTATGATCATTGAATATCTCGTTCCCCTTTTTATTTCACATCGCACTCCTCTCTCCCGGTGCAGGGCAAAAATAATCCAGCGTTCAATATTGCAAAGGTAATAACAGATTGTGCCTACTTAATTAATTAGTACAAATTGCATTGCATTGCATAAATACTTCGATATTAAACCTGTTAAATGAATATGAAAATTATTTTTAAAATACAATAAAAAAGAAACTTAATGTTGCTGATAAAGTTACAGATCCTGGTTCCTGCAGTTTTACAAGACAGAACAACTTTAGTTTCAATTATTTATTGGTACTTATACCTTCCTACACAAACAGCCACTACAATACATCAAACACATCACATAGGTATTACGTATTGAGAATCCACGCGGGAAATAATTAAACGAAAGCATCTCGATCGAATATTCATACATAGGAAGGATGCTGAGGTGAAGTATTGTAGTTATTTTAGTTAAGTGACGTAATTAAATATTCATAAACATATTCAGAAAATACTTTTTGGAATTTATCAATAGGAGTGGGTATTGTTTACAATAAAGGTTTCCATTTCGACAACGGTACACAAAAGTAGGATGTAAAAAGGTCTTAGAATAGAAATTAATCTTAAAGTTTAATACTTATTCTACAATTTTAGGTGTGTAGTAAGTAGCCGCTCCATGACCCCAATGGTCAATGGTCATTAGTTTTACCATACAGCATGGTAGACGTTTATTTAGCAGTCGACGTCTTCTGACAATGTTTATACAAGTCTAGTATACACCTGGATAACAGTTGTAATTAGTGCAGTATGGCGCAGTATATAGGTGCTGCAACTATTGTTCACACTCGACTCACTTTGCGATTAAAGGGATTCAATATTATTGGTTAATTGGCAACCAGCGCCTATACGCAATATCGCAATTTGATTATTGCATCTGAGAGCCGCACGTTATGTATTGTTGTACAACAATGCACATGAGCTAACACACCGACATGTATATATATATTATAGAGAAAGATATTAGCATTTATCTTAGTATGCCAGGTAACAACCAGGCAGTGTATTGAATAAAATCAATGTGGACGTCATAATATGGCATGATAACAATTATTACAAGAGTATTTTTGAATATAACAACTGCACACGAATCTTAAGCATTGCATTACTTTCGTACCGCGTTATAATAGCTACAGTCATTACATAAACGAGGGAATTTGTATAATTACGTTATCACTCCCAAACGACACACATAGCTAGAATGATTGTAGCTGAACCTGTGACACATGTGCATCGGCATATACTCGTAGATAAAGTGCAGTGACAACGTGCATTGCAAGTGTGTCACATCCATCAGCCGGTTCGAAGGTCGCCGCCGAATCCAACTCAATAAATATCAATGGGCAAATGAATTAGGATCGCCATACATCGGACGTGATTTTACCAGTCTACATTCTACAATTCTTAATAAAAGTTCAAATATCAGTAACATTGGAACTAAGCTCTGGACTACCATGTCCACCTCCAGGTGTCCGGGATCCCTAGCGATCTAAACGCGTACGGCAGACTGAGCCCACGTTCACACTGAGGGAGACAGTGAGCATACTCACAATCGGCGGCTGACAATGACAATACTTTTGGTGTGAACGATGCCTAATATTGTAAATACGTGCTGTTTGATTATACATCTTTACGGCAAATCAGAAGAAATTTTATGTGGAGTTAGATTAATGTATGCAGACATAGACTACTTTTTGTCTCTTTCGAACACCCCAGTTCACTAAAATGGGGGGCAGAAGTACTGGATGAAGCATTTTCCAATTTTACGAGAGCAAAACCGGGGCAAAAATTAGTTTCAAATGACATCAATCATTAATACAGCATTATAAAATGATAAGCTGATGAACTGTTCAAAATCCCAATTAGTAAATATCGAGAGATAGCTGCTGTAAAATGCAATAAAAATTAAAAATAGTTTCCACTGCTTGAAGAACGCTGTGCAGTATATGCATGGCTAGTACGGGCGATGGCCGGTGAGTAGCAAACTAGTAAACTAGTGTCAAAACTATTCTGAACGGTAATATTGCACACTGAAGCAACACGAGGGAACACTGATCTTCCTTCAAATATCTATTTACAAACGCAGTCTGCAGTCCCGCTCGGTGTTCAGGTGAATACGTGATTTACTCCAGAAATCAAATATTCTTGTGATTTCTCTCCCAAATCACTTCGTATGGACTGTATGAATAAAGTTATTGATTTGTGTACGTCAAATGTATCCGGTGCAAGCCCTATTTTCACAGCTTAAGTTTTTCTGTCAATGTTTTACTTACATTCACAAAACTTAACACACCTTTTCATTTAACGAAGAGGGGTACATAGAAGTGTAAATGCAAAACGTAAAACCTACTTTTACTTTGTCCCAGAGAAGCTGACGATTTGTTTGAACTAATCCGTCCAGCTCAATGTATTTTGGGGGGTTCCTTTTAAATGAAAGAAACTTGAAACTCCGAATTTAATTTGGTATAACACACCTCGTATTAGTTTGTTTGTTCTTCATATAATAAATAGTTCGTATAAATGTTGTTTGGCATAATATTTATATGACAGAATGTAATAGGGTATACTGTAACATCATGCTGATGCTGATATGATGATTCTGCTTTTCAGTCACAATACACATGAAAATGCTTAAAGATGAGACGGACTCACAAGATTACACGTATCGGTTGCTGTTAAATAAGTTTACTTTTGTCAAACAAGTTTCTGCGAGATGCAATTTGTATTGACAAAATTAACGTGAAAGTTGTGCCTTAAAGACCCATTCCAGGGAACTATGGTGCAGACATGCTACTCAACGCTTAAATGATACGTCAATAAACAGCAACATAACTTACACGAACGAGAACTGTCGGATATATACGAATATTCCGAATGGTCGCGCTGTAGTATATTAATATTTCTGTGTATAGTTTAAGGCTAACAGCTTAGGCAATGAAGTTTCAAACACTTGTTGCGCATGTCGCCCGCATCTAGCACACCGGGTGCTTACATTACTCGTCCTACAGACACCCGGGCACAACTCGTCCGATGCTCGCGAGTGTCGGACGAATCCCCACCATTACGACCATTAGAAAACAAGAAGTACTCAACAGACAGTTGTATGACTAAACAACTGTTTCGATAACAGACGGTAGAGGGTTATCGGTATCAGTAGTTCATTCACAAAGAACATAAAGAAGATTCATGCTGAATGCAAAGTACTGCAATTGTAAAATGGAAAAGTACAATGTGTAGTGGGAAAGACAAAAGCTATGATTTCATTATGGCAGGGTACACTGCACGGCAAGGACACAACTGATAGTCGATATTTGTAGGGACAGACAACAGAAACGGCGACAAAAGGCCGCGCGGCACTGGCGGCGTCTCTTTATGTCGAAGTCTAAAAAAATGACAGTAGTAGCAGCTCAAATGTTTCGAATAATGAATAACACTCACCTCAACTTTCAGCGCCGGTGAGGAAACATTTTCGCCGTATTGATCTCGTACGATGATGGGGATAGTGACCCTGGCCGAGGGCCGCACCGGCAGCGCCGGGGCCTTCAGCTCACACTTGGAGGGCTCGACGTGTGGCGTCGGAGCCAGCCAGCGAGCCAGGCGGCCACCAGCTGTACTCTCCGCACCCGCCACAAAGTCAGTCAGGAACTGACGCTCCGTTGAAACGCATCTGTTGACAAAAAAAAATATCTCATCAAAATGTGCAACACACTAACAATATAAGTATGTGATGCACATTGTATCGGGATCGTCAACAACTACGGAGCGAAGCGATGTTGTAAACCACTAGAAATAATAAATTAACTTTGAAACGCAATATAAGTTTTAACTTGTTCTCCAGTGAAGAAGCTTTAATTCAATTCCAAGTATTTCGCACGTGCAACAAGGTCGGAACAAAGCAGCTCGGCGCCGGAACAGTTGACCTTTGTCAATTACCTGCACTGCTAAAAAATAAGGGCAAACTGCTAATTGAAATGTTCTCAAACTGTGCCGTTCGGAATACAACTCGGGACACATAGTTACAGTTTCTAGTTAAGCTGTTTCTGAATTTTTACACCTGACACGTGAAAAGGTATTTCCATCTGGTCCCGACCCTCAGGCAAAAATTTATTTAACGTAGTTTTTAACAGGCAGTCACTTTTACACAATAGGATAGTTACCTAGTAGTCGAATCAATACTTTTTCGAAACGTCAAAAACTATATTTTCTATGAATTTTGTAAGAAATAGTGCGTTATGACGTCATCACATTTTTATGTCAAAAAGCAGACATTTAGGCAATAGGCTGGAAATCAACGAAAATCACGTAGATCACCAGGTCTATGTCTAGATCATCAAGCAGATTATTTTTAAATATTTTATTGTATTAAAGGTCGAAATACTTTATTTTGGACTCAGGAAACCTAATTATCGCAAAAAATAGCAGTTTTATTTAAACAATTTTGCACTATGAGCAAAGCCAAAATAACAAAATGAAATTAAATATAACAAAATCCGCGTCCACCGAGGTAGAATGAAAAAACTTGTCAATACCAAATGGATATTTAATCTTTTTTGATCCAATAAAATATTTACATTAATACCATATAGTGAATGCAGTTTACATATACGTCATTCCCAGCTTAGCGAGAGTGCATTTTATACACACATTAATATTTCACGATGACATAACATATATTGTTCTGTTACAGTCTATGGGATTACTATTCTATATTATGTGGCTTGTTGAAAGGTACCAAGACAATAAATTAATAGGATAAAGAACCATTTCATTAATTTGAAATGTTCTACCACATCGGAGATAGTAACGAGGTACTCGTAATAAGCGGTTTAGTGGCAGGAGTGAATCTTTCTAGCTAATTAATAGCATGCCGATGTGATTGCACCGCTCACGTATACAGTATACATGTGCCACTACAGCTGCCTCGCAATATTTACATGTATACCTATAAATCATTATGTACTCACTACTACATGTTAGCTTTACACCACGTTACATACTCGTAGGTGTTGCGTAAACATTAAAAACGGTAGACTATTTTTATTATGGAACAGTTTACGATAGTATATGAGTTTTTCAAAGCTATTTAAAGCACAACCAAACCGCAGGAGCGCCATCAACATCTAGCATGGCTTTAACTGAACTTTTATGTTCTCTGTAGGACGTACGTTACACAATGCTTCAGTCTCTCAAGAGTCCCGACTAATCAAAGCTAACTTTCGTCCCATTTCGACAGTTTTATAATGGTGAAGTTGACCTCACCATCCTGTTTTGGTCTAAACGACAACTTTCGTTTGAGTACAGCTTTGCGTAACAAAAGCACGGACCATGTGAAATAAATTCCTGAATTCTGCTGAAAATATTGTACACAAGTGTTAGTAGTACGTAACATTTGAATACTCAATTTTAAAACTGTCGCGAACAAAAAACGGGATTTGGTAACTTTCTGTACATGCAGCGCAGAAACATAGCTTGTGCTAACTTCAACTGCTAATGGACGTATACGGCTGCACGTCAAGCTATGCAAGACCAATATTAACTGACCGTCAAACACAAGATCATACAGAATTCGGTGTACTTCATCAGTTATATTATGAATTGAATTAACGTCCAGCAATGGATGATTATGGTCTATTGAATAACATTATTGCTTCGCTACATTATGCGGACTAATCCTTGCACACGTTAAAAGCTTACTATGGCTGATGCGCCATCGAAGCGATGTCTAATTAAATAATTAAATCCATTAGGAGCACTGACAGACCAATGGACTAAATGTATTACCGGTAGCTGTGGGCAATCTATCATTTTTGGAACAAATATTTATGTTCAGGTCAAGAGGTGTGTACAGAGATTTTTGGATTTGTTGCTGCAAACTTTCCTACAATGGAAGATTTCTTTGTAAGCTGTGACGTTCTGGACAATCCACGCGTAAGGTATTATAGCAGATGCACGAGTATAGTACAATATGAATAAATTTCAAAGAAGCTGGCCCTCAAAGTACATGTTCTCGAGTTTTGATTCAACATACTTTTAGCTTGTTTGAAGCTGTTTGTAAATCGCAAGGGTGTGTTAAAGAAGGTATAATACTGGAACTAAATATACAAATTAACCTAAATTAATTGAAATAACGGCATATACTTGAATAAAATGAAAAAGCTCTACTAGTTTCAAGCCACAGCGGGACTCTTAAGCGGTGACGTCGCGCGCGCAGTGTGGCTGCAAGTATTTTGTATAAGTAGGTATATTAAAATGTCAAATAAGAGAGATTAATTAAAATTATTAAACCTTTGCCGTGCCTTTGTTATAACACCAAAAAGACGTACGTTTGGTAAGTTTTTATACGGTATAAGCCGGTAAACGAGCAGGTCGATCGAACGATCACTTAATGGTAAGCAATAGGCGCTGCCCATGGACACCCAAAACACCGGTGGCGTTACAAGTGCGTATGCCGGCCTTTTGGGGGTTAGGAATTTCAGGGGTGTTGGGGAGTCGGGGATTGGGTAGGGTAGTTACGTTAGTATACTTATTCTATTACCTGTATTGGAAACTGTTCAAACTGTTTCTCGATTTTAATGTTCATTTAGATTCAAAATCAATCATCAATCAATGTAAAAAAAACGGCTATCTTATAAATGTAATAGCTATAACTTATGTAAAAGCTCCGATTTGAAAAACACTTGTCTCAAAACCTACTTGTTGTAGGCCTTCCGGGTCAATAAAAGATGACCGAAGATAAAAAAACTATATTTTCAGTTTTATACATAGGTAGGTAGGTACTCGTAGTAACGAATTTCCTATATTGACGGAATCTAGAATTAGAACAGTAAAAAAAAAAAAGGATTGGATTTAGGATTTGCCTTGCCAAATGACAATGGACAGTGGTAGGGCCAGCCTTGGTAGGATTTACTAATTTAAATTGATACCTGCGCATGTGTATAGTTCCTGGTATAGTGCTGTTCCAAACTTCTTTTTAATTCTAGGAAGAACATAGTGCGACTGTGTTGTATCAACAGGGTACCACATCATATTACACAGTTACTTGATCCTAATACATAATGATTGGTCGAACAGTGGCTATTATTGCGTGCAATATGTACACGACATTTATTTAGAGAGCACCGTGAATTGAATGGTTACGAACCACGAAATTATTTAAACAAGCGATCAATAAATAAACAACAGATACTGAAATGTAATTACAAAACATTGAGCTAACAATGATGTAGTTTAAAGTGTGCATGACTACTAATGCGTGTCTTTTGATAAATTTTACAGCGTCCTACAATATATGGGTACATACAGTACGTATGTATGTGTTTACAGACTTCGATTTACGTAGATTCTTATTTTCCGTCCGGTACGAATGATATGACTATGCTTCCGGCTACCAGTGCCGTCAGATTTTCTATCTCCTGACTGTCCAGGGGAATAGAAATAGCCATCACAATAGAGTTAGCTTTATGTAGTTTCAAAGTGTACTTTAGTGCCACTCGTTCACAGATCAACTGCAGCTCATGCTTAACTTATAAAGTACTCGTCGTTAGTTTGAGCGACTGCATTTAACTAAAGCTCCACTGTCAAACTACCATAAATTGATATATTTTCTAACTAACAGTATTTTTAATCGACTTCGAAAATGAAGTTGGTTCTCAGTTTGACCGAGAGTACCTTCCTATACCTATGTATATAGATCTTGCGATTGGCAGAACCAATACTGATGCGGTTTCCAGAAAAAAAATGTTACACTTAGGAGTCAGTTTTAGTAAAGTATACGTATAACCAAAAAATAAGAAGGCTGCAGTACTTTTTTAAATGTAGTTTAATAAAAATTATAAGCCGAAATTATTAAACAAGCACGATTTGCAAGCACGTCTGTATGTTGACACTGAAGTACGACTCTTAATCAAACATGAAGCGACAAAAAATCCCAAAACAATATTTGGCAGCGAGTACTTTCAAACAGAATCATTTATATTACGAATTCACACGAGCATAAAACCATAATGTAATAGCAAACAGGATATTTACTCACTGAATAACTAGTAAATGTATTTTTCATTGTTATTACTCTAAATAACATTGTTTCTGGTCCATATTGGAACAAATTTATACGTTGTCCATTAATTATAATTAAATTCTATATGTAATATTAATTATTATTTATGTTCGTTATCATATTATTATTATGTAATCACATTCTATTCAAAGAATGCAATTTTATATAAGATCCATGAATAGAAATGCTTAATTACTAAGTATAGTCAACACTAAAAATATACATAGGTAAGTAACAAATCTCGACACAAATGACAGAATCTTTAAGCAAATTATGTTAACAAGATAGATAGAAAAAATTGGTCAAGAAGGCGTTTAGCCTAGTTTTTGAGCTTCTTTTGTTAGCAACAGTAGCGCATTCATCAGGTAATTACCCAGTGAGCTGGCCCTTTGCAGCATGGGTTACGTGTTGAGTGCATACGCCTGCACCGCAGGGTCGCCCGCTAACAACGACCACTCGCCGACCTCCGTATCTCGACGACTAGGCCTGGGCTCGATGTGCGTTATCGATGACGCGCGGACTAATTGCCGACACTTTAAATTGATCATCAATCGTTTTTCAGTTAAAACTGGGTATTATCTTTCTTTTCATATTTGTAGCATGGGTTTTTGTGTGCATTACTTAAAGCAGCATTAGCAAGCTCATCGGTATAAACAAAAACATCAACCGACCAATAGGCACTTCACATTCCCGAGCTTATACACTAACGATTTGCATGTACTGTGTTTCTGTTTCATATAATTATGCAAATCAAATTTATTTAACTATGTAGTTACATACGTTTTAAATATGTGAATGTTAGTTAAGTTTAATTATAGCATACTTGTAACTTCGTAGAATGAGTAAGAGATCTCTCCTAAAATACTCTTAGACTTCAAATAGACCAACAGTAAATAACACATAAGTGAATAGTATTACTAAGAAACTATTCAGTGTCATTATGGACCTGTCATGAAAGAAATTAGAGAGTTCTACGAAATTATTCTCATATTTTAACCTGGTCATTATGTAGGTACCACATCGCTGTCGGGCAAATAACGTTACTTTTGTATTTTGTTTACTTGCTTGTACCTATTAATTATGATTCACTAATATTGTCTTATTTTACTAATATTATAAATGCGAAAGTTATTGAGTTTGTGTGTTTGTGAGTATGTATGTTGGTTGCTTAATCATATCGAAACGGTTGGCGTAATCGGAATTAAATTTGAAACAAGGGTAGATTATGATCTGGAAAATAGCTACTTTTTATCACATGTGTGTGTGTGAATAAATAAGCTTACAAAAGACAACAACTTTAAAATTAAAATGACGGATGGTAACCTGAATATTTCCATTTATATCATAATGCAACTCGTAACTAAGTAATGTGTTGCACGCTAATAAATATCAAAACGTGGTAATGTAACTCTCCATGGAGACAAACAATGTCGCGGGTTGCAACTAGTCAACAAGTTGCCACGCGTCGGTCAAAACTTTCGTGAACTAACTTTAGATACTAGTTACCACTAAACATAGATTTTTTTATTGCTTGACATTGTATTAAATATGATATTATCTAATAATAAAACCTTTTAAGGCCTGTTTCATAGGTCCTTTTTAGTTTCCTAATTAATATTTTTTTATATCTTTCTCGAATATTTACTAGGTGTATAATATGGTTTATAAAGAGCCAGTGTAACCGGCTATTAACATTTCTGAATGGAATAAAACCAGTTGAAATACAAAAATCATACAATAAGAATAATTAATTTTCATTTAATCATAATTATCAGATCGTTAATTCATCACGATTTACCATTGAACATTCTAATGGTGATAACTAAATAGAATTTCGAGTGTTAATAATACAAATGAAACGCATCATCGATATCTATAATAAGCGGGAGCGCGAGTGCAAGCCAGCACTAGCACATGGTAAGAGACAGCGGCGATCTGAGTGATACTGCCATCGCGCCAGTCTGTGCATGACGCTCGGCGCGCGCGGTCTCTCGCGCCGGAGCGCGGCATCATGTCGCCACTTACGGCGCTACTCGTGCTCGCAGCACTCTGTCCTCTCATAAGTAGTGAACATCAAAGTGGAATATGTAACAGCGAATATTGCACCTGTACCCCTGACGCCCACCCATCTTGGAAGATCGTCAACTGCACTCTCCAGCGCGATCAGGTACGTCTTACTATACTCGTATGTTTCAAACAAACAAAAGTGAACGTGCTTCGTCAGATGTACGGTCAGCCGCCCTGGCTTGTTCGGACATTAACTTATTTCTAGGAACGCAGTGGTGGAAAAGTTTTCTTCTTACAAACTTATTTCAAAAGTTTGTCGAGCAGCCATTTTTGTAAAGACAGGCACGTCCACTAATCGGAAACTAGTTTAATTATTGCTAATGTAAATCAAACATATGATAAACAGCCCTCGATAGAAGGAAACGATAAACAACGGAAGGAGCTCAATTCTGATTCTTAGCACGTCGGAACATGTTCAAGACGCATTACAACAAAAACCGTGGACTAAATGTTGTTTTAAAATGAACAAAACGTAGTGTTCCAGTGCTAATTTAATGTAGAGTAGCATTTCAAAAATAGCGACGGCAGGCTAACTTCGACACGGGAGAAATGAAAATTGTTTCGTTTTGAATCACCGTAATTTACCAACATTTCATGATCACCTAATTATCGTGAACCTAATGCTTTTGTACACGGCTTAGGATGCTTTCTTACAATGTAAATAGGAACACAACTCTTTCATTTAGAAAAAGAAAATGAAACAATAAGAAATTGTGCAACGTATAAGTATAAATTCAGATTGAAGCTCTTTTAAAACTTCAGCATAAAGAACACGGTTGTACTTTGTCTTGGACCTAGTTATTTAAAACTACAAAATGCTAAAAAAGCTGTCACGGCTTGAAAATGAAATACCTCGGCAATGCTGGCTTTATATAATGTATAAGAAAATAAACAGCTTTATCGCATTATAAACAAACCATATGATCGTTGGCAGTTGCAAAAAAAACACCTAAAATGTATGGAACAAAAAATTGTAAATAAAAAGAACACTACCTGAATCCCGACCCCTCCACGCATTGTCTGCACTCGCGGCGAGCGGACCGATGATAGCTGACAACATGCGATACTATACATACACTAATCTAAACCAGCTTTACACTATTTATTCTTTTATGCGTCACTCCAATAATATACTTTATGGAGCTGTAATGATCTCATTACTCTTACACACAACGAATGCTAAATTAGATGGACAATCGTCGTCTTTGTTAATAAGTCAACGTCATTAGGTCCTGGGGCCCAGATTTCTAACATTTGAGTAATAGTTATCTTAACTAGGTACTAAGTAAATATTTGAAGATGGTGTTGTTTTCAATTGATTTACTTGGTCAGTCAGGAGTGTAAGGGAATGGAATACGAAGAAGTATTCTATTCTCGATGATATGATAATAGAATAATGATTATTGTTTGTAATTGTAATGTACGTTACTTGGAATGAAGGATTGAATGGAAAAGATTACAACGCGGTGAGAGTAACAGGTTCTTTTGTATAGCTTTGTAAATACAGATGGGCCAGTCGGTCCACGGCAAGAGTCAGGTCGGTGTCGGGCGGCGTTCCCGACCCGGCTATTTGTGGTTCCGGCGCACTCGCAAATTTCAAGTCTAGTTCATACACAAATACATGCGTCCAAGTAGACGTCGACCTCTCACGATATTCTAAATTAAAATATGTTTCGTATGAAGGAAACCGGCGTCTCGCATCGAAACAATGTCAAACAAACAGCGCCCAGCGAAATATTGGACACGGTTCAAATACTCCTAAAAAATACGTATGAATGTTAGTTATATGTCAACGAACGGTGTGGTATTCACTGCGCTGGCGCCTACTTACAATAATTAGGTAATAAATGCGCAACTTAATAATTACTCTATAATTGAGATTGGTATTAAAATATCCGCTTGCTCTTGCCATTATGATTTTCAAATAAATATGAATCAATTGACATATGTACGTGTACGAGTATATCATAACATGAAACAGGTGAACCGACGAGCAGTGATGATAGGAACGGGAGGAAACGAACCCAGATATTCTGAGAAAGTAAAAATATTTTTCGACTGTGAATCATTTTAACTTCGCGCATCAAAAACTGTGGGGCCTATTCATACGAGGTAACGGTACATTTGGATAAATTGATACGTGCTACGCGTGTGCTGGTCTACGCCAACACAATGGTGACTACCGATTGTAGCATTAAATAAAACAGGAAGTTAATTACTGTAGCAATGTGCCCTCGCGGGACTGTAGTCTACTCGCTCGTGGTCGAGGATCCGACATCTGCATGCACGACATGTACAGCAAACAACGGGTGATGCCCATCTGTCTATATTCCCATTCAATTCATACGACAATACAATACACACCTTTATATCTTTGTTTCCTAAAAATGGGGTCATTTAGAAGATTGCAAATATAGGTCAAATCGCGATTTATAGATTTTCAGAATTTTAAAATTTCAACTAGAAACCTATATTCATTGTGCCAATTACAAGCGCAACATAGTTTGAAATACAGATCCAAACATCGAACGCGGATTATTTTGAGAATTTAACTGTAACTATTTATTTATTTAAGAGAGCATACACGAAAGGCATTGTAAAATGTGTTCTAATGATTCGTTTATTAATAGGCAAGACCTGAACAAGACGACTACGAAGCAAGAACGATTAAAATCAGAGGAGACTCTAGCTAATGTAGATGGTTACGATACAGAAATAAATACAATGAATGATGGTGAAATAGGAATGGAGGCTAGATGTAAATGAGATTTAAATAACAGGCAACCACATGAAACAACAACGATTTTCAAGTGTTTAAGGACCATGGCATACTTACATAAATTTCAGCCATACATGTCATTGTGTAACCATATTATACTTTATCATAGGTTTCGATAGACTGAAAGTTAAATTTAGATATTTTGCAATCATTTATAAGTAAGATATACCTAAAGATAGACGCAAACATTTTTAACAACGTACCGATGCTAGATGTATTGTAATTAATAATTATTTTTCGTGAGATGATAACACAAAATAAATATATCCTGTTTATTTCATTAAACATAATTATAACAGAAGAATGTTCTATTTAAATCAAATATTAATAATCATTGGAAAGAAATTGTACCTAATTATCGAAAATAATGAAGTGACTGCAAAAAACTTTAAATTAGTGATAGTGAATTGTCACTGCGGCTGCGTGACGTTTTGACGGCATTAAATGGAATACTGGTGTTTAACACAACCTGTACATAAATAGCCGGCCATCGAGCCTAAACTTTTCATACAACAATAATATTTTAGTCATTCAAGATAATAAATAAAAAGGTTGAAAATTCAGTTCTCGCTTACAACGCATACAGTAAAGCCACATCTCAAATATTAGAAGATACGGACGATGATGGTACAAGTACACGCGCTAGTTAGCTGACTAGCAGCTATACTTAAGTGGGAATTTAAATCGTAGTGAGAGCTCATAAAAAGCTAGAAGATCGCGCTGGCACCTGTTGCCCGAGACGTCTCATGTAACTGCATTTCTCGATGTGTGAGAAAGCGGGGGGTGGCCCACAACCCTGGCGTTCGGCCGGCACGCTGCGTGTCGACACCCCGCCCTTTAATTAACTCTTTCGGCACTATGCATACTCACATGGAACCACAAAAATTAAACCCCAACAATAAGCACAATACATTTTACTGATTAATCGTTTACATTTACACGATACAAAACAAACAATACAATGTTGATGTTTTCGCGCGATATTACAATATAAATTCATCTGAATCTGGAAGTTTACTAAAAATAATACGATCTATTGTAGAAAAAATAAATAAAAGTAATGATACGAGCCGGTCTCAGCACGCATCGTGCACGCATCGCGGCCGGCGGGAGCATCGGACAAACCATAAAAAAACGTAATGAGAGATCGCTTCCTGCGCCGACCGAGGCCTACTATGGTATTCTGATACAAACTCCGCATTGGACTTTCGTTAACTTTTACGAGATTTTATGAATTACCGTTTACTAACTTCAAAGTTCAAACAGCGGCATTCCATTTACTTTAACCAGTAGGTAGGTCGGCAGTTTGTCACAAATCTAACTAGTGATTGATTTATAATTAACATATCAGTCACAGTCGAAAGAGTTCATCGGGCAGAACTTAACCGTGGCAAGACGAATCTAAAGCTCGTCGTCGCATCGTAAAACTTTTTATGACATTTAGGGCTTGTTTCAACCGCATAGAATTTATGTCTAATAAATACGACATTTAAAATAGAGCGCTTTAGAATTGTCTTAAATGACAGAGAGATATACTTAAGAGAAGACAGATTTAGTAGGTATTTAAACCAGAAGCTTTTTAAACATACTATTATCAGATTTTGCAACAGCTACAGATCTCCCAGCGGCTTGTAAAACAAACACCGCCATAGATATGTAATCAGTGTAATTTTAGATCGATGTGCGCAAATCGTATTGAAGTAGCTTTCCGAACGAACTACATTTCGAGAGTAGGTAGTTAGATGTTTATTTTATCCTCATAAGCTGTGTTAATGTAAACGGAGACTTACTACATAAAATAAACAAGACATAAAGAATAACATATTTGTATCTCTCCTATTTATTACACGACTGTGCCAATAAACTGGAAGGTTTTACTGTTATTTATGACCTAATTCTCCCCTTCGTCAGGTATATACTGTCCAAAATACACTAATCTGTCTGAATGGACGGCGGATCTTATTGTTTTACACCAAAATTTATCTTCAGTTTCCGATTTTCTGCAAGATCAACTTTGAATGCATCAATATAGAGTGCAATATTGAACGGGAGGTAAAATTGTTGTTCAAAAACTAATATTCTTTATAGTGTATTTACAACAATAGGTGCATGAAGAGAACGCGCTTGTTAGTGTCACAACTCCCTATTGAAGGGAATATGATGAAGACTTATTTATAGTCGGAGAGTCATGATTAAAATGCGATGCTCGAAATAGAAAATACCTACAAAATGCTTTGGATGGACTACAAAGTATTTCTAAGTTCATTATTATAAGAGTATAGTAACTCCGAAGTGTTTTCGGCAATTGTACTACTAGTCATATTTTAAACAAGGCACAAGCCGGATACCTTTGTCTTAAATAGAGTAGGCGCATTCATAACAACTCAAATTGCATACAAAAACGACACAAAGGTGATAATTACTAAAAATCTTTGAAAGACAGAAAGTTCACCTTTTTACCGAACAAATCCTTACAGAGACTGACTGGTGTGTTAACTTGCACATAAAGAATATTTTTATATATTATTAAAGTATATTTATTCTTTCATATAAATGCATTTACCGACACTTTATGATAAGTGCTCTCTGCGTATACAGATATAATATGATCGTAAGTACAACACGGAATTACATAACGCACTTTCTCTTGTTGCATGGACTCATCATAAGTCTTGGTGAAGGGGCCAAAACAGAGATCTGACAAAATTATAATTACTGTTACGCCATTGTTTTAATATATTTATTTATCGATTGTTCAATAAATTATTTGGATTTCTCTTACTATACATCTATATTGTGTAAGTTCGTGTAAGAACGGTTGCACATTTTGAGCACTCGACACAAGGATACGCAACGAAACATGATTTGGTGGGTTACTGGCCATCAACTACTCGTCATAAACAGAGGAGTACGATAAGCCGGCCTAGTTATTGTAAACACCATTGCTGATTAATTTGGAACTTGTAACATGTAATGCCACCAAGGTCGGCAATTGTAATTCATCTTGCAATAGTGTACCTACTTGTAACTTTTTACCCAGCTTCGCCTTACGAAATATGAATCCATACTCACTACTCATTTAATTACAAACGACAACAAAGGAACGTCATTTCTCATTTAAAAATGACTCACAATGGTATAATTTGAAATGACGATTAACTGAGTAACCCCAATACGGTTAACATGAAATATTTTGCTTGATAAGATAAACGATGATTATTGTATACAATACTTATTATATCAACGAGCAGATAATACCACCATCCTAGCGAAATGCGTCATGAGGTTCATTAAGTACAGTAGAACTCCAATTATCCGAATTAATGGGGACCGGGACCCATTCGGATAATCAAATATTCGGATAATCGGATTTTTTCAAAAAAATTGCCATTGAAGAGAATAAAAGCTACGTTTTGATATTGCACTATTTTTTTATTGAATTAAATTGCGGGGGAAGTCAGCGTAGGCACAACGGCAAGTTAAGACAAGTCAAGTCAAGACTTGACAAACACTGGCTTCGCGGGGGGGGGAGAATAATAGCGCACTTAGACTTTTTTTGACAATTCTTGTGATTCGGATAATCGGCGATTCGGATAGTCGGAGTTCGGATAATTGGAGTTCTACTGTACTTTCACTTTTGGTCAAACGGACAATTATTTGTATTTTCACTTTCAAGGAATACAATTTATGTTGCATGTTAATACCATTAGACCACCACAGATGGTAACCGACCCAGAGCTGCGGACGACCTTTGCTAGGGCTCCATCTTAAAGTAGGAGTAGGAACGGGTCGATTTTTAGTCAGTAATTAAAGTCCGTCAGCCTCGCCTCACTCAAGTCACAAGAAGTAATTGAATGATTTTCTCTCCTCAAATAATAAATAAGCAGCCAAGAAAATAACTTCATAGTTATCTTGATTCATTGGAAAGTGCAAGAAAAAGGCATTGTTCAGTGCTACAATATTCCGTGTCGAGGTTTCAGCACTTTTAACTTTTGTTTAAAAAGCACTTTACTTCTTGGAGGCTGCATGAAATCTGCTCGTTGTTTGCATTCAGTTACCTCCTTAGTGTTTTATGATTCTTTCAAGTGATGTTAATTAGGAACTTTTGCTTTATTCTTTGCTTTTAGTTGTTTATTGCGGGTGGCTAGATAACATATTGAGTTAGAAAAGGATACAGACGATCGCGGTTATTTCTGAAATTGCTGGTGGTGTCGTACGTGACGTGACTCGAGACCGACATGATCTTGATCCCGACAATCTAATAATTACAGCAACGACAATGTACCGGGCACGCGAGATGCGCTCAGGTGATACAATCAACTGCACCTATATGCAACTTCTATCAAGGACCCGTCTGCGCGTCTACGTATACTCAATTACTTACAATTCACTCAAAGCTCGGAAAAGCATCTTCAAAGTAATAAGCTTTAAGGCCAAATTACCGTAAAGTACGTACATAGTAAAAATAAAGGTCGTACATACACGGCCGGTATCTCATGCAAGCTTAAACATGAAATGAGATGCTAACGGTGATGCACGAGATTTTACTTGCAATCTTATCCAAGACTCCGGCATAAGGCTGAGGTGATATACACGACGTCTTAAATACACTATTACGCGTTGTTTGCTGGGAAATAGATTCGTTGAGGAAATTATTTCCGTAATATACGCACTCAGCGGCTTCTGGCTCGGGTTTATACAATCGTGCTCGCGCCTCGTTTCGTTAAACGTTCTGCAAAACATTATTGCAAGTGGTTCGAATATGTAAACAATGAGTTCGCCGCGATACTCGAGTGCCTTGACTCGTGAACGAAAAACCGCTGCCGGCGGCCGCTCGACCAACCGCCATACCTACGCCAGTCAATGGCGAGCATACGGATCACACATTTGCAATTTCGGCCCACCCTTCTGCGTGATTGTGTAAATCCGGTAAAATAAATATAACGACGCATATTCCCGGAACGCAGACTAATATTAAAAATAAATGACCCGATACGAGGCACGCGCATCATCACAGTCTCTATCTGTCGATCCATCACATCGCGTCACCGGGTTACTTTGAGAAGTAGCTGTTTTTAAATTAACCAATATCCGTTCGTGAACGCCGTGTCCGTTCTTTAAGACATTAGTTTATATTTGTGTAGTTTATTAAATAGGCGCTCCCAAAACGCTACATCTCTATTTTCTCTGCTCTTCACGCTATAAACGAGTGGCATATATCTACATAACTACGTTTGTATTGCGTGGACGCGTGTATGCCCAAGTGCACATTTACAAGCGTGTCTTACAGAAACATTCGATGCCACTTGAAAAGTGAACCCCATCGCTGTCTACGAAGATTAAATAAAAAAGAATGGCCTGCGTGTAAACTACACTGAATAGGATTCATGTAGAATAGCAGTCACATCGATATTTTCAAATCGCGCACCCGTTGATTAATCTATTTCATTAAGATGCATTTTCACAGTGCAGATAATGATTGCCTGTAAGCTTTCTACTATTGTCGAGTAAAGAAGCATGCAGGATGCAGTCGGTATAAATTAAAACGGTAGTCTTGCAACACGTGGGTCGCCGACAAGGAATCTGTAGTACAATTGAGTTTTATGCAACTTTCCCCGAAACTATTGTTCTTTGCCAAGAACAAAGCATCAAAACGTCCGGATTGCCAAACATCCGGTAGTACCGCCATGTTTTAGTATCGAAAGTAAAACAAGGGACGCAGTAGAGCACTGTGTCCAGTTCTAAATCATTAGTCTTATTCTAACGAAGAGTTCGTTTAGAGTCAAGAAGATAATGATTGCCATACGGCATTAAGTTCGTCTTACGTACCACTCTTTAAGTACGGTATATTGTGTAGATTAAAGATTAAATAAATAATGAGAGTACCGCAAGCTTTATATACTTAAGTATCTTAGGACAAACCTCTAACCTGTTTGTTATACAAAACTTACAAATAGCAACCTATTACATAATGTACTATTAGAGGAATAATATTTATTATTATATTAGAGGAATAATATTTATTATTCCTCTAATAGGCATTTATTGTTTTTACGTTTTATTAATTTATTCAATTCATAAATAAGACCAAAACAAACACGTTATTATTGATTATATTATTTCAATTAGTAGTGGTAGAAGTAGGGTAAGAAAATAAAAACGATTTAATACTTTCAAGTAGAAAAAACGGTCTGTTTGCCAATGATTCTTTATTACCACCACTAGGCACAATGATCGAAATCCATAATATATTCCGGGTAAAGTTATAAACACTTTTTCAATGCATTTATATTTATTTCATACCTATGTCAGAAGAAGGCGGTGTGTCGGCGCAGTTCTTACTTGTTTTTGATGAAGCATCTGCCTTCGTTCGTCATCTTCAGTAGGTAACTAGTCGCAGTAGGCAATTTTCTGCATAACAAGTTTCAAGGAGCAACGCGAAGCAAAGAGATCTGGTCGCTATTATCTTCCACTTAGACGTGAAACACGTCCAACTATACAAAACCAGTCTATCTTGGTCTCGCTTGTATGATCTCTCCGCACATTCGACGGTCAGCTTACGGCACGACAACATTCGTACACATAATGGGTATATTACGTGTGATGTAACTCC
The DNA here is from genome assembly GCF_023101765.2 of Spodoptera frugiperda. Lineage (NCBI taxonomy): Eukaryota > Metazoa > Arthropoda > Insecta > Lepidoptera > Noctuidae > Spodoptera > Spodoptera frugiperda. Next base: position 315,010 of record NC_064236.1, on the reverse strand, counting down.
GCAAACATTTGTTTTGTTACGCTCATTGTATTTGTACATTCAACTTTAGTTTTCGGCTTTAAAATAATAGAAAATTTTCACAATGCAGTCAACAAAAGATTAAAAAGTAAAGTTTAAAACATTAACAACATGCGGTTTCGGTGTCTGTCAGCAAGGTCGCAACACGAAGCATTATGTCCACACATAATGTACTACTTAATAACAGAGTCCCTGAGTTTGTTTGGAAGTTATAGCAACAGTTTGACGGAAGTACGACAGCTAGTTACTTCTGTAAGGTAATTGATAATTAAAATATAAATAACAGTGTTACGCAGCGACACACGGTATTGAGTAAATTGTCTGTAATTGGAAATCAGCGCCAACTCGTTTCTGTACTCACTGAAATGACTCAGTTACACTTGAACCGTACTTTGTTGAAGTTATCCATATTCAAACCAATGTTAACTTTATATGGTAGTACTTAGAGTATATTTTAGATTGTAACTAAATGTGTTGAGATACGTTCGTACTCTGAGTTGCAAATCTGGCTAATTGACGCCCAATGAAAAAGGCGAACCGCAGTCGGACAGGTCACCAACAAGTGACGAGACCAAAGGTCTAATGACTCCTAAGATTGTAAAACAAATGTTAAATAAAGATTGCAGAAAATATATTTTTAAGGGCACACATTTACTTGTCACTAGTACTTTATATGAACAGCAAACGGAACAGAATAGCTCCAATCCAGGGCAGTACAATTTGCAAACACACGTGCCACAGTTGTAAGATACTCGAGCGGAGTTTCGAGATCGCACCCATCTATTGTTTCAATTGACTTATGCCCCATCAGTCGACCGAAAGTCTCCGGGCATTGTGTTGGACGCCTCCTGTCGATTCCACCTACTTCTGCAATGTCAACCCGACTGTCACATAGATTACGTCGTAATGCTCAGTCTGTCAATAATTTCCGATACGCGACTTTATAAATAATAAGTGGTAGTGTAATTGCGACCCGTATTATAAGAAACAAGCCATGCTCTGTCCTGACCCGCCGTATGGCTCACCCAGCGAACAGGTTTCGCACGCAACAGAGCCGACTACCGACTTAATTCGTCGACCACAACGTCGTGTCTACAAGATACTTTATTTATCTGCAGTGTTATAGAATAGTGACACTTGTCGTATGCAACGTTCAGTAACAACTGCGGAAATAAAAATATTCCTTTATCATGTCCTATTGCAATCTGCAGTTGACAAGGTTTCCTGGCGCATATGTATCAATAGGACCAGAAATGCAATATCCGCTGCAAATTCAACGAGACTTTTGATAAAGCAGTTGAACTGGAAATGACATTTCTTTTGAAACTTGATTTGTTTGGCCACTGCTTACAACCATGAATTTATTTCTCAAGTAACATTTAAACAGGTTTCAGAAACCTTTACAGCAGCCAAAAATTGGGATTGATCAGCACTCGACCTCGCGGTCACCGCAGAAGTTAATGCCATAAATGGCGAACACTTACTAAAGTGCACACTTGCACAGACTCGACTGTGACTCATGGTGATTGAGTACGCAACACCGGGACACACATGTGAGCTTTATCGCCTTTCTGTGAATGAAAAAAAAAATGAATCGGTCTACTTTTTGGCATGACTTGAGAACCGTGACGTACATATTTAAAATTGAACGAAATTTTATTATTCATTGTTTAACATTGATGAGTCTACCAGGGCATGGTAAGCACACTATATTTAAACTGATAATCTCAGACAGACAGATTTAAATAGATGTGCTTTACCAAACGTATTTAATTATATAAAATATTTTTTTCAAATACAATTAAGTTCTGTGTACTCTAGTTATTCATAACTTAATTACAAGTATTGTCTATTTAGCAAGTCCACAATGAATAATATAAATATGGCTAAGTAATTATGAGATAAAGTTCAAGTAGCCGCCACTGACGACAAATCCGACTGGTGTCGTCTTGTAAGTGTGTGCGTGTGAGTGTTTATTTTTATTTAGCAGCGCGTATGTGAGAGCGGACGTGTCATCTATTCGTTTCTTTGTAGTTCCATAGTTCTAGTTCGAAGGAGCCACTAATTCGGTTAGTATTCCAACATCGAACTGCTGCCCGGCACTCTCGGCACTGCACTGGAACAAATATTCTGGATTTTTTTGAGGCGCGCATTGTTTTAATATCTTGCGTTTGTGAGTCATATTCGTTATCTATGGCAGTGGGCACGAATGCCGATGACTCGATAGGAGATATTTTCATGTACAAGAAGCCGCCATTAGTCGATAACGTAGCGGAGAATGGGGATTATTTTAAACACCGCATCAATTTATTTAAACAGACATTGAAAGTTAATGGTATTATTTATTTGGTCAAGGCCAAGCTATTGCAGGCAATGGGAGCATTACAGAGGGTGCGTAGGTGTCCTCTCAGTCAAGTTGTTCACTTTCCCCACATCACGCGTAATTTAATCAGCAGCCCGTATCCGTCGATCCCCTCTACTTTAAGGACCACCAGAATCGTTCGCCCTGTTTAAATTTTTGGTCCAATAAAAACACAAACAAAATTGCTTTGAATAGAAATAACAGTTCAAACACATTACCCACCGATTGAATATTGCGTTAGTTTAACCTTAACAGTTAAGTTTTCTTACCCTATTTAGTATTGTTATTTATTTACACCACCTTATTTATAATCTTATTTAGTAAGGTTAGGGATAATTATGGCATGAACTTCATTTGTCATTATTAGTATAACAATACAATAAATGTGTGTAGAAAAATGTGGTTATCGGCAAAAACAAAGGGTCTGTTATGAAGCACTTAGTACCCCCACACTCACAGGTTAATGTTAAACATAAACATGACCTGATTCGAAAACAATATTGTACAAAACACACGTTTATACCTCCATTATTCTATTAGTCATTACTTTGAAACGTTATATTCGGAAAACAATTTCCAGAATTAGAATGACACAAAACGCAGATGTTTTGCTAGCTTAAAAAAGTATGACGATGATTGTCTGTCATGCGCTCAAAACTGCGGTTAGCCAGTGAACAGATTTGTAAACTATGTTTGTGGTTTGCAGAAACTCGACCTCTTCGAAGGAGATCTACCAGAAACCACGACGGACCTGATAGTCAGTGGCGCCGGGGTTCTCATGTTCGGAGCAAACTCCTTGTCACGGCTGCGAGATGCAAGACGAATCTATATAACTGGAGCAGAAATCGTATTCCTGAGGGCATACGCTGCGTCTAACCTGGATGTCCTGTACCTACACCTGGATGTGAAGAACTGCGACGTCCTCCGATTGGAAGAGAAGGCTTTTGTTAACATCAAAGGTAAGTGCTTGCAAATCGTTAATACTATTGCGTGTGCGAATTTTATTGCTTTCAGCGATCGAATAAGCTCCGCAAACATAAAGAATTCCTCTCACTGCATCCGTGAGTTAACACATATTTAGAAAACAGTTCCCTGCAACGTGTTCTCTGTATTGCGCAGCGATTTGCTTGAAACAATAAATAAAAATGTATTTTACCACCTTATAAAGAAATGATTCGATCAGAAATGTACGATAAGCTTGTAGGAAATATATCCTCAATGAATAAATCAAGAAGGCGTTGGAGAGTTAAAAGAGCATGACAAATAAGAATTAGGGCAGTGTGGCTCAACTTTTGTTTTGAATTTCAATGTGTTTCCCAATACTTCTCGAGATAACCAACGCGACGTTAGTTTATTCAACAAGATGTATGTAATGTTGTGTGTTATGTTAGAGATAAAGTCGCATCTAAAACAAACATATGTTGATAATATTTTAGACTCTGCCACATAATTAAATATCGTAGTATCCCGTTTTGATTTTACTACACTATCGGGTGTGCAGCGGAGGTCACGGTTGACAACTCGATGCAATTGGATTACGGAGAGTTGTTGGTGAGTTTAACGCGCAGATACTTGCATTAGTGAGGTAAACGTGATTATGTTGTACAAGACTGTAGCCGGTTTGGGTCGGTGGCCCGATAGTGGCGAGCCGCCGGATGGGTCCGATTATCAGGTCGTCGGCCAATATTCAACTAGATGGACGACGTTCATTATTTTATTGTACTGATTGCGGCTGGACACTTGAGATGTGTGCCATTAGGTGCATATACCGCTGTATGTAGCCATCCCTATATTGACAAAGTCGTTTCGTCGCTTATTAATTCGTGACATCAATAAGAAAAATATAACAGTAACGTTTCCAAAATATATTGTTCACTTATTAATACACTGGGTACATGATACTTAGGATGAAATAATTTAGTAAGTAATCAAATTATGTATGTGGCGGAAACATACGAAATATATTACGTAATCAAAACGCTTCTCCTCATGAGATGATAGCAGAAACTAGGGACGCAAAGAAACGCACATCTTTAAAACAAAAACAAATAAGCATACATACGGTGAAGGGCCATTTGTTTATTGTTACTAATTAACCTCCTGAGCAATGCATCCACAGACCTCACTGAAATCACAACTAGCATCAATTATTGAGTTAAGCACAATGCTTTGAATGCTCTGTATGAGATATGGGCCATCAAGCGAATAACGGAGGAGGTCGTCCGTACAATTGGCTACTTGAACGTTTTGTAAAATATATTTTAAAATATGCGAGATGTCGCTTGTTACCTACAACTGTCTTTCTCTGTAAAATGTTTATCGATACTTATAGAATAGTACGTCTTAGCTGACTGACCGACGGGTTCATCATCGTCTAGGGCAAACTATCAGGTAATATACCACTTTATTATGTAGACACCCACTAAACGAAAGTTTTAAAAATATCACCCATAAGTAGTCAAAATAGGGACGGTAAGAAGTATAAAATATGTAGTATCAAAATCCTTCATTTTAAATGAAAATAATCAGTTTAGTATTTCCTTTACATCAAATATTAGCTATACTTTTAATATTATACATATCTTTCATAGCGGTTGAATAGCCAATTGCCTCTTGATCGCGCGTGCAGTAGTGACAAGCCATCTGTGTGTTTGACCGAGGGCATTCTCATCTCCATGCTAGCACTTGATATAGACGTCTAGCGTAAATAGGCCACGAGTTTTATAAGCCAAATTAAATAACGGCCCGTGACATAACATGCTTTACTATTTATGTACCTGCACGTTTGGCAGGTGGGTCTCGGATGCTGGCCCCAGTCTCCCTTTAATGTGGAATCTAGTTCCTTATTCGGCTCTTACCTACGACACGTAACATAAGAATTTTTATTTTATTGAATAAGGTGTATCTTCAACATTTTGACATGCGTGCTTCCAAGATCGATGAAATATGAAATATGTACATCTATGTACATTCAATGCAAATGTTTTTTATTATAATCTGACGCAATTGTGTCAACTAATTGGATACCTATATTTCTGTACACATTCCATAAAGTTCTATGCCTTATATAGCCATTAATTATTAAGTGTTGGTATGTAAACTGAATATTATTAAGGTACACGCAAAACAATAACGTTTACCTTTTCTAATTAAATAAACCAGACAACAATAGAATGCATTGAAACCATTGTAAATGCTTTAAAATTGTGCACCTAAAATGGTTTTAAACCAAAAATAGTAACGTTTAAGAAGTAAAACAGTAAAGTGGTGCATGTGGTACCAGCAGCGTGCGGATAATATTATATTTAAATGGACGTACATTTCTTCATGATACTTGTTATTTATGTAACTCCCAATTATTTGACATTATTATTTCCACTAAATCTGTATAAGTAGTAGGCAACAGTTAGCTATATATTACAACAATAACATCGTAGTAAGTGAAGTTAAAACCGGCCACTACAAGCAATGTCAACAATTCAAATTCTTAATTATTTCCTTAACGAAATAGTTCTTATTATAATACGTGGGTAACAATTAACGACCTATTAGGACTCATTAGTCCTAACTTACTCATTAGTAATAATAAATATCAATGTTAACTAGTAGGTACATAGGTACTTATTTCCATGATCACAAGACATATTTTTATTGTAAACACACAAAATCTACAACGGTCGAAAGATTTTGGATACAGAAAGGTTGTTAATTGGCCGCTCATGAGAGACGTCTGTAGGTGACAGACATTGATTTGACCACAGTTGGTTATGACGTGTAATGCAACTATCCTAACATTTAGAACAATAGATAAGTAACATGTATTATGTTGCCCAGGTATTATCATCTATCGACAACAAAGAGGTAGACAAGATATTGTGTTACGTGTGATCCCTTAGTGGCATGCTTACGTAGGTACAAAACTTGGAACGCATTAGCAGCTGACAAAACCATTCAGCTCTCATTGTTGCCGCCCGCATACACTGTACATACACTACCTACTGCACGCAGCTAACAGTCCACTGGTTGTGCAATACTACACCATCATCTCTGCTCCATTTAAATAGCGATTGGCAGATAACGCCTTTATTATAAGCTTGATTTATCTATTCTATTAATAACGTCACTATCGGAATTTTAATATTGTCACTGAAATATTTTATTTACTATGCCCATGCCGAAAGTACTAAGTCCACATATACAAATACCTAAACCTATCAGAGCTTTTGTTATGCTTGTGTAAAACAATGCACTATCAATTTCTAAATAAAATATGTATGCGCTTAAAGTTTGTTACAACGGAACTAGTATGTGTGAGTAGCCAGAACTATGCTGTGAGAAGTGAGAATTAACTCGTTTTAATCGATTCACAGCCCAGCGAGCCAGGTTCCCTCGCTACCAACTAAAGAGTAGGATTATAGTTTCAACTTTCAACAGCCATTGTAAATGCTGAATATGTTTGTCCTTTGACGATCATAACATCGTCATTTTATCACGTACTTATTATCAGTTTATGAATAGAAAACTTTTTTTAATCAATAGAAAACTATTAAAGCAGTTTTTTCCGTTTAGAGGGAAGCTTCAGTTCAACAGTGAACTTAGTGAACTCCGTGAACTTCTTCCAACAATTATGATAATGATGGAGTATTTATTCGCCACAATAAATATTAGCTTCACATGAATAATACATATGGACTATATACTTATACCTGTCATACGTCATACGCATATTTTAGAGTTTCATATTAAGCTTATACCTGGAATTGAGTTCGTCTACATTTACCAATATTCTATCAACATTATACCTCAATAATTTGCTCTCGCTGAGGCGGTTATTGTACGGGTACAGGGAACAATACAAGTACTACATTCTGTGATCGATGGAAGAATTAGGTACACCTAATTGATAATGAATATTCGTAAATGTAACAATATGAGCATTATGAGCAGCCAGTGAGACTGACTTTCGTGGCAAAATAGAAGTTAGTAATGCAGCTTATTTCCTGTAATGCATGTACGGGCCATGCTGCACGCAGCTCGCGTGTACCATTTGAGCCGATGCCATGGCGCAACTGGTCGACATGTGGACAGAAGCTGTGCACTGACGCACATGACATACCACGCCACGACCAAAATATTGAACAATAAACTGTATCTTCGCTCCCAAACCAAAAATAGAGAAGACTGGGCCATTAGATCAATGACCGTTTACTCAAAAGTAAAATCAATAGTATCTTCTCGCGAATTGGCAGCATGTTCCGGATATAGGATCTTACAACCGTGTACAATTATTCCGGTAAATGCGGTTACAATTGTACAGACTTGAAAGCGGAATGTGTCAATAAGTCAAGTATTTCCGAACAGCTCTCCACGTATTTTAGTTTGGGAGTAATAGAAATGCAATAGTGTGCAGCATTCACCTCAATGGTATTCAGCTCAGCAGGGTCCGGAAGCACGTATTAAAATATAACGATGGAATCTCTTTGAAATAGTTTTATTTCAAGTTCCTTACAGTGGAAGTTAATAATGATCGAAGTTCGCAGGTAGCTTTATGTTACTAGGTGTCCATGTTTACGATTCGTAAGCTCGCCACTAATTACGTCTAGCGTGGCCTAAGTGTAAACAAAATATACCACAGCGTGGTGGGCAGGCGGCGGTGCCGGTGTGTCCACATTCACGTTTGATAGCACGGCAATACGGGAAATGCCTGCGGCCTCTCAAAATAAAGCAACATTTAAAATTACCACGTTCGGCCTGTGCGGCCTGTACCAGAGCAGATACATACATAGGTACTTTAACTATTACCCAAAATGTGTAAAAAGCCCATGTCTAGACAGGCTAGGTCGGAATACAATTACGTCATGATAAGTTTCGTCTAACCTACTTAAATATGATTACGATGATTGATTTGTCCTTACGTTATCAAACGTCCCCAGTTACGTACAATTATGTATATTTTGTATTGCGATGATATAAAAAATAACGGCATTGTATAATATAAAAGTACCCTTAAAAAAGTAAAAGTGTCCTTAATCGCATGCATGAAATGACTGATAACTGTTGACGAAGCGAAAGAGGTATGTGAGATTCGTAGCAAGTGGTGTTCTATTGTCTTTGCCTACCCCCATGGGAGAGACAGGCTTGAGGTTATGTATTCATGTATGTAGGTATAATATAAAAATTACTGCCGTACTATTATCGCAGAGAGTAAACATCTATTGAACTTGGGCAGCTGACAACATAGGACAATGCAATACTATATTATGCACATTCTTTTGAGATTACAAACAATGCACTTTTGTATTTATCACTGAACCTAGTATCTCAAGAATCATGGTGTAAATACAAATTGTTGATTTTAGTGGCAAGCAATGTTTATCGTGGAAATGCAAGTCCGCTTACCTCAAAATACATATTTAGGTACTGGACTGTGTGCATATACCATGAAATGAATAATTAGTTGACCACGACGCACTGAGGCATTCCTTACTTTGAAAGGCATACTAGTGACTGACGAAATAGGAACGCGGAGAGCACCAACTGGCACAAATTCGAGTGAATATCTCGAGGTAGACATTTTATCAAATATGGCTGTTTTGAAATAAATCAGTCATTGAAACAATAAAGTATAATCCGCAAGTTGAACAAAGTTCGTCCAACAGTACACACGGCGTGGCGTGAGCGCGGCTGGATGACTAATTCTGGACTATTTCTGTGTCCCCGCCGTTCATAAAGACCTACATACTTATACGTGTGTATGTGTATTAATGTGTTTGTATTGCATTACTGTCGAATAACTCGACGCTTAATTATGTGCTTAACATCTGTACGGCATTGTGGATAGCGTCGGTTTACGTATTTCTTAGTAACTGATTACAGTTACTGCTACATCGGTATGTATTTTATAGCGCATTGGTCAGCGGCTAGATAACACAACATTATCAGAGAATATAACACCAGACAAGGACGATTATGCTTTCCTCTTTTTGTTTTCATATCGTCGCATAATGGAATATTTGCTGAATGAAAGATACATAGAAACTGAATGAAAAGAATGAATATGAATTCTTACACGTGGTACAACTGTGCTTGTAAATATTTTACGATAGAAATGAAATAATGTAATAAAATTAAATAGTATGCAAATAAATACAAAGAACAAGTGTGTGGTTTGTGTAGGTCAACAACATAGTGTAGCGCTGCATGCAGCGGCAGGGAAGGCGCTGCGTGATACATGCACTAAATGAAGGCTTAACAGTGTGCTCCGCCGAAATAGGAACACCGTCCCCGTTTATAACCAAACGCATGTAAGACAATGCAAACAAGTTGTTTCGGGGACATTGACGATATATTCCATAATATTCAATCTGCGAAACTTTGGCCCGTACTCCACCAAAGAAGGAGGAGACGAAGATATTTTGAAACAATAAAAAAATCTTGTTATGCATTCGGAAAGGCGAATACGATTTGAAAACGATATTCGCGGATGCGAATATTGCCTTAAGAATTAACCAATTTTTTATGAGTTTATTTAGACAGTTTACTAGACGCGCGAGGCGCAGCACACATTTGAAACGTCTGTTACTTATACATATGGGAGCCGCCTTACTTAGATATGTATTATGTACATATGTATTTTGATTTTAGTATTTGTTGTTATAGCGGATATAGAAATACATCATCTGTCTAAACTATATCTATCCAATTATCAATCACGGTTCATAAGACAATGAGTTTTACTACATACTATGATTTTATGTCCGAGAACTAAATGTTTATTTGGTTTTTAGTATTCAACAGAAATACATCATCTGGCCACAGCTGTCTAGCTCACGGTTCATGAGAGACAGCCTAGTGACAAACAGACAGAGAAGTCTTAGTAATAGGGTTCCCGATTTTGGTGTTGAGTAAAGTAAAAAATGTCCTAAAGTGTGCCAGACCTTTTGCTACATCTTGTCAATAGAGTCACTAGCACACCCCCAATATTGGGACGGATAGACTGTCCAGTTTTCAACCCCAATATTAATTCAGTATTTGAGTGTAGCCAGCCAACCAAAAAATCTGAATAATTGAAAAATGTGATATGTATCAGAAATACCGATGGATGACTGTTTTTATTTACGTCCAACGGAAGTTTTGTATACTACATGGATATTTCTCTACATGGATTTGAGTATTTCTATTAATAGAAAAACATAAACTGAAAATAGTATTTATTTTGTTTTATATGGGTTCCGATTAAACAGGCATGTTTTAATAGCATTATTCGCCAGCAAAAATTTAGATTATCTGTTAAATTACTCCACATGTACCTAACACTATTCTAACCATCATTTATCTTGTATGTACGCCACTATAACGGAAATGCGGACGCACTACGTCTGCAGGGTTCGAAGGAACCCGATGAATAGCACGCCGGTAGCCACGGTGCGCTCGCTTGGCTCGTTCGTTATAGCATTCATGTCATCCGCACCTATCCAGCTACTCGCATCGAGTTGCCCTTTCTGCTACTTGGCTAGTACTTCTACCATCTACACTCACGCGTATAAACCTTCTCATATAAAATGGATTACCTATTTGAACTACTAATGGTAAAAATTTACAATTTTTGCTGAGGTTATTTTTATGATACAAATATACAAAAAGAGATGTATTATTTTGCATCCTAAGTCCTACCTAATCAATGTTTTTTTTAAATCGGCATTAAATTTTTGAAGATTTAAGGAAGCTGCAAAGCTAAGCTATAGTGATGAGTTATGGAATCTGTTGCCGAGTTTGTTATACAGGTCTGGATGAAATATGTCGAAGACATAGATCATGGAATAACATCTAGGCTTTTCACCCTGGTAGCACTGGGAAACGATACTAATTCATAGAGCTAATGCTTTGATTCGTTGAACGTACCATCTCTTGCACGACTGATACAAATTGAAAAAATATGTTTGCGTCGGTTTTCTATGGATTCACAATTAGTACGAGGAATTATTTTATTTAGTGGAATCCCATTTTGCTGTAGTTTAGGAAATCATATGGCTAATAAAAATGTTTTGATGTGTTAAAAAAAGGGGTTTGGTCGTTTTTTTAAACGTCTACAATACGACTACACCAAACTAGGCATTTAAAAAAATATATTAGGATATACAGCTCACTCACTTCACATAAGTTCGAAACCAGTTTCATTGGTAATTACGTTCTTCTCGACTAATCTCGTAACCATTTAGTAAGCCCCCCTGAAATCATCAACCCTTACACATTGCTGTCTTTGCAACATGTATTTTCGCATCTCATTCGCTGGTAGACAACTATATACTGATTCAACTGAACTGAAACACCGCTACATAAGTTTTATTTATTTGCAATTTGGATATTTACATAATTAAGAATGCTCAATATTGTAAATTTCACTACAGTCATTTAAGGGGAAACAATAAAACGCATCTAATCGAGCGTCTTCCTTTAAAATTAGAACACATCGAAAAAGAAATGTTAAGGTGTTAGGTTAAAAATTCCACAAAATAACAAAGATGACAGTTTATTAGTTTAAGTTCAACTCGTGGAAGCCACCGCAGCCGATAGACGAGCAGGAAAGGAGCACCATCGTACAGTCCGCGGATCGCCATCTAAAAATACTCTATTTCCCCGACTCGATATTGAAAGGATGCCAAAGGATAATGACTCATGGGACAGGAGAGTGTAGTATCGTTTTAACATTAGGGTTAACAATCTGTTTGATAACAAACACAAGCTGTTATTTTCTTATTGTCATATGCTCCAGCTGCTCGCGTATTCAGACTCAAGAATCACAATTGAAAACGAACAAATGAACTATGAAGTAATTTTTGTAAAAATATCTATTCATTGATTCCAGGACCGCTCTCGGTAACGATCGAAAACTGCGAGACTGTGTCAACGGAGGGCCAAGCTTTCTCGTGGCTGCTCAACATGAACATCACCAATGTCGGTACCATGCAACTCGGACCCGGATCTTTCACCCTGGATCCGTCTGCCAGCAACGTTGGCGAGCATGGGCCTGGGATGTCGGTCAGTATATCTTCATTCCAGCGCAAGTATACCGCATGGCGAATGAATTATGTGCAAATGCGATATTTTAACGTTTTTTATTTGAAACAGTCATTCTCACAATGAATTTCTTCTTATTACAGATCAGGCTGAAAAATGTTTCCCTGCCCGCAATCCCTGCTCAGACTTTCGGATCATCCGCCGCCGAGATAGTTATGGAAAACGTTAAGATCAATGAGATCTTCGCTGGAGCCTTTTCCGCCAATACCTACAACATTGTGATGGCTCTAAACTCATCGGTGCAAAACATCGACGAAGATGCGTTTTCTCAAAGATCCCTGATTAACAACTTATACTTCTTCGGTTGCAAAGTTCAACAAATCGCTTCAAGAGCGGTTCAGTCGGCCGTCGGAAACCTTAACATTTCGTATACATTGTGAGTACTGTCATCTGAATGTAGTTTAGTAATTATGCGATTTCCTACTTTAGGATTACGCAGGTGCAACTCATTACCTTTCAATAATCGAAACTTTATTAATTTCAGGATTGAAAATATGGACACAGGTGCAATCAACATAACAGTAGCATCTGTTGTTATCCGAAATACCGAATTCAACCAACTGATGGAGCGAAGTATAATACTGTCTTCATGGAACAATCTACAGATAGAAAGGAATTCATTCGATGAACTTGTCCCAAATGCTATAGTGGCTTTGGATGCACTCACACACGAACAACCTGGTCATCGTCTTACTTTTATAGAGAACGAAGTAGAGACCGCACATCCTAACAGTCTCAAATTTATAGGCCAAGCTGAGGCAAATGTTGCGTACACAGTGGTCTATAAAGATAACTACTATGGAAAAACTTGTTACTGCAATATAAGCAACTGGTTGCACGAAGTATTGGGAACGGAGTCCAGTGAGCCTTACAAGACTGAAAGTCACTGCACAGTGGACGAGTTTCTAGCTCGATGTTTCAACGAACCTGAACAAAACATTCTATTCGACAAATTCCTTAACGGCATATGCATACAAGACTCCCTTACGTTTCATTGTGAATCCTATATGAAAAAAGCGGATGGAAGCTCAACAGAAATAAAAAATCCCAGATTTCCCCATAAAAATAAACACGATCAAATCATAAGTGAACGAGACAAGAAAGTGATAGGCATCGTTATAGTAACCTGCTTGGGTTGTGTCGTCATAGTTATGATAATCAGTTTTGTCAGGTGGATGCGCCGTAAGGGATACTGCATTAATGTAAAAAATTTGTTAATTTCATCAAATTCGTCCTGCGGTACTTTTTGCGAACGAATATGCACGTGTGGAGTAGTTACCGGGTTAGACAATGCCCGATCTATTTCCCGATTGTCTGTCAATGAATATTCTGAACGTCATTGTCTAAACGAACCAACTCGCGTTCAAGACATTATTCAAGAATCCACTCTTCATGATACCATTGTCCCGACAGAAGATAAAACAACGCAAACTTTGCCTGAAGAACTAACGAAGGAACTGCTAGAAAATCTCAAAGAAAGATTGGAAAGCCCAGAAAATTATGTAGAAGCTCGGGAAACTATAGAGCACCTGTACGTGCTTACGAAACTTGAAGAAAATCGCAATGCCATGGTTCCAAAACTAATCAATGTCGAAGAAAATATTTACGAATTGCCTTTCCAAAATACAACACCTCGCATTGGTAAAAACAAAAAGCAAATGGTTAGCATTGGTACCCGAACACCATCTCTTGACAAGCTTTTGCCGCTGTCGCCATACAACCGGCAGACTGCTCTAGTCCACGAGTATTTTGAACCAAAGGATTTAGCGGTGCACTTGTACGCCGAAATTGCTAACAACGAGAAAGAGAAGCGCACGTTGCTAGGCAACATGCCTGACGTGGTTGCGGAGCAGGCAGTTCCACGCGGTCCGTACCTACGCGCGGTACGTGAGAAAATGAACTCCTCGTCTGGGTCGCAAGTTAGCTCACCAGCTAAGACATTGAACAACTCGACCGGATCCCGTGGAATGTCAACTATTAAATCGACGTCATCCAACACTTCAGCTAAAATGATGAATCGTCCCCTGCCCGAAAAGCCTACCACCCTGGACCCAGGAGAAGGAACATCGCTACGGCTTGGTTGAGGGTTAGCCCATGCGCGGCCGGTGCCAGCGCACAGCGACGGAGCTCGTGAAATACGTCCTCGCAGAGAAACGCATCGCCGACCGCGGCCGTCGCCGACCGGGCAACGGGGGAAGGATTTCTACATGGACTTGGACCCTTGTGTAACCAGCTAAACGGGCGATTGATCGTCGCGACAATCGAGTTGATGGTTAAACATTTCTTTGCTGTGATATTAATTTTGTTTACTTTAATTTGTATGTACTTTGAGTGATGTGTCGTGCCAGACACTTTTGTATGTTTATTTGTAAATAATTTACGAGCTGTAATTATTAATTCTTAATGTTGATACGTGCAGCGCACGCACGCGTGATCTATTGATACGAGCCTGTGTTGGATTCGTTTACTTGTTTAACAATGCTTTATATATTTACGCTTTTTAATAAGAAAATTAGCCACATTTGATGTTATCATACAATGATTCAACTAACGACACCTTGCTAAGATTCACGGACAATCGATATCTATGTTTAATCACTTCAATATAATATAGCACTAATTGATGTTTTAAAAGACAACTTATAGTACATAATGCTAATTGTTAAAGAACAGTATTGAGCCGATCTAGACGTGGTTATAAAATTATTCCAGTAGAAGTAATAGACTAATAGTTGACTAGAACGCTGCATTTATTGTTGTAGAAAGTAAATCATTATAATCTGATTGTATGATGATGTTTACAATGTTGTAACCTGTAGATACGTACCTAATCTCTTATGTATTGTTATGTTCCCCAGCTGTCGTCCCAAAGGTTAGTGAGTCCTTTATGAATCTTTACATTGTAAACTATACTCTAAATCGAAAATATGTATTTGTGTAAAATTTTACATTTCAGAGTATATCATATATTTTACGTCTTCACTTTCGATACGATTTACCCTACTATGCTCAAATATCAATTAATTTGTCACATAGAAAATGTTTATAAAGATCCTATTTATTTATTTTATACGACGCGTATTTGTCCTATCTTATTAAATATTAATATATAGATTCTAGTATAGATAGTTTTAATGATTTCAATGTTAATGAATATTACAAATAATTGCCATATAGTAATGAAACAGTCATTATGTACCTATGTATTGTGTGAAGAAGAGAAAATGTTATTCGGAGGGTAAATACGAAGACATGTCGTGAAACACTTTAAAATAAAATTAATACTACATATATATTGCGTTTGACATTTTACATCGAACCCAAAAATTCTCCTCTCTTTCATCCTCAAGATAAAATCTCTTCATACATCCTCTTCCTCCTCTACCACTGTCCTCACGCCACTAACCTACTTCGCTCCTGTATCACCATGCATTGTCTCACGACATTCTTAGATTCGCACATCCAAGAAGACAATTCTTTCCCCTGCCACCCTCAGTTATCGGACAGTATCACCATTCTCGTCTCCTTACTAACATTTTCTGTGATCGTCTTTATTTCCCTTTTTCCATCAATTCACATTGAAATTCAAACCTTCTAGTTACTTCAGTCTAGTGTTTGCACTTTGCAGACACAACACGGGCTCCTCCCAAAGTCGAGTAAGAAATCACTTATTTTGGGATAACTTATATACAGTACTAGCGACCCGCCCCAGCTTTGCATATAAACCTTCGTCTTGAATCACTCTATCTATTAAAAAAACGCATCAAATTCTGTTGCGTAGGTAAAGATTTAAACATACATAAGGGTATATGGACAGAAAAAGCGACTTTGTTTTATGTAGTGATACAGATTACCCATAGTAGAGGACAGTGCCCAAAGTAATTAGTAGGGTATAGTAGAACCTACCAATTGGGACTAATATCAAATTGGAGGTACTTGCCTAAACAGTTAACAGTACAGTATGATAGTACTGCTTACTAGGAACTATTGCTTCTTTTCCACCAGGAGCCGAAGCAATGTTACCATGTATGTACAATATTGTACATAGTTATTTCTCAAAACAAATGATGAATTTATCGTTTCTTTTTATTTTATCTTATCACTTGTTCACACAAACAGTTTATTTGTGTCGTATGTTGCTACATAGCACGCACAATCGATTTGTAATCAACTTTTGTAGTTATGACCTAAACATCCATCCGTCTGCGAATGTAAAAACACACTGAGATAATGATTCCCTCGTCCTGTGTCACCTAACAAAGCATTACCATGGAATAATTCATGCTGAGGAATGCCATTTATAAAACTAGTATCTATATTGTAGACGACGATCATATACCTGTATGGATTCCTTACGATTGTTGTTCTAGTCTAAACAACAACACACCAGGAAAACAGAAACATCTGTAATTAGGTTGGTTTATATTTGGAGTGGAAATAGGTCAGAGATAGTCTCACAATCATTGTGATATCAGATACTGTCCCATATCATTGTTTAAAAATAATCGTGGTAAAACCGATAAAAGGCTGCTTACCAAAACTAGGACAGGCGACAATGCCAACATAAAGTTCACAACAGACAATATAGCATTAATACTATGTAGAATGCCCCTAAAGTTCATAGAAACTGCAAAAAAGATTTATTGCTACTCTGAAACACTAGGATGTGATGCCAAGAACAAGTGACAGAACAAACATGTTAAATGTAGACATTGTAAGTAGCCGGGCGGCATGCAAACGTGAGCTATCGACAAGCGCGCCGATTGGGCCGATAACTACCACGAACTTGCAATACTTGCATACGGAACGACACTACTGCCCGATATTGGGCACCATGCGGTATGCATACGAAGCACACGAGCTCAGTGGTAGCTAACATTCTTGCTCACCCGCTTCCGCCAGGCGCTTGCTAAGTATGTAGAGATTTTGTCAACTACAAGTTGTCACTCCATTATTTTTCGAATTAATACTTCCAGGTATTGAACATTACAGAATAAATACCGTACTTCTCTAATACCAAACCAGCCGTCCACATTTTTATTTGTTCATCCGTCTGTCAGCCAATCTTCGATGGAGTGACTGTGAGAAGTCTTCGACTATTGATGACGATAAAACGAAGAGTGTTAAGTTAGTTTTTAAAAGTTTGACATCTTTTTAATTAGTTTTAGGTGCATACAAATATCGCTTATAACAATAAGTAAATAGAGCGACTGACTGACTGACTGACAGTTACCTAATAGAATAGGTACAATCTGATGGCCTCTAACAATATAGCGTTGAATTAATTACTTCATGTCCAAAACCAAATTATCGCGCGCAGTATTTATGCTATTATATGCAGGGTCTAATCAAACCACGGCGGCAGACACAATAGGTAATTGTTATTCCGTAATAGTCATTAAATTATTATTTATAGATACTATCTATAATTTTAGTACATACTCAACAAAATTGAAAGCACTTAAGTTTTCTACAACAAACAAGATTGCTTCAGCAGTTTCTCTTAAAAATAAATTATAACAGCATTATTATGTAAACTGAAGGATGCACTCAATATACGAAGCGACCCGGTATTCACTAAATGCATTTACTCGAACATCGTAATTTCAACTTTGAAAACTCCGGGAAACCGGATATAAATGCAATTTGGAATGTGAAACATGGTCAGAGTATATTTATTTTCGCGGAACGGTAGGTCGCACTAGCGGGCTGACTGCGGTAACTTCATGGTACTGTCGACCATGTAGCAGACAGGGAGCTTTGTACACATTCGTCTTAGAAACAAGTCCATTGCTTTTATTTATGGAATAGGAGGCACACGAGTAGACGGGTCATCTAATGGTGCGCGATCAGCGCTGCCCAGGGCAACGCCATTGCCGTGCTCTTTGTGCCTAACCTGTCCCTATAGTGTCACGTTCTTACTTACCTTCAGTGCGCTAAATGCTATTACAGAAACATTTTAAAACTAAAACACGTTTTCTAAATATTTAAAAAAATACCTATTTTGAAATCTACTGTATTTTCTAGTTGTACGTTACTGTTAAGTACTCAATAAAAATTATCTAACAATAATGTTACAAGTCAATTCAGTTCAAAACAAGGTAGGTACGTATTACGAAAAAACTCACGTGTACATGTCTAATATTATGAGCATTGCTCTTAATTTGGCCCAACTATGACGTAACCAGACCAGTGTGAATAGCATCCGGTGAGCAGACGCATGATCTAAGACTTATTTATTTTGCAGTCTGTTTAAAAATGCCGAAACCACTTGTAAATTATTTCTGAAAATGACTTAGGTATCGAAACAAATTGTAACATTTGTAATCAAACATGGCGCCACGGTATTTCCTCAAAAAGTAAGAGTCGTTCTAAGTTCGTATACGAATCCGAATATAATCAAGCTAATGAACACACGAGCCAGTATTATTAAAAAAAAAACATGTGTTTCCTTTAATTAAAGACACAAAGGCACAATATCCAAGCGACGATGTACACGGGTACACGACATAGCTACTGCAACTAATTCCTAATCCATACATACTCGCACGTTAACTACCTACCCGCGAAATGTAAATCCGAATACCATTAATGGAGCTCGTGGAACACACTTTGGTGGCGCTTTTGAATCAATGCTATACGTCTATATTCAAGATATTTTATATAATCAATAAGAATTCTTCTTTCATCTTCTCGATTCGATGGACTTTTATCAGAACTATAATTGCATTAAAGACTTATTATAAGAAGGTATTCTCCCGCCGACGCGCGACGTTGAAGTTGTTCGTAGTGCAGCTGCCGTAGAAAGCTTGTATGTTTCGTATTAAAAAGTTGTAAGTATTCACAGTAACACGCGGCCCGTGAATCGGAATCGAATAAACAAACACTCATACGTCGATTGTTACGTAAACTTACGGACAGCACTCAAACAAAGTTACTTCTATCGGAAGTCTGCACAATGTCTCCATTATGCTTTTTCAATAAATAGCTACTAAAACCATATTCAATTTTAAGCTCTATTGCTACGGACATAGAGACAGATAGCCAAACATTTATTTCAGCAGGATAAAGTTGTTTATTTTTGCGGTTAATTAATTTCAATGTGGTTAGTTTACGTACGTGTTTTTAGGAGTTTTGTTTGTAGGAGTGTGAATAAACCGGAATGAATGAACGTTGAAATGTAGCAGTTAGTAAAACAATGTCCATTCGTGGGAGCTGGACAGACGCGAAGCACGTCGTTCAATGTCACTGCAGCACTAAGTCACGTCATCAAGATGCTCGACAAAGCTGAGTAGTTAGTGGTCAACGTTGATTAATGCCGCAGACAGTAACCGAGTCGCATACATATATTCTAAGGGCCATCCCCGTCCTGTCAATTCAAAGCGTTTCCAGTGGCTGACTCTAAACAAGAGACAACTATAGGTGCCAATTTAGGTAGATGCCTGAATTCGTGGACCTCTTTGTACCGACACTTGAACTTCGCAAGCCAAACAGAAACACTGTTAGCCATTAACCACTGAAGGTAAACTTTAAGCACAGCGAGAATAAACTGGTGCTTTAATTATTATTAACCTATTTACATAAATATTAACATAACAATGTATTTTTTGTTTTCAAAAATCTTTTCATTTGTGCTTATAATGTCAGTCAAATTGCACACATGTTAGAAAATCAACCCGTGCAAAGCTAGGACTGGCCATTAGTTTACAATAAATACACAATTTGATATTTGGTACTAAAATATTTAAGGTTTATACTACACAGAATATCAACTACCGCATGTACTTAACGTATCGCAACTAATTCTGCAAGTAAATGTTTCGAATTATTAATACGGATTTCTACTTTCAATGAATGAAGAGACAAAGTATTGCAGTTTCAACATGATAGCTCGATTGAAATCAAAATAATAAAGAACAACCTTTTACAGCCACAACACAGTTGAGTAAACAAGGATATACTGTTCAAAAATAACATAGCCACATGTACACGTTTCCAACATGACATAGACAAGACGACACACGTAGTAGAAACATACAATATGCAGAGACAAAGACGCCAAACTGGTCGTTGCAAACACAATAATAAAATACGTGAGCTTCGATTTAGAACTGCAATAGACAAACACTATTCTCGATGGCTAAGCCTAAACATACAGTAGCGACGGATTTTTTCCAGTTACGCGAAAAACCTTTCTGCACCCAATGATAGAACACTCCGGCACGAATTGATTCACTTGACCCAGTTATGGGCTATCGTGTTATTTTGAAGATACAACATTGTAACTCGTTAACACGCTTGACGACTTCACTAAGTTTGTATAAAAATTAAAACAAAGCTCAAACTTAACTAGCCATTAATTATTAATTCGCTTGCTGCCTGTTTCCTAAAGATGTCATGCAAACAAGCTGTTCTACAAGTGCTGCAGAAAAGCCATGAATTTAGATACGTCTATTAAATGTGCATTTAAATATATATCGCTGCACCAACCTCGTTTATGTGGCCACGGTGAACATAACGGCATCACCAGCCAATAACTTAACACGCAATAAATACCAATCTGTATTACAAAAATTCAAAATGAATGATGCATAAAATTTCCAAAAATACTTCCAGTTATTTACTAGTGTTCCAGATTTGTTGAATAAGCCTGTGGACATTTTTAGGACACGGATATCGGTTTAATTAACCAGTCCACGACAGGTGCCCTCAAATGTATTACTGTGTTAGTGGTGCCGATGTTTACATTATAAACTGGCAAAACTTGACCTTTCACAAGTGTCATCGTAGAGTTCACCTTGACTGTACACAAGCGGATAATGGAGATAAAAATGTTTGGTTACGTCAGATAACCCAGTGCCAGTGACATGTCGGCAGGGGTAGCGATGCGCTTTGATGTGCATACGGAACACGGGATATCTACTTTGGGGTTAACCGGGGTCCCGCTTTATCCACAAGATCAACTAAGTTCAAAAATAACGTTCAGTTTAGAATTCATTTTGATATTTATTACAACGTTCCTAAGTTATAATTCTACTTGCACTGCCAATAAATCGCATGAGCATCTGAAATGTTCTACCAATATTACAAATTGGGTGGTTCCTTTCAGTTTTATTGATACCGCTCCGTTTGGCTCAGTCCAATTGATATAAATACAACAGAATTGTTCGCTGCACTACAAAATTCTAACCTAATATAACATTCCCTGTCAAGCAAATTACCTTAACCTAGATGCAGAGCATGGGTAAATTAATATAAATGTAACAGAATCGATGAGATTTCTTATCCCAAGTGTATTTTAATTAATCATTTATTTAAGGCACATTTCTACTAACTGGTTAAAGTACGTAGCAAAAAGAAATAAAGAACCTTGTTTACTTTAATTTACGTTTTGAATTAAATGCAGGTTTTCATTGACCCAGGAAATATAGCCACAGACCCATAAACGAGACTAGCTATTTAATACTTAGGTTTGGATACTTATGGACTCATTGTTTAGCAAAATTACACATAACTCATGCAAACAGATCAAGTAACACTTAACCACCGCGTCGACATGACTTTCCCATGGTGGATACAAATTGTAAGGTTTCGAAATAGTTGCGAGAACCAGCAGTTCGTGACTGGATGACATGACTAATGTAGGTATCATAATTCGCAGTAGCGCAATAATAATAATTTAATAAATAATACCGCAACAATAAGTAACACCAACGTTATCGAGTACAAACAATTTTTGCTATAATCCGTGAATAATTGGTCCGTCGTCAAAGAGAACTCTACCTACGCATCATTACCATTCAGTAAAGAGACACGTTTATGCCAACAGCATATATTTGCTGTGAAATCAAGTGTGTCATTGAAACTGTTGTTCAGTCACGAAAACATCTACGAACAACTTTCGGTACAAATGATTTTCAATATTTTGGGAATACACTCAAAGTGTTTTCACAAAAGTTGTTCACGCGACGAATGCTGGTAAACTCAGTTCGAGCAATGCAAATTGACCCGCTGAACAGGTAGACTCACACGGTAAAAGAAGGATTAATTGGTGGTAACAAATTATCCAGATAGCTTCAATTAATTAGATGGCCGAGCTTTATGAGATTATACATATCGGAAGTCTGTAAAACCCGTGGTATAGAAGCAGACGTTTGTTTAGAAACTAGTTGCTGAGGCCAGAATAGGTGAGGTCGTATTCAAAGGTAGAGAAATAAAATGAGATGTGACATCACTGAATGCTACAAGACAAGTTCTATCATCACTGGCCGTGTGCAAAAGCGGATAGAGATGTAACATCTTGCAATACTCCATCGGTGAGCACGAGACAGAAGTAATGACGTTTGTGATGCATTTATTGGGTCGGACGTTAGGACGACCGGTCAATTTCGATGACCACACTAGGGATGCATTTGTAATTTTAGTTGTGTGCAAGACAGTATATTTTTTATTTTTGTAAGTTAGTTAGTAGAGATACTTTGTTAGTTCATATCGTAAACAGAGGTGTAATTAAAAATCCCCTTCAATTAATACCCGAGTAACTAGAAATTAAAGTTTTCATGAAGGTATTACACTCAAAGTGTTCACAATTACGTTATGTTTTTATTTATATTGTTCGGTAAATAGATATCTATTGTAATATGTGAAAATTATATCAAGTCTTAAAAGTAAGATAGAGCATTGAATTTCAAAACTAATTGTTGCAATCTCGTGGCAGAGCCATGCTTAATGATATAATACTTGTAATGTGTAATAGGGAATATCTTGAACTTGTCCTTTACGGTTCAACTACTTTTATTACCACGTGCGCAGTTAAAACCACATGTACGGAAAAATAAAGTCTACATACATCTACCCACAATTTCGGAGCATGTGTTAAGCACAGACGAAAATTAAGTACACCGAATTCGAGGCCGTTTCATATTGCAACCAGTGCGTAAGTACCTCAGACACCCAAATGTAATACCGGGTAAACTAGAGAATTAGAAACAAGTAATATCCACTGACGGCAACAAATACAACGCAGTAACAAACGACTCTCTATCATTGATCGACCTTAAGTGTCTTTCATAAAATCAATACCCCATAAGTACTCCATAAATAGGTTAGTGCGACAGGCGACGTAAAGGCAAAGCCCTGACGATAAAACTGTGAGAAAAATAATAATCTAGAACAGCTGCAAGATATGCATCAAGCTAAATCATTGAATAACTTAACACTGTAATGGAAAAATGCTTTCTTCCAACTACAACGCGGTAAAACATTTTTATTTAAGTCCGAAGAACAATTCACAGGTACTTTCAGCCAAAGCCAGCTTAAGCTAAGCTCTGCTAATCCCCACTCAAAATGTGTTTCACTACCTATGCACTGCTTATAGTTTTCTGCAACAATGATTTGTTCATCAAGGGCTTATTTTCGATTTTAGGAGATAGTTTTAAGCAGTATAAAAGATGGTAAAAATATGAATGCCAAAATCATTAGTTAGCTTGTTGGTAAAGTTTACAAGAGCTCACAGGAAAGGTACATTATCTCCTCTTGGCATCGCTTGAGCAACTGGTTGCTTCACTAGATTTTGTGTTGCTCGTGTAACTTTGCCTACGACTACAACTTGTACAGTTGCGTTTCAAAACTTTGTTGAGCTGCTTTAGCTCCCATCCAACAAGACATCCATATTTAAGTACATTTCGATCGGATAGCTATATTCTTAACCTTGCTGCTAAGGCCGATACTTCATCTTTTTACTACGTATCATTAACAACAGTTACTACATATTATTAAATACAGTTCCACTAATTATATCGAATATTATTTTTATTATAAATAAAGTAAAAGCTGGTTAGTGTGTAGTCTATGCATGTTTACTATAAATACGAATTGGTTTATTTACCCTCACATGAATAAAACTTCTTTTTAAGTAATGCTTGGTTTATTTCCCGGTTAACTCGTACGAAAATAACTAAACTTTTAGTTATTCCACAAATTGATAATTTCTCAGGCAAATGCATTTTCCAAAGCCGTTAGCACGCTGTGAATTAAAGGAGTACCTAGAGCGAAGGTCACGAGAACAGCGCAGGCGCACCTTTCGGCTCGCTTCAAGTCTCGTATCAGTCGCTTGCGCGGAAACTGAGCACAACAGACGTGCGCATTGTTGCGCATTCCACATCAAATTATTTTATGATAATTTGTATATTATACAACCGTATCTACAACACTGGCGAGTTCCACTGCGTACTTTACGACAATAAAATTTGATCTGCTTATCGAAATGTCAGTCGCGCGTGTACAACAGTGATCTTGTGTTTGTTTACCTACAGTCAGTTGTTCGTGTTATCCATTGAACTGGACTCATGAGGTGGGTACTATTATTGTCTTTTAACGTACAAATGCCGGTTATTAGAGTTGGCTCGCGATCAAAGTTTTGTTACAAACACGTGGCTCTTGAAAATGAAGTAGTTGTTCTGCGTCACAACTGGAGTATATACGGAAATCAGACGCTGCAAATTGATTCATGTATCACGTGCACGCGAGCGAATAATATTTACTTGTACCGTGCATTTTATTTATGTATATCTATTTGCTACATCTAAAATGTCTGACTCATCTGCGATATGCGTGTGCGACAAAGAATTCGTACTCTTTTTTAACCGGTCACTGTGGAGAAAGGGATGTACATTTGTAACAGTTGACGCCGAGTCCTGAGCCAGTAAATTAATCTGTCATGTTTTTAAAGCGCGAAAGTGTAACAACCATAAAACTGGCGGTACCTGGTTATTATTATTAAGGTTTCTCTTTTTTATTTATTGATCTTTCTGCCTCATGTCACACCAGCGAAATTACGTTTAAAATATAAAAATATGTGGCAGTGAAGTGATATTTGGCGTGCGTCAGGTTATATGTTATCTGAGTATAAAGATCTATGATAAACCAAATTCTATGAGTGGTTCATGGAACACGTAAGTATATAAGACGGCGGCGAAAGTGACGAGTCCCATTCAATGTCCCAGAGAGTTGTTAAGTGTAAACAAACAAACTGAGTTTTAAGAACTGTTCAACTGTCGATAATGTAAGCTGACACCTATGTCGAACTAAGGATTTCGTTGAAAACCCAATGACTCTAATATCATTCGAAATAAATACAGAACCAATTAGTAGTTCAGCGCTCATAAACCATTACAACAAATTGAGTAAGTTAGCTGTAAAATATCTGCCTGCGTATTATTCTAGGTTTCTTCATTGTTAACTTGTGAGCTTAAAAAACCGTATGTATTAATATATTGATAACGTTGACCCCATTAAGCACAATTGGTTTTGTGTAGGTAGGTACGTACACAAATGCAGCTTCGTTGGAGCCGGGAAACAGCCAGTTAAGGGTTAATTCAATAAACCAACTGGACTGGTCAGTGATTGAACCTTTCTTAAGAGCTGATATGCCGGCGCCGCCGTGCGACTGCTGAATATTGTTACCAAGTGCTATATGTGTTCGTTGTGGTTCTTTCGCTTACATTTGTTATGTAGCCGCCACGGACCAGAAAGTGCAATTACGTGTGCACTGTTTCAATCTATAAATCTGGTGCGTTATGTTGTGCGTGACTTGAAACAATACTAATAAACTGCACATTTCTATCGCTCTGGATCCATCAAGCCGTCAACAAAAGTCAAAGGTACTTTTGAGGTGTTTTGTTGCCATTTTATAATTGAAAGCCACAGTGGCGCTACGTTGCGCGGATGACATTTCTAGGGTGCAGGCAGGTTAGCCTCTTCATCGCGCCCCGTATTTCAATATCGAACTATTTTCTTTGAAGCAGAATGGAATTCGACACTTTCCCCGGTACGACACGGAGTCTCTCAGCCATTCCGAGTCACAAGGCGGTCAGACAGACGATAAAGAAGCAGTTATACAAATATTTATGCGCAATAAAACTCTTAAGTGTAAACACTGGCCTTACCTTTGTTATAAAATATGTCTTTATACATAGACTGTAATTTATAAGCAAATTGCTAACAGGAATTGAGTACCTATGCAATGCACAACGCGCAGCTCTCAAACAGTTTAGACTAAACACGAGTGCATACGCTGTTTTTGTATTACTGGTGTATTTAGTTGACTTACGTTTAATGCATAAAATAATTACTAAGACCTGGAATGTTATAAATATTACTCTTTCCTGATAACAAGATTAAAGCCGTTTTTAACTTAATCAGGTCACATCTCTATCAGACAATTGACACTGAGGATGAGAGGTCAGTCGCGACAATTAGATTAAACAACTCACTACCTGTCATGCGTGTCAACTTTTTAACATCCCGCTCAGAAAGTACGGACCAGTACCAACGACAACTTTGTGCTCTGATATTGAAGCATACACAAGTAAAGGCTCCAAACCAATATCTAAACTTAAATAAAGTGGCAAAAACATGTTTGTTGCAAATGCATCCCATAAAATTTATTTTATTCTTTTATTAATATTTGCTATTGTAGTTGCCAAATTATGATCTTTGAAAGTTAAAGTATTTAACTAAACTATGAGCATAAGCTTATTTGTATTTTACCAGAATAGTGCAAAACTCTGCGCACTAGTAGGTAATAGTTGTGAAGTTATTAAAATAATTCTACATCCTGAGTACTTACACTACTTACGCTCGGTACGTGCGAATGAGTTTGCGTTCCGCATTACCTTTATTCGTTTTCAATAAACTAGGGACGCGCTCCATTTCGCAAATATCAAACTTGTTAAAAGCTCGACACGATTTATGCAGAGCTCAGCTAACAGTTGCAAGTTATAACAAACATGTATTACATATCAAGGTGCCTGCGATATTAGTTCTCACATGGATGCTGCGCATTGCATCGTCCTCTTCTAAAGTTAGCCAGCTACCTATACAAAGGCATCATTCAGCTTACGGCGCTGTGCGATGAAGCAATGATTTCATATTTATCGAGTATAGAATATCAAAGTTAAGTAAACGTGAACTCATTATAGGGTTCTGGGCACAATTCAAGGACAACCCGGTTACGGAATGACGTAATCTCTGAATAATGAACTGGGCTAGATGATCGCGGGAACTCACGATATGCTCATGGTGCTGTTCGAGCACGGTATACAAAAACAAGTGCTGTATTTATACGTACACAGTAGATGACATAATGCTCGTTTGGTATCGCCGCTTGATTTCTTCGATTTGTGGTCGCGTTCCTTTGGCTCACCTACATGTACCGCTGACCGTGAAATTTGCCTGCTCTACTGTTACATTGTATTACATGACCAAAGTGTGTCAACACGATCATTCCGGAGCAGCCGTAGGTCACATGACTGAGGATGTCAATTACAAATTCAGATTATTATTTATATCATAACCGGAATTCGGAATTATTATAGGTCTCGATTTCTCTAGTGAAGAAACTTTACGAATGTAAATAACCTAAAAAACATCGACCGAACCGTGAATCTATCCAATGACAATGTCTATCAATAGTATTCAAGGCACCACCGTTGAAGTTATAGGTTCGTGTCCTCCCTTTAATTTGATCGACACATGTAAACCTACATTAAAAACAACAAGAAACTCCATATACTTAAACTAAATAAAAAAATATAAATCGGAACTAGTTAAGAAGTTCGAACATATCACAGTTATCGTATTTGCAACATCTAACTCATGCATTGTAAAGAACTCACTTTGAAAAAGTTGAAATAAAATTATTTGCAAATATACAAGTGAACGTCTGGTATCGGTACAGTCAATCGAAGTAGCTTCACGCTCACGTCGTTACGTTCATAACACTCAGTTGGATACGTTAACAAGATTAGCGCTAGCTCGGGGATATTGCCAACTCATTAATTGTTGTAGCTTTTCTTACACACATTTTATTGTAAGTGCACATTTTTACTTATTTAACTTTACGCTACTTAACATAGCGTTGATTAAAACGTGACTCACTGCTAATTAATTATTATATCAAGCTAATAAAATTTAATCTTATAGCTGGCTAAAAGGGCCACTGAATTCTTCAATTTACAAAGTTAGTACATAATTATTAGGAACTAGTGGATCCCAAGAACTTGGTTAGCGAAACCGGTTCCGTTGTTCTCGAGATTTGCGCTTAGCAACACATTCAGCGATTCATTTTTATATTATAGAAGATAAAACAACGATTACTATAATAATTGTTCGTCTTATTTTATAGTTGCAGTAAATAACTGTGCTGACTGTACATTATAGTAGGTATTGCAGCAAAGTTATTTCCAAGTGCTGTCCCTATCCACCCTATTGTAGGCGCATGGGTGATGAAGTAAATGGGCCAGACGTAAACAATGACGGCCTACACACTTTTAGCGGTACAGTTTGTTTTGAAAAGTCGCGCGCCTGTATTCCCATCGTAATACTAATAACCGTCCATCTAAATATTTTGACACCTTCTCTAGATTTACTAATAAAGGTTGGTTATTGTCCTACTGATAGAAATAAGGATCAGCGTAAGATATTGGTCACATTTACACTATTGTCCTTTGTCGTTCTATTCTCACACACAACGCGGATAAAAAGACTTAAACTCAATATATTAAATGTAATTATAACATTTTCAATACTCGTACCATATATGACCGGTTCGCGTTTATTTATCTACATTATTGCAATGTATTTATTACGCAGTACTTTTGAACAACACTTAACGAATAAAATTCCATTATTGCTTTTGATTGATTCTGATGAAATCATCAAATGATTAAGTATTTCGTGTTTTTGTGTTAAATATTTGGAAGGGAAATTATTGTATTTATTCAAGTGAAATTAACATGATTGGTGGGGCACAGCACTGCATCGCAGAGCGTGTGCCGACAGTGTTGCACAGTGCACATCTATCAAATTGGTATAGTACATACGTTTGAAGGCATAGAGTATTAGGTACCGAACAATCTTTAGCGCGTGGACCAAAAGCCGATTGTTACGATTTCAGTTCTTATCTACATTTTTGTTAAAATATCTTCTTATTTTGTAACAAGACCAACACGTGAGAACACTATAAATATTGACCTGAGTTTATCAAGCTAATTGAAGTTGAAGTCATACATACCTAACATATTCAGACAACGTCTCATCAATTTGGACCACAGAAATTGTATCGTTACTCTTTAAACTTATTTACTCAACAGATGGTTGTCTTTGTCTCACATTTGACATCTGAATCGGCATCATTATCAGCTTCGCTGTAAGTCTTATCCATGAACATTAACACTGATACTATGCAAAGGATGTTTATAATACTAAATGAAGGTGTACAGTTACGGTTTACGGTTAATGTGTAATTTGAAACAAGGTCTAAGTACATATAACAATACAAAGAATCGCCAATTGAGACGCCATCATGCGTAGTTATTATTTTTTTACAAACAAGCGGACCCTGCACACTTCGTTTCGCCTAAGAATGTTTTTCTTACATAAAAACCTTCTACTAACAATAACAAACACAACAAAAAAGAATTAAGGAAATCGGTTAAGCTGTTCTTGAGATTTGCGCTTAGCAACACATTCTATTATATATTTTATATTATAGAAGAAGATACAATATACATACTACATATGAAAAGACATTAAAGTATTATACAGTGACCAGGACTGGCCCGCGACGTGTACGCACAAACAGTTTCGATTGGCAATAGCTCACATTTATCATGTTGTCAGCATATTTGGCGACAGAGTTTTAGGGAAACCACAACCGCGTTTAGTGGATAATTGGATTGAAACCAACCAGCCTCCCAATGCCACGGGCAATCATATTGCATATTGCGTAAACACGAATATTATTTGCAATTTCGTATCGATACCGATTCTCAGGTAAAACTAGATGTTCTCTTATCATATTATCTAGAGCGAGCGTCCTAATAAGCTTGCAACATTCGAAGAAAATACGCCTCAGTTAACAATTTAATACGCAGAAACTTGGAATGCAAGTGTACCGAGCAATACGGTAACGAGGGTAGACAGCCAGACAGTCGACATATTTCCGAGTGTGATCGAGTGTATTTCAGAACACGTTTATTCTGTAACATTGAAGCGTATAACTCACTAACGCTTTTAACGCAAAAACGACTCCGCGATCGTAATTAGCATAGCCAGCAGACGCTTTAAAGATGGAATGCCCTTACAGACGTACATTCTTACACCACACCGCTATATTTAAGTAAAGTCGCGGCCGACACCGGCCGAGGGTGCGGGCAGCCGATCGAAAGTGCGGTGATACCGGAGCAAACGTGAATACCAGAGCGCTTTAATTAGTTTTTGTCCAGGTACACTTCAAAACAGATGGCCAAACTTTTACATCATGCATATTTTGAACGTTTTCCCTACAGCTCCGCCAGCCCTACAGTTATTTACTCGACGGAACTAACTTTATGGCGTTACATCCAGTGCAGTTAAGTGTAACTTATTTAAGGTGAAGGGTTATTTCCGTACAGGTTGCATTTGCATACCTTAGGCTGGTGCTGTCGATGAAATAAATATGAAAGTAACGAAAAACAAAGCCCTTACTCTCACCATTTTGTAATAAAGCTCTTTTAAAGAAATATTAAACAAACAACAACATCGTCGTGATATCGAAATATGTGATGATCTAGATGCATGTATTTAAATAATATTTCGCTACCTGGAAACGGATGAGATCACGTACGACGGTAAAGTTCGGAAAGACGGGATAGTTCCATCCGTACAGTAGTGTAGTAGTGCTCCAACATAATGTGTTGGAGACAAAGGACAAGTTGGGGAAGGTCAGGGAGTCCGCGACCGTTGTGTATCTTAGTTTGATTTACTTACAGCCAACATTGTGGATTGAAAACTTGAATTCTCATTGGTATCATTAAGGTAACATGTCTTAATTCCACATCCAGTGCCTACAACTCAACCCTAGGTACTGCTAACACTTGTATTCAGTTGAAGCGTTTATTATTGCAAACGAGCAGAAACTTGACATTTAAATAGATTAATCCTTTAGGGAACAGCGAGTAAAGTTCCCTAAGAAAAGGAGGATCCTCCGACCAGGCGAGGTGATCAGCCTGGCGGGCTTTCTGCCCAACTGTTGTTCGTTGGGATTTTCTATCCGTGTTAATTCGCATGTAAACTTCATATGTGTGATGCAGGATATTTATGACGTCATCCATTGATTTGCTCGTCGATAGTCTATGTGCGACTTCTGTCATCTGTCACTTGTCAGAGTGTCGCCACATCACTCCCCCCCAAGACCGGAGGTCGATCCTGTTGAGACGGCTGTCGATGCTTGAGATGAGCGGTGCCAGAGCCAGTGTAGAATGTCCCTTAGTTCCAGTGAGTCGGAACTGTGCCACTGAATGCCCAGTGAGTCGGGTGAGCGGTGCAGGGTGATACTCCAGTGAGTCGGAGTAGTGAAGCTCGCAGTGTCCCACAGTGAGTCGGAGAATAGATGCTGCGAGGGTAGGTGCGTAGTGGCTGGCGTCTGCGTTGACGGGAGGAAGGCGTCCTCAGACCGTGTGCAGAGAGTGCTGTGCCTAGACGCTGATGAGGCCGTAGGGAAGAACCAGGCTGCATATCTTCGATGTAGCGTGTGGTGGTCCCTGATGAGGCCGAGGATGCTGGTTGGCTGCGACTTGATTACCGCTCAGCGGAGAAGTGATGGGTGAGGGAGATGGCGATAAGGATGACGGTGCTGATCTGCTCCGTGAAGGTTGGTTTCAATCACGTCGGGGTCACCACTTTAGGGAACAGCGAGTAAAGTTCCCTAAGAAAAGGAGGATCCTCCGACCAGGCGAGGTGATCAGCCTGGCGGGCTTTCTGCCCAACTGTTGTTCGTTGGGATTTTCTATCCGTGTTAATTCGCATGTAAACTTCATATGTGTGATGCAGGATATTTATGACGTCATCCATTGATTTGCTCGTCGATAGTCTATGTGCGACTTCTGTCATCTGTCACTTGTCAGAGTGTCGCCACATCACTCCCCCCCAAGACCGGAGGTCGATCCTGTTGAGACGGCTGTCGATGCTTGAGATGAGCGGTGCCAGAGCCAGTGTAGAATGTCCCTTAGTTCCAGTGAGTCGGAACTGTGCCACTGAATGCCCAGTGAGTCGGGTGAGCGGTGCAGGGTGATACTCCAGTGAGTCGGAGTAGTGAAGCTCGCAGTGTCCCACAGTGAGTCGGAGAATAGATGCTGCGAGGGTAGGTGCGTAGTGGCTGGCGTCTGCGTTGACGGGAGGAAGGCGTCCTCAGACCGTGTGCAGAGAGTGCTGTGCCTAGACGCTGATGAGGCCGTAGGGAAGAACCAGGCTGCATATCTTCGATGTAGCGTGTGGTGGTCCCTGATGAGGCCGAGGATGCTGGTTGGCTGCGACTTGATTACCGCTCAGCGGAGAAGTGATGGGTGAGGGAGATGGCGATAAGGATGACGGTGCTGATCTGCTCCGTGAAGGTTGGTTTCAATCACGTCGGGGTCACCACTTTAGGGAACAGCGAGTAAAGTTCCCTAAGAAAAGGAGGATCCTCCGACCAGGCGAGGTGATCAGCCTGGCGGGCTTTCTGCCCAACTGTTGTTCGTTGGGATTTTCTATCCGTGTTAATTCGCATGTAAACTTCATATGTGTGATGCAGGATATTTATGACGTCATCCATTGATTTGCTCGTCGATAGTCTATGTGCGACTTCTGTCATCTGTCACTTGTCAGAGTGTCGCCACAATCCCTTTAACTCGACGTCTGAGAGACATTTAACCAAAGCAGTGCATTAGTTGGATCCACTATTAATTACGAGAAAGTTTGGTGGTTCCGTCCATAACTTGTATCAAACTAGGTTTGTTACTATTACACTGAATACTAAGTATATTAACACCGCCCTAACTTGGTCGCCCCTAGTTCGGAAAAGTCCGGCTTTTGAATGCAATCTCTCTCAGCGTTACTAAATTCGTGGTTGAAACTGGTGCAGCTTTTATATCATAACGAGAAAATAACCCTGTCATCTAAATTACTTCTACTGCTGAAATGTGTTCGAACTAATAACTTACAAACACATTTTACAACAATCAACTTTAATATCGTTTTATGCGTAAACAAATACGCTTTAAACGAATTCTTTATCAGATCCACTATCTCCCCAGTTAGTGTTGCTAAATTCACACACACACACACACACACTCCACACTCAATTGTGGTGAGTAAACGCGGGTCAGCAAACAACGAGCAGTAGTACAGCTTTATATGAAACATCCACTTATATCGTCACCCGTTCCCACTAACAAAGTTACCAGCGCACGGTCACTCAGGTAGCGCTATACGGTACCGCAACGTGTTCTTGGCGCTATGGTAAATTTATTCAATTCATACTTCGATTTACAACAACTTTAGTTCGTATTTCTTCAACACCAAAATTAGTATCAAGAATTATCTGCAGTTCGATTACTGTGCCTTATCTGGGCTTAGTAAGCCACACCAGCGCTGTACCTACCGCTACGTATCTGATAACGACGGCCGCGATAACGTCCGATACCTAGCTGACTCAGATTGACTTCATTAGCCGGTGCATGCGTCGGTCTATTTGTTGCTCTAGTAAAAGACAAGGAAAACTCATGTTAGTGCGAGTGAATAAGTGTGTGTGGTGTGCGTAACTGTAGGGAGTATACTAATTTGTGATAATGTTGGTTTCAGTGCGTGAATAACTGAGTGAGATGGTTACGTGAGGCCCTAGCATGCGCTGGTCGAAGTGGTGGTGGGTGGTGGTGGCGCTGCACGCGCGCTCCCTGGCGCAGTCCAACACGCCGACCGTCTGTGAGGAAGAAGCGTGCCGCTGCGACCCCTTCACTAGAGTCATATGCACCTGCACCCGAGACTACCCCGTGAGTACTAACATCATTCATTTTGCCATCCTCCCCACAAACATTGCCAGATAACGTAAACGTACATATTTGAACAATGAGCTAACGTTACAACTGACTCATACCTTCTTTAGGATTTTATTCACATAATATCGTGATCACTACCTGTGTATGTTAATAAATTACAATATCATATCACATTTCGCATATTGTAAATGGCGAAAAAGTACGTCGCAATAAAATGGTCGATCTACTTTTGTTACAGGAGGTGACTTTGCGACCTGATGGAGCATACCGAGTGCCCTCTACCGCTACTGGCATTATTATAGATAACTGCTCGCGCGTGACCTTCCTGCCCGACACCGTACGGAGCCTCATACAACTTCGCAACATAGAACTAAGAAATGTGGACCACGTTGTCATTAACGAGCGAGCCCTGTCCTGGTCTCCGTTCTCGACGCTGAACGAAATGAACCCAGGACTACGGATCTCGATAACCAATAGTACAATAGACGAGATCGCGTCTCACGCAATACAGGGACGCGTCAACGATGTCGTCATTAGCAATAGTAGGATCAAAGTACTGAAGCCCTTCGCCTTCTCCAGCCTCACCGGAGTCAATACCATTGACTTACAAGACAATGTGTTTGACAATATTGAAATTCAAGCGTTTAAAAAATTCACGGTAGACAACTTTATGCTGCGCGGGGGCAGCATAAATACACTGCCCAGCAGGTTCCTGTCTGACGTTGAAGTCACCAACCTGTTCCGTATGGAAGGAGTATCTGTTAAGTATTTGTATAGTTTAACTTTTCTTGTCAGTTCACCAAAGAGGGTCCTTATAGAGAGTAATACAATAGAAACATTGGAAGGAGACGGATTCCATATAGTTACGAGGGGGCCAATAACGTTTAGAAATAACACAGTAACCAATTTGAGGAAGGGCGCATTTTTCGGATTCACCGTGGATTTGGAGATAGCGTCGGTAATGGGGCCTCAGGAGCTGCTAATTGATAACAACACCGTTACTAACTTGACACCGGCCTCATTAATGTACAACCGTACGAGACTGACTCTGAGGGTCGATGGACTCAACCTGAATACATCATGCGCTTGTGAATTGGCAGAACAGTGGCGTGAAGTGTTAAAAGAACAAGGTGGAACCATAACTTGCTGGTACGAGCTCGAGGGCCACTACATATCGCTGCCAACTTATGTGGACAGTAGGTGCGGCCCGTTCAAACAAAACTTCTGGATTTTTGTCCTCATAGGTGTCATTTTAGTGTTAATTCTAGCGGCCATAGCCATATTCTTTATAGTTAGGCGAGAGAACGAGAAGAAGAAGAAAGTGCAGATAGTTATGCCGGACGGAAAGACTTACAGGGAAACTGAGTTCCACATAGTTGTTGAGCGAGCCGAGCTCCTCACTACGGACTTATGAGCGATTGTGTTGTGTGAACAATTGATCTCTGTCGTGGTGTCTCTGGTGATACACAATATATGACTAGGTAGTTCGATGAATCGCTCCGTGAATTATGTTACATCGAAATTCTACCTCAGGGCCTTGATTCTGCTACATTACGTAAACAACGAGCCATGAGACTGCGCTATGTAAAGTAGTGACGACAAGTTTGATGTCACGGTCCCGAAATGCGTTGATCTCGTGTGTTTGTACCAACATCAGAGCCCCGTCATTACAAAGTGCCAACATTTTGTTATACACCGACCAGTATTACGCGATGTGGTGTTGCGGAAGATACTACCTACTTAGCTGTTTGTTATGGTAGCGTTAAATTATTGTGATTAATAAAAAGTACAAGGAATGGTGTGTCTCATTGTGCTACGTTTGCTGTGCGAATGTTTACTAGGCTAGCACTGCGAGAGTATCACTGCGTATTTGTATTTAATGACGCACTGCATTGCAAACGTGATGAAATGACCTGCAGTTTATAACTGACTATAAAACTGCGTGCTTACCCACCTACTATACTAACAGCGCTGTTGCGACCTACTTGTTAGCAAAACACTGGGTGTGCAGGAGCATTTCCACTCTGTAGGTACCCACTTAGATTTGCAAATGATAAACATCGGCACTGGTTTTATCGACTTTTAAAACTATCGATCTCAACCGATTGTGAATGGGGGCCCACGCTTGTGAAGTTTTACTAACAATAAGTTAGTAAAGTAGTAACGATCATAATTTAGATCGACAATGAATTGCATATAAATCGTAGAATAATACGATTGACTGCTGTGTATGTTGTAATATATGTATATACATAATTATAATGATTGCTGATACGCGACCCATACATTAGACATAGTGATATTTTATTAATTACTTAACATCATATTATATACTAGCTGCATTGCATGGCTGGGAACAGTTATCTTTCATGAGAACATATCGATATATCCGAAGATTATTCACAATCCCCAATATGAAATGTAATTTAAATTCCACATTCTCTAATTACTTGGAAGCAGTAAACCTGCCGTTAATATCTATAGGTGTGGCCATTCTATTAGCAATATAATATTACCCTACTAGGTAATAACCAAGTACTGCAACTTGCGCACGTTTTTGACATTTTACGACGTGACCCATAGGCATTTGAACTGAAGGCGCTTTTCTATTAGAAGCTCTAATACCTAGAATTAAGGGAACAAAATAGTTTAATGACGTTGTCGACTGTGTGCGTTTCGCTCTTGACTGGTTTCAAACAATCGCTCTGGAGGAATAAATGTTATATCGTGACGATGACGGCTGCAACAATGCGCTCACATGCTTCAGAAAACAAACCGCCGTACTTGAATGCCTCTTTGTAAACAGTTTACCATGAGATGGAGAAATAGTTTTACGCAGTTTTTTCTAAGTTATGACATTCGCTCAGTAGAGAATTACTCTGATTAAGGACAAGGCAGAATTTGAATACAGACGATACTGTTACGGCAGGTGTAATGTCCATGGTATGTGAAGTTTATACTCAACTTACCATTGCCGATAGATCCTCTTGGTGTAGTTGACATGTCATACATATTTCATTCATATCGCATACTTGCCATAGCTGTAGACCGCTGAGAATACCTCGACGTCTCCTTCAGAAATTGTGTACATAGGAAACAATAGAACTATTGTAGCATACGTAACACGAGATACTGTACCTATATGTTGTAAGTATTGATAGAACTAGACTTATCATTCAACAACTCCATCTGTTTTTAGATACCTACATTTTTATCGTTAACCCAAAATATTATAATGAGACAAATATAGCATGTAGTTACTATACTTTGCAATTCAAAGTTTTTGAATATTTCTAGTGGTGTAATCGCTAAAACCTATCTCTGGCTGTAAAGAAAGAATCACATTGGACTGCACACAAACATCAGAGTGGTTCTGTGGAACATAGCATACCATTTTCTTCTTCATCAACTCCCAATTACCTGCTGGAGGTTCTCTATAAATTTCTTGCAGCAAACTATGACGTCACACCATGAAAACAATGTACCACACATAAGAAACAAACACATAGCCGTTTGGAAATAATTACACTTGTTTGCAACAATACAATAACTCGAATAGTTTATGTTTACAAACGATTACAGCGCGTTACCTATGTACATGTAATTACAATGTACGTTGCATATAATGTAGTGTGCGCAGCTGCAATTATATAAATTATTACTGGACAACATTCCTGAGAAACTGTCCCGCGGATCGCTAGATAAGACTGGTAATAATAAAACATATAAGTAATATATGTACCGACCTTTGAGAATTGATACCAATGTCACGCCTGCTATTATTTTTCCCTATAACAGAGATTTGTGCAATAACTTGAGAAGTATTCCATTAGGGGAAAATTTTCATACCACAATAAATCCTATTCCTAACTAAAAGTGTTTGTTTCTCATGTGTGTGTGTCACGTAAGACAATCGACTTACCGCAATAGCGGTTGGCCATCAAGCACTTGGTGTATGGTGGGAGGGGAGGAGAGTTCCAGTCCTCTGGACAGGAGGAGGGCTTCGCTCCCGTCTTGAGGAGACTCGCCCTCCACTCCCATGGGACTGCCGCCCGTCATTGCTTGCACTTGAACCTCGACTAACGTTGCTAAGACAAAGAGAAAACACACATTTTATTAGTGTATTGTGACGAGTAAGCTAGGCTTGAATCTAGTATCGTCTTCTTAACTGCATATAAAATAACAATTACTAAAGTGATACATAAATTCTTGTTCGGGTTTGAGTTTGATGTGCATGTAGTTATGTGTTTGTAAAACCCGACACGACACGGGAGAAAGCCCTATTAACTTTCTTTCATACTAAATAACACTTAACTAGATACAATACAAGGGATGGTTTACAGGTTTTAGACCGTATTTTATATACTGATATTGAGTCTTAGTAAAAAAAAAAATATTCTGTACCTTATTGATACGTTACACAAAACGGTGATACAGTGTACAACACTCGTCCAATAGTCGGCTATTGGTCATATATGGCAACATTTATTAGTATGCCATGAATGATGCGCAAACGCACCATAGGTACACCTGCACCAACTAATTCCGATCATGACTGGATTTGAAAAGGATATGATTTAGAACAATGAATCATTATACAAAATTAAAACGTTTGTGAGATAATTATAAAGACTCTACAACTTTGACCTTATCTCAAGGTCATAAAGATTCAAATTAGCAAATAAAATATTTATAGATAAATGTTAAAACGTTTTCAACCGTTGAATTCATTAATACTTATGAAATGGACCAAAATAATAAGATGATCTTATAAACACCTACGCTAAAATTCATAACGTTACGACTGGTTAGTATGTTGTTATAAACTAAATTGGACCTTATTATTAACGCCATAAGCATAAATTTAGTTAAATGTAGAAGATTCAGAAATAGTTTGAATCGTTGATATTGAAATATAACAAGAGTTTTTGTTGTTTCATTGAATAATAGGGTATTTTCCTACTAGTCAAATTCAATACTTTTATCGAAACGTCAAAAACGTTACTTTTCTATGAATTTTGTATGAAAATGCAAATTATGACGTCATAATTTTTTTGCGTCAAATAGCATACTTATTACGCAAAAAATAGCAAGAAAAATTAAATAAATAAGTATATCGTCAAATTAATGAATGAAAATACGATTATTTTGGGATATTTTATTATATTGAAATATCAAAATAATTTATTTTTGACCTAGGATACTACCCAATTGTTTCTAGTCATGACCATCAGAAGCACGGTTTGCGCTAGAGACAGGCCACAGATAACTAAGTAATTGATGTTGTTGAGTCGGTTAAGTCAATTATGTTTTACGGGTTACTCACACGGTACTTCGACTAGTTTCAAGCCATACTTGGGGCTTATAGTCTTGAGTAACATTGTGCGACAAGACAGAGCGTTTTGTGTATAATTGCATAATTAATTTGAATCTCATACGGAAGTTAATAGTACAAACATTATCTGGTTATAGTAGAAACTATTAACACAATCACGCGATCTATGTAATACATACGTGATAGTTATTATGTACTGAGAATTAACACATTAACCTTGACGTGTTATTCCTGTAGCTATAAAATGTCGCAGTTTAAAATATTACGCGGTGCAAAATACACATTTGTTATTTAACATAACTGCTCATAATATTGTGATATTTTCCTCAAACTTAAGGCGTACCTAAACCTAATTAGACGTATTTGTAATTACCTACCATCAAGATATGATTGTTTCCGTCGGTCGAACAGGATAACATTCAAACTTATTTACATTTCGTGAAAACTACGAACAAGAAACCCAACCACGGAACTCGTAGCATCAACAAGGGCAATGTTGTAACCGTTACTACTCTTTTTACATTCAATTATTAAGAAAATTATAATCAGCATAAAACAGCCGGGGGAGGACGAAATCAGAAGCAGCGTCCTTATTAAGTGAAACATTACTGGTGACAAGATGAATTAAAAAAAAGATTATCAAATAAAAATGATTACAGCCTCTGTAATTGTATTAAAGACATAATTATGTTTAAGTATATACTTACAAAATGTCAACGGCGGTATTTCGATATCGGGAGCCAACAGTTTGGATGCGCACGCGGCTCCAGAGTACACGAGTTCCATCTCAAGCGCGACAAGACCTTGGCGTTGTGTGGTCAGTGGGGTGTCTTCGTAGCCGACGCACAGGCATCGGAAGCCGAAACGATTGTCCTCGCTGTTGTAAAAGAAAGTAACAAGTAATTAGCACAGGGCCATTATACTGGGGAAGCCCACAACACTCACTAGAGAGTCATAGAGACCTAACCGAGTATGAGGATTTGTTAAAAATATTCTCTGTTGGTAGACAAGGGTTGGAGTAGACAGTTCTTCAAAATTATTAAACTTCACCTTATAGAGTGGAAGAGCGGGACTAATAATAATATGGCATTACTCCGTTAGTATCTGATACCGAAAGAATCTCATTATTATGTATTTTAAAATATATGCAAAACCTACGAAGTATTATTTCCATCACATTCACACAGTTGGTCAGAGGTCATACATACAGTAAAATATAAGTGGCATATCTTACTTATTAGATTTGTTGAACTCCGTTAAATAATCGGATGCTGTCTCCAGAGAGAATATAACTTCATTTCCTGGTACCAAAAGTGCCTTTTGAGGCCAGTCGCTGGCACTGAAACAAGAAGAATGACAATGTTTGACTGGCATTACTCACAAGTCCTGTATCATGCCTGCAAGCCGTGAAAGTATGTTAATGAGCAATCGTTGTAGGACATTGACTGCGCATTTCACAATGAACTCATTCCACCAAAGTGGCACTCCACTCTCGACTTTGATATCGAAATCGATGTTATCGGTGGCATTATTCTAACATATCTTTGTATATAATATGTACCTTTTGTAGAAAGAAAATTCTAAGTATGTCCACCAAGTAGATAAAAGTGCGCTGATGCGCAAGCGTCAGCTCACTAGTTTTATTTCATAGAAAATGAAGTGATAACTCCGACTCACTTGTTGGCCAGCCGAGGGGTGACGCCGACGTACGTGCAGTTGTAATGCATGCACACGCCGTCTCCGTCGGGCTCCTCGCCCAACTCCTCCACCTCGCCTTCATTCGTCAACTGGACTAGTCGCTGGTAAGGAAACACATGGGTAAGCAATATATTGAAATCAATTTACTATTTAGCACTCTACTCGCTACCTCGCAAGGATCCAAGAATACTATTACTCATAGGACGAGTTTTAATATAGGAGTCAAAACTATTACAGATTGCAGTTCATGTATCCCAATTGACACTTTAGCTCAGCTCGAAGAAGTCCACATCATTCTGAAAAGAAACTGTCCTCCCTGTTGTATTTCCACACACACACAACAACTGCAGACCCGGGACAATA
Organism: Spodoptera frugiperda; assembly: GCF_023101765.2. Taxonomy (NCBI): domain Eukaryota; kingdom Metazoa; phylum Arthropoda; class Insecta; order Lepidoptera; family Noctuidae; genus Spodoptera; species Spodoptera frugiperda. The sequence goes on along the minus strand of NC_064236.1, from coordinate 273,303 downwards.
ACACAAACATGTACAGGCGCGCGGGGATCGAATCCGCGACACGCGTGTTGCAAAGTCGCTTGACAAGCAATGTGTCCGTGATTCGAACACAGGGTCCATCGACAAGCCGGCAATTGTCCGTCGAGTGTATTTTTTTAAATGTAAACAGATCATAGAGGTTCAGAAGCAGCTTAACTTTACACAAATATTAATTGGCGTAGCATACAAACCTTTCACACACATAAACTACTGATTCCTTCGGTAAACCACATCATCTAATCTAACGATTACTAGCTTAACATTGAATCTAGTTTATCTATAAACTACTAGAAAACTACTCGAGTGTAAGCAGGACTACGTTGGAACAGTGTCGAGATCTACAATGAATGAAATAGCTGCACGTATGTTGTTGATAACACTTCGACAACTCATGATGCATACACCTTGAAATACTCACTGGCTTAACGATACTTCAGTCGTAATCTATTGAATACAAGTATGTCGGAATTAGGTACCTGTTCGTTTACACAAAAGTAGTCGAATATTGTAAATTTTGGGTACTTTTCTCAATTACGTTGCCTCACACGAGCGTGTTCTCTTGTGTTGTGGGCACGTAAGCAAATGTACAGATTCCCCGTGACACGTTGCACAGGAGCTGGTTGCCCAGCCAAAGTTGCCCGAAATATATTAGTAAGGCACATTGCTGTTTATATAATAGGCACAGATTTCATTAAATAAATTAAGAGTTATATTACTTGTTGTTTTCACTCGCCGGTATGTCTAGCAGTGTCCAAGTCATGGAACCCTCAAAATGTGTCATCTTACCCTTAGCTTTGTCTAGAGCACTCTGAAACATCATCATAAGGCAAATAGCACTAAAATGAATGATGTGAGTGATGGACGACTTTCTACCTTATATACCTTTCTGAAAGGCGGATCCGATACTCGGACCTCGTTAGCACAGTGACACCGATGTTTTGGAGTCCCGGCCACTGCGTACACGGTCAGAGAGTCTTCAGGCTGAGCGGTGATGCTGCGGGGATCCATCTCCAGGACCACCCAAGAGACGTTAGTTGGGAACAGTACTCTGGAATGAGGTAAAATAATTATACAAACAATACGCATAACCTTTATTACTCACAGAAGTCACCAAGTTAGAAGTATGTTACACCTCAGTGCCTATTGAACTTTTAATAATAGTTGGTTTTTATACAACATATACACATACATTTAGCAATAATGAAGTTTACAACGTGAGTAACTCACCTCATATTGGTGACCGTAGCCTGCTTGTACGGGTGGTCGCTCTCGAGCCACGTATAATAATGTCCCGTGGTGGTGCTCGACTCTTCCACACTCGGCACTAACAAGTTCATCGCAGCCACGTGGGGAAGCAACTTGTGAATCATTTCCAGAATCTTGATGACGCTCTGCAATGATATCATGGAAAACCATTTTATTTGCATATTTGTACGTCATATAAGGTTGGAAGGTTGGCAGTCGTAACATAACTGGTGACAAATATATTTTATATATGTAGATATGACATTGTGAATAATGATGACCTTTGATTCTATTTTATTTTTGATGACGTAGCAATAAACAAAATTTTGGAATATGGGACAATGAAATTCTAAAAACTATGTATAAGAGTTTCGATGATTGCAAACGTTTTCTTTGTACCCTATTTCCTGAATGATAAAACACATTCCTACCTTAGAATCATCGACGCCGTCCAAGTTGGCGAGGGTATACGGTATCAGTATGTTGATAGCTGGTGAGCTCTGAAGCACTGTAGCGTTTCTCCTCAAGTCCTCAGCAGTGAGTTCGTTGCGCAACGTGCAGAAGAGGTCAGCTCCTCGTTCCATGACGGTGGACGCCACGCGGAGAGTGATGGACCGCAGCGAGGATAGAAGGTTGTCCGCTGATTCGGAAGAGTTTGATACATTCTTTGATGACCTGTGTATGAAACAATAATTAACATTTTCATCTGCTAAGTGGAACAAATCTGTACCACGGTTCTTAAATATTACTTTGGCTTTGAAAGGTACACATAGTTTAGACATTCGTTCCACTAGTGTTTCAGTTAAAAATCAAGATGATCCAGAGATTTTGGACTAAGTTTGGTTATTGAAATCGGTAGTTATAGTTTGTATTCTGTCGTATTATAACTTGTCCACACTTTAATGAACTACTGGAACTTAATTATATCTTTTATTTTAGAAATAAATGAGCGACTCTCACCCATAATAAATTAGGCTAGGAATCTGTCCCCTGGCCAATGTGGTTCCATTAAAGCTGAGAGAACAGGAGGCGAAACGGAACGTGGTACCGTCGGGGCCCTTCACTGATGGCAGCCCGCAGTCACCGTTCGAAGTACGACCGCCGTGGTTGCACAGCCGGATGGCGTAACGCAAGTCCTCCTGTTGGTAATAAAAAGTAAACTTTAGTGTTGTTTAACATTTTATTTTCATACTTCTGAAAGACAAACTTCCATAACATCAGCCACCCACAGCTGACTAAGAATAACAGTTACAAAGATAGGCGATCATCATCAAGCGCCAACAGTTCGTGAGAGTCCACTGCTGTTTATTGAAGAACGTATTGCTGTCCGGTCAATAATGTAGTTCCTCAGTCAAATGTTGTTTACACCCGCGGGAAGAGCAGGGGTAGACACATACATATTCTACATCGCCGTCTCCTCGAGTGCAAAGATAACTCGCACTCACCTTCAAAGGGACAGGGCGTTCAAACTTGAGCTGCACGATGTCATGCTGCAGGTCAGCCGCGGTGTAGTTCCCGTGCACTATTTCCACGCTCACCCAGCAATGTGTCGAGTTCGCTTCGTCGGCTGACGCGCGGAGCTGTAGTAGGAAGATTATAATTGAATATTGATAGTAAACGTTTAATCTATAAAATGTTTTCAGTACCCATGGTCTTTCTATACATGTATACTTCTTCACCGTGAACCACTCTTACTCTGATCTCACTCTATCACTCTCATTCTCTGCCACTCTCATTCTCTGTCGCACTCACATTACCACGCTCATTCTTCACTACTCCCACCCTCAAACATTCTAAATCTAAACTACACCCTCTCTCTACTATTCCAACTCTAAATCGCTCCTACGTTCTGAAACTACCGCTCTCTACCACACCCACTGTCTACCACTCCAACTAGCAATCCCATTTCCAACCACTCCCACTTACATCATATTTTACTACTAAAAAAAACAGAGGTTCAGGCGTAATTCCTCTCACCCGTACATCATGCAGTAGTTCGACCGAATACTCGTAGTTCCCGAGGCCGCCGTACACACACACGCCTACGAGCGTCACTCCAGGCCGGTCCACGGTGAAGCAGATCGCATCCGGACTGCCGTTCCCAGTGTTCCAAGCCCGCGTTTGGTTCACTCGCATAAACCGCGATGGTGTCACAAAGTTTTTAACTACGTTTGAGTCTGTGTCCTGTTGAAGAAAACTTTATGTCATATAATTATGTGACTCACTTTATATACTTATAAAAAATCTGCAAAATTAATTGATCAACTTTACTGAGACTTTGAGACATGATCCTTTTACAATCGATTCAGAAGTCGATCGCAGGATCCTTTCCTCACAAAATGATCAAGAATAATTTTTGAACCTAAACAACCCACCTTATTCCCCAAAACATATAGTCAATTTGTCTACTAACACTCACCCGAATAGAAGTAGCACTGGTAGACATTTCAGCCACGATCCTAGCAATAAGCTTGCAACAATACTCGGAGAGCTTCTCCTGCTGTTTTATTTCTCCGTGGTCGTGAGGCTGGCCACACTGCCGCGTCATCATCTGCTGCTTGATAGGGATTAGCACTATATCCAATAAACGAGGAATCACGTCCAGTAGATGCCAATCAGCATGGTTCGGCTTGGATTCCGCAGTATCTGGCGGCTGTCAGAAACAAAAACAATTTAAAATACAAACTGAATAATAAAGTACTTGATCTTGATTAGAACTGGCTGGCTGGTCACGTATGCCCATTCATTTACTTTAACAAGGGGTCTGCGGTTTGTTTTCAGACTTGGGCAAGGTAGTATACGGTTCTCATTGTTACAAATTTTCTGGACAGGGATTTATGACCAACAAATGAGGACTCGTGAAATAACTGGTGATAAGGGTGTGTAACATACTATGTGGGTAATTTAGAAGTTAGCCTTAAAAGGACCAAGAAGCTTACTTTCGTAGCATCTCTACTGTTGGCTCGCGGCGGTATGGGAGGTGGTTTCTGCGCATGGGATGATCGCGGGACCGTCGCCGACTTGGCAGGGATCTCTTTAATGATTATCTGCACAATCGACAATAACACATTATACATGAAACTAACATTAGAATGTGTCTAGCAATAACTTGTTTTGGCAATATGACGTGCTATAGAAATATGTATATTAAATAAGTAGCAAGTAACTTTACACTAAGCAACAAAATGTAAAATTGTTGTAAAACAAAGCCATAAATGAAAAGTGTTATTGTATTGAATATAAAATGAATGGTAAACCTTTTTAAAATTTGGCCTTGCCTTGCTGTCTGGCCGGCGGTTCTCATTGGCGTTTATATAGCTTTGAGTGACGGGGACCACGTATTGTAAGACATCGCGCAAACTTCGAGACGCGCACATCGCGGCACAAGTCGCCGTCAATTCGCGAATCTGTGTTGCCGGCACTACACCCTCCTGTAATGACCATTTCACCATTAGTAGTTCTATTTTAAGAACATTATAATTTACTCCTGTTCAACAACCACTTACCTTAACGTTAAACAACATGGAGCACAGATGATTCCATTTCAGTGTGGGAGTCGGGAAGAATGCATGGAAGCATGCCGTTATTGTATCGTGAGCTTCGTTCAATATCGAAGTGATCAACTCCAGAGCGAACTGCACGTAGCACACTCTGTGAGCCTTAGTCTTCCCTGGTTTCCGGGGCAGCATGGAGCACGTGGGCGTCTGGTCGGCCATTATGGTTTGAATCAAGTTCCGCACTTCAGCAATAGCTTCGAAGTACGACATGTACTCGTGGGAGTTGCGCTTCCTGTTATTCTGCGGGTAGATCTCGTTGATGTAAGACTTCACCAGTCGTAGGCACGCTCTGATCACATACACCAACCTCTTTTGATGCTTCATCACAGTCAGCTTTTGGTAGTTAATGGGCACCAGGCCATTCGTCTCCAGGAGGATTTGTTTGAAAGTATCCCAGCTCCATTGTAATAATGTTATAAGAGATTTGAAGCAGGAGACGGTCACTTTCCTCGACAAGTTTTTAGATAAAACTATGATTGGGTCGCCCAATTCCACAACTTTAAGTGGTAAAGACTGGTCAGGGCTGACCGTGTTATAGATGAAGCAGGGAATTTGTCCCGCGTTCACATCAGTTCCATTGTTTGATTTCTTGGAGGTTTTGAAATGGAATCCTATTTCATCGTTTATAACCATTGCCTGGCCTGAGGAGCCGCAGTCTGATGAAGGCCCGCTTATGCAAGCCCATGCGACGTACCACCGGTTAGCCTGTAAATAATGTACGTTTAGGAAAACAAACCTTGTCCTGGTAAGTATCGGATATAAGCAATACCTTAGTACAATAAGTCATAATTATAATAAACTTACGGCGAGTGGCACAGGGTTGTCGAACATGACCGGGAATCGATCTCTCGGCGGACACTCGTATATGATCTCGTCACTCTCTGTGATCAGCTCGCCGTCGCCCTCCTGGTCACCGCCTTCGATGCCAATGTCGTACAACTTCACCTTCGCGGTGTAATCGCCACGACCGCCGTACAAACCGATACCACCTGACCAAATATTATCATTTTAATAACTAAAACCAAACGAAATAAGTCGTATGTGCCACAACCAGTGCCAGATAGACCACGTAGTAAATGTAACATGGCAAAATGAGCCAAACTCATCTCTTTCTATGGAGTTGGATGTCCGGGATAATATACAGTCAGTAAATCTGATATTTAAAATAAAGAAATAAATAAATACTTCCTCCCACTTTCCCCACGGCAGGATGAGTTATTTGACGATTATTCAAGCACAGAAAAAGGAACACCTTTAGTAGGTAGAAGTAATAAGGTAAGTAGTTACCCAATAAGATATCGGTGTCACACATAAACCGTATAGCTTCGACAGAGTGTCCCGAGTAGCCCCAGCCGCCGCCGTTACTTTCGAACCTGTTCACCGTCTGATAGTCTTCCTTCACGGGGAGTATTGGGGAACCCAAGCTGTCTCTTTTTGAATCTGATTGATTTAACCTGGAAAATTAATGTTGCTTATAGTAATGTTATCAAGAAATTTCAGCCCTGGCTAAAAAGCCTCCCAAACACCAAATCCATTCCCAGTCCAATCCTCAGTCCCCAATAACTGGTCTCGTCCATAGGCAGCGCCGATTGCTTACCATCAGGTGATCCGTCTGCTCATTTGCTACTCATAACAAAAAGAAATTCTGTATTAACTTACCTTATATCATGAGCATAAGTTAAGGAATCCAAACATCCCAAAAGATGTAACGCGGCGTGCATCCGAGTAACAGAATAACCAATCGCTGAAGGAATGGCCAGTTCCTGGTTCAATACCGACATGTTGGACAGAGCGACATTGTCCGTCGGCCTGTCCTCGTCGCGACAGGACAAATCAAAGTTCTCCAAGTTCTTAAAGTCTTCCAAGCGTTTCATGCTGCCGTAGTTAGGGTATTCAAAGTCTCCATCACCGAAATATGACTCGGGATCGTTACAGCACTTCTGTAGTTTGTGCGAGTCGAAAGCCAGTATGTTGTAGCACTTCATCACCCTCATCTGAGGCTGGTAACACCAGAGGACGTCGTACAAAGGATCCAGACACGCCAGACTGTTCACGAAGTCCACTTGCTCAGAGCCAGGCCACGTGTTGCATGTGCCGTCCATTTTATTTATTGTTATACATTTGAACGTATGCTCCGGTCGGTTTGGTAAGATTACTGAAAGACAAATACACATTCAAATTGCCTGAAAAGGACCTGTAGTGGCGCCATCTACGGGGCGCAAAGAAATCTATATATTAATACGTGATGCAAAAACTTTGGACCGCTATTTACGAAAATTGCGCGGACGTAGGAGCATAAAATTTGGTACACTTATAGTTTATGTGTAGGAGAAGTGAAGAACGCTAATATTTTTCAAAAATAATGCTTATAAAGTACATTAAATCAATAAATAAAACATTACACACACATGCATAGTATCTGATAGTATTTGACAAAACGTCAAAATCGATAGACATTGCGATGATATTGACGTCTCATATGAATAGAGTTTTATAAAAGAGTTTGTTTGAGTTTGAGTTAAATAAAAATTATCCTTGAACGTATGTTAAGTGGTATTCGTATATGGTTGAATTTCAACCACTAGGCGACCACTAGTAACTTTAATTAGGTAACTTGTATTACAAGAATTTCTACAAATAATACTTACTTATAGTATTTGAATTAGCCGTGATGGTTGAGCTGAACAGGGTATCCGTCTTAATCAAAGCTTGAGACACTTGAACGAAGGTCTGATCGCCTGAAGCCGAGACCCAAACCGCTCTACAGGAGTGTCGGGGGCCCAACCTCGGGACTCGGCCGGGTGTAGCGTACCAGATAGGACTTCGATCTGATCGTAAAGGCTCCTCCATACGAGGACGGCCTAGTGATCCTTTCTGTAAAGAAATGGACATACAATCGATCAGGAGAAATAAGTTTATTTTCTTACAGAAAGGAGAAGGGGACTTTTGGGCCCAGCAGTTAACTAGTTGAAATGTATATTAAAAAAAACGTCATTTTTTTCTAAGGGAAATCACAAAATATGGTACCTTGTTTCTATCTGGGAAGCGAGAAAACTTAAATTAAGTTATCAAACATTTATGATTATTTAATCATTTATGTATAACGTACTCTGTGATTTAAACTTCTTACAACACTCCTGTCTGATATCAGTCATATACCGATTGACAGATGACACTCGTTCATTGTGTTTCGTTCTGAGTGCGCACGTATTTTCCATGTTTTATTGTTTAACCCCACGACCTCGGCTTTATAAAGGACTTTTGACGGATCTTGCATCTCTAAATTACCTGACTCTCTATTTTGGACAACTGTTTAAGCCTATCAATCGGATATTGACGACATGGATCGGAATTATCAGTTATTCGTCAGTGGCGTGCATCTCAGCCTGTATAATATGGTATCTCAGTTGGGAAAGATACCAAGAACCCAATTCTTAGATGACATTCTCCTAATTATTGAAGATGAATAATACATATTTTATACTAATATTGGTGTTTTATTTATATATCCTCCTGTCCCTTTTTTAGTTTTTAAAAGGTTAGTACTGCTTCTAAGTGCAGGATATTGAATGTAAAAACTTGTCTTTGACTGTAGCGACTGTTCAGGGTCCGGGAGAGCCAAACGTGTCAGATCTTCGACACGTCACACCAATGAGGTTTTACTAATAGAGACGTCATACTTATTGTAAAGAAATAATATTCAGATTCAGATAATATATAATATGTATATATATATATCCTCAGATTATATATAATATCATTGCGTCACACACGCTCCTTGCTTAAAACCATAACACAACCAAAACTATTCAAAAGTATTTTGTAAAAAACATAGAAATACTGCAATGTTATAATATAACCTCACTTTTACTACATTAGGTACATATAACTTGATTCCTGGATAGCCAAATTTCGCCAAATTTTCAGTGAAGCCTTGTTATTATATCCTCTTACAAATAAGGCTAGTTTGATTCAGTTAACAGCTGGGCCCAGGAATGTATGGAGAAGTCCCCTTCTCCTTTCAGTTGCAGAGCTATTTACAATCACCATAAAATGTCTATCGTAAACGGAACTAAGTCGAACCCTTTGGTAAGCATCTCATTCCTTTCGATTGCAGAGTTATTAATTTATAAACTCTTAGTACTTTTTAACAATTTCCTTTAAAATACACATGAGACCAAGGAACAATTTAGCGCAGTAGCAAATTGTTCAAAACGTTACCTGATAGCTTCCAAACGTGTAGAGTTCTCCTTCCCTCGTTAGTACCGCGGTGTGGTTACTGCCAGCGGCGATGCTCGATGCTTTAGGCACTCGCACCCGAACTATTCTATGATGTACTGCGATATCTCCCGCTCCGAGCTGACCATACTGGTTCGAGCCGAAGGTTAGGACATCACCTAAAAATAATAACACTCCAGCTCAGAAAAACAGGCGATTGCTTTTTGTTCACATAGAAAGAATCTTGACCAGCAACTTGCTAAGATTTATTTATATCATATCAAAGTATAATAAATGTTTATGTAATACAGTGACCATTTTAAACTTTGTCATTGATATTGGAGACCAGACCACGTCAGACATCACACGAATTTGACGGTTCCTTCTACGTACCATGTTCCGTGAGCAACACTGTGTGATGCAGGCCGCACGCTACGGCCATGATGCGGTGGCCCCCTGGCACGGCCACTCGCGCGGGGGGTAAACAAGTCACTTTCAGACTGGCATCGCGGTCCATTTCCGAGCTAGCTGCAGCGCCTTCGAATAACGAGAACCGCACGTTTTCTTTATCTAGAGACGGAACAGACTTGCATTACAATCTACGTAGATATTTTTAAAGATATTTCTAACACAACCTAGAAACACCTAAAGAAACGAGCGGATCGGAGACAGCGAGGCAAGTAGACACAGAAAGCATAGAACGAGGGTGTCAGAAGGAACGGGTGACAGTATCTAACCAAACATATTGGGAAGTAGCGGACGAATCATTTCGAATAATTCCATCCGCATTCTATACTCTAGCTCTACGTAAAATCTTATAAAGCTCACCACTTCTTGTGTCTAGTATAGCGAAGACTTCAGCGATGTCGTCAATATCTGCGGCAGTGATGAAAATGCTTTAGACCGAATGCCTTACTACTAGACGATTCATGGCTCATATTGTACACAGTTACACCCTATATTATCATCCGTCCTCTTATTCAAACATTTCAACTGATATGTACTGAGACTGGTATAGCATTATTTCGTCATGGGCAAGTAACCTTAGTGGCTGTGGTATCAAATATTGTATTGCTTACATTAATCTTACAACTAAGTGTCCCTGTGTAATGTAATGCTCACCAATCATTGTCTCGACACTAGAAGAGGCTCCTGCGCAGTTGTTATCAAAATCTGTGACAGTGACGGAACATGTATTTAGTATTACCGCCTGCTTGTCGACTATAACTAAATGTTCGCTGACACTCTAAAATATGTACATTCTGAACAAATGTTTGTTTCATTTTGTAAAAAGACTAGAACTAGTTTTGACAAGGATACGAATCCGTACCTACAATCAATGTCTGGGACTAATTTGCCAATCGATTGTAGTCATTATAGTCGATCAAGTACCCGTTCTCTATACAATTTTATAAGCACATCTGGTTTGGCTATTCAAAGTGAGTAAAATATTGCTGGGTACAATTTGAATGGAATTGTAAGATATAACCTACATCATAGAGCAATTTCAGCCCAAGGCTCAAACGTAGGAAATGTATAATTTGAAATGATTATTATTATTAACATGTAGATTGCTCACCGCTGCGTGTGTCGAGTCTGGCAGAAACGTCGCCATCGTCGTCAACATCTGTGATAGTGACGGAACATGCTTTAGGGATCTGAGAGCCCAGTGCGAGTTTGTTTTATGTTAACGCTATCGACACGTTTATGACGTTCCGAGCTCTGGCTGGCCGGCTCCAATAACCCAACCAATCGGAGAGCTAAACGCGGTAACGTTTCGATGGCAGTCGCATAAAAAAAACTCGCTCTAGGCCCTCTGACTATAGGACGTGCCTGTATAAGGACAACGGTGTTCAATGTATTTTTGGTCGACTTCCATTACTTTTAACTATCGCTTTATTTAAGGACTGAATATGACATGATGATGGTGCATACATATTATATCCTGGCGTCTACACGTGTGTATAGGAGATGTTATTTCTGGGAGGGTGTGCTCGAAATTGTCGCGATTAAGTGTAGTTGCACTGTGTCTAACGATGCCGATTCTGGCCCTGTTATAATAATTTGATATTATCGTTATGTATAAACTTTACCTTTGTCGACGTGATTGTCATCGCCTTTACACGAATTCAGGTCAAATGAATGGTTAAAGCGAGAAAGCTATAGCAGTAGAAGCTCCAACGCGTATTCATTGAAATTTACTCGCATCTTCGTAAGATAATAAAATCTTAGCAGATGCTACAATATTATTTTAAAGTTACAAAAGTTATTATACGATAAAAGAAGAAGTAATCATCGACTAAGCATTAACACATTAATCAACCAAATACAAATTATTAATTGCGGTCAATAGGGTACGCAACAAGATAGATTTGGTTACTATTTCCCTTAAACGTCCATATGTATGTATATATGTGCTACATAAATTGTATATTATTTTAATCATTGGTAACAAAGAAACTACTTTATGTGGCTAAAATACATTACTAAGTTATAAATGCACTAAATGGGGTTATACTTAATGCAATGCAATAATGGAACCGATTACATTTCCAATACTTATATAAAGCAAAATGCAATATCGACTACACAGAACATACAAAGTTCTGCACAAAAATGCGAGGCGTACCGATTTCAGCGCAATGAAAATCGGCCAAAGATACATATATCAATAGTATACCGTTGTAATACGTTCGTTCATTTACTTACCGCTTCTAGAATCTGGTCGGATGGATGGTTCACCGTCGTCATCCAAGTCAGTGACGGTCACCGTTGACGACCGTTCAGGTCGACCAGCCATTACAAATGCGTCTGCGCATCTCCGACAAACGCCGCAAACTGCGCAACCACTGTCGCCTTCGCCGCAACCGCATTTTCTATTGTTGAGAATGATTTTTTTGTTTTAATTGAATCATGGAGCTTTGTGTAAATTTATTATTTCTCTTCTTTGATCTTCTATTTTTTAAAGTAGTTTAAAGTAAGAATTATAATCGTAATACGTCTGCAATAGTTTTTTTTTTTTTTAATGTACACGCAACCAATGTGCACATTTCGTCTATCAGAGACATTAACTGTCTCCCTTTTAGACAAACAATTAATTTAAATCAACACTACTTACTCTCCGGGTACTCTATTCGGTAGATGCGAGCAATGGCAAGCGCTGGAGAAGCCCGTGCAGTCGCGGCACAGGACACACACGCGGCAGTAGTCTGTCGTCCACGTGTGTGACGTGGCGCACAGCCGGGACTCCTCCTTGGGCTCGGCGCGGCGGCGAGACGAAGGGAACATTTCTGAGGGGAGACAAACAAGGTTATATGTTTATACATAACAAAATAATCTATAGAAAATACATTCGAGATTTCAAAAGAAATTTATTTGTTGAGTCGAGTAAGATTATAGCTAGCCGCCACTTAAGGTGAATTTACTCAGCATCGATCTACCACGGTTGTACCGTAACAAGTTAATGGAAGCACCTCAATGCATAGAAAAGAAGAATAGTGCTCTAGAATAGAAATAACTAACAACATAATTATTACATTATAACTCAGTTGGTTGTACGACGCTCTCGTTTATCGCTCATGAGTGTGTACCCCTAATGCGGTTCGAGTGGAATTCGATGACCTCACCAATTAGTTACTCAAGTAAGCCGTACAACATGTAATTTTATTGTAAACCAAGTTTTACTCAAATCAACTGAGAAACTAGAATACTGTGTGCATAAGTTATACGAACACTTACTTTCTTTAGTATATCCGAATTCACGACCACACTGTCCCTTATTGTTGATTCCAAAAGTGTAGACTTGGCCGAAGTTCGTGAGAGCTACGGCGTGAGCCTTTCCAAGGGCGACCTGGAACATGTGTTATTATTACTATGTTTGTCTCGACGACTCCAATGGAGGCTGAGTAATTACCGAGGTAATGTTTACTACTGATAAATAGCTACTACATAAACTTCATTTTTTACAAACGTTTTAAGTGAGCTTTTGATATGACTACTGGTTCAGAAGTGACTTAAAACATTTAAGACTTGTTTAAGTATCCTCACATTCTTTTAATATCATCAGGTAATTTATAGAAGACCGATGCTTTTAATGGTTGTTTATAGGCGTTTAGGCTTTACTTACTTGCACAATTCTCTCATGCCGTAACCCGAGTACTTGTCCAGCGGAGTCGCAGTGTTGCGTGTCTTTCCCAAACATGAGCAAATGTCCTTGCCTTGTCACCAAGGCAGTCGAGCCGTTGTTACATGCCGCATACACTACGAAGTGTCCTTCTGCCTGGAACGTCAAATAATCGATAGTTTATTATCATTAAAATCGGCTCGCTGGTTTCGTGGCAAAGACCTAAGCTAAGTTTTCATTAGCGCTTGTGGTTGTTGAGTTATTTTAACGGCATGACATTTTCTTCAACTAGACTTATCAACAGATCAAGAAAAACCTTATGTTATAGGTACCTTGAAGATCTTTTTAGGACGTGTAGGTTTGGGCTGTCGTCGATGTTTCATTGCGTCACCGTCCTCGCCACGCCGCGCGATGCCAGTAAACAGCGCTGACCCATTATCCAGTACTAAGATAGCATGGACACCCTCATGGCCCACCGCCACCTGTCACGGAAAGGAAAACTAATGTAATGATATAAACCAATGTATTACTTCACGGGATGACGATGAATGTGGCCCTGTTTGATTGGAACACGGTCATACAAGCAATCAGGCAACCAAGTTGTCTACAGACAGACACCAGAACAAACACTAGTACTGCTTTGGCAGCCGACAACCAGTAGCTTGCGAACTAGTAGTCGTTGCGAAGTATTTGACACCGGGTGAAATCTCCCCATACAACTGTATACCTACATTGCGCTGGCTACGTGAACTAGTCACGGGTCATGCGATCATTATTATCCTAAAATAGAATTCTTTAACATATTTGACGAGCTTATCCTCACCTGCATAACTTTGCATCTCTTAGCGTTCGGTGCTTCATTCCTTGAGAATATGGTTTCCTTCATGAGGGTCCACCGACCAGTTTGAGGAGAAGCCGCCTTGTAACCAAGGCTGGCACCTTTTCCTGTGTAGTAAACCTAAAACAAACACGAGGAATGTTTACGAACGGTTACAATACGGATGGATTTAGATTTTTAATTAAAACAAACTCAATAGGACCAATGTCATAACCCATCGACAGCAATCCAAAGTATTGAAATCGTTTATCATATTGGTTGAAAGTCAATATTGCGTCCATTCGCCAGAACTCTACAGTGCATTGTACTTCTACAGAGAATTGTAAAACTTTCAAATGTTCTTTTACTTAGCTAAATAGCAATGTCACTTTAATATTCAAGTGATTGGTTTGTGTAGGCTGCGCGTTCTAACAAAATGAGTTGAGTTATATATAACTTAGCTTGATACAAATACATATATTGAAATAAATAACTTATAGCTAGGATTACTATGTTTTTTTTTAATATTTATACTTTTACCTTTCCTGAAGTCGTAGTAAGAAGTGCGAAGTCCTGACCACCATAAATGCTGAGTAATGGATCATCATCATTATCATCCAGTTGCATTGCTATGGGAGCGTCCAGTTCCGTCGCTCGTCTGGACATTCCGTCTTCAAAGGGACTACGGCCCAGTATTAACGTCCTACGCCTTAGGAGATGGACATTGATCTCTTTCTGTGACGTCAGTGTTGTGGTGGCTGTGCCTTCGTCGCGTTCCGGCTGACAGTCAGCGTCGTACAGTCGGATTGTTAGGTTGTCCTGAAAGAAAATGTTGCTTCCATAATCATATTTATATTCTATTGCTATTCAAATTTTATGTATTCTGTAATATTTTAATTAGTAATACGTAGAAGTACAATATAAACTTACAAAATTAGTTAATAATATCAGTCCTAATTGATTTCCATCCGTAAAGACCGCTGACTTAGGTTCAACAGGGGCCGGTTGTCCGGGATCCAGCCGTATCAAGTTTCTCACTTCCAAAGTCTCTCTATCTATTTCATAAACTTCAGTCTTTTTCCTGCCTATCCTTAGATATAATTTATTCTGAAACATTACAAATGTACTTCAACACTGTTCAAGTTACAATGCACTTATTATGTATAGTGGTATAAACCCACCTTACAATAACCTAGCCAGCCATGGCGATCGCTGGCAAAGAAGTCTGGCTTGTGCATGTAAACGTGCTGCCTTATAGAGCTGCCGTACCCTGAACCAATCTTCAACAGGCCCTTGGACGTATATACGTATAGGAAGCAGCCATCGGAAACTAAGGAACGGACCACAAGCTCGCCAGAGCCAGTCAGTTGCGCAGGAAGGTCTACTGGGAAGCTATTCACTAGACACTGGTGAGGGACGCCATAGTTTAACCATAGGTTGCGGGACGGAGAACCAAGTATCACTGACTGGACGCTCCGTTGGAGAGTGATTAAGTTTGATGGGATCTGTGAAAAGAAAGAGTTCAGATAATTAGAAGGTCACAGTCAAATCCATCCCTTAAATTGTTAACATCACTGTAAATTACCTGCAGGTCTTGTTCAGAGAGTACAGATGGGGACATGATGAGAGATGCCACAGCACTAAGGATAAGTTCAGCCTCGCCCCTCGCCACTGAGAGAGCAATGAGGCAGGAGCTACTGAGTGCAGTAAGAGTTGTTGGTAACTCCACCTTACCATTTGGCCCACTGCCACTGGCAACCTCCACCAGCATGGAGTGGAGGTTGAGTATGATCTAAACATAAAGGCACATTCATTTTAGTCATATATAACCACATAGTTCCCGATCTCGCGGGATCTCTTCAAAAATGAGATGTGGAAGATATTCCAGGGAACTCTTCAAAAATCAACATAATGAGCTCTGCGTTTGAATTTAATAGATGTATACTCACTTAGGGCATTGAAAAAATAGTTTAAAAACGGACTTAAACTAACTTAAAACTAAAGAAAGCTACGAATTACGAATTTATAACAATTAAAAAAGAAACTATATTACAACCTATCCTCTATGCTATAATAACCAAGCTTAAACTAAATAATTTAAAAGAAACGACTTAAATCTAATCTAATTAATTTATAAATTAGACTTACAATTTAATTAAAAAAACTAACTACAGTAACTACTAATAATCGATATCAAACTAAACCTACGTTAAATAGTTTAACCAAAAAACCAGGAAAACCCAACAAATAAACTTATTAATTGACAAATACAACGAAACCAATTTAGAATATACGAAACAGCAGGACCACTACAGACAAATAATCATACGACTGATAATACACTTTTTTTTTCGATGAATTAAAACAATAACATGAACCGAAGTCGTGTAACGATCGACATAGAATTATCTATACTCCGTTAGAGCATTTTCTTTGTACTAAATGTTTTATTATATTGATATAATTTTTTTCATACCTTTTTACTATTTATTTACTTTTTTTCGATGAATTAAAACAATAACATGAACCGAAGTCGTGTAACGATCGACATAGAATTATTTATAAATAATTTATTTCTTATTTTTATTTTTTGATTTTTGAAATAAAAATATATCTATGTCCTTCCTAAGGTTCTAAACTATATCTGTACCAAATTTCAACCAAATCCGTCAAATAGTTGCGGAGATTAATGGTATAAGCATAGAATGTTCGACGTGATTCTTTAATTTGACATAACTTTTTTATTTATGAACCGATTGACATGAAACAAACACTAAATGTAAATTTAAGCATCCCACAATATATTCGTGAAAACTGCATCCAACTCGGATCAGCCGTTTCTGAGATTAGCGCGCACAGACGAACAGACAAACAGACAAACAGACAAACAGACAAACAGATAAACAGACAAACAGACAAACAGACAAAAAAAAAGTTAATTACATTTTTGGGTTCGACATCGACATAACAATAACCCCTGCTATTTTTTTTATTTTTATTTTCAATGTACAGACAGCACTTTTCTACGATTTTATTATATGTATAGATATGTCTAATTTAAAGTATCTTTAAATCAGATTACAATCAATTCATTTTATTTTTGTTTTACCTAAACTACCTAACTTTACCTAATCTGAACAACACAGGAATTGAAAATAGCATTTGTGTATCTTTTATTATATTTACATGTGAGGTTCACAGGTGCATGCCCTAAAACTGCTAAAATTTTTGAAAATCTTACGTCCGTTGGCTCCTGCGCCAGTTCTTCCGGCGCATGTCCCTGCAGCACGTCCAGTAAAGCAATAAGGGCCTGTTCACAAAATTGCGCATTCGTGAAGCGCGCCTGTGCTATCAAGGAGAAGACTGAACGAAGCCCTATTCCTGTAATCTGTAAAGGAAAGTTTTTAATTAGATAGGAACATAGCTAGCCTACTGTATTAATAAAATCTTGTATAAACGGTTCTAAGTTATCCTAGTTACCTTTGGTATTTTGTTTGTTTGTGGTGGTGTTGCATCCTCAGTATCACTGTCATCAGACAACTCGTTGACTGTGCCATGGAGATGTCTCCAACGAGCAAGGATGGATTTACGCACATTGGCATATACAGCAAATTGAGATGGATTGCCCAGGAGTGCCGGAGCATAGCAAACAGCTAAAGCATTGGCTGCTTTTAATCGCCGGAGCTTTTCTTTCTTTCCAATCCTTTTGTGGGATCGCCTTTCCTTCCTATAAGTTATAATGGTTTACAAGAAATAATAATCATAAGTTATGCCTGCCACGACTTCTTCAACAGTATGTTTCATAAAGAAGAACACTAAGTTTTAGTCTTTTGTTTTGAAATTTAATTAAATTCTTTTGAGCTAAATGAATTTCATTTCTTCTTTCAAAGTAAGAGGTGATTTGCCTTACTCAAAGTTCCAAGAACAAGTTATGGTATAATTATTGTTAAATTTTGGCAGTAATTTGGTCAACTTGAAATTAAGTATTAGTCAACATATTGATGTATATTTCTATTAAAAAAAATACCAAAACAAATGAGATACAAATTGTTTTCTGAAGGTAATTAATAGTTTGTATGTGTAGTTTGATTTTTTACCCTATTTACTTATGTTTACCATTTATATGTCCTACATGTTATTCCTTACAATGACCACCTCCGCAACAAATATATTTATTGCTAGATTCACATCTTTATGCCTAAATGAGTCTAATATCTAAATGCAATGTACTTACTTGGTACCACTCCAACATAGCGCTCGGAAATATTTCTTATAGTTCTCCGGTTCCATACATCTCAACTCCGGCACCTGCATCCTTTGAGCCATGGTGGTAACTGATTACTTCTGCAACGTCATCATGGAGTATATCTTTTTTTAAAACTACACTTAAAATAATAATTTACATAATGCAAATATTACAATCGCATTACAAATAAACATACTAGCTATTCAGTTGCAGGGCAAATAACATGAATGAGCAAGCTTCATAGTATAACACCTTTAAAAGTAATTTATTATTAAATAAGAGAATTGATGTATAGGTGTAAGGACTCAAACAATGCATCATTTATTTTGTTGAATGAGTCTTCTCATTTTTCTCAGCTTATTACAGATTTAGTATATATTTACAAACACTTATTGGTCAGTGGGTATCCACAGGAGTTTTACTATGGTCAAGAATAAATCAATAATCTTCATTTTGTTTGTGTCCAATCTATCCCCACGAAGTCCCCTCAATAATTAGGTCAACAGTTCACTTCGCAAAAGCTTTTTTTAAATTTTATAAAACACAAAAATCTGAGCAGAAATTAAACAATTTATAAATATTTTTTTCGCTAATAGATTTTCACTGTGTATATTGCATATACTATAATATGTAATGCAACTGTTTTATATATTAACGTGTACGTTTTATAACATTTATATCAATATACCTGACGCACTTGTAACCGCATTGTGATTGTTTCAGACATAATCTGTTGGATATAATTTATTACAAATCCGTCCAAATTTAAACCAAGTTTGCAGTATGTAATGTCAAAAAATCAATAAACACTCGGACTAGAGAAGTGACGTTAGTTCCGGTTTTTTGCGTTAACCGTAAACAAGAGCCAGTGATGTATTAACTACTCTTAACAAAAATTTTAAACACTTTTGTCGGTTTTTGTATGAGCGACACGCATCAAGAAAAAAACTGGAGTGATTTTTATATTACTTGTAATTTTACACTTCATCATCATCATTAGCCAGAAGACATCTACTACTGAACAAAACACACAATGCCTCTTATAGTCCCGCACGTTGAACGACAACGCGCCACCTACATCCACTGGCTCTCTGCGAATCTGTCGATATCATTGTCCACCTAGTGAAAGGTTTGACCTCGCTAAGTCTTCCAGTCCGCAGTCGCTACTCGATCACCATCATAATTTTATACTGATAACGTTTCAATTTCTAAAATAATATTTATTGTCGGCAATAAACTTTACATCCTAATCATTATTATACCATTATTTACGCATCCCACATATGCTTAAGACGTACGAGTACAAAAACAACCTAAAAACGCACAACAGTGTTGCACAAGGAACATGAAACTCCTTGATCATAAGCTGCGTTGTATCCTCCAAATCACTAGCGTCTGCTCTCAACCCACATGACACAAATTCTTATCACAGCAGCCGAGTCCTGAGAGTACCTACATCTTTTAGAACCAGGCTGCCTTCGTCATCATCGATCCCAACTCGTGTTTCGTGGACAGCCAAAAATTATAAATCAAATCTAAATTATCCATCAACTAGATTTACTGTGAAATCAGCCCATCATTTTATATATTTTTTAGATTATGGTTACATTCGTAGAAAATGTATGATGCTATCCTTAGTCCGTTATTTCCGTTGTTAACTGAACTTTGATTAAATTGACAGGTCCTATGTTCACTAGATGGTGGAGAAAGTTACCACAGAGGTCCTCCATGTCAGTCAGCCTTGAGCTTCCCACTTCCCATCACTCCACACCATGCCGTTACTCGACGTTTCCACCATCATAGTACACCACCAGATTTGCCGAGGACGGCCATGCTTGCAGCCGAAGGATTCGTCTTCACGACTTGTTTAAGGATGTGGATGGAACCACACTACACCCTACACTTTGGCAAGCACCTAACTTTACTGACAGACAGACTGACAAATCACCTAGTTACTTTTAACAAAAAAAGAAATTTATTTCTTCTTCAATATGTGGTCAATTCTTCCCCACATGCGGCGTTCAATTTGGCGGTCGATGGTGCTATTACGCATCTCTTCAACAGGTCTAAGTAAAAGGCTGCCTTGGGTCAAAAAATACCGAGAATGCAAGGCAAGCATCAATTGACGGAGACTTGAATTTGGTGGGAGATGTCTATTACAATCTGCGGTGGGATTTGACGTTGGATCCACAAGCTGGGTGTCCTCCTCACTCCCCTCAGTTTCTGACATGACGCTCCCAAGGTATGTAAATTGATTGACCCGCTCCACTGCCTCTGTGGCAATAAGCAACGGTTAGTTATTCATCAGGTCACATCTCATTTTCTGAGTCTGCCGGGTATAAATCTTAAGCCCTGGTTTTCCTGCCTTCTACCCCGGATTATCCACCTTTACCTACATGTCGTTGTGCATGTAACTCAACAGGCAAAAATCGTCATTACAGTCAGTCTATATCCAGTCTCCAATCTATACCGCGGTGACATTTATATTAGATGTGAAGCATAAATTCTGTACGAACGACAGTAAAAAGAGTGTAGGATAAAATACTGTCTTTGTGGACATACTAATATGGTTACCTACACCATTGCCATCTTCCAAAATGCCGCTCATCGTGTGTAACTCTCCAGAAATACTTTCGATATATACATTTTAAATGGGCCTCATGTTATTTTTTTTTTTATTAAAAACTAGCAAACTCGGCGAACTCCGTTTCGCCACTAATGATTCTCCTGCTTTTCTCTTAATTTTCCTGAATTTTCTTTGCTCTCATGGAGCCTCAGGAGACCTTTCCAACGAAGACAAAACCGTGAAAATCGGTTCGTACGTTCTGGAGTTATAGCGTCACGAAAGAAAACCCGACTTATTTTTATATAATAGAATATATTATTTGTAGTCGATACCTAATAAATCGATTAGTATAATCCTTCTGCAATGTTCAGTACTGTTCAGCACTACAATCGAATGACGGAATGATTTTAAATTTTAATTTTGTGAAAAAGAACGTATATAAAATAATAATTATGTATACTTAGACTCTCCAACAAAACATCTGAACGGCTTACCTTTACAATATGAAATTCATGTGATAAATATGATTTATTTAATCCTTTAATTATATTCTTATTCAATTTTTTTTTGTATGAGTGTAAATCCGTTACGAATTACCGGTTTTTTGAAGTTTGAACAGCCCTGGCGCGCCATTGTGGTGGTTGGTGTCCCTCAGTTTGTCATTTTCATACAGCTTGTGTGTTTTTAATAAGATTTAGGACAGTAATGAATATATTTTTTACGAATGTTATAATCAACAAAACAACAGTGACAATAATGCGTGCCGAACCTTTTATACCTGACTAATGAGCAGCTTTGAGTCACCACGGTTAGTTCAAATTGATGGCTGAGGTTATTTGTTGTGACATAGCTAGCTATATAATATCTGCAACAATTTGTCATCATAGTTTAATAAAACTGTAGAATAAATGCAACAAAGCAGTGGTGATACAACATTTGTTTAGATCCGAATCATTTGAGAAGTATTGGACGATAATTTTAGCATGTTCTCTTATAAATTTACACAATACAAGCAACGCGACTCTTGGCGTTGCACGTAAGCTTTACAAAGAACGTAAGTTTTTTTCGTTTGCCAATTTGAATTATATGTTATCAGGGCTAGAATTTGTTGATAGTTAGTAACAGATTAATTAGTCGTTTATACCTGAATGATATGTGCAAAATGTGATGCATCTTTATTGAAGTTGATGCTAGTATGAGAAACCTCAAAGTAATATGATACATGTTGGTGTCATCAATTACTTGTTGAAAGAAACATTGCTGGTAAACATAGTTTGATTGGATAATTAATTTCAATAGGTGGTGTGTTCAGTGATGTTATTCTACTGATGTTGTATTACTATTGCACTAGTTCAGTGTGTGGCAGTAATTCATGTTTCGCCTTTTGTTTAGATATCTCTTTAACAACAGAATAATATGATTTATCTTTAAAATAAATAGAAATTGTCCAAACTATCCGCAGATTTATGATTGTTTAGCAATAGTATGTCACAGCAAAAACAGTTTCATTGTTATAATAATTTATATTTTGTTATAGTATTACTTACAATATAATTAAAATGTTTTAGTTTTTATTAATAACAAGAAACACATCCTTAGTGCGAATTCCTTAAGAATTTTATTTATGAGTGAAATGAAATACTTAATTGCAATGTTACTGTAAATTTATTGTATAAACTTTATGCTCAAGGTACATTAAGCCTTGCAAGTTACAATTTTGTTACACTTATCACGGTGTAAGGCCATGAGTCATTGTAGGTCAACTATTTAAATTTACTTAATTATTTATTTGATAAGCATATTTGGCCCGCTAATTACACTTTTATAAGTAGGTATTACAATTGGAAGGAATCATAGTTTCTTCCTGATAGTGAGGTCAACAGAATGGAAGTGCATCCTCATTACTTTAATAATTACATCATAAATTGTATCCATTACACGATACTGCACAGTATTCAAGTACAAACAAGTAATATTTCATTAATTCATCAAGTTTGTGAACAAAGATTTGTTTCCATGATTAGAAATTCACTTATTGTAGACATATTATGTACATATTCTTTTTTTAACAATATTTTAAGAACTTAATTTCAAACTCTCTGTGCTGCTTGGAAATAACAGAGAATCCCCAAATAGTCATTACAAAAAGTTATTTAATTTTGACTATCTTTATTACTATTAATTCTAAGGTAGTTATTACTCATGTGCTTTCCATATGTACTCCAAGCCAATCATAACTGCCACATGTTTTGTTTAAAAAAACAAATACTAACATGGCTATGGTAACATTGAAGACCTAGCAGTCGGCATGTGAGGATAAGTATAGAATTTATAATCAACTCTTGATGTATATTGGTTGACCATTCTAGTATCATGTTGATGTGTGGAAATAATTTGCCTTGTAAATGTCAATGCCATTGAAATTATCATCTTGATAGCCAAGTTTCATTGCAAACTCTTGTGAAGTTTATGCAAGGATAATGCTTGCTCTTTGTGCCAAGTGAACATGATTTAGCAAATTGAATATTATGAACAGTAGGTGACTTATCCTGCTGACTAAATATTCTTCAAAATGAAGAATCCCAAGATTATTATTGCTCATTATGTTTTGTCAGTATTGCATAATAATTTGATTTGAATGTCCTTTCTAATAGTAATTTTTGTTTTTGTGCTTCAACAGGCATCTTCAGAGTGGTCATTGAACAGGGGTAGCGATGGAGGCTGGGGCGCGCGCTCTGGACGTGCTCCCGCTACTCCAGGAGCGGGTGGCGGCCCTGACAGGAGGTCGCGACCGCCGCGGTGGCCCTATCATATGGTTCCCAGCGAACTCCCGGCGAGACAGAGTCGCGCCAGATGACTATAGGCGTTTGCTGCACTATTTAATCAGTATACCTAGGTAAGTTTGTATGTGTATTTTTTATTGTGTTGTTATGAAAACAGTTCTCTATGTAGGTGTATAGGTGACTCTAGGTGTTTGATACTTCTCTTCTATGCCAGGTAGAAAAGGTTATGTAAACTTATATACATATTTATAATTCTTATTATAGTTTTACAACACCTGGGGGTCTACTCTAATTCAACGAAAAAAGAAGTTTCGTCCGAAACTTCGCAAATTTCGTACTACAGTTCCATTTATTACGAACCTTTCTCTCTCTTTATCTTTATCTCTTTATCTTTGTGAACCAAAATGAACGAATGAAATGAAGATAAATAAAAAGGTTTTGATTTGAAATTAAAAATAAAACGTTATTTTAAGTAGTTTCATTAATAAATCAATACAACCTACGGCCGAAAATTAAACAAGACTTCGGATTTGAGAACCGGAGTAGGCACCCAGGTCGCCTGCCTGGTTTAGGTCAACCAAACTTGAACTCAACTTGAACCAGAGTGGGTGGAACATTCCTATTTTATAGAAATGATGTCAATTACAAAAAGTAATTTTAAAAATATCTTCATACTGCTACAAGTATCAATGGTGCATTTGACACCGATCTGCCCCTTTGAATGGCATATGGAGGGTAAATTTTCAGACAACATGATGCTTGAACAATAGCTCTCTCAAAACACTACTCAACTTCATAGTAATTGTGTACAGTATGTAGCTTGCTGTGGTTACTACATTTTCCACTAAATTTGTGATTTACTTTGTTCTGTATACCATTCTTTGAACGAATTGCATTGTTACTCTTCATCATGCCCCATTCATCCAGAGAACAGATGCATATTAAGAATCGTTTATTTTCATATAATCTATGTACCTACCAAGAATTATTTTTTTTATTGTTGTAGTGATTCGGTGAGATCACATGGATTCACGATATTGATTGATATGAGAGGTTCAGCATGGGCAGCAATAAAACCTATCTTAAAAGTTCTGCAAGAACACTTCCCTTCATCCGTCCATCAGGCACTGGTAGTAAAACCTGACAATTTTTGGCAAAAGCAACGCACAACCATAGGAGCACATAAGTACAAGTTCGAGGTAAGTCTTGATCCTTAGAGATCTTATGCATTTCTTGCATTTGGGTATTTTATTAAAACGACAATTTGTTTCCAGACAACAATGATTAGCTTAGAAGCACTGCCTAAAGTAATAGATAGTTCGCAACTCACGCCGGATTTAGAAGGTACTCTGCAATATGATCACGCGCAATGGATAGATCTCAGATTGGTGAGTATAGTCATACATCGTAAGTCTAAATTTTTCAGTTACAGGAATTCGTTGTTTAATATAGTGAGTAATGTTATCGTACTTCCCATATTGCCCACACCTTTCCGTATGCGCCATACGTGCCGCACACTCAGACGCTGGTGACGTCATCGTCATCGCGTTACTGAAACTGTTTGGGTGCGCGTGTATAAATACACAAATCGTAATTATGTTTCCTTTAAGTGAAGAGTACAACCTGGAAAAATAAGTGAGACGTGAAACATCACCTGATGCTGTACAGACAGCGGCTGTAAAGGGAATGCTGTTGTAATGATACAAACTGTAAACATGTAATCTTCGTAGAAAGGTGGAGTCTAGTGAATTGTTGCTGGCATCCATTGCACTCGCCACCACTCCTCGCAGCGGAGCACGCGGGACGCGCATAATGCACCGCCTGCCCATTGTTAGTTGGGTACCTCTTTTCAGTCAGTGAAGAAGTCACACGTAATAAGTTCATTTCTGTGGGACCTTTACTTTGTTGCAGTTGATTGTTAACTCTTAAAAACCCCTCTTTTGGTAATTTTAGTGTAGTTTACATGAGATATATATTTATAGGCTTTGGAAGAGCTGATGTGGCAAGCTGGTGAGCTGCTGGACAGGCTAGATGACCTGCAGGAGGATGTTGCGAGGGCAGACTTCGCCGATGATGTCACGGGCGCAAGGAGAGCCATCGACGCGCACGCCGATATCAGCAAGCGACTGTCCAAAGTTCCCGTCGACGAATTGGAGGGTCAAGGTACTTTCTTCCTTTAAAACTTAGTTGTAGAAGTTTAATTAACATGTTTATAATACTGACTGACTGTACATTTGTTCTACATTTTCAAGACTATACATAATACCGTATTACTTACCAATTACTACTTTACTACTTGAATGTAATTTGAAAAGATAATTGCAATCGACAGTAAATAGTTAATGATGAATGCGTTAATAATAATCACCCGTACAATTAAGTGTATGTATCCATATATACGTTAAAGCATGCACATAATGAAGTGCATTAGAAAACGTAAATTGCGGAATTGGATGTCTATTTATTTTTGATTCATTTACGTTTAGCGTCACGGTTGAACGGAGGGCAGGCAGGCCGTTGTTGTATAACCGCAGGTTTCAGTGCGGATTGTGTGCGCACGCGCCACTCGCTGTAGGGTGTCGTGTTATGTACTTGACGTGCCAGTGATGTGTTTCGATTGTTTGTGGTGCGGCGAACAGACTGGTATGAAATGTTGTGCTAGGTGGAGCGGTTATATTGTGTGTGCCTTCTCTGTTATATTGCACTGCACTTTCTAGTTTCTAGACTGAGCCTAATGGTGATTGGTGCGAAGTCTATCACGAAACACTATTCAGTTTGGCCATCTAGAATTGTAGACCGCCACGAAAGATTACAAATTCTCAGCATTCTTTGTGCACAACATCACACCGCGACGGCTGGTTGCTCAAACTGTCGTGTACAAATTGTAACAATAAAATGTTCTCATTTGCATGAATAATGAGCTTCACTAATTTCTAACATTAGCTATATATGTCTGGCTGCACTAGTGTCGCATGGGCAAATTGATCTGTGAGTTATTAGTTAAAAGTCGGAATAGGAAGGCTAGCAACATGGTAAGAGTCTTATTGCAATGTTTCTTTATTTGTTGACTTCGTACATAATAAGTATTACGAAATCCACTGTAATATCTTGCCGCTTCAATAACTCGACGTTAAACATCATGTACTTACATGGTGAACAAGACAACATACAATAAGAGTATGGTTAAGTTTAAAGATGGGGAACTGTTGTGACGACTAAGTCATTTGTGCACGATGCGGCTACAGTTACGTCTGTACTGTAGTATCACCAACTCGTTCATATTGAAAACAAAGACAATATGTCATAACATTGGCAGTGGTAATTATCTATAGACATAATAGTCTATTATTGATGCGACCAACATATTTGACGGATAGTTGATAGAAAATGGTGACACCTAGTTGTTTCTATTTGATCTGATATAGAGCGAACAAGAAATATTTGTGCCGAGTAAATATAAAGAGAAACGTGATGTGGCAACGGTAACAGAATCGTTTGAATTGAAGTACAGTCAGACGAGTTTTCTAGTATGCAGGTAAGAAAATAAAGATCGATTTAGTATCGCGACATTAGCTATTGTTGCACTGACTTGTATGTTTTTAACGAAGTCTTATCTTGTCAGCTCTGTAGTTAACCAGTAGTTATATCTCTGTACTAAATCAATCTTTATTTCTTTGTCTAGCCATACCACATAACTTGGCTGGATGTACATCGAACAGTTTATTGGTTTTCCGTTCGTCGTTGTTATTAGAAACTACAATAGTTACCGTAGACACCGGCTTGTTTCAGAACTTATTACGTTACGTCTTTACCTAATCGTCTTCGCTTCCTGTTTGTCTTTAAATCTGGATAAAATGTATAGAACTCATAAAAGCTGTCGACGATGGGAGGAACATACTGGGTGCCACTCTGTATGTGACACAGTAGGCAATCACGTAACCATTCGTTTTGAATTAGGAACTTGTGTACTTTAACTATAACAACAATATTTTTATAATGTAACAATATTGAGTTTAGCATTGAAATGTATTATTTGTTTAGGCGAGAGGGTCCTGCAGCGTTTGGAGGCAGCGGAAGCGGTGTGCTCTGAGGCGAGCGGTAGCGGTGGCGAGGCCGCGTTTCACTGCGGCTCGCCCGGGGCTGTGCGCGCGCAACTCTCCGCCGTGCGCTCGGCACACGCGCACGCGCACAAACTCTGGCAGCACAAGAAGATGCAGCTCGACCAGTGCTTCCAGCTGCGCCTCTTCGAGCAGGATTGTGAGAAGGTCGGTACCGTAGTGTATTGAGACTGAAGCTAATGATAGTTGCTGTATAATGTTAGAGCGCTTAATGCAAATATTACTGAAAGGCTGGTACACAATCTTACCTTTTACCTGTCTTTTATACCTATTGAATGGTGCAGCTTACAATACCATCAAACCCTCCAAAGCATAATTTTGTAAATTTTACTAATTTTAAGGCACTAACATTAATCAAGACAGCTCGCAAGTGACTGAACAAATGATCATAATAATAACAAAAATGAACTTCGCAGATGTTGGAATGGATCGTGAATCACCGCACCGCATTCTTGGCGACTTACGTGGAGATAGGCCGGTCGTGCGCGGCCGCTAAACGGCTGCAGGAGGAACACGCCAGGTAATCTTTGGTTTTGGCACAAACCTTCTATTTGTTCACATGTTTTTGGTCGGACGTGTAGTGGTAGTTCTATGTAATGGTTTTAGAGTGCCCTGACGATAAGAATTGCTTAACTTTCTTTAGTCATTATTTTATTACTTATATTTACAAAATATACTTTTGATGCACATCCTAAAACGTATGACTTCTTGAACGGCCTATGTTCATCTTGTAGATGTGGTGTAATTCCGTTTGTCCAGGTTTGCAGCAGCATGTACTGGTGGTGGCCGGCCGAGTGTCGCCCGAGTGACGACGGCGGCTCGTCGTCTCGCGGACAAGCGACACTACGCCGAGTCCGAGATCTCTGCGCTTGCGCATCGACTCGAACGGGCTTATAAACAACTGTCGGCTGGTGAGTGTCCTCCTACCAACACTTTTCATAACTTGACTTTAGAATGGCTTTCATTTCTGAAAATGGCGGACAATACAATGAAATGGTACACGACAGGATTCTGCCACGCCTAGCAAGTCTTTGGTTTTATTGTCACCCATCTCTTCACTACATATAATTACTTTCTTAAAACATCACATTTTCACATTCTTTTAATATGACGAAAGTTAATGCTGTTCCTGAATGTAGCTAGGTGGCTTTATGCTCATGTCTAAGCATACCCCACTTGACTTTATCCTGACATCATCACTTGTATTCTGCAGGCTTGGAAGAGCGTTCCGCGGTGCTATCACTATCAGTGGTGTTTCACCACAAAGCCGAGGCGTATGTATCAGCGGTCGGCGGCTGGGGCGCGCAGTGCGCGGTGGCGCTGCAGCTGGCCACGGGCCAGGGTGGCGCGCCCTGCAACGACCCCCGCGCGTTAGAACAACACGCGCAAAGACATCGCCAGCTTTACGAACACATGTGCCAAGCCTATACAGAGGTGAGATACCGGTTTAAGAATATTTATAATTACACTAGCTACTTCCGCGCGGTTTCACCCGCTCTGTTCGGCTCCTATTGGTCATAGCGTGATGTTTTATAGCCTATAGCCTTCCTCGATAAATGGACTATCCAACACAAAAAGAATTATTTAATTCGGACCAGTAGTTCCGGAGATTACCGCGTTCAAACAAACAAACAAACAAACTCTATATTAGTATAGATTATTATAGTATAGATATACAGGGTGTCCCTGAAATCGACGTCCAACGGGCACCAGATGATCGGCAAGGTTCCAATTCAGAAAAATATAAAAAAATTCAAAATCCTACAGTTTTTTAAATTACAGTGACTTATGTGTTACCCACGAAAAAGTACACCCTGTGCCAGTCTTTTGACTCTTGTTGCTACAATTCCTTATTTTTTCGTCTGTAGTCTTCCTTACATTATCCTGAATAGTACTCCAGTAATATGGAATCATAAATTCTCACCCAACTGCTTTAGATTGGAAAACATTGTTAGTTTTAGAGGAACCAAATATTCTGAATAAAATTTTCACCTTACTTTAAGTGACTGTACTGAAAAAATTATGTATGGCGCTAGTAGTGGCAAATTTCACCAAAGTTGGCGCATTTAATAAGGATTATAAAATGGTATAGCACTTTGCAAATTATTTCTTAAATTCGACACAAAAAAAGATTTTTCAACGAAACTCCGTTTCGATGAATTTATTTGAACTTACTAAAAATTCTTCTAGTGTACTCAAATCATACGTTATAACCTCGTATGCACTAGACAGCACTTTGCACGCTATTTGTTATCATCATGTTGAAAATCAGCGAGGATTTCTTGTCAAACAACATTGTCTACTCATGATTTCGCTTGCAGCATTCGTCGGCAATATTACTAGACTTACTAGAGGAACTGATGTTATGTATCATGTTTCACTAAATAATATTGAATGATTGCAATATGATGTTCATAATGCATCAAACACATTATCAAATGTGTAGTAAAATCAAAAGGAACGGACGCGGCAGATTCATGTACACAGCATATCGACGCGGTAGTGGTATGGTGTACATGAGCCCTTACGCACAATTACTCATCATATCCCCATCTAAAAAAAAGAAATGGTTAAATCCTCCGATTAAGTTACGTGTTCATGCCTTGTGATCAAATGCGGGATGTAGCATCAAATATTCTTCAGTTTGTCGAGAAAGAGTTATTTGCACCGTTACAAGGAATTGCAGGTAAAGCAAAAAATAAATAATCAACACGGTACAAAAAAGCCAGTGCTCAGCTAAAATGCCGAAGCCCGGGTACGATGGTTCGAGATGCACAACACCAGTGCAATGACGAATGCTGCAAGCGAAATCACGGGTAAACAGACAATGTTGTTTAACAAGAGATCCTCGCTGATTTTCAACATGATGATAACAAATAGCGTGCAAAGTGCTGTCTAGTGCATACGAGGTTATAACGTATGATTTGAGTACACTAGAAGAATTTTTAGTAAGTTCAAATAAATTCATCGAAACGGAGTTTCGTTGAAAAATCTTTTTTTGTGTCGAATTTAAGAAATAATTTGCAAAGTGCTATACCATTTTATAATTCTTATTAAATGCGCCAACTTTGGTGAAATTTGCCACTACTAGCGCCATACATAATTTATTCAGTACAGTCACGTAAAGTAAGGTGAAAATTTTATTCAGAATATTTGGTTCCTCTAAAACTAACAATGTTTTCCAATCTAAAGCAGTTGGGTGAGAATTTATGATTCCATATTACTGGAGCACTATTCAGGATAATGTAAGGAAGACTGAAGACGAAAAAATAAAGATTTGTAGCAACAAGAGTCAAAAGACTGGCACAGGGTGTACTTTTTCGTGGATAACACATAAGTCACTGTAATTTAAAAACTGTAGGACTTAGAATTTTTTTTATATTTTTCTGATAACATTTGGAACCTTGCCGATCATCTGGTGCCTGTTGGACGTCGACTTCAGGGACACCCTGTATATTTAGATAAGGTTTTTGGATAAACTGATGTAACTCACTTGGAAGTAGCTCAACACTTACTAATAAGTAAGTAATTACTTATCTACTCAGTACGTAAGAGACATTTGTATGACATTACATTGACCATGGTTGGAATGTCTTCTTAAAATTTTCTTTTTTTGTTTCAGGTTCACTCTACGAGTAAGAAGTTGTTGTACCAGCTGGATCACCTCGTCCAAGTGTGCCATCAAACGGATCCTGCTGATATGGTGAGTGGGCCGTTCTCAGTTCGTGTGCAGCTCTCAATTGATTCACAAAGTGTTGTAATTGTTTTTAGCCTGGTATATTTTTTTTCCTTTTTACATCTTTCCGAGATAAACTGTAGCCTACGGATTTACATTCTGGCGCCAATTAGTGCCAATGACATTTCAATCTATCTGCTGCCTGCTATCGTTATATATTTCCTATAACAGTCTAATGATGATGAATCTGTACCAGTCTATGAACGTGTTGATGATTATAAACGTAATTATAACAAAACAACTATTGTTATTAATATGTGAATCCCATTCCGTGTGACCAGAACGACGGCACAGTGAGCAGTGCCGGCAGCAGCGGCGGCGACCCGGCCGCGGACTACAGCTCCGGCGCGAACCACGTGCTGGCCGTCATACACCAGATACTGGGCCACCACAGGGCGCTCGAGGCCAGGTACCACCAAGCCAGGCTCAAGCTGCATCAGAGACTCGCCTTGCTTTTGTATAAAGAAGATTGTAGGCAGGTGAGTAGACAAAACACTTTTAAATGGGTAAAATTATATATGTACATCATCATTCCATTTCTATGCTCCTAAGTAAAATGTTTAAACTTAGTAGCAAAGAAACGGAAGCCCTGGCATTGCCTTTATTCATGTGTCGATAAATAGTTTTTGTTAGAAGTATTTAATTTATTGGTAATATATGCCGTTACAAAAGATGGTTGCTGAAACACTGATGCAAACCACAACCACTCAATGCAAAGATGAACAAACAACAAACATTTTATAATCCAGTAAACAGCATAGACTTAAAAGAACCCTCTACTCTATCACTATTTTAATCATTTTAAAATAGTGATAGAGTAGTCTTACACCATTGGATAGGTAGTTTTGAGCTGAATAAAAGTTACTATGACGCCAGGTTCCAAAACTTAGTCCGTTCAGAGTTATTATTTATTAAACATAGTAGTTTTATAAGTACTACTGCGTTTTTCAGTTTTTAAAAAAATCTAAAGGTATACAAAAAGTAAATACTGTCAAAGCACAATATGTGACATCAACATTAGGGAAAAGTGGACAAAAACTCCCTCTCTTTCTTAACAGGGTAACCAATGGTAAATTTGTCCTAGCTTCTAGATGCTTTCCATTTAGCGGATTATTCATTAATACAAACGTAGTTACTACTAAGACCCAGCTTTAAAAAAATCGTGTAAATATAATAGCTAATTTAAATAGGTATACCTGAAAAGACTTACCGGTTTCGCCACTTTGAACATTCTACAGTTGAAAGTAATGCATACAATATAATCAATTAATATATAACTCAAACTAATGTTAAAAAATAGCATATTGACAGCAAGTACAGCAACTTTCTAATGTGTTGTCTGAAAGTCTCTGCCCTTAATGTGGAGTAACACATCGATGCTATATACCCTCACTTTAAAGGTAATTTGCCTTTCTAATGGCGTACAGGAATTACTATTTACTAAAATACTAGTAATAGAAAATATTTATCTAGAAATAACAAATATTAAATTCACTAGTGTCTGTTTTTTTTTGCTCCCAAGTGTATAATGTTTGGTTTCCAATGAGTGCATAGCCATTAAGTGTTGGGTCACGATTATAATATGAATACTGAATGCTCCCATTTACTATAATAGTTGATTGTCCCATCGGCGTAATGACTTTACGTTGTACAGAGTATTCTATTGTTCCATAGACCTTGAGTTATTCTAGCGCTGCTGGTGGCGGGAAAACCTTCATTGTCCGTGGTGGTGTGTGTTACTTGACGGGTCGGCTTTGTTACAGGTGCTCGATTGGCTGGCAAATCATGGTGAAGTGTTCTTGCAAAAGAATACTGGAATAGGAAGGAATCTCCATAAAGCTAGGGTTTATCAGAAATCTCATGAACATTTCGAAAATGTGGCTCAAGTAAGTTTGTTCCTATTCATTCATTACAACTCATTAATCTTTTATTGTTTCACAGATGTTATTAATAACCCGTACTATTATTAAGCTTAAGTATTAAAATGTTCAATTCTGTAATTAGTACTATTCCCGGGAAACCTTTAATTTAACATTCGCATTAAGACATTACTGTTTATAGTATAGTAATGAATAGTTCTCTCCCGACAGAACACATACACGAACGCGGAGAAGCTGCTGGCGGGCGCGGAGGAGTTGGCGCGCTCCGGCGAGTGCGACCCCGAGGAGGTGCTGGGCGTGGCGCGCGAGCTGGAGGCGCACGTCGCCGCCTTCGCGGCAAGGGTCGACAGGAGGCGGCGGCGCCTGGACCTCGCCGTGCTGCTCTATACGCACGAGAAAGAGGTAAATACATTACTCGATACCATATCGATACATATTTTAGAAATAAACAGTTTTTTAACTTGTCTCAAAATAAAACTCTAAATTCCGGTCTAACTCAGTTGCAACAACCTTGTAAGAAATATGAATTTTGAACTCTTGCAATAAATGTGGGGCTTATAAACAAAGAGAATATTAATGTGTACAGCACCCGCGATTAGTTACCTACGTCTTGGAACACACTTGTACTATTAGGATATCTCATTTGCAACCGGACAAACAGCTACTAATGTACATAGGCGTTTAATTCAGTTAATGTTTCAATCTTATTGTTATCTTTGGTTTGCAACAAGAGGTCAAGATGCAGAACTAAACAAAATTGTTAGAACTTGAACTTCATTTTGTTATTTAAAGCAAAGGTTAAAGTGGTTCATAAGTCTAGTATAACTTTTGTAGAACTGCTAAGTGAAATAGATCAATTTAGGCTTGTATTAGCTTACCAAATACGTAGTACATAGTTACATACAATTCTGCATAATACTTGCGTAGTTCAAGCAGTAAACAAACAAAGACACGAGGATGCCACCTGGATGGCTGCCAGGTTCCAGGCGCTAAACCTTGCCACCTGACAATTTGGCCATAAGCTTACACTTTCACCGCAGTTTGTATGCTAACTGTTGCCAAGAATATCCACTTGAGACAAGGTTTCCCTTTTATCATAAACTCACTGTTCAATCATCATCACTGATCACGATATCGGTTTGAGTCCGTAATGAAAACTTTAAATGACAAATTTACTATGTTATGTTAGGTTTTACGATGAAAATAAAACCTAAAGTGCGCAAAGTAATCGCAATATTTGTATTAGCTGCTGCAATGGTTGGAAACGTTGCGAAGTGGCGGTGGCGTGTGCGCATCGGACGACACGCCGGAGGCTGCGCGACGTGCATTAGACCAATGCGCGCAACACCGCGGCGCCAGTCTCGACGCTTGCGCAGCCACCATCGCACAGGGGGAGGCACTGCTGCAGGATCTACGGTGAGTCTCCTTGTAGCGCCATCTAAGGGCAATATGCGCACGATTTTACGTATAGATCCAGTTTGCTACACATTGAAACCATCATGAAGCTAAGACGTTTTTTATGTACTCTACTTTTAGTGTAGTACATGGGTTTATTGGTAACACCAACTAAAGTCGGGACAATTACGACGTTCATTATTGAAACGTTACCGCATTAGGTCCCAATCTTCCAGGAATATTAAGATATAAGTATTATACTTATACTAGCTTACTAGTTTTCTATATTCCTCCCTGCACAACGGAAACGTGTGTTGAAATCATACGCCGAAATGCAATATTATAAAACAAGGTTAATTTTCATAAATTACATCGATAATAAATAAGTTTCCTTTTTTGACGTTTCAGCTTTATAATATAGAGTGTTACATATACAAGATCCTTGACTTGAAAACCGCTATTATTACCAGTTTCACTTTTGCGTACTGCCACTGGGATATATTTACTGTCCTGTGTAATACCTGAAGACTTTTCTTTTCCATTCCGTTTTATATCTGTAAGGGACGACTTACTACTTGTTGTTATGGAGTTAATATGATAGTAAAGATTATGAAAAATATTGTCTTCTTTATTCTGCTTTATTATTTCATGTTTTAATCCAGAATTCAGTCAGTAAAGGTTTTTTACGGTCCCATACGCGAAGGCTAAAAACGAGACTATAATGTCTAGCTATTGATATTTTACATTTTTCACAGTAGTAATGATTGAACGAACACGACCTTACGCGGTGGTAATGCCACCTAGCGAACACAATCATTTTGTTCAACTTCTTACAGCAACATTGGAAAAGAATGAATTACCTGTGTTGTCTAAAAGTAAAGTTATATATACTGAATTGCTAGAAACTTATTTAATGCGTACATACTGTAACACTTCTCTGCTGCACCCTGAGGTTCACTGGTGGGGACGCCATTGTAACATATTTGTACAAAACGTGGTTTATATCGAAAAATGAAAAATTAAGTAACTTAACCGATAGTCTGTCGGTATATGAGACACATTGTGTCTCGCATAGCTCTGCGTTCCGACATACAACGGGTTTAACCTAAATTTATTTTTTCCTTTAAACTAATTGAGAATTTCGAGGTTTGAAGTGAAGGAAGAGGCCAGAAGAAGAGGAATCCATCGACGGCCATATACACTATCTGTAAAGTATAAATGTTGTACAAAGCTTGCCTACATGCTCGAAATGTATTATCTAACAGACAAACTACGTATGACAATGCTTCGAGTTCCAGGCTCCAGCATTGTATTAAAGTTTGCTCTCCGTCCGTTAGACTTCAGCACCTATTCGACTTTACAGTTTTGTTGTAACTCTGAAACATCGAATGCAAACTGAGCCAGTGCACTGTAATGAAAAGTCAACTTGCGCGGTACGGAAAAGAAAATGTCCATTAAACACCGGCGATGTTTAATCGTGGTTTTAACAATTTAGATTTGTGCAAGTTTAAAAGAATTTAGTTTTTTAGAGAAGTTTCGTTTTATATAGACACCCATTACTCAAATCACATGTATTATTTACCACTTTATGTACAGATGGTTGCGCGCTCTTTACATAGTGTCAGATTGTCAACAAGTCATGTTCTTTGTTAATTTACTATTAGAAGAATATTTCGTATTCCCATGTATTAGTCCACACAGTATAAGGGAACCATTCTCCCCGAAAGCTGATATATTCAGTTTCAGGGGGTAATACCACTCCCGGTCGAGCGCCGCCATACAAGTTCTGTATAAAAATAGGCTCTACCATACCCAAAGTTAGATTCGAAACAGCATTACAACGACAACAACATTGTAGGACATAGTGACTCGCTACAGATTGTGACTGTATTATTTTGTGAACCAATTTTTATATTTTAACAAAACATTATTCCTCGATAACCACCTTTCCAATTAGCTTTGTATAAACTGAATAAAACTTCGTTATTTCTGAAGCACATTCGTTGTACGTACTGTCAACCAGCAATGAAGTGGTAATGCTCATCATATTTATTTTGGAACCAAGTATCGACGTCATTAGTTGCACTTTTTTAAAAACGTCGATGCAATAGGAGGATGAAGCCTCGGCGAAAAGTTACGAAAACTGCATTAAAGAGAAAAAGACAAAGAGGAAGAGTAACACGAAGTTTGTAGGTGTCGTAGTGTCGCACATGTATAAGGTAGGTGTCGCCGCCGGCAGCACTCGCCCGCGCTAAACTTCTGCCTGACAGTGGACGACTCGGACCGTAGCCCGATTTTCCACAGCAAACTTCCATTCACTATTCTGTGCAAAGTTACGTGTGTCTCGAAGTCATGTATCTGTTGAAGAGATAATAGTTTCCTAGTGGCATGTGCCCTATTCAGACATGTCGTGGCGGTGGCGCTTGCTTTGAATACGGTTTGTTTCCGTTCATCCGTGTGTTCGTGTTTTAACGATCTCATTTCGGATGGCAAATAAATAAAAATGAACTATTAGGTTCTGCCGTGACATCTATACCGTAACAATAACTCATGCCATTTTGATATATTAGCGTATCTGCAATATTGGTTACGCAGGTGATATTTCAGTCTCATTACTTAAATGGAGCGATTGTTTTGCTTACTTGTGGCAAATTATTAATTAGGAATGTTCCTGTCTACTCTAATACAACATCGAGTAGATGAAACGTACATACACATCACGATACCTGTGAGGTTCGTGACCATATCTGTAAACGCAAAACTTGGGAGCGGCAGTCTCGAATAACAAAATACGTATCCCGCGTCATATCGCCTAAGGTACACATCTGTGACAAAGAGGCGCCGCAGTGAGCTAAGGTTGTCGGTTCCTGCAAGATTACCTCTTTTCAGGGGCTATTCTATAACCTGTACCTTAAAAAAACATTAATCTAAAATCAGAGGTATTAAGGTTAAGTCCGCGTAATTCTTTTGAACTTTGAGTTCGTATCTAAATAGTTTGACCGCATAAAGTTAGCTAAGAAATGATTTAGAAGGTTCATATTCAAAAGATAAAATCGGTAATTTATTGCTAAGTTGTCCTGCTTGTATGTTTTTGTGTGACCAGGCTGGGGCAGTGGCTCATTTTCTCATAAAATAAAGAAACAACTGGTTTAGCCGCTATAATATTTACACTTTGATTTTTCGAACCAAGAAGTAAAATAAATATTTCAGGGAGCTCCCATATGATAAGGTTTCCCATTTTTTATATATTTCTATGAAACCTTATAAAAATTCTGTATTTTTTACAAATAGTCCAGTCAAATAAGGCAAAATTAGGTAAGAATCTCGGAATGCGAGATACCCAGCTGTAATTTTGTATATACTTGTATATTGACACCCTAAAACTTGTCTCAAAACCTACATATGGTAGGGTGTAAGCAACCCTTAAAATTCAGGGTCAAAGGGCCCAAAAATAGTTTTTTTGCGGTTTTTTCGAAATATCTCATTTCCTATGGGTTTTTGGTAGTTGTATTCAATAGCAATATTGTGGAATACAAAATTTTCTACAACTTTTGTCTAAACTTTTTTTTATACGGTGAACCGTTTTCGAGATAGAGGGCGGAGAGCGCGCGGTCACTGCATCTCTTCAAAAAAATTTTTTTTCGTCTAACCTATCCGTGATGGTTGTCTATGGATAGGACATTAAAAAATACGTCATGGTTCCTCAAACCATTTTTCGTCAAAATCAATCGTTTGAAAGATAGACGCTTCCAAAGTGGAAAAATGAGGTCTATAGAATGTGTCCTGCCCTCTAACTTTTAAAATAAGTGAGTAAGAAAACTAAAAAAAATATATGCTGTAGATTTTAATGGAAACTTTCAACGAAAATTGGTTTGAACGAGATATCATAATTAGTTTTTAAGAATTGATACATTTTAAAAAAACACTTAATTTTCCACTTTCTCAATTCTTTTAATCAATTCTTAAAAACTAATTATGATATCTCATTCAAACCAATTTTCGTTGAAAGTTTCTATTAAAATCTACAGCATATATTTTTTTTTAGTTTTCTTACTCACTTATTTTAAAAGTTAGAGGGCAGGACACATTCTATAGACCTCATTTTTCCACTTTGAAAGCGTCTATCTTTCAAACAATTGATTTTGACGAAAAATGGTTTTAGGAACCATGACGTATTTTTTAATGTCCTATCCATAGACAACCATCACGGAAAGGTTAGACGAAAAAAAATTTTTGAAGAGATGCAGTGATCGCGCTCTCTCCGCCCTCTATCTCGAAAACGGTTCACCGTATAAAAAAAAGTTTACACAAAAGTTGTAGAGAATTTTGTATTCTACAATATTGGTATTAAATGCAAATACCAAAAACCCATAGGAAATGAGATATTTCCAAAAAAGCGCAAAAAAACGATTTTTGGGACCTTTGGACCTTAAAATTTAATAGTTGCTTACACCCTACCATATGTAGGTTTTGAGACAAGTTTTAGGGTGTCAATATACAAGTATATACAAAATTACAGCTGGGTTTCTCGAATTCCGAGGTGAATTCCTAAATTGACTGGACTAAAAAAGTTTTTCGTCAAAGTGGTCAACCTGATTGCAAGCTTACTGACTTGTTAGATTTCTAGTCTCTTTCTATGTGGATACAAACTGGTTCACTAACGTTGCCGTATTTTCTGCAAGTCCTGGATTTTTCGATATTAAAATTCGCACACAATAGCCGTAGTGGTCCTATCTGTGGGACGTTACACAACGGTATGCGACCCAATTTCTTAGACGAACGCGCGTTGCCGAAGCGTTACTCTGTTTTCAGTGAAAATTCAAGTGGGGACGGACACGCGATGCAGATATGTGGCTCGAACAATGATTATTTATCAAAGCGAGTTACCGGATGAGATTGACGGCTGTCCGTGCGTAATTATTGTCTAGCTCCGCAG
Source organism: Spodoptera frugiperda (assembly GCF_023101765.2). Taxonomy (NCBI): domain Eukaryota; kingdom Metazoa; phylum Arthropoda; class Insecta; order Lepidoptera; family Noctuidae; genus Spodoptera; species Spodoptera frugiperda. Next base: position 233,665 of record NC_064236.1, on the reverse strand, counting down.
ATATCGGTTGCTTATAGTTAATGCTGGCCATCGCTCGGTGCGAGAATGTGACGTTAATGGATAATTATTTTTGTGCTCACACACGTATGATGACAGAGAAACTGCGATATTTTTCTCCCCCGTTGCAGGTATTCATGTATTGATAGTTTGTTAACACGATTCTTTGCGCTGGAGGAACAAAAAGGTTGCGTATGAAAGCCGGTTGTCCTTTTGTGCGGTCTGTCACACGGGCCTCGAGCTGTTGTACGTTGTGGCGACATGACAGCGTGCGGTTGTCCTGACACGATACCTATTTGTTACATTGTTCCCAAATACGTAATACCTATTGATTTTAATGAATTATGCATTGGGACGTTTAACAGTATTCATCAGCGTGCTTTACGTTAAAAAATTAATTTTGAAGGAGTATGCTAAAAATATATGGAGCTGAAACCTATATTTGTAGCGAGCTATAGTATACGTATAGAGTACCCGAAATTTAATGATTGTTTAAAAAAAAAACCTGTTAAAAAAACATCAAATTGGTTGCGTAAATTTAATGATTCATAAGCATAGTGATGATAAACGACGATAAACGCTTTCCAGTATTGTTGGTGCGAGTCGTATCAGATCAATCAATTTTATGATGCGTTTTACATAGGACTCTGCGAACTTCGGCTAACATGTTAACTATTGTACGTGCGATGGCTCACACAGTCATTCATATAAATGGGGATCAGTACGGCTCACCACTACGGAAATCATTACCTGGGAGCCCTCATTAGCATCGCTCTCCGTTGCCTTTCATTTCCTTCAAATGTTTTGCAACGACAATGTATTGTGACATATTTTCCTTCCCGCAACACAAATATGCCAGACACATTAGATCACCTCATTGAACATACACGTACTTGTCATTTAATTGAGATACACCTTCATTTTCTTCAGCTTCACTAGTTGTGAGCAGCGAAAGGTATTACTGAATATTATAACATTAATAGGTACCGAGTCAAGGGAGAATGTCCCTTGATACCAGTTAATTGGTTTGGCAACATCAGGTACAATTTAAACTTGGTTATTAAAACTTTAAGTTTGTATAAGCTGTTCAATTAGGTCAGACATCATTCAAGTTGATTTATATTTTTTTAATTAATTCGTAATACGATATTTTAAATTCATAAATGAATCACATACATAAATGATTGCTATCATTTTCGATATATCCTCGGTGCGGAGATATACCAAGACGTGCCGACGACGTAAAAGGTGGGAGAGCTCGGCGAGCTAGCGTCGCGCTCCTGCCTCTTACTCAACGCGTGAAAAACTTGCCGTTTCGTTGACTCGAGCTGGTTTGTAATACCAAATTGCACTTATGACTAAGACTAGTGTTCCGATCGGGCCGGTATCGAGGTTCAATAGTCGCACAGGTTTCCAGTTTTATATAGATTCTAAGAAAACTAATTATTACGAATGTGGTTCTATCAAGAATTTGAAAGATTGGTGATCTAAATCGACGAAACTTAGCGTTGAACAAAACTAAATTAGGCAGTAACAACTTTTAATATGAAACGAATCGTAGTGCGTATAGTGCTCCTTTTATAGTGATAGTAGTTTGTAGGCATTATAAATAAAATGAGTTCCCGATACAAAATGAATCAGCCCCTGTCTAACTTGTTTGCCGTAACAGAAAAAGTGGATACGGCGACATGCGGCGGGCTATGGGATGACGGGAACCCTTAAACAATGCTCGATGAGGCTGTAGCGCCACTAGTTAGTACCTAGCGACGCCACCTGAATCTATACTTAGACTACAGCACAGCTATTTTCGCTCTCCTAGTTGCACTTGTTATGAGAGCTATACTGTTATGATAGATCATGTGCTCGTACTGTCGTAATTGTTATTATATTATTAAGTATATCAGCAATATCTTATTTAATAAATTTACGCAACGGTTACGGTCACATTACGGTTTACAAATGCTTCGTACTTAATCAAATCTTAATATTGGGCAGTGTGTGGCTGCCTTATTGGTTATAAGGTCTATACGAATGACTGCTGCAGTCTTGCCTCGCGTATGATCGATTCTCCGTTGGAAAGAAAAGTTCATCTCTAAATATAGACTTCGAAACCTGAAGTTACAAGGAGTTTGAAATAGTATGGCGGCCGGCTAGGTTTAACTTGAGTGATTCGAGGAAAAATATAGGTACCTTCCTGCAGGATTTCGTAGCTGGTCAGAGGGTAGTTAAGGTACGAAGATTTCTTAATATTTCGAAACTCAGTTTTTACCGTGTGTATCAGCCGTGAAGTATATTTGACACGGACGTAAATATATAAAGATAACGTAACGCCCAATTACTATAATATTATAAAAAATAACGTGAAGTTACAACGTATTCTTGTTAAGTAGCACAAGTACAAGCACAACATATCAGTGGCTAGTCAATATTAGAGGGTTTAAAACCTGTAAAGACGGATTTCGGAACAGCAATAATTTGAAACAAACTATCCTGAAACCACATTCTCACAATAATAATAGTTTTCACACTGAACCAAAACGAGACGCGATGATAGTACTTTTATCTAACGAAGTTTTAATTTTCTATACGAGGAAGCGCATTTTGTCGTCAGAATCGTCCCTCTAACCAAGACTTATTATGTCTGACTGACTTCGAGATCTGATTGAGATTTTGTTACAATCTTAGGTACAGAGTGTATTGGTACACGATAGCATAAACACAGCTCCAAATGCACCTCGTGTCAATCAATATTTATTGATCAATTTTTTAATTTTGCAACCCATCCACAGCACGCATCCACAGCACACATCCATAACACGCAGCCATAACAGGCATCTTTCCATATAAAAAATATATCTTAGTTTCCACCAGAGCTAAGTTAATTATACGTCTGTAGTGGAAAAGCTTAAGTTATGTCTTGGACTACTGGGTTAAGCAAAGTGATTGGAATAAGCAGCACATTTTTAAGTAGATGGTGGTAATATATGCAAATGTTCCTTAGCCATTGGGATTTGTACTGAAATAATCTTTCCTTGATAGTGTAAAACCACTTTGCATTCAATAATTCCAATCTACAAGACCCCATTTCCAACTTTAATCCTAAATAGGACTATCAAAATAATATGACTAGCCTACAGGCTTGCATGTTTGTAAAAATGCTTTAAAATTAATATTGTACCCGCTTACTAAAATACTGAGGGTAATCCGCGCTCTCGAATGATTCTACAACTGAATCTCAAAAATAAAAATCTTAATAGTACTTCTCTAAAGAAGTAACAGCGGTTTGTACGTATTCCTACGTAATAGTTTATTGGCAGCATGCAGCCGGGACCCCGAGGGGATGTTAAGTACAAAGCAGTTGCCTCCCTGCTTATTTGCTTTGTGCTCATGCTTTATGCTGTACGCGATGGTCATCTTTTAATTAAGCTTATTGAAATCGATTGTTATGGTTGCCCGTACAAACATATTACGGTTCGTATTATAGAAAAATAAAATGTCGCGACTTCCTTTGTGCTTTGATATTCCTATACCATCTGCAACTGTCTGCACCGCAGTAATCGTATTACGAACTGAGCTTCGATACAGTATCTGGTGGAGACAGGCAAGTTCCTGGGCTTGTTTTAAGGTTTTGTTGCACCAACATTCACAATAAGAAGGTACAAGACAACAAACAACGCTAGTAGCTTTTAATTAGATATTAAAATCTATTTATTAGTACACATATGTAATGCTTAATGTATACGTATCTTCTCCGCATTCGATTATTATGTATATTAAGAGTGAAATGAGGGGGCGAGGAAGACCGCGCATCCCCTATCATATCTGTTGCTGACATTCATCGCAATCTGATTAGGACTCGTGGCAGACCTCCTGTAGATGTATACAAAATGTCTCGGGTTCCTAGTAACCGGTATTACATCACCTATCGATGTCATGCGTGTCCTATTCGTGGACCAGCTCTCCTGGAGGATATACTTACACAGCACAGTAACAGTTTGAATCGACATCGTAATTTTCTGGAAGTTCTGTTTTGACGTCAGTTCCAAGCGAATTATTGGAAGAGTAGACTTACTTATAATTCATTTCTATTAGTAATCGTATACGTAGCAAATTCATGAATTATAAACTACTTTGCTATAACAATGGGGTGATTGAAGGCTAATTTTAGTGGACGTTGTGTCGCGGTCGGAGACATTCGGACCTCTGTCTTCATTATAAACATTGCAAAATTATAATACTTAGTTACATGCCAGAAAATCAAGCAAAGTAAATAAAGTAGCAATCAAAGTGATAGTGAACAGTGTCCGTAGAAAATTAAGCAAAACGCGTTGTAACGCACTTAATTTAAATACCTATGTATAAAGAGGTATAGAATAGATGTGAAGTGCTGCTGCCTTAAACTTGACAACGGTTATTTCTTAGATTTTCTAGTATCGACGCAGATTAATTAACCCAAGGATTAGCAAGGTAAAATAAAAAAAAAAACTGTCTGAACTTCTCTTTTGCTTTAGACATTTTACAGTTTTATTTTTCACTCATACCTGATATTGAGAATTTTCACCGTGCTGCTTGATTTTCCTTGCAAAATTATTACGAAGCAGCCGCGTCCGCCGGCTGCAGGCCCGGTCTGCCGGCGGCACGCGGCCCGCGGCAGCATCCCGCGCAGTCCTCACTCGGGACCGAGCGCGGTGTCACGTGCACCTCGCGCTCTCCTCGCTACGCGCTCCATAGCGCTTTCGCGCCAATTACTTTTCAAATTCGAATGTACACTTGCACCCTTTTTATTTATTTTCGTTAATTATTAATTGCCAGCATTTTATTTGATCAGTTATTTCGTGTTTGTTTTGTGTTTATTTGACTTTTTGTGAATAGTGCTATTATTTCCGCTTTTTTGTTTTGGAATTCCACCAAAGATGCTTTTGCGAACCCGTGACCTACGTACCTTAAATTACCTAATAATAATTGATTATAGTGCGCAAGAAAATTTATAAGCCGTGCGAATTTTATTAAATAGATATAAATAATTAGGTTTAACATTACACCCGTTACGTCATTACCTGATTTTTATCCATCCGACGACCGTTAATCGCCCGGAAATACTGTTTACATGTACAATACATACAATATGATGTGTAATAGTTTTATCGCTAACTAGCCGACTTGCTATCGATGGTCAGAGTTAGCGGTCCCCTTTTAATTATGCCGATAACATTGGTTGCTATGATTGAATCTCTATATTCCATACTGAGAGGAGATTCCGTAAGTCTAGCTGCAATTGACTGGTTCTGGTCCACCGACTGTCGGCCTAAAATAATTAAGTTGTAAATTATAATTATTTTACGACGTAGGACGTAGGTATATAATAGCTTAAATAATGAAGTATATATAAATTAAACTATTAAAATTAATCTCATATTTAATTATAATGACTGAAAAACTGTTCTCGTTTTCCAAATACTACGCGAATGGAGGAATATAAAATGTTCAGTGTACTTGACTAGACGGGGCGCGAAGAAATTAATGTGTCTCAAATAAAGGCGAGACAATTGTTGACGGAATATTACTAAAATTATACAAACGCTACCCACTTAAAGTTTGGCGTACACTGTAAATGTGTAATTAATATCTGACACTGGTACACAAAGGTATAGGTTGTTTAAGGAGTTTATATTTATATGAAAAATGTGGTCGAATCTCTATCTGTACGGTACCCGTAGGCGACCTTTAATGTAAATACATTTACATAAGGCGTGCGCTAGTTTTGTTGGATGTCCAATAAGATATCGTTGTGTTAAACTTGCGTCCCACTCTGTTTGGTTTGTTTCAAAGACTGCCCCGAAAGCGTGGGCCCCTCCGACTTTTGAAGCGTTTGAATTAAAAAGGTTTTCATAAATGTCGGTAAAAGATTGAAAAGAATTTCAAATATACGACTACATACTAAAACACCAGAGTTAGGCCAATGCTTAATAGAAACCAAGAAGGAACAGCAGTTTATTGGCACCGCCACAAAGTAAAGCGTGCGACTCCTAATTACTACTTATTACAGTTTAATAACCAGTACGAAATAATTATTTGTAGTAAAGTTGTAAAATGAAAGAAAACTTAATTCGCACTACATTGTATATTAATACTGAATTAGAATATCATATTTATTAAATTGTAACTTTTCTAAACCACGATAACTTAATGTCCAACAAGTAACATCAACAATACATTTGTGGCATCTCAGGAATCTGCTTCTTTGTTTATTGAGTTTTACTTTTATTTATTTTTTTTAGTTCTCATTATTCTGTTGAAGATTTGTTTGATTAATTCATTCATTGCTTGATGTTATTTATATTAAAACAATTGATTCAGTTGAGTGGTGAACACACGTGGACACTAAAGGTGAGCTACACTTGGTAGTCTTATATTGTGAGTTTTTTAGGAATTAATTCAACTTCTGAAAAATCACACAACTCGTTTGTCAAGTCGCCTCAAGAACACTGCAGCCAAGTTCAGGGGTAAACTATATTGTTTTTAATATTAATTTTAGTAACGGTACCCAATGCACAGTTGATCGCCGTGGACTGTAGCTTCGCCCTCTAGTACACTTGGGCCTCGTAGCACAACTGGCGACAACTAGGTCTTATATCTCCACTGGCTACTGCTGCGCGGGTACACGCTGCTCGCCTTGTCTTGACCGCAGCTTGATGTTTTATAGCATGTCTATAGCCTTGCTCGATAAATAGACTATCCAACACAAAAATAATGTAATGAGTAGTTCCGGGGATAAGCGCGTTCAAACAAACCAACAAATGCGTTGTAGAAACAAAAAAAAACGACAAATGGTAGCTAATAACCTTGGCTAACTAATTCATTACTTTTTCATATGTTTGATAATGTTTTGGTGAGAAAAAAAAATCATTTGTGAATTATTTTTACCGAAAATATCACTATTTTTCAATATTTTCAATTAGGGGTTCAACCCCCATATTATTTTTTTTGTCGATAAAATTAGATGTAGTACTCAGCCTTAACGGGTTAGAAGTCCCACCCCTATCACATTGTATATTAGTCGTCACCGTTGGGTATATTTCACTACTACTACACCTTTAGGAAATCACCAGGCGTGATATTGCGATGTTCCATTTGATGATAATTAGAAATACGAAAATAAGTTTACTTATACATTAATAATTAATAACCGGGATACTATTTCCATCACTACATGTATAAAACAAAGTCGCTTTCTCTGTCCCTATTTCACTTTGTATGCTTAAATCTTTAAAACTACGCAACGGATTTTGATGCGATTTTTTAATAGATAGAATAAAACAAGAAGATTTATATGTATAATACATGCATAATATATCGCCATTGCACCCATGCGAAGCTGGGGCGGGTCGCTAGTTATATAATAAAATACGCGCTTATCACATTCATGTGCATTTTCTTTTGTCATTTAATAAAATTGCCCTTACCTGTGTGGATTTGTGGATATAAGTATATATAATTCATGCTCATCCTTTCACGGAGAAAATACAACCATAACATTTCCAATCCCATATTCAAATTGTATTTCAGGAGCTGAATCCTAGATAGAGACAAGGGAAATTGAACCTTACTGTTCGAAACTGTGTAAAAATCAGAACACTGCCATTATGCATAACATGCGGAGTCGTTGGAAAACAAAAATAACGGCATTCCGTATAGCCGACTGCAAGACTTCACTGAAAGTGGTTTCGACTTTTCAAACCGATTTTTCAAATACCTTTCCAGGGTACCGTATTTAAGTAGTGCTCGATGAGGCTCGGCTGCTACTACTTACGCCCACCCGCTTCCTTCGAGTCTTAGAAGCCGTAAATAAAATATTAATACTTTTAATTTCCACGTCATTTTATTCCCGATACGACGGCCACAATCTCTCTTAATCTTATTTCATTAAGTGAAGTCTGCACCGATTCTTGATCTGGCTCAGCGGTAATTAGTCACTACTGTACTATCTATACTTATATCTACGACTGCAACTTGAGAATGCAAATCTCGCGATATTGGCAGTTTTGTGTTTTTGGCAAATAATAATCATAATATTTGAATACATTAGCAAAAGAGGATAAGATTATTAGATAAAAGTTATATTTCTCTGAAATTGGAATAAAAGAATCCTACCTAAAGTTGCGCAGACGAATTTGAAGCGACAGAAGCAAATTTTTAGTGAATTTTGAATAGTTTAGTACTTCTACTTTGGCGTACAAAACTATCCAATGTCAAATGAAAGAAACAACCAGTATCAAACAAAATTCCTTAATTAAAGCAATCTCACGAGATTTCGTCCAGCTTTTGACCGAGATTAATCTCGCTTAAAATGGACGAGATCGAGATTACATTCCCTGGCTGCAATATTGTCTCCACTATCCATTAGGAATGGTGCATCATTTACATGTTCGTATGCCAACCAAGCATTGCATCCCACCAGTAGTCAGTAGTAATAGACTAATATATAGTTGTCCTCGATGGTGATATTTTTTTAAGGGAAAAATTCAGGAAGCTCGTCCATTCGACAGTCACGCTTGTGACCATTCATTCGACGAGGCAGGCTAATAAAAATGGAACGCAGTGTCAAAAATCAAAGGGAATTAACGTTTTTCTTGTTTTACAGCAGTACGGAACCTTTGTGCGCGGACTCGCACTTGTTAGGCTTTTTTCATTCAGTTTTGCTCTCTTTGAAAGTTGCTTCGGTACGAGCAAAACTCAATAGGTAGGGAATATTTCGAATATTCCCGATGTTTGCAATGCAATGACAGCTTTGATAGAAGGGTTAATGTGCTTTGGGCGCTGGCGCCGGGGAACGGTAACAAAGCCGGATTGATGGGCACCAGTCGGCAACCGTGTGTACCCTCAGATACGTACGGCGGGACACAAGCTTAATACTCGCTCTTTGACTGCACGCTGCACGTTGTTACATTTCAATCATGCAATTGGGGCTTAATACCCGAATCGAGTGGTTGGTGCCTCGCTTTTCATATTTGAATGCTCCCCGCTATTTACACGTTAGGTACTAACATTTTATGTAATCGAATGTTACAACGTTGACTATGTACAACTATAATGGGGAAAGTTTGAAACATGCCTAGGGTGAACATTTTTTGTTACATTTAACATAACGTGCCCCTATAATTTCTTGAAATCTGAAACTCTTCCGCGTTGAACTGAAAGTAATGAGCGTGATGGCTAATCCAGTAGATCCTGGATTACTTGTTTAACATATACATTTGGAAATTGAATATTCAGTGTGACGGGAGATAGCACGACGGCGGTGTATGTGGACACCAAACAACAGATGTAGGTAGTACGCGTTCCGATAGTTCCAGCGCCTATTGAAGGTGCAACAATGCTGGCCAAGTGAGATTCGCTTCGGCCCCTACGTCCAACCCGTCATTCAATATCCCATGATTGAAGCCAAAGCTAAGGTACTACATGCCATTAAGACAACTGTGTTTTGTGATACCATTCTCTCTTTCAGAGACGACTGCGTCAATCACAGTAGGTAGGTAGGTTTTTGAGTGTGTCTGTATGTCATTGGTCAGTTATTTCATCAAACTAGATTTTGAGTTAATTACGTTCTAGAGACACGCGGATGACCTAATATTTAACATTTTGGTGTTTCAGATCGAGATAATCTTATTCCATTCAGTTTTACCAAGTTGTGATATTTAAAATAATATAAAATTGCCGCTAATTCGGTGAACAGCAGCTACAAGAAACCCACACCAAATGTAAGCTGATCTGACACGTCACACGATTGTAATAAACGTCAGCTTGTTGTTACTTTATTATAATTGACAGTTATCGCGGAAAACCAGTGCCTATACGTATACATCGCGATGCTTTACACATTGTTAATTATTTTGACACTAGATGCTCTCACGTAGTGTCACTCGTGCTTGGCTACGATAGCTTGTGACTTTCCTTGACAAATAAACTGCAACACACTACTGGTTGTACCCGAAGATTAACGCGACAAACACACAAACCAACAAACAAACGAAATGTTCAGCTTTATATTATTATATAGTATATAAGTACTCGTAAAGATGTAATAAGGGCCTGTAGTGAGGTTAGCGTCCAATTGTGAGTTTAGTACCACACGCTGGTTTAGGTTTAAAAGGGCACGGATCCAAACTAGACGGCGCGGTCAGCTCGCCGTAGTCGCGGCTCTGCCACTGCTTGCGGTCGTACCGCGCGGGCAAATATTTGTGTTGCGGACTCTTGTTTGTTCCGTGCTCAAATGTTACCTATGCTTAGGTGAGGCACATGTACCACTCTAGGGCATCTATGGGCAACAATACCAGCTGTTTCGGGATATACTAAAATTGGAATATCTACGTTTTTATGGGCATTAAAAACAACGACTTTAATCGGTGATAATATTTATTAGCAACATAATAAAATATTAATTATGTAGTATGCTTAGCTCCATGTATTAATTTTATCTACAAATTATAACACACATCACAATTAAAACGACTTCAGACAAGGAAGTGGCCTTATTTATAGGTAAACAACGTTTTTTTTTTATAAATGCTAACGTCGCAGCAGAAAAATATTTAATACAAGTAATATGCATAGAGCACCGTCAAAGGATCGAGAAACTAGCACGTAATCTCTCGGTCCTTTGGCGAGGCCTGTTGCGTACCGTGATCGATGCATATTATATGCGAGGTACGCGGCTACAGGCGGTAATGCTACTGCAATATTCCAACATTAATTGGTGCAAAGCGCCTTAATGTGATATAATAATGGGAAGGCTTTGTTCAACAGGAAGCCTGGCTCTCTGGGGACGGTCACATTCTCGGGACAGTCGAAGCACGGCGTGCAATATTTCTGTCTTAATTAAAAACAAATAAGAATATTCCATTTTGCGCTTTATTTCACCTTTGTTGTGAACAAAAACTAATTTCTAGTTTGCAGCTGATGTCAAAGGTAAAGCTGGTCTTGTTTGGTCCAGAACAAAGACCTCTTCCCGGCACAAGAACTCTAGTACAGAAAACTATTCGAAAGCTGTTGTGAGTGGCACTCCATAACAATTAGTGACTGAGTACCGCAGCCCCGGTGGGGGGAGTATTGTGAGCTTTTATTTAAATACGTACTTGTCCTGTTATGGTAAATGTTTTAATAAAAACCTATGAATTTGAATGTACCTTTCAGTAGCACAGATTCCGAACATTGCCGACACATAAAAGCTTCTAGTAAGAACGCGGCAGCCATACTTCAGATTATCGGAAGATATTTTTATTACGTCTAAAATCTCAGCATCTTTCTAGGCACGCTTATATCTCCAGATTTTCTCGAAGGAAAATGTTAAGTTCAATGTTGTGAATGTGTTACTGAGCGCGTCGGCGCTGCTGGAATATGTGTGATGAAATATTAGGAAATGTTGTTTGTTTCATGTTGTACCTGTATGTAATAGTTTATACTAGTATATGGCTCCGAATGTCCGCACGTTCACCACCGAGGAGAACAGATTGTTTGACAAAAACTTAAGTTGCATATATTTATTTATATCTACAATACACACAGTTTAATATCTATGTTTTTAATTATTTTGAAAACGTGAAGTAAGTGTTAAGTATGTAGTATTGAAATTTTGGGACTTCGTTTTTTAGGGACTCTCAAAACTGGAGAATAGTGAGTGTGGTTGAATACATGTTGTTTCTGTACGGGAATTTAAAAGAGGTGACGACGTTATGTTTTCAATATATGATAACTTGCTTTTACTTATTTGTTCAACTAATTTCTCATCAATTTTGTATCTCTGACAACTGTTGCTGACAAAATTTCAAATTCAATATTTTTGAAAAAATGTGTGTTAAAAATGGTTACTGAAGATTATTATTTTTGATCAAAGCGATAACCTAATTTCTAGAATATGCTCCTGGTTCCTAGATTTGAAGCAAATTTTGCCTCGAAATTGCTTAGCGATTGAAAAGACTTTCAATCTATGCTCTCTGCTTTTGAGAATTTGTTGAAAAGATGTTCAGTAATAGAACATTTTCTATAGATAAAATGAATTTAGAAGTTTTATTTAAGAAGAACAAATTAAAATCTAAACAGAAATTGCTTCAAACAGATTCATGTTTGCATAGTTGCACGTTTGCCGCAATGGCTGGGTAACCGGCTGCCGCGCGTGTAACGGGTTCGGTTCCCGCACGGAACGACTCTGTGTGATCATTGTTTCAGGTCTGGGTGTTATGTGAACTTGTATGCTTGTGAACGCACTCACGACATAGGACAACCCTATTGAGGGGCAACGATTTAAAAAACAAATAATCCACAACGCGGCTGAAATGTGCAAGGATCAGTGGATTTAGTGTTGTCATACATTATAGATGAGATATATGGCCACGGTCGCCTTCCGAAGACTCCAATCACAAAGAGCTCAGTTCTCGAAGCTCGCGGAATATTGCAGAAGTAGATCTGTTTGCATATGACGCTGAACTTTGCGTTGTCCCTTTTATATCAGACTGCTGACCGAGCTCGGTCCAGTCAACATTAGCACTGCAGCGCCGCATGCTTGTTACTTCCACGTCCCCCGTCATGCATTCTTATAAAGGTGGCTCTACGTTTCAATAATACATCGTTGGCAAGTTTCCCTCGCTGTCAAGCCTAACCTTTCTCTTAGATGTAATCGATTAGTGCTGCCAGACGAATGTAACAAGAACCGAATTAAATGCTTTGTTATGTTATGTAATGGTTAAAATGATTCTTGAGTAATACTACATAGTTTGTTTTATATACGTAGCAACCTAACAACATAGGAATTTACCAGATCCATATTGTGAGTGTTATCGAAATGAAATTGCGGTAACAAGATCGTGTGATGCGCAAGATTAATATGCAATGCAGTGCTACTCTAAAAAGTTTCGAGCAAGGCCACATGCAATTGTTCAATATAACGGCCAGGACATGACACAGATAGAGTTTTCCAAAGTTAATACAATAAACGGTGTATCCAGTCATTCATATTTTTGCTCCGTAATAGACGGTGTAGTGATTGTGGTCGGGAAGTCGGCAACAATGGGTGACGGGCGCGGAGAGTCGGAGAGTGATTTAAATTGTCTCACAATCGCCTCTTCCGGCCGCCGCCGCGGCTAAGGACGCGCGACGCGCAGACCCCCGCGGCCCGCCAGCACGGGGGCGGCGCGACGCACGTACCGCCACCGATACTGATACCAATACCCCACACGAGTAGTCGACTGTTCCGATCTCGACACTGCCACCAGACTGCTGTTATTGAATTACGTTATGGAAAATCATTGTTTTGTCGCCGTATATGGGAAAACTTCACCATTATTACAATTGGAAAGTACAAATCTTTGTTAATAAATCGATTGCATCGTTACCGTCTGATATGTTTCTTTTATTACGAAGGCAAGTCCCTTCTCACGGTTTTGTTTTGCGGTAATTGTAATGGTATGTACATGCACCTACCTTGTTATGTTTTCCTGGCTATGAAACACTCCTAATTACCTCAACTAGTGGAAACTTTCTTCATATCTCCATTTTACATGGTTTCTTAATTATTATTACTCAAGCGATTAATCGATTTGTCAATTCAAATCGCGCCCAGAACTGTTTGTATGGGCAGTTATAAGTTCTCTCGTAGGATCGTAAAGAGCTTTGCGCGGGAGCTAATCATTATGTACTGCATATTATATGCAGTTAATTGTTTCTGGCTTCGTCGCGCTAAGAGCACTGCCCCGGCCCGCGCCCCCGCCGCCACCCTCGCTCGACCGCCTTCATTTCACTTTGCATCTGTTCTCATGCCAGGCCACATTTTATTACAAACTGAACTCAAATAGTTGAAATAGCGTTTACCATCAATGTTTACAGATGTTTGTGACGAATCTATTGCTTCTATTGCTATTTCAAAAGCAGAATCTTGTGAGTATGCTAGAAAGCCAATCTAATTTTAGAATCCTCTCATAATGTGACCAATCTGTTTAGCAACATGGAAAATGTGCTTTCATGAAATAAGCTATTATTAAAGCTTAATTAAAATCTGCCTTTTAGTTGACCAAAATGATCGAGTTCGGTTAATATTACGAATATTGAGGTCTGCTCGTGTGTACCACTGCCGCAATAGTTGCACGTATCACGTTATAATTATTTAATTACCGATGCGGAACTAGTGTCTCGTACATAATTACTAAGGGACTCGTGAGTATGGAGAAAGCACATGCTGCTTGCTATGCTTGGCTATTACCAGTGCCGGCGTAAGGGCCACTGACACCCCGGGTGAAAATATTGTGGCGCCCACTTGAGGGAAGCAATATCAAGTGTTAGTAGTAGTTTTTCATTTTATTGGCGCCCCCAGACTTTGTCGCCCTGAGCCATCGGCCCATGTCGCCCCCCCATAACACCGGCACTGGCTATTACACTCGGGAAATGAATGTGTCAATCAAACCTAGTTTTTAGAATTCTGTATCCGAGGGGTAAAAGTGGGGCTGAATTACCAACCCAGTCCATCAGTCTGCTACCAGGCTGATTCATGAACCGCGATACATAGCCAGGCTGCGGACACTTTCACAGATGATTTATTTCAACCAATTCTTAAAAACAGAATTATAAAATTTTAAGTTGGCGTCCCTACAACCTGCGTGACTTTTTACTATTTCCTACAGATTGTGGTAGGGAACCCTACGTGCGCGAATGCGACTCGCACTTGACGGGTTTTATATGTATAACGCAGTTGCAATGGCAGCATATTGTTTAGCTTCACCATTGTTTTACGCCTCGTAATTATTTTACACACAGGGACTCGTAGATGTGTTTATTATTTAACACATTTTTCTTGAAATCTTCATGTATGCCAAATGACACTATAAGTGATGAACGATATTATCAGTAACGATTAACGAATTATTCCCGCATCAATAACTTGAATGTCTTGACAAATGACGACTATGGTCGTTAACTATGAACGTGAATAATATGAGAGTTAATGAGAAAATCGTTTTCACATGTTTGAACATATTGAATTAGCATATTTGCGCGTTGCACGGTACGTGGCTAACGTCACCGCTAACGTTTAAATCTGCGTAACAAGTTATACGTTCTGACGCTCCGTCAGGGCTGGCTCATGCAATTTGCCCACTTATTGTAGAAAGTACATTCACAATATGCACGTGGATACAGTGAGTAGCAATCATTATACGATTTCCTTATTTTCTACTTGCTATTTTTTCCACTATTGAAAAAGTTACAAGGGAAATACCGACCACTATAACCAGACACCCCATCACTTGTTCAAATATGTCTGATGATACTTTTTCTGTAAAAGGGCTTGTCTACCGAGAGAATAGAAAAAAAGTATGTTTGATATAAATATTTATACTTTTTCCTATAACAGAAGTGGTACATTTGATAATTACAGAAGACCCTCAAACTGCTCCCATTCGGTAGTAGGTAGCCGAGTCGAGTATAAAAGTGCTGTAACTTCCTATTGGATCGGTTCCATAGTTGAGCAGTGTCCAATTGTTATTAATTTGGTCTGTCGCTTTGTTACAATTGGTAACTGATGTCCTTGGCTCATTGACGTAACCACACTGCAAGTATGCAAGTGCGGAATGTGTTTATCAAAAAGAGTCCGCGTACGGAATGTGACAATGGCAAATAGTGATCACGACCACTTCTTATATACGATCATATATTCCAAATTACGTTCCCACTACTTTATCTCTCTATCTTTATCAAATGCATTGTTGGAATGTCCTCAAGTTACAACGGTGGTGCCTAAAGTTTGATCTCACTTCTCAGTGAACTGTACCACGCTTAGCTACCCGTCGCACTCTCACGGGCCTACGCCTCCTAGTTATTAGGTACCTACGCTGAAACAAGACTGCTCCCAGTTGTAAGCCATGCTCATTGTTGGCGTTTTATACTAGACTCATATTCTTAGATTAGTAATCGAAAAGACAGCGTTGGTGACACTAATTAGAACGGGGCGTCACATCGAGTATGGAGTCGAGAGTATGGATAGCGTGGCGTGCAGCGGGCGTCGGCCGAGTCGGGGACAGGAAGGCGCCCGATGCTTACTTTTTAATCCTGATGCGCCGTTCGTTTGCGCCATTAAAACCGGATATAAAATGTCCGTCGATGGATGATTTTAACTGCCCATAAAACTACCACTGAGCCCTAATTGTCGGCAACCTAGGAGTCCTCAGTCGAGGGCTTCTGTTTGCATCATGAGCAGAATTTTTACGAGGTTCGATGGTCATAAAAGTAAACACAACGCACCATCCTGCTTCATTGAACCCTTTAACTGCATCATTTGGTTAACAAGTATACATATTAACAAGCTCGGTTCAAGTCCTTTTTCGTTAAAATATTCACATTTTATTCAATAAAACAACACCGGTCGTGTATGATGATCTATAAGGTACTAGCCTGCGACTTCTACACGCAATCCCGTTTTTTTCCGTCGCTGTAGAATCCTTGGATAAAAGGTATCCTATGTCCGCTTCCTGGTTCAAAGCTACTTCCACAACAATTTTCAGCCAAATCGATTTAACCGTTCTTGAGTTATAAATAGCTAACTAACAGTCTTATATTTATAGATTTGAATTGCAAGTCCTTATTCGTAGAGATAGTGTTGAAATGCGTTTCTCGGAAATAATCAGCTCCATTAGGAAAGTAAGTACCTATAACAAATTATTTTCAAAGGATGAATCTCAGTTTGATTGTGTCGTAAAATAATGTTGTTGTAGTTGCAGCAGTTTCAGCGCGGAAATGAATTGACAATTAAGTTTGTTAGAGGTGCAAAGATAGGGAAGTTCAATAAGTGTGATGGCTTTATAACAAGTAACTGTGTACTTGTGCACTGTGAAGTTCTCCAGTTTTTCTTTTGAGAGTCTGGCGTTAGCGAATGAGCGAACTAAGAAGCGTCCTGTCTCTGCAGAGGTTTGGTATCAAAGTTCTCTCTTTACGAAGTCAAAAGGAATACTTTTAATAAAAAAAAAAAAAAAAATACTGGAGAACGAGAATCCAAAAGTTAGGATTTTAAAACTTTGTGTACTTGAATGACTGCAATTAGGCTGACATTTTGATTAAAAGGAAGTTTTTGAATTTAAACTCCATTCATGGGAAACAGCTTCAATTATTGATAACCATCTGAGTGCACCGGCGAGATAGTGACGCGTGGACTCTTGAACAGGATCAGAAAGGGCTTTTTGAATTGCTCGTCAGTTGAGGCTACAATACCATCCTAAGTACGGGTACTATATCTTGGAGTTTTCTCTCACACTGTGTGGCATAGTGCTGTGACACAACTAGTTTATCATATGAATAGTGCATAAGAACGAGGCTGGCACGAATGTGGTGGAAATCTCTCGGTTCCGATTGGCCGCCGACGCGTGCGGAATGCGCCTCGCTCCGGCGACACTAGAAACCGTCTTGTGCACCGGAATGTTCGCGTCTCCTTGTCTATACATGATTAATAATGCCATAATTAAGACATAATTTCCTAGATCAGACATTTGGTTTATATCCAATCACTTTCATGATTTCCGCCGGTATTTGATTTACCTCTGTTGTATCTCGTTGAGTTCGACATTGTTCGTATATTACGATTATTCACCTAGTTTCGTGCCATAGCATAGTTATAGGATAATTAGCTAAGTAATTTCATCCACAGGAAGTGTTGTGGTGCCTTCTACGTACGTGCTAATATGTATATCGTAAATACGAAGCTTTCATTCAGTCCGTGCGCCGTATTGTAGAGCTAAGCGCACATTTTTATAGCAAGTCGTGATCACTGTCGGAGATGGTCGCACGATTGTACCGAGTCAATTGGTTTTGTGTGACAAGCAGGTAGTGTTATGTTGGCGAAATATAGGAATTGCGGGAACTTTCTTCGAATTAGCCACGCAGCTCGCGTCTCTCCGGTGGCTAACGTTATCAACACTTGCAATCGGCGTGCGCACACATAATATCGTTGTTGTTAGTCGGTTACTCGTGTCAGAGCAATTGCGGCCCTCACGCGTTCAAGAGCAAGCCCGCCACTATTATTGTAGAGTCGTCCTATTATGCAGGCGTGTGTGGGTTTACTTCTTTTACCCGACTACGGCGAAGCTGAGAAGAAGGTTATGTTACGATTATGTAAAAATGTGTACCGGTGTAAATGTATTCAAACTAAATGTACGCAGATCAGTAGTTGTTAAAAGTTTCAGACTTACGGACAGTATTGTTTACATACGGGGATCAGTCGGTGGGGATACCCACGAACAAAAAGTTGTTTTTCTTGTGTCTGTCATGACCTAGGGCCTAAGAAAGAATTTAACTTGTTATTACTTTTAGGGCTCATCCTAAAATATAAACAACGTGTTTCTGCGCTGCTTACTGTATATGCCTACGAAACGAAATCTTTGTGGGCTTCCTTATTCAACCCTCTACCTTGAACTTGTCTGGTTTGTTCTCAACAAACACTGGAGTAGTATTATACTACTACCATTATAATAATGGGAAGCTTAATGTTAATATTGGTTTTGTTTCCGTAGCCTGCCTTCAGCTTACTAAATGACTAGTTATAAGTATTCTCTTTGTGAGGTCAGTGTCTACGACACCACTAGAACTGGTACCGTTGCACCGTCGACGTGATTGCAAAGTCTGTCACGCAGCCTTGCAAATACGCTAATGATTAAAATTAAGGTAATTTGTCGTAGCCTAGTTGAATGGCCCTCGAACACAATGACGGGATGTTGCCCGCTCGCCTTGCGAAACTAGCGTCCCTCTGGAGGTACCTGCGAATTAACTCATTATAAACTGCTTTAATAACAACGTGAATGACGTCACCACCTTCTGTTTCATATGTTGACACAATTCTTTCGTATCTTGATAATAAGTCAATTATTCGATGCAGTTTGTGGTAAAATACCTTCAAGCATTGTCTTTCAATAATTAATAACAACTTGGTTAAAGTAAACGGATTACACATGCAGTAATACTTGTGTTCTTATTTATTGATTTGGTGTTTATAAGTAATAATGCTACATTGCTCTAACGTAGACAATCGTTTAGCACCTTTGCGAAGAGCCTATTAGTAAAAACATGTTGTTGTCCAGCTTTTATATGTTTATTTATAGTTGCAAATGTTAACGTCCCATCCGTTTTACATGTATTTTGTATCCGACACGGCGACGGCGGCTGCCGCGTACTTAGAGTCGACTTGCAATTAACTCGGCGCCGAGGTGTTTCTCCCACATTCCGCGCGTGTTTACACAATGCTTGGGATAACATCTTTATGTCTAATTTTCATAATGCTATTATAGTCTCGTCAAGAATTTTATTCACCATTATTACGTAACGTATTTATAAATATAACAGTTCGGTTTCAATAGTGCACGGGTTTGAATCGCAGCTATTGAATTAATTGTGAGATAACGTCCAGGAGAAGCAGATCGTTGTAAGAAATGTACTATCCAACCGTAACATAACAGTAGGCGCACACGCATTGTGGGTCACCGTCTGGTTTTAATAACTATGCTCAAGTAATTACTAGCCATAACAACCTTGTTACGTGCTTAAACTATAACTGTGATGTACATGCTGGCAATTAGTATTCACAGTGTCAGTGCAGTGATTCCTACGACGGATTAACGACGGTTAGCGTTATCTATCTGATTGCGCCGGTGAAATGAACATTTTTGTGCAAAATGCTCAAATATCATCGGCGCTCTCACAGGCATAAGTCGCCGGTCCAATGTTTGCGATGGAGGTATGCTTTGTTTTGTTTTTCTTTTTCCAACTCATTATAAACTTAGGTTATTTCACTTTCTTTGTTTCTTGATAAATTCTTTCTATGGCAATGGGTCAGTGCGTGTTATAATACCGACTCTACTTTCATCTGCCTTCGCTGGAAACTGAGCGTGAATGTGATGCTGGAAGCCGAGTCTTTGTCAATGTCTGTACGTGCTGTGTCTCCTTACCTTACTTACGGCTACGGTATCGTTGACCTTTCTTCCACATTACTAAAATGTCCAATTAGTCTCCCTTCTGCCTAATGTAAAGTTACAAGTTCAACTCAGCTTCTTCTTCTCTACGAGTTCTGAAACATTGATAATGTAATGGACGGAAGGAAAAGTTAACCCTAACGCTCTCGATGCAGCGCCAGCGGTGCAACGAAATAATTGGCCAAGTAATAAATCTCATATTGTACCCAGGCGTGTGTAATTATTATCATCGTTTTAATGGTTAATGGCGTCTAGCATAATGCCGACTTGCTGGTGCGTGCAACATCATTAGGAATTTCCGAAACCGCCTTTATATTTAAACGTTCATTTGAAAAGAACATGATATCCATTGGCGTTCAGTACCTCTGAACAAATAATTACAACTTATCAAACGAATCGTCTTAATGCCAATATCTTCACTAAATAATGATATTTGCTGATGTCGTCGCCGGTATCTCCGAACCGATACGACCTTCAAGAAAAGAGCGTATTCCTTTGGTATTGCAGGTGTCCATGGATGGCGCTGATCGTTAGCCTTCTATACGATAAAAATAAATAAAAATATCTAGGTACACTTTTCTTGGATGTGTTCAATTGTATAATGAATGCGGAGTCTGGGTAGAGAGTCTGACCCCTTGGCAGAGTTTTATTTTTGTAAGAGCACTAATGTAAAAGTATTCTAAGATTGATTGTGAGTTTGTGTAATAAAAAAAGTGTTAATCATAATTGCTCGATATATTATGTTCGATGTGCATTAGGTTATTTAAAAAGTTATATAATTATAGCCTTTTCGTGTGCTAATCCCGCTCGCGCTTGGTTAGTTCTGTTGCGGCAATAACATAGATCTGATTAAAATATTTTTACACGGACCACTTACTAATTAAAGAAACATGATTTATTACGACAAGTTGATATTGTGCTTCAAATATTGTTTTTCTGATTTACTGTTGTCTACGTAATATTTATGGCTTAGTGTTAGAAATCTCTTAATTGGCAGAAACTATATCTACTGGGAGTTTTCTCTTGTCACTCGTTGGCGCATAAAAACTTTAGTGTTAGTAGCATTATTCAGTGTTCTGATTATGTTGCAGTGTCACAATACAGCAGTCATTGGACCGCTGCGTCATACAGTTTTACACCCGGACACAATGCATTTCTGGGCTTATACATTTTCTTAATTTAAAAATAAGACTGGAAAAGCGACCGGCCTTTATCAACTCGTATTAGTAAAAAGTACACCTGTTGTTGTTGTTGTTACGTAGAACTTAAACTTTACTTTGCTACTTTACTGAAAGCTGGACGTCTTCCTCTTTGGCCACTTGGGTATTACGTTGTTATAGTGCACCTACCTAGACCATATACCTAAAGTTGAATGCGTAATGGCAAGGAAACAGTCCATTGTGTTCAAGAGATCAATGCCACACTTGCGTGTCAAGTAATATGAGGACCCTTACCATATAAACTGCTGTCATTGGAATGGAGCTTAAATTGAAAGAGCACTTGAGATGAGGGGATGCAGTCGTCGGTGTCTTGTGTAACTGACTTAGGGTCAGTATTGCAAGTTCCTTCATCCCGACTCACGTAGTTTGTCTGTATGCTAATAGAAATTGACAGCCTGCAGTTGAGATTAGATTAACTTGATACTGTCTAGGGTCCGATTGGTCAGGACATGTCTGTAAAAATGGTCAGTGCATGTAGCATAGTTTGCTCTCTATCGCACACGTATTGTTAGCTAAAATCGGATGTATGGCCTACTAAGTTTATTATAAAAGAAATAATTACTTAGTGTTTATCAAAGTAATCCACAAAACTAGAGTAGGCACTAAGCTGATTTATTTTGTTGCCTGCCTTGAAACCACCGACGCGGCGTAGGTACCCATGACCCAACACAAGTACTAAATAAAGTCTGATTCATAAAGGGACATAGAAAACTATGTCTTACCGCACCGACCGTTTCTAGCTACTCGAATATCTAATAAACACTTTAAAGTTAAAGTAACGTCTTAGATCACAGTTTACAATCAAAACCAATTGTCACAGGAACCTATTGAAATTAATTTCCGTGTGCTTGGCGCTCGCTCGGTTTCTCTTTTCTTTACTTCGATCGAAAAAAGGATTACAAGAGTTTCAGAGGAAGTTGCTCATTGAAATGAACTCTTATCCGTCGTATTACAAGCGATATTCTCGTATCAACAATCAGGATGTTCACGAGTGCAGCGACTAAAGAATGGAGTTACTTGCTGTACGTCACTCAAACCTGGAAAGTTATAACGACGTTGTTACTTGACTGGCAGAGGTGTAATACATATGTCAGCACATTCAGTTGTACTTTTTTTAATGTATATTGTTTGTGAGCATTGGTCGCTGTGATTGATTAGCTGTACACAGGCAAAGACCAAATTGCAATAAAAAGATGTTCTAAAGGATCCGCCAAATTGTGATTAAAAATGTTGACTGAAAGAGCGTTCGTTGAAATGTAGAATTGCTTAGTATTGTAACCTGCTTGTATTAATTTGCCTTCGTTTTGTGTACCACAGATCATCGGGCGATTCGGATGCGGCAAGCACTGCTGCCGTAGAGACGACCTTGGAACGACTTAGAGGCACTCGAGGAGCTCTTGAAGAGCTCTGGTCTGATCGTGAAAGAAGACTCGAACTCACGCTTCAGCTCAGGCATTTCGAAAGAGACGCCTTAGAGGTAAGCAAACACTAACCAGTAGCAGATGACGGAAAATATGTGCGAGTGTTGATTTGTGACGATTCACATTAGCGTCCAGTGAAGTAAAAATGCCGCTATTATTGCTAAAATAGAATGAACCTTTCCACTAAAGCTAAACTAAGCACGGCGGAGGTGAAGTGCAAAGTTTATTAAAAATGTGCAGCCATCACCAATATAAAAACCTATTTCAAAGTGGAACGTAACTTTGCGACTTTATTACGATGGAAACTCGTTAAAAGTTAGTGAAGCACGCCGTGTGTTGGATTATACAGGCATCGATAGCGCAAGAAATGCTCTTCAGCCTCCCTCGCACGTATTATGAAAGTGCACAGGTACACATGCGTAGGTTCCAACTTGATTGAAGTTCAATTTGTAAAATGAATCCGGATTAGCAAGCTTTTGTATGGGGCTGCGATTGTTTTATATGATAGTACCTCATTTAATAAATGCATTTGGTTGTGACGGATTAAGGGGAGGGTCAATTTAGGGTGGTCACGGACCCCCGTGGTGTAGAACAGGGGTGACAGCCGTGTTGTTACAATCGACACAGGTTACAAAACATATAAAATGACCTTGAATTACTTTATTACGCAGTTTATATGTGCTTGTGCATGCATTGAAAAATGCTGTTTTCATCAAACCTTCAACTCTCTAGATTCACTTTAATTAGTCCTTGGTGTGTATGGTAGACTATTCGTTCCAACTGCGTTTCCACACCTAGCTCAAAAGGAACCATGTAGGTACAGAGCACAATCCGAATAATAATAATATATGTAAATATTTCGTGTAAATATTATTTAAGACGTATAGTAATGCACAGTGCGGCCCTGGATTATTGGCATCGATCCAATGACATCAGTCCGGGCCAGTGCACGCCACGGTAGATGCTGCACAATTGAAACACTGATTGCCATCGGTTTGCATGCGCCCGTGGAGGGATGTGATAACAACTTGAGCACACTGCATCATAACAATGCCTCGACATCTACAGCGTCCCTGCTGCAACTACTTATTATTCAACACCAATCAACCCATACAACAATACACTCATAAAATGAGTGCTCGTGTAAACAAACACCCGCAATACCGCGATTATATTGAAATACTGATAAGTCACCTTAATGATAACTTGAGCAACGTTCGCGCGCAATGTTTTTTGACAATAATGTAATATTCTACGTGTGGGTGTAATAAACACAAGTAGCTCCTGAACAATAGACGCACTAGTGCTTACATCATACATACATATATGTGAAGACAATGCACGCACATATATAACGAGTAAAAACGTAATCAAAAGGTTAGAAACCTTTCAAACCGACTCCTTATGTGTGTAGTGGCCATGACCTTATATTTTAACAATACTAAGGAGCTGAACCTTAACTATAGGATCAGGACAAACTATAGTATTTCAACAAATCAATTTTACATGAATTATCTACTTAAATAAGTATTTTACGCTAAGGTAAACACTTCAGTTGGAAGTAAACATTTTGTTGCAACACCTAACAGAGAAACACTGCATTTAAAGAGTTAAAAAAGAGCGGACTTTATAAACTAAAAATTAAAATTCGTAAAATCAATAGTTAATTCTGTGTACTGTTTCACACGTGTTGACTCTGTTTGCGCTGTTTCCAGGTGTCGTCACGGCTGGAGCTCTGGGGCGACGAGCTCCAGAGGACGGAACCTCCTCGGGACCCGCAACAAGCTGAACAGGCATTGGCTGCACACAACGAGAGCGTGGCTAGAATGCAACATGCCACCTTTCAGGTATCTACTTTATATACCTTTGTAAGTCATTGTAAGACAGAAACAGTGAAGTACGACATTATCTGATGTGCCTAAGGCGTGTACAGGGCTCTAACACGATCTATTAGTGTATCGTACGTAGAGCTTTAGTACCAAACGTTAAACATAATATACCACCATCGACTCCGTGCCAATTGATTTTAATATCTCTGTCAGTTGATGTCCAAACTGCTTTGAATCTTGACTTCTCCTTCACATTAAGCCTTGTGTATCCGTGAAAGACTATACAAGTTAACTTGCTTAAATTATAATTCAATGACACAGTCACACGACGTGTTGAAGCTATCGTACTGAGTTTAATCAAGTAGACAACTACTTTTCTCTATGAACTTGGTTTACAATAAGCGTACAAATACAAAAGTTTATAGAAAGTTTGCTAGTATAATACCTAATAAAGTTCTCCTTAAATTCAGGTGGTTCAGCAAGGTCAAGAGCTCGCGGCGGCTATCGCAGACGCTTCAGATGTAATGGCCTCGAGTGGGTCGGACGGGTCTGAAGCAGCTCCCCTTGATGCGCAGGCGCGCGTGCAGCTACTGCTAGAGTTCTTACACGACCGGCAACTCGACTTGGAAGAGCTGGCGGAAGAGAGGCGCGCTCGGTTCGAGCAGTGCGTCCAGTTAGGTGGGTACAGATGCAGAACACTGCATCATTATACAGGTTGTCACGTAAATGTTATTGCTATCCTAAAGCACTGAAGAGCTGATATTACACCGTTACACTTCGGTAAACACCATTCACCATCCGCTGACGTGTAATAACAAGTCAATAACAATCTGACATTGAGACAAGAGAAGGAGTTGGATAATTATCCCCCCCTCCCTTAAAATATAATAACCTGACCAGGCGGGGTCAGGTCTTAGTTTTGTAATAAAACTGTCTATCTCGACATTTTAAGGGTTATTCTTAACCTAAACATAAAAAATTGTATATTTGAATGCCTATTACTATATGTACATCTAATAAATTTATATAGAAATATGGCACACATACGTATTAGCCAGCCGAAATATCGAATGCGGCAGTAAATACAAAAAATGTAGGTAAATGGAGGTCTTCAGGTAGTTTACACAGACTGCGTTACAGGGCTGACAACGTATGCCGTTTCTTGCCGGTTTGGTGATTCTGTTCCTTATCCCACAAAACAATGTAAAAATAATAATTATTGACAATATAATATATAAACACCGGAAGTGGCATTATACAGATTCAATAAATGAGTAAAATAGCGGTAACGCACTAGGTAAAATATACATTAAATATTAATACTATTGTATAATAGTTGAGCACTCATAGAAACAAGGAAATGAAGAGTCGCAGTAAATATAATCTGAGGCTAGTGTTTGTTACACGGGCGATACAAGTGTTTGCGAGTTACTGCGCTATGGATCAAATATTTTGGATTTTACGACACAGCACTATCAGTGCGTTTCATATTTTATCTCCACCGTTAGAACATGCAGGTAAAGTTAAGCTGATATATTATTCACGCGCCAAGTCTTAGTACTCGTTCCTGGGACCTCCATCTAAAGTTACAAAACTTTTGCTTTGCTCAATATGTTCCTGCGTTACTATTGGATGCTAATGGAATAAGTACCTAACACTCGCACCAAGAACATATATTATGTATGCATTTTAATATGTATGTGTGTAACGTGGTTATGTAGAGAATTATGTTCATACTGCTTACTCGTTTATAAACACACATCAAGGGTGTCAAATATCTCGTCAAATGATGCGAACTTGTGAGCAGAATTGTTGAAAGTCTACGTCAGCACGGGTTCATCCGAGATGGTATAAAATATGACAATAGAAATACTGCGTAAACAATACTTACAGCGCGTTATTCTTTCTATTAGTACGCTATTCAAGTAGACATGTTTGCGACGTATCTAAGGAGTATCTGCACTGTGTCTCAGTGGTACATTTGGCAGTTATGGAGAAATGTCCGTATTGTTGCAGGTCAATTCCAAAAGGACGCTGCTCAAGTGGTTAGTTGGATTCGTAACGGCGAAGCAATGCTAGCCGCTTCGTTCTCGATTCCTGGCACACTGTCCGAGGCCGAGCAGCTGAAGAGAGAACATGACCAGTTCCAAGTGGCTGTGGAGAAGACACACGCAAGTGCGGTGCAAGTCAAGTACAGAGCTGATGCTCTCAGAGCCGCCAACCACTACGACCCGCATACTATCCGGTGAGTTACTTTTCCATTTTTTTGTGTAATAGGTCACCTGATGGTAAGCGATCAGCGCGGCCCATGGACTCCCGCAACCCCAGAGCAGAGACAGGTGCGTTGCCGGCCTTTTAAAAAGGAGTATGCTCTTTTCTTGAAGGTTTGAAAATTGTATCGGTTCGGAAATACCGCTGACGAAATCTCATTCCACAGTTTTGCTGTGCGAGGCAAAAAGTTTCTCGAGAAGCGCACAGTTACCATCAGAACCATCTATATGATGGCAATGGAAATAATGTCGTGTAGGTCGATGGCAAAAAGAACCGGCAGGTATAAGACCAAACCATTCTTCAGAGCACTCCCCGTGGTATAGGCAATAGAAAATGCACAACGAAGCTACATCCCTACGCATTGCCAAAGTGTCAAGTCGGTTTGAAACTTCCTGACACTCAACAATCTGAACCGCACGCCGCGGAACGCGGTCCAGAGGATGAAGCTGGTACTGGGGTGCTCCCGCCCAAAATGGGAGGAGTATTCCGTATGTGGCCGAACCCGCGCCTTATATAGAAACAGGCGACACCAAGCTTTTTTGAGGCTAATTTAGCCTTATCCTCCAGGTGGCCACGGAACTGGACGTGGACTTATAGGCTTGTACCAAGCGCAGGTTCGGTCCTGTATGGAGTACTGTTGTCACTTGTTGGACGGCTCGGCTAAATACCAACTAGATGCGCTAGAACACATCGAAATGCGTTGCAAGGCTTTCCATATTTTACCGGATTACATTGCGGGCGAATTGCACAAGTTGATTCCCCTTAGTTCTTTCCATCAAAGAACCACAAGACAATTGGCGAAGCGTCACCGCTTCATGGTAGATATCCCATAACCCACTCGCACGAAGCGCTTCGCTTCAAGCTTCCTTATGCGAACTGCTAGGGAGTGGAATTCTTTGCCGCAGTCTGTGTCTCCTGATGGGTATAAACTGGGTGTCTTCAAAGCCTGAGTGAATAGTTTGCTTATGGGCAGACGTGCCCTATCGTAGCCAGTATCATCACTTACCATTAGGCGAGATAGCAGCCAAACGTCGACTCATCAAACGTAAAAAAGAAACGTCTTTCGAAATGTTGATGCCAATACCAGCTGAGGCAGTCACAAGGGTACTTTGAAACTGAGGTGAGACGACAGTTTTTTAGCAATATACACACCTGTGACTTAGTAGGGTTAAACTGGACCAGATTAAGTTCACCCCAATCTGAGATTCTCTGCAAAGAAGTCCCGATTTCAGACATAAATCTGTTTCTGTTCTCGATGACGTTTCCCCGAGAAATGTTAGGCGCGGTATAATAGGCATCACCTGTACTACAATTAATGCCGCTGATTTGCAACATAGCATTGATATGGAGGAGGAACAAGGAAGGTGACAGCACGCAGCCTTGCAGCATTTCAACAACTAGTGGGGTCGGCGGTATTGCCGAACCGATACGACCTTCAAACTTTCAAGAAAAGAGCGCATTCCTTTAGTACGCACCTGTGACTCCTCTGGTGTTGCGGTTATCCATGAACTGTGCTTATCGCTTACCATCAAGTAATCCGTTTGCTCGTTTGCCTCCTATTCAATAAAGAATCAGTCGTCGTCAGATTTTTGTGTAAAACAGCTGGTGGTGGTGGTGAGGAAGTGAACAGCAAATATGAAAGTCTTCATCAATTTAATAGATTAGATGGGTGCCCATTTTTGCCTGTTTTGAATCTTAAGAAAGGAGATTTCCATTCCCCTAGCATTATTCTAGATATGGTGCTACTGCTAAGTTAATCACACTACTACTTAGTGAATCACAGTGAACGGGGATCAAGTCGCCAAGCTCATTAAACACCTTGAGTAATCGAAAGGTCGGAGAATTTGTACCAAAAACGGTCTGACGCCCCGGAAGACAGACAGGTTTCATTTTAAATCGGGGATAATTATCTCCACATAAGTATGTGGTACGCGAAATTCAATTCTATGTATGAGCTGCGAACAATCATTATTTAGAAATTTGTATGCAAATAAAAAATCATTAATAGTTTAAAGAAATCCTTTTTAAGTGAGTCAAACTTGATTCATCGGAAGGATATTTGTTTTTCGACATACCGCAGCAGGTATCCTTTCCAAACGCAATGAATGAGTACTCAACAATACTGCGTACCAAGCTATTGTATAACTTTAGTTTTGTTTTGTAATTCTTAAATCCTATTGTATTTCTTATCAAAACAGCCAACACTCTGGAGCCGCGTTTTCTGATCTTCTCTATTCTTTATATCTATACCCACAATAACATTAGACAGAAGTAAATTTGGTGTACACATTGTAATATATGTGACACATGTGTACCACGAAGATATCATATCTGATAATAATAAGTATTCTGGATGGAAATCTTTAAACATAAGTTTGAGTTAAATATTAATTGTTTATATTGTATGCATTACTTTCAACTGTAGAATGTTCAAAGTGGCAAAACCGGTAAGTCTTTTCAGGTATACCTATTTAAATTAGCTATTATATTTACACGATTTTTTAGAGCTGGGTCTTAGTAGTAACTACGTTTGTATTCATGAATAATTCACTAAATTGAAAGAAGCTAGAAGCTGGGACAAATTTACCAATGGTTACACTGCTAAGAAAGAGAGGGACAGACAACTATGAGCCAGCCTATATATAAATATAAAGGTGTACCTCTATGTACCTCTTTTTTATTGCAGAAGTGAATGGACACTGAACAAATATCAAATTTAATTTTTAATTCCAACTGATTTTGTCTCAGCATCCTGGATGCTGTCATCACCTATCAAACAGTCATTATTAATTGAGACACTCTTACTTGAGAATGTAATATGGGAACATTAATGTGTGTAGAGTTCTAACATGTTTTGCTTGCACCACAACAGGTTCTATAACTCTGCAAATGCTCAAATAAGTAATTATTGCCTGCCACAAGCCATACCCCAATTACATGAGAGGGGTAACTGTGGATGAGGCATGTGTATAAATATAATCGACACATCAAACTCTGACCTGTACAATGTAGCTACAATTTATGTGTCACACAAGAATTATTTACGTAACTAACATTTACTTACGTCACTAACGTGCGACAGGCCGCTGCCTAGTCCCTGCGCTAACGCAGATCAATTATAAATTACAATGGGTATCAATTTAGGGCTGACATTGAACTTGTTATAAGGTGTGCTTTATCCCGAGGTGAAATATTGCTTTGTCCCTTTAAGAACTTGGAGGTTGTTTGATTAATTTAGCTTTACATTTCTTGACAATCGATCTCTTCACAAATCGGAAATAGACATTTACATCTCGCATACAGTTGTTGGCAAATAATATGCGGATGTCATCTTTTAATATTATTCTCAGGCCTTCGTGTTATATTTCAAGTCCATAAATAGAATATAGTACAAAACCATTTCAAACCGGTAGCTTGCCGCACCAAGCTTTGCATAAAC
Organism: Spodoptera frugiperda; assembly: GCF_023101765.2. Classification (NCBI taxonomy): domain Eukaryota; kingdom Metazoa; phylum Arthropoda; class Insecta; order Lepidoptera; family Noctuidae; genus Spodoptera; species Spodoptera frugiperda. The sequence continues at coordinate 203,497 of NC_064236.1, read as the reverse complement.
TATAAGACATTGTAAAACCCATTTGTCTTCCCCTTAACAATGCAAAGGGTTATTTTCGGACATGAAACAACAAACAAACAAACCCGCTATTATAGTAATTGCATAATGTTGGGTATTCCTTATAAATAATAAGCATAACATTTGTTCGACTGCAGGGCTGGTGCAATTATATTTGCATTGTGGAAGCTTTTGCAGCTGCGAAACGTAACAGTTATTCCCAAGGTCGATACACTAGTAAGGGAACATTACTTGTCGATGTTTACTAAACAGTTTTATTTTTGTAAAGATGAATTTCAAATTTGTCCGGAATCATGTAAGGGTTTTAAAAAGTCTCGGTTTTATTGTCGGTATACCATTTTGACACACATACGTCTTTTCATTGTCGTCATTGCTGCCATTAGATGTTCATTGGTGAATGACTACTTATCTTGCTACAGAGAAATCTCGGAAGAAGTGACCGAAAGATGGCAGAGACTGGTGACCTGTGCGGAGGAGCGTCACAAGCTGGTGACCGCGTCGCTCAACTTCTACAAGACCGCGGAGCAGGTGTGCTCGGTGCTGGACTCGCTGGAGCGGGAGTACCGGCGGGACGAGGACTGGTGCGGCTCCGCGGCCGCGCCGCCGGCCGACGACCAGGCCCTGCAGCTAAACATCGACAAAGCTGCACAGGTACCACACTGCCCATTATCCCTTATTCAACTTTCATCTATCATACCGAACTATCCATCCGCGGCCATTTGCATAAGTGAAGAGTTACCTACGCCATTGTATCGATTATGTTATAACCGCCACAATTGTCGCGCGGTGCACCCGTCTCAGGAGCCCATTTATCGATTTTCAAAAATTCTCATCGTTGATTTTAAGTTTACATTCTTGACGCTACATTTGCTAACACGTGACTTCAAAATGTTTGAACTTTTGATTTATATCGCGTTACACATTTATAGACTCGCTGCTCTTATTATTTTGTATTTACAAATTCGACATCCAGTTAACAGGAGGAGGCATAATGACCGTTAACTTGGAACTGTGATTTGGTCTAGCGTCACCGTGAGTGTTCTATACATGTATAACGGACTAACTATACTAGCCAAAGTAATGTATGGCAGAGTTGTGATTTTTGCGATTATTTCTGTTAATTAAGATGACTTGTAATGAAAAATTGGATCAGCCATTTTAAATTAAATCATTTATTAAAAATACAATGTTTGTTTATAATTGCAAGTGTTTGTGGTTTACTAAAGTTTGTGGTCCTCTTCCAGGTGGCTGCATTAATAGTGAAGCACGGTGAGCAAAAGGAGGCCTTCCTGAAGGCTTGCACGCTGGCGCGCCGCACTGCTGAGACATTCCTCAAATATGCGGCGCGATCCGCTCAAGTACACGGCCAGACCGCCGCGGCCAGCAAGGCTCACCATGAGCAGACCAGGGCCATACTTGATACACTTCTGGCTCAGGAGAATAAGGTAAGCAGTTGCTAAGCCTAGTGGATTGTTGTTGTGTTGGCTGTGAGTGCCAGTGACGTAGATAAGAACAGTTTTCGTATTGAACTTTATTGGACCGTCGCTGGATTGTCAATAAAGTGTGTGATTGTGAATCTCACCGGCACCACTACAATATTTTTCATTCGACGAATAATGCACTTCTATTGTCGACTGCACGGTTGGCGCGGTGGCTGGGCAACTGGCAGCCGTGCAACGGGTAGCGGGTTCGATTCCCGCACGGAGCAACTCTTTGTGTGATCCACAAATTGTTGTTTCGGGTCTGGGTGGCATGTGTATGTGAACTTGTATGTTTGTAAACGCACCCACGACACAGGAGAAAATCCTAGTGTGGGGCAACGGTTTAAAAAAAAGAAAAAAAAAAAATTGTCCGTCGGCTAGTATACGCTTTCGCATTACAAGTAGTTTATTTTGTGAACGAGAGAGGTGGTTATTACTTAGCATCTAAATTCCTATTGTCTTCCTATTATTATCTCAAGCTATTTAAGGCCGAAACAATGTCTTCTTTTTTAATTTTTCCTTAGTAGATGTTAACCTATTATAGACACCTTTACGCCCGTATCTAAGATATTTTCAAAAACTTATTAATCCAAGGGTCTTGAAGCACAACATTCAGGGCCACTTTATCCCATTGTTAAATATAGGACAAGTACAGCAAAGCTTACAACTGAAGGTCCCTCGAACACTTAATAACTCGATAGTAGGCCAGCGCTAGCGTTGTCTTGGACACACTTGTATCCAAGAATTAATTCTAGTTGTGCAATGTGCTGTGACCATCATATAGACTCCATGGGAAATCAATATTGTTTCAAAGAAAAGTTTGGCGCTTGTACGACGCTGAAGAAAAGTAGGAGAAAGGAGATATAAACAAAAAGATTTTTATATTCTTAAATCTAGTATCGAGGAAAACTTGTCCGTTAATTTAATTAGCTCTCCAAAAACAAGCAAAGATAGTTTCACAGCCACACATGTTTGGTTACATTTACATACTGTATGTAAATGTAACCAAACATGAACGGCTTCGAGACAACTTGTCCGTTCGAGACATAACTGTCACACATTTACGATTTAATGAGGAAATGCAATCACATTGCGTACTTTCATTGCATCGCTTCCTAAAAGAAATTAATTATTACTTTTGGTGCCGGCGGCCACAAATACGAGTGGCTTTACTCAAATAATTGATAGACAATAATTATACCCCTGGGAAAGTTAATAAGAGCGTGTAATTACATTAATGCAGTAAATATTGTTTGCGACTGATTGTAATTGGAGTTCGGTGAACATTTAGTCGTTGGCACTTTACAAAAATAACACGTTTGCAGTATTCTAGCTTGTCAAGGTCGACAGGACCGGTTTATAGAATCACATTGTCCACAGGAAGTGTAAAAATAACAGTGAATAGAAACCCTTCAGAGATATCAATCGGACGTTTTCATAGCATTGCTATTTGTGCGTCGCGCCGTTATTCAACAGATGTACGCTTCCTTTGCTACGATTCCAATTTGTTTGTTTGTTTACACGATTACTGAACATTCCAATTATGTCAATAACAATATTTATGCACAACGTACAAGTTTTCATGTAGGTTAATTCTAGTAGTGCGGCATTGGTGGTGTCAGTGTCGTCGCGTTAGAATGGACGTGGAAACAATGAGGATTTTATTGTATGGCGTGCGATGGTATCTCGAGGGCAGCTAACATGAAGCCCGCTCTCATGTGCCATGTGTCTAGTTCAAGCGCGCGCGCTGTGTGAACATGATAAAGAGTTTTGTTATGGTGATCATACAGCCGGTATATTTCCATCACATCCAAATATATTCAAGTGGTTCCAGGAAATCACGGAGATCACAGGATTACTAATGGATTTGTGATTTCGATGTGCTGTTATAATATGTTTTGGATTTCACCATCTGTTTCTTTGCACACTTGTAAACACTGCTTGGTCACAGAATAATGGCGACTTATTAAAATTTTGTCAATTTCCGACAGGTATTGGAACACTGGACCGTGCGTAAAAAGCGTCTGGAGCAGTGTCAGCAGTTCGCTTTGTTTGAGCGGTCAGCGCGCGCCGCAGTGGAATGGATCAAGGAGACGCAGGAGCGGTGCGGCGCGGCGGCCGCGGCGGCGGCGGGCGGCGTGGCGCGCGAGTCCCGGGAGCGCGTGCGCCTGCTGGCGCAGCTGGCCGACGGGCTCGTGGAGAAGGGCCACCCGCACGCCGTGCAGATCAAGGAGTGGGTCGCCGCCGTTGATGCCAGGTACTGCAACACGATACTTCATAATATACTTACTTATGTATCCCTCATATTTGGCCGAGTGTCAACTCTGACACAAGTTCACTTTCATTACTTTTATTGATAGAACGCTTGGACGGATAGCTGATAAATCTTGCCAATTGTATCACACTGTGCCATTTAATTAGATGTACAATTATTTAGAATTGGTGTTTATTATGTCCAGATATGCAGAGTTCAGCGGTTCCATGGAAGGCGGTGAGAGTGAACCGGAGAGTGACTCGGGCGTGGCTCCTTCTCTAGCGTCGTCTCAGTCGGCGGACAACGACGCACGCGCAGAACCGCAACCCACAACCGTTGGCGATGACAAACGACGCAGCGCCAGGCGCAAAGAGTACGAATCTTCTTTAATTTTTTATTTATTTCTATAGAATAAAATAGAAAACCCTTTATTGTGCACCGTACAAACACAAAGAACAAATATTTAGACATTGATAGTACAATGGATGGTGTTATCAAAAGTGATCTCTGACAGACAACCTTTAGATGGCTAAGTAGTGAGGGAAAAAGGTAGACCGCGGTGTACCTACTGATAGTTATATCTACAGTAAATAAATAATAATTTATATATGAGAGCAATATTAATACAAACTAGTGGTCGCCTAGTGGCCGAAATTCGACCATATATGATTTAATTTACAATACCACTTAACGTACGTTGAAGGATAATTTTTATTTAATTCAAACTCTTTTATAAAACTCTTTTCATATGAGACGTGAGAATAATATCATCGCAATGTCTATCGATTTTGACGTTTTGTCAAATACGATCAGATACTATGCATGTGTGTGTAATGTTTTATTTATTGATTTAATGTACTTTATAAGCATTATTTTTGAAAAATATTAGCGCTATGCACTTCTCCTACACATAAACTATAAGTGTACCAAATTTTATGCTCCTACGTCCGCGCAATTATCGTAAAAAGTGGTCCAAAGTTTTTGCATCACGTATTAATATATAGATATATGTAAGTTTGTACAATTACCTATAATGAGAGTGAATCCACACAGGTTTATCATGGCGGAGTTACTACAGACGGAGCGTGCGTACGTAAAAGATCTGGAGACGTGCATCACGTGCTACTTGCGGGAGATGCGCACCGACCCCGGCGCCGTGCCGCCAGCGCTGCAGGGGAAGGTTTGTTCTTCGCATTACAACATACATGTAGGCTGTTGGTGCTCCTTCTAGGGCAAATACTTGGTTATTGCTTCAAATACTCAATCTATTAAAAGTATAAACATCAATTTGCCAGGTAAGTGCAGTGCCAAGCGTCGTTTTTGTCGTAATCAACCATAAAATGTCATAAAGTTTAGAAAATTCTTACATTCTCGTTTCTGTTTCCTTTACATGTGCTCACTGCTAGGCTTGGACTTTAGAACTGCGATCCCAAACCCTCTTATGTATAAGACGGCCGTAGTCCAGCTGTGGGATGCCGTATATAATCGACATAATCGTTTCCGTGCAGGAGGAAGTAATATTCGGCAACATTGAGGAGATACACCGCTTCCACGAGCGTGTGTTCCTCCGCGAGCTGGACAAGTACGAGACGATGCCTGAAGACGTGGGGCACTGCTTCGTGACGTGGGCGCGCGAGTTCGACATGTACGTGTCGTACTGCCGCAACAAGCCCGACAGTAACGCCGCCGTCGTGCAGCACGCTGGCGACTACTTCGAAAGGTGACTATACACAAACATCTAGCCACGATTCGATGTCTCTGGTAAAATCAACAACAGATAGTGCTAACAACGCTTACAGGATATCTAATAGTGAAACTTTTTCTGTCACCATCGGGAGTTGAGCCGATCGAAATTGATATTGTTCGCAATCGGTTCTGTTTAATTTTTTATGTTGCATACTGTTAATGCTTTATAAAGTGTTTCCTGCTACTAGAGGTTCGTATAAGCACGTTCACAACTACCTCCTACCCTTATCCTGTGATTAAAGTTTATTAATTGATATGTTGTCATTCATTAATTGACAGCTCTAAGTTCTTAATCATAACTTATATTTGTAGAATCGATTAGTGCTTATCATAAGAGCCTGTATGGCCCAATCCTTACTCTTTTATTGTTGCAACCGTTGGAATTGTAGTCGTAACTTGGAATCTGTGTCTGATATGCAAATATATTCAATAGTACATCACTACTTTCTACGTTGAGTGATAAATAATATGAAACAAACGGTTACGTGACGTCTGCATAAAGCGAAATTTTCGTTTGCATTTAAAATTAGATGTTGACTGCAGCCACATATAATTAAATGTAATTGTGGCGGTTGATAAACTAGTTCACATTTAGCTCTCTTATCGATTCAAGTGAGACTTGTTATTTCGAGTTGCAAGACGCAGTACAAGAACATATCTACATAGTGTACAAAACCCAAACATTCGACTGAGATATTCGTCATTTATTTACAACTGCCCATAGATATGTAGACCTGACCATTGTATGGTTTGTTATCATCTTATCACCCACCCTTTTAAAGAGTTACTCCATAGAGACCGCAGCGTCCCGAACAATGGGCAGTTATCGTTGGCACAGTCGTCATCAGCATTCGTTCTTTGAACAGACAAATATTAGTTTCGTTCGTTGTTACTGGACGCTTAGATGTACTCTGTGACAATACTTAGGAAGTTTCTTATCAAAATCATTAAGGAAGCAATGTGGGTAATGGTTGTTTCGTTCGGTCAGTGCATTCGTTTATTGATCGTGTGTGGTGCAGGGTGCAACGTAAGAAGAAGCTGGAGCATCCTCTGGCTGCGTACCTGATCAAGCCAGTGCAGCGTATCACCAAGTACCAGCTGCTACTGAAGGATCTGCAGGCGTGCTGCGCCGAAGGGCAAGGCGAAATCAAGGTCAGTACATATCTACGTACGTCTTATATATATGTATACGCTGCGGAATGTCGCTATGATAGCGCTACGTTTTCAATCAAACTAATTCCGGATCCAGCAGTGGAATTTATGTTTATTTAAATATTGATTTAGCGAATAAAGGGCAGGTTATCAGGGGCAATGATCTTCGTCATTTCTCTGTCCAAATGTAGTGTTACTTCCCATACTATAAGAAAAGCGAACCACGTTTATGTAGTCATAACGTGCTATGTATACTATGACTTTGGGAATTATTTAGAACATTTTCTTCTTACCGTGGTTAGTAATAAACCAGAAAAAATCGAGTTAAGACGCATTGAATAAATTCCTTTATTTATGGTTTAAATAAAACCATTCACAGCTCTGACAGTTTAGCTGGTTCGTGATTCATTTTGGTACACTTTTAGAAGAAATATTTGACGCATGCAAAATATTTTGTACCTATTAATTTTTGTACGATACGTAGTGACCTACTAATGTATGGACACTGAGGACGTGCTATTGTGCAATGTTAAATCGTTTTGATACTGATTGCACATCTTATTTTGCTTTAAAATGATTACCCAATAGTTAGAGGTAACAATAAAATCATTGTGTAAGCTTGTGGTTACTTGTTACCGCCACCACCACCCGTCTTCTAATTCGTAATCATTTTGTGGAGGTACTGTGATAACTGTCTTTCGTACTGACTGTTTAATCTTACTGACGATAGTAGTAAAGATAAATAATGTTTACATTGTTATTAACTTGTACCGAGTACACAACGTTTGAAATTAATTAAATAATACAAAACAAATAAAAAGAATAGCTGAGCACCTCAAATAGTGTTCATTCAAGTATCTTCGGTTCATATAGGAACTTTATTTTATTAAATGCATTTCCTTGTCTTTGATGACATTGTACGACATAGTTGGCTTCTAGGAAAATACACCTTTTCACGAAGCAATAATATTATCCTGTTTGTTGTTTTAGTAGGATGGGGCACACCGGTAATTTATATTCAATGAGTATCTGTACAATTTAGTTACAACTTGTCAGTTTACACACAAGTACCAAACCTGTGCCCAGTCTATAGCAATTGTTTTCGGATCAAAATCGTTATTAAGGAATAGTTTAAGTAGTCATCATAATCTGCGGCAGTTAGACCAGACAGGTTTCTCTGACCACAAATATTTTCCTCGAGTGGCAGCGCGTTGTTCTCGTAGTTAACGTTAGCATTAAATCATTATCGGGTATATACAGAACGATATCTTGCAGCCAGGGTCAGCAGCGCTCGTCATATGTTGTATCCTCGAACGAAGCCATTTTTACGTCGCTGACACGCATGTTGTGTGTACGTAACAGTTTCTCGTAAAACGTACCGATAGATTACACTGACTGATAAGATAAAGACGACAGGAAAACTCAATTCTTACGCTGGACGTTAACGCGACCAAAGTATTGGCAACAATTTGCGTGAAAATTTATAATAAAATCCCAAAGTTATTGTTACCTACTATCTTTTCTACAATCTTGGTTAGTGCTAACTCTACAACTGACAACGAGCTTCATCTGTTGTGTTTACTCAACGAAATATCTTGGACGGGTGAGTAGATAAAACAATCAATCGCTGCCGGTAATTAGGGTCCAATCTTAATACAAATACAGTACACCATTCTGAACATTACATTTAAGAATGAAGTACGTTATAACGAGATCGCAGTTACTTTTAATAAAACAATGTGTTAAATATTCAGTTAGAGTCGTGCGCGCCACGGGATAATAGGAAAAGTTTCTTAAAATTAATACAGGAAGGGTATTAGCAGGCTCATTATTTTTATATAGGAAAAATCAATCAGTCATGTTCTGACTAGAGTAATGACGTGGCTCGCTGTCATGTGTTTATTTATGTCTATTAGCATTATATTGTAGGGGTTTTTTTTGCTTGAATAAATGTGTGAGATTACACAGTCACTGCATATTGCGTTCGCATCGGTTGTGCTCGTGTAAGTGAGCATTCAATACGCAGGGAGTTGTCCACTAATGGTGCCATAACGCACTGCAATCATGTTTACAGCGCCGTATCAGTACTTCAAACTAATTAGTAACGGACAGCGACACATTAACTGTTCCGACATAATGACCAAAATTATTATTTTCCTAAATTGCTGTGTATGTGCTGCTATTATGATAATCAAGATAGCACTAACAAACCACGCTTGTGGATATAACCTTGTCGGGTTTTTACAATGTATGGCGGCTGTTGCAGCAACGGAACGTATGTTTGACTGCGACCTGCTTGTTTTTATCTTAGTCACTATAGTTTTGGAAGTGACTGAGGAATATTCCAAAATAAACTTGGTTTTGTAGACCTTGGATGAGTCAGGACAGTAGTATAAGGAATCAAAACCAAACAGGCTTGGTGGAGCAGGCGGCTGAATCCATTACACAGTATTTGACATTTTGTAGTATTGTTTAAACGCAGTGGACGTGGGATTTGTTAAAGATTAAACTAGTAGTTAACTTAGTGGTAATTAACAATAGATTTAGTTCAATATTTTCCTCGTGACTCACCACCTTACGGCCATTTGCCACAGTTGGTTCCTATCGGACGCATTCGCATGTCGTTTTCCATGTTTTGTGATTGTTCATTTAAATAGCAGTAAAATGTAATGGTGTTGTTGGGAGTGGAAGTGCTGACATCGATCATGTTGAAGTTTATAGCGAACTCTAAAGCGAACAGGATTGGCCCGCTCTCGACAAATGTATGTAACACCTATTTTTGGTTCACGCTAACGTGTTAAGTGACTTGGTGACCATGGGGCTCGGTGATGATGCTTACTCTGCCAACTTATTAATGTAGTCAGGAATTTACATATTTCCTTTGCTCTTTTTATATTAGTGATGATTATTTTTTATATTTTGTTGAGTTTATAACGTTTGACCAAGTTACTAATTATACAAAATGGCCGCTGTTTGCGAATGATATTTATTCATTTATGAACTAGCTTCTGCCAGCGGCTTCGCATAAAAAGTAGCCTTTTTGTGAATCTGGATCATAATCTATTTTCCCTGTTGCAAATTTAATTCCAATCCCTGCAGCCGTTTTGACGTGAATGGCCAACAGACATAGCCACGAGCACACGGGGCACGTAGAGCGGGCGCAGTGCATGCTCGTGTCCCGTCAGTGCGGTCCCGCAGCAGTCCCGCACTGATTGCGCCAACTAGGGTTTCTCTTCTTACTTTCGTCCAGGCTAGTCTCCCGTGTCGTTCTGGTTTATATTTATTCTAGTATGTGTGTTCGTTTACATGTAAAACGTGCCATTATTATTCCTCGCAAGGCTTATGTTATAAGGCCCATCTTATAGGCTAAAACCTATGCCCAGGCGCTAAGTAATTTGGTATAGGCGTAATTTAGAATTACAAATACTGACAATTTAGTAAACCATTACTACTTAGAACCTAAGAGAGAGAGACAGTCGTGCTCGCTACTGTTACAATTATAATAAATCAATGTATGATTTTCATATTTGTTGCAATTTAAATGGTTACACGTTTGCCTTTTATTGTTTGTTTATTTTAATTCAAGATAAGGTTGAACCATGTGACTTAATACTTATTTAATATTAACTATGTATTTATTTATTAACTTATCATTCTTGTTTTGTATATTTTTAAATATTTTATTTTGTTATATACGGTTTCACCCTATTTATTGAACGCAGCGTCATGTTTAATAGCCAATAGCCTATATAGTGCCCATAGCCCGTAAAAATATAGTGTAGAAGCTACTCTACGTTTATTCTAAGCTAAACTGCACATTTGAAAAGTACATGTTTATATCTGTTAAAAATCAGAATTTCGTAAAACCAGCCGTTTTGTTGTTATTTTTGTGCTCTGCGTAACGTTAGCCATCGCCAGCCCCTTCCGTCCACTGGTGGACACGGGCCTCTCGAGCAGCACGTAACTGGGCTGGATCTCTAGGTCCTCGATCACAACGATCGGTATTTCTTGTAAATGGAGCGCAACCTATGTTGTCTTTACCAAAATGTATCAAATTGTATCAGAAGTAAATGTTGTCTTTTTGTCTGCCAGGACGGCCTCGAGGTTATGTTGTCTGTGCCGAAGAAGGCCAACGACGCTATGCATCTGTCTTTGCTGGAGGGGTGTGATGTACCCACAGACAGCCTCGGCGAGGTGGTCTTGCAGGACTCCTTCCACGTGTGGGACCTTCGCCAGATTATCAAGAAAGGTCGCGAGAGACGCGTGTTCCTGTTCGACCTGCACCTTCTGCTCGCTAAAGAAGTCAAGGACTCGCATGGAAAGGCGAAATACATTTATAAGACTAAGTTCATGGTAAGATTTTATTTCTTCCTAACACAGTATTCGCCTCTCTTACTTTATCGTCGCTTTCCTTATTTGCCGATGGCGATGGTTTGTCTGTTCGAAGTGAATTCCCTTCAGTAATACGTGCAAGTGATACAGTACCAAATGAAATGGTCCCTGGCTGGCCACTTACCGCATTGTAATTGAGTGTACAACTGTGTAGACTTCCGAGCTGGGTGTGACCGAGCACATCGAGGGAGATGAATGCAAGTTCTCAGTGTGGACCGGCCCGGAGCCCATGGCCAGTGACTGCCGCATCGTGCTGAAGGCACCCTCTCTTGAGGTCAAGCAGACCTGGGTCCGGCGACTGCGGGAAGTGATCCAGGTATGTTCATAATAACTACTTTAATTTGAATTGTAGCCATACTTAATTCTGTCAATTTACTCACACGAAACAAGTATTTTTATAACAAAATAAAACAAAAATTTGAAAAACAGGTACCTATTGTATATAAATATATGTTTTTAAGTTAAACGGTTTATGAGCGTCCTATTAAGCCCTTTTTATTTGATGCCATGTGGGAAACTTACACTTAGGTAAAAAGTCCCACCATTTCGTATTGGCGGCCATCTTAGATTTACAATCATAAAGGATGCATTGCAATATCAGATTGATATGCCGTCAGCAAGGGGTAACATTCAAATGATACATTTGAGCCAAGCAAACAATCTGGCCAAATAAACCCGTTTGACAACAAATAAGAAGAATAAACAACAAAACATTATGAAGAGGATTATTTCTCATCTGGCCACAAAAAGTATTCGGGTCCGTTGATCCCCGAACTTTTTAATCCGATCCTGGCCGTATACGAAGCTATTTAAACGGATTACGCTTTAAAAGCTTTGGTTTATGATAGTGCTGTTATAGTGCCCTACATACAGTTATTCAATCGGATACTATCCCGTATAGCATATCCCATATCTGATTCTTCCTGGAATTTCACATTGTTTTAGTGCGAAATAATTGGATCATAATTTATTATGATGTTGTTGTTGTATCCGGCCAGAGACCCCTCGTCTGGTTTAATGTAACCGAAGTACATTGTACTTACATTCTCTAAATAGGTTCCTTACTCTAGACTATTGTCAATATTATGTTTCTATTTAACAGGAAACGTACTTCAGTGGTGCTCTTCATCAGCCCCCCAGGAGCCCTGCGCGCCGTCCAGCTAGCTCTCAGCGCTCGAGCAGGTATTACTTTTATACTTATACTTAAAAAAGCTAATGGGACTCTTCTTGATGGCTTATGTGACTTGAATCTACACAGTCGGGAGGGCTTTTCTCAAATATGTAGTTCTCGTGAAACACAAAAAGTTCAAAGTTATTATTTACATTAATTCTTATTCTATGGATATACTATTACTAGCTAGATGGGGGCAGATTTATAAAGAATGATACAACGTCTTCATTTCTTTAAGCATGCAGCCTTTACCTCATATAATTCAGAAGAAATGTGTCGTAAATAGTTTAATTCCCATTTTTAATGCTGTCGATCGAACATCGTGATGGCCTAAGATTGCGAAACGCCATCGTACGACGAACTGCAGTACTCGGTAAACTTTCCATGATCGACCAAGCTGAGGGGTTATGATCCAAGTTCCTCGTAGACCAATACCGACTGATGATGATGTGTTTTTAATAATTAACTCGATCATTTTTAGGGATCTGGACGACACAATACTCGATGAAACGACAGAGAATCTCGATCGAAATTCACTCGCGTCTTTCGGCAGTGGGAACACCACCGATTCCGATAAGGTAAGTGCTCCAATTCCATTCAAATACACCCACAGACCATGTAATCATTATTGACGCGGTGACTGCCACGCGGGAGCTCATCAATTACGAAAGTAAGTTTATGAAATGAAATGATATTTATTTATGTAATAATATAGGTTATAAAATAACACATTTACACGTCAATATTTCAAATAGCTAGATGAGGCTATGATAAAAAAATATTCAAGTCTTTTTGTTACTTATCGTATATAATATTTCTGTGTTGTGTTTTAATTGACAACATTAATTTACTCAACATTTTTAGAAAGTTATATCAGACAATAATTATTTTGAAAGACAACTCCCAGTGGATGAGTTGGGAAGAAATAACCCTTCTGGCGCAGTCGGGTAATAATAATAAGATAGATAGAAGCGAGACAAGCAGCATTAGCAGTAGTGGTAGTGACTCCACCAGCCGTAGCAGCCGTAGCTCATTCATTGTACGATACAGTCACTAAGAATATTGTAGAATATTTACAAGGTGACATATTTACGTTACGTAACACGCGTCGATTCAATCACTTTTGTTTCTAAACAAACTATATATTTACAAATATAGCATTACAAACAATGATCTTTATCGTATCTTCCTTATTCCTGGTTTAGCCGCTTAGCCTTCAGGGGAGAAAACTATTTTCACCTCGTCAAACCACCCTGTGGTTGCCATCAACGCACACAAGATATTTATAACACTTTACTGCCCAATAATTAGGCTTGTACATCGGAATGTGAGATAGTTTGCTAAAACTTGTACAAAAGCTTTATTTACAACTAGCTTTTGCCCGCGACTTCGTTCGCGTGGAATAGTGACTTCCGGCAAATTTTTGGTTTTAACCACATAGTTCCCGATCTCGCGGGATCTCTTCAAAAATGAGATGTGGAAGATATTCTAGGGAACTCTTCAAAAATCAACATAATGAGCTCTGCGTTTGAATTTAATAGATGTATACTCACTTAGGGCATTGAAAAAATAGTTTAAAAACGGACTTAAACTAACTTAAAACTAAAGAAAGCTACGAATTACGAATTTATAACAATTAAAAAAGAAACTATATTACAACCTATCCTCTATGCTATAATAACCAAGCTTAAACTAAATAATTTAAAAGAAACGACTTAAATCTAATCTAATTAATTTATAAATTAGACTTACAATTTTATTAAAAAAACTAACTACAGTAACTACTAATAATCGATATCAAACTAAACCTACGTTAAATAGTTTAACCAAAAAACCAGGAAAACCCAACAAATAAACTTATTAATTGACAAATACAACGAAACCAATTTAGAATATACGAAACAGCAGGACCACTACAGACAAATAATCATACGACTGATAATACACTTCTTTTACGATAGTACCGAAGCGCTCGGCCGATACCCAACCAAATGAATGTAACTAACCTATCCTATGTCCTTTCTAAGGTTCTAAACTATATCTGTACCAAATTTCAACCAAATCCGTCAAATAGTTGCGGAGATTAATGGTATAAGCATAGAATGTTCGACGTGATTCTTTAATTTGACATAACTTTTTTATTTATGAACCGATTGACATGAAACAAACACTAAATGTAAATTTAAGCATCCCACAATATATTCGTGAAAACCGCATCCAACTCGGATCAGCCGTTTCTGAGATTAGCGCGCACAGACGAACAGACAAACAGACAAACAGACAAACAGACAAACAGACAAACAGACAAACAGACAAACAGACAAACAGACAAAAAAAAAGTTAATTACATTTTTGGGTTCGACATCGACATTACAATAACCCCTGCTATTTTTTTTGTTTTTATTTTCAATGTACAGACAGCACTTTTCTACGATTTTATTATATGTATAGATACATTTTTATTGACGCGGTTTGCGACATGGTGGTGTTCACACAACTGTTCTGTGCTCAAAATAAAGTTTATTTCACAAGTTTTCATCCGACTATCTCACGTTCCGAGATTCTTGTCTTAATTAGCATAATTTCCTGGCTAAAAGTCCATGGTTTCAATAAAATCAAAAAGCAGCTATTCCTGTATTCATACAATAGAAGTAGTCGCAAGAAAATTGAGTAGGTATTAATAATATGTTACACATTTGTTGGCACCGGGCGGATACATAATTAACTCGCAATTTTTCGCCTCGTGCATCTTTCTATTACATCCGCATTGTTTGCTTTGTATATCGGGCGCGCTGGCCGCGGACTCCACACCACTCCATACATACTGCTAGTGTAAACTTACATAAAATGTTATGTACATACATACATACATATCGTCACGCCTTTAATCCCCGAAGGGGTAGGCAGAGGTGCACATTATGGCACGTAATGCCACTGTGTTCACCCACTTTTCACAATTTATGTTGTAAGTCCTATGTAATAGGGGGTGAGCCTATTGCCATATACCGGGCACATTTCCAGACTCCGTGCTACCACTGAGAAATTTTCGAAAAACCGAAAAAAGCCCAGTAATACTTCGCCCGACCCGGGAATCGAACCCGAGACCCCTTGCCCGGCAGTCGCACTTGCAACCACTCGGCCAACGAGGCAGTCAGAAAATGTTATGTACCTACCTATAATGTAAGCATGTCGACTTTCATAGTTCTTCTGCTATTCAGAGCGTAGTGTAATCCAACAAATCATGTTTTAAGTCTAAGTTGTCTAAAACCGTCCTTGTGTTAGGAATGGTGGCACTAAGGAAGACAACTTTATTACATTGTACGGAAAGCATAATATTATGTGCAAATAAACAATAAATGATTGCACAGTTCGTCGTTCCGGGTCTGGGTGTCGTGTGCATGTGGAATTGTACGTTTGTAGACGCACCCAAAACACAGGAGGAAATCCCAGTGTGGGACAGTTCATTCAAAAACATATCTCCGGAAATTAGCTACACGCTACAACGTATCTCTGCCTAACTTGACTTGACGTTGTAGACTGTAGACAGTGTATTGGTAGTTGTAACAAGCAGCGTTGTATGCACACACATACATATTATCACCGCAATTACATAATTTATCATCATACTATTCGATATTGGGATTAAGTAAATTGCGAAAACTTACGAAAAAAAAACAACTGTACAGGCTCTGTTACTGGGATTGTGGTCGCGTCACGTCAAACATGGTTTAGTATCCCAAGTCCGAGTATCACAAGTCCCGCGAGTCCCGTACAAATGTGTGCTAGAGAAAGTCCAAACATTTTGCCTGATTCGTAATCGCAATGGAACACTACATGACTGCCGTCGTGTGGACGATGATGACTACGATGTCTCGGATTATGTAAATGGCGTGACGGTAAAACGACTATCTTTCCGTATCCAATTAGTTATGCCACGGGAATGTTACTTGAAATGTGTAAGTTTGCGCCATGACTCATGAGCGGTAAAGGATTCGATTTATTTTACAAGCTTTTATTTAACTTTCAACCTCTGTATGAATGTGTGTGACGTGGAATCTTGTAACTGGATTATGTGCCAGATATTTTTAACCGATTGAGCTGAAGTTCTGTACTTATACATGTTTTGAACATGAATGAACCTGCCGACTAGTGCCGACGGAGCTCTTATTGTTTAGTAGGTATAGTCCATACACATATCCATACAAACATAAACACCAATTTGCTTGCTTTTAAAAACACGAAACGCTTACGTAACTCCCACTAATTTAGTCGAGTTCGAGCTCGATCAGACGCCGCCGCCGCCCAACAGAGCAAACTACTGAGTTGTAATCAAAAATGGATCAGAGCAAACAAGTTTGCCGGACACAATGATTGAAGTTCGTTACTTAGTCTAGTTGACCGTGCTTCTCTACCGCCAGTACGCTTCGAGGCTTAGGAAATAAAATTCCGAGTAATACCATCTGTTAGTTATCCGTACTATTTTAATACTGAATTATTTGATTTAATAAACTTCATAAGTTACAAAATATTATGCTACCCTTGTGAAGTCATTCACCGTACAGTGGAACAAATCTATCCGCTCAGCTATCGCATTAAGGGTGCGTTCTACAGGTGACATCGGTAGGTACTTGCTCTAGAAGCTCGGTACGAGCTGATGGTACTACCTTCCACTGCGGCCGGCGCGGACACCTCACCTCACGAACCCGGGACGCACAGCTAGAGTTCATCTAATGTCCTCGGAATATAACATTTACGCGTAAAAGATCATGTAGATAAGTAGCCAACATTACTTCTCGTCGAGCTTCCAGTTTATAATAACCCCCTATACCTTATGGAAATTGAACGTGACACCTGCTTGCTTGCGAAACTGGATAATACTACGTAGCCTATATTTTAGACCGCTAGAACACGATGACCGGGTCAGCCTGCCTAATGTCTTTTGCTCGAAAATATTAAATCCATCCAATATCGGCAGCCGTCGCGCAGGCCAGTGGTGCTTGATATGAGATCCTACGATGCAATAATCTATATTAAAAGATGGTGACTAGGTACATAATATATACTTCTATTTAGAGTACCCGGTGCTGCATACAGGGCCACCAGTCCTAGTCCATGAGAAGTGAGTATCCCACATCGGTTCTCGTCATTTATAAAAGCACTTATAAGCTATGCATATCACAATGCATTTGATCCACACGTTCCAGCTACAAATACTTTCAGTCCAAGTATATTGCACAGCGCTCGAAGTACGGAGCGCAGTGCAATACACAAAATGTACATATAATTGAATTAAATCACGTTTCGCAAATTGAGACTTATTGGCGGTTACATCACCTCGTGCCGTTTTATTATTTCGCGATCGAAATATTTGGCCCGTACTTCATGTTTGTTCATTACTTATATTGTCTTTTAATATGTACACAACTTTGTCCAGCTGTGGACGTCTTCCGGCTGATGATGTACTAGGTTGGGTACTAACCAAGAGATGGAATGGTCGCAATTAATAGTTTATTTTCAAGGAATAATAACATTGTTTTACTTTTTGGACTACTTCAGGAAGAAGTTTCTACGTCATAGTGTCGTTAATTTAGTTTCGTAGAAACTAGATTGGCATAATGACTCATTTAGCAAAAATCTGTTTTGCAGCGATTCGTTTAGCTGTCACTGTTTATTTTATCCCAACACAATTATTGTTTTATGGTACTAATTTAATATGACATTGAACATTTTAACTTGTCTATATGTATAATTATATATGGCCAAAAGTGTTTGGTTCCCCATAATATAAGCGTTATGCTAAACAAACAAAAATCCTGCTTAGTAAGATTCTGCCATTTTTTTTGAAGGGGTTAAGGTCATCCAATAACTTCTCCCGCCTTGGGTGAGTTGGGTGAGGTGACTTGAGCGAGAGGGAGTTTCAGACGCTTACTGACTAAAAACCACCCCGTTTCTACTCCTGTTTTTCGAGCCGGACCCCGGTAAACCCGCTAGGTAGTCCGCAGCTCCGGATAGTATGCCATTTTAAATTCGGACATGGAATAATATTATTAATGCGATGTGAATAGATTTTTATACATTTTAAATAGGCACTCATTTAAAGGGGTAGTTGTAATTAGCAGTTTTGGTAAGAAAATTATAATAAATGGCACGTTTAATAACTAGCTAAGCAGCTACAACTAAGCTGTAAAGTACACAAAATGAGTAATAAAAAATAATGAAATGGATCAGTGAATATACAATGTGATAGGGGTGGGACTTCTAACCCGTTAAGGCTGAGTACTACATCTAATTTTATCGACAAAAAAAATATGGGGTTTGAAACCCCAATCAATGCATTTTTTCGGTAATTTTTTTTTCTCCCCAAATATTATCAAACATATGAAAAGAGTAATGAATAATATGTTAGCCAAGGTTATTAGCTACCGTTTGTCGTTTTTTTTTGTTTCTACGACGCATACAACCTTTGATATCACATAAAGTAAAAAAAATATATTAAAATAGTCATAATTTCGTAGGCCGCATCATCACTTACCATCAGGTGAGATAGCGGTCAAACGTCGACCCATTAAATGTAAAAAAAAAAAAAAATTTTAGGGGGAGGGGGTTCAACCCCCCATATTATTTTTTTTGTCGATAGAATTACATGTAGTACTCAGCCTTAACGGGTTAGAAGTCTCACCCCTATCACATTGTATAATTGACCAAAAAAATTATTAAATGGGCGGTAAAAATTATTAAAGGAGCGGTAACGTGTGGGCAGTAATAAATCGGTGTCGGTGAGAAATCTCATTCTAAGCAATTCTATAAACAATGAGCTAGTAAAATAAGATAAAAAAAGAAGTACCTAAATAGTAATGGAGAAAGGCAAGGATTTCTGTCATGGCTCCGGCGCTGCGGGCCTTCGGCGGCCCCACGCGTGCTCATCATCGCCGACGGCTTTCGCTCACCACCGCAGTTTCGGCTTTGGAACAAACAAGACTACGTAGAGTTGGTTTTGTAGTTGCAATTCGGTTCTGTCACTAACTTTTGTTGCACAGCATATATTTTTTTTAACCTACATTATTATTATTTTTAATATTTATTAATTATACTTGTTTATTACATTTTGAAATATTAAATAAAAAAAAAACATTTAAAAATATAAAAAGCAGTAGCCCACCAGTAACGGGATAAATCCAAGCTACCGGCGGTCAGGACTCAAGAGAGAGAAATTTCCGGAAAATACGCGCTGTGTCCAGAAGTACCTTCTGCATCAGGCTTTTGATCAAACCGTCTAACGTTAGCCTACTCAGGTGTTGGTCGAGGCTTTCGGCTATAAGGCCATTGGCAGATACGACTAACGGCACAATGATTGCTGAATCTACATCCCACATGTCGACAACCTCATGAGCTAAATCAAGATATTTATTGGCTTTATCTTTTTCAGCTTTCACAAGATTCTCGTCATTGTTATATCAATTAATTATCATTGTGCGAACGGCTTGGTCGATCTATCACCACAAAGTCAGGAACTATCATCACAGATAGGACAATTGTTGCTAACAATTGTCCTGTCTGTGATGATAGTTCGATCCCAATTATTTAATTGTTACAGAAACTATTGCAAATTTGTTTGATCAGAATTATGTTTGACATAAGTCACCATAAGTAACATGTACACCGCTCGCTATGATCTGCCGAACTATTTATCGAACCACTCATTCAATTATTGGACTGCTCAATTATTTTTAGAATAGACATTGTCTGATAAAATAACCCAACTAATTGATATTTTATTACTGTCCTTTTTTTTCTGTCCCAATAATTAATCAACCGCCATGAAATTAAATAACTGCTCAATATGTTTTTCAACTGATTATAATAACATCTCGTATATATTTAAATAACAGCTCAAAATATTAGTTCCCTTTTAAATATTCGATTAAATAAAATTACGGGAAGTAGGTATGTTATGCCAAATGAAATTCGGGGTCTCAAGTTTCTGCCAAATATAGGGAACCCGTATCAATAACATACCCCACACATATGGTAGGAGAAGGAGACAGGGTATGAAAATTAAGATTCTAATTAGTCCGTCAGTAGGACTTGCAAAATTGGTTTTAACAAATGCTTGTAAACTACATGAATAACTAGTGGTGGGTAAGATATCACCGGAAATCTTATAATTAGTAGAGAATTTCGCCGTTTTTATGTTAATGTTGCTTTGTTGACATTTCGATATAATAGCAAATCTATTTTATTGAACAGCAGAACTCTTTAGGAAAATATGCAGTCGGCAATGGCGGTCTACCTCTATTTTTCCTTATCCCGTTTTGTAGTCTCGGAAGTTTTGAATGCGTTTATTGTTGGAATAAAATGTTTTTCATGAACAGTCTCATCGTAATATTATTGAGAAATAAGCCGACCTCTATTGTTCTTATCTTATCTATCAACAATTGATTGTCTCACTTGGTTTAAAAACTCGATGTACGTTTTAGAGTTGAAATTGTCTGGAATTGTGCGGTTATGGCCTCTGTACTGGACTGGATCTGTAACATTCACATTATTCCACTGATACATAGTGCACCGTTGGAGTGTGAACACGACGGTGTCAGTGACAGTCGGATTTATAAGAATTGTGTTCTAAACTTAAACTCGACAAGTTGGTAGTGTATTAAAAAAAAAAACTGCATTAAAATGCAGTTTGGGAATCAAAGAATATCCTCCGGCTCCTCGATTCATTTAATGAATTCGGCACGTGAATTGCGTCGCGGACGTAAGCCGCCGAGGTGAGCGAGGGGTTGAAACAAACGAGCTATCCAAAAACGAAACGTTTTGTTAAGAATACAAAGGGCGGCGCGTTCCACACAATACAAGTGCGGAGTACAGCGAGAGACGATCGCCGGCCATCTTATACGCAACATTATCTACATAGCCGTTATACCGTAAGCCATCAATTTTATCCAGCCTCTTGCTCTGCGCGACCAAGTGTAAAACTTACGGCTCTTTATTTTTAATAAACTGAACGTAGCTTCATTAAGTTGCTCGTAGTGGAAATATGATACTATACCCTCAAGGTCTAGGTCACTCCCTATCCCTGTACTGGGGTACTCTTATTCTGCTTTATTGATTAATTTGTTCTGTTATATTCCTGCGGATTTCACATAAAACAGCTCATCACTAAAATAGAGACACAAAACCAAGGTATTTATCGAAGGTTTTTCGAAATCATAGTAAACATGTTTCTACCGTCAAAAATATTGGGATTAACTGTTAAGACTTGCGAGTTAAAAATATGGGTTTTATAAATCAATGGATATCCATTAAAATGAAATTGGTGCCGACTTACGAAAGATAGCGGCAATCCAATGATTTTAATATTGTCCCCTAGTTTACCTCTACAACACGGACTTGTGATGAATGTGCTCTAACGACGCGCACATGATTGCTCTAATAATGTACGAGTTGGCGCAGTTCAGCGAACCTGAATCTTATTGCAGGGAATGTAAACTCGGAAATCCTTCGGTCGCTAGAAGCCCAATCATTTGGTCGAAAAAATGGTTGTTGCCTTCAATGTTTTCCGGGAGTTTGAAACCTTTGTAGATTTTGATGATCTGTTTCCAAATTGCCATTTTGCCACCTCGTACGTGCACTACTCGGTCCCGCTCTCTGGCAAAAATGGCGGCAAATCATTTCCTTTCCAGTACTCTTACCATATCTCGTTTCCGGCGCATTTTGTGACAAAACGTGTAGCACAATTGTATCTAGTGTAATGAAACTACAGGAGACATACTACTTACACAAAACGCGCCGCTTACTGTGCCTTCAAGTGGCGTGGAAACGATTTTTGAAACTACCAAGTGACTGAAGCAAAAGTTTAGCAGCCTGAAGAAATTGTGTGACACCGCTCCGCAGTTGATAGTTGAACTGGTCGGCGGAAAATGACACCATCCGGACTGAAAGTTATTAGTTTTCCCGGAGCGCAAGTAAGCTACGTGGCAGGTACCGATGTGGGTCACACTCTACAAAATCTGCTAGTAAAACAGCTCGCTCGTTAAGAGGTGATTGATCAAGCGTGAACGTGTACTTAGTTTTTTTCATTTAGAGACAAATGTATTCTCACGGGTTGTATATTACTTGGCCTTGGCACATTCTTACATACCAGTCCCCAGCCCCCCATTGATATTAACATATACACGAATATTTTATTAGATAACGTATTAAAGCACTTGGTTAAGTGCTTAACCAAGCACCTTCCATGTCGCTACGTAAATTTCAATAATATACCCATGTCAGGTGGCACATGCCTGTAGATGGACATTTGATTAATTTTACTTAATGGTCTTGAAAATCGAGTATGTAGGTACGTTGTTTGTAAGAAGTGACCGCTACTGTACTATACTGTAATAAATGAAAGTAAAACGATCGTCTGAAGTCGTACCTCGCTTTACTTTCGAGTATTATGGGTGGTAAGTGGCCCTCGTCGACCTTTTATGAAACGTCTTTTCTTTTCATTATACTTTGTAAAATATTAATTGGATTTAAAGATAAAATCGATTCCGCGGTGTGCTTAGTGGAGATCGATACGCAAACACTGTTAGCACCCATTTGAACGCAAGCTTACAATGTTAATGCTCTACTGAGCATTGAAGTGATCCAAGTTCCTTTAAAGCCATTGATTAGTCTGAATACAGAGATTACAAGTAGAACACAAACCACAAACCGCGATCTGTTTGCCTGAAATGACTGCGTTAAGGTCCACCGTACAATACCACCAATAATTACCTGCTTCCAGCTTTGAAGTGTGCCTGTGTTGTGGCATGTATGGTATGTTGAAATTCTGAAACAAAACGATATTGTTTTGGAAGTAACATTTTATAATGGCATTGTAAAATGTCGCAGGTCGTGACGCCTGTAACGAAGCCATACAGCGCTCTATAGCAATACTCAATACTCGCCATTTGATCGCAACATCGCAACTTGCCTTTGACTGGCTGTAATCAGAGCCCCATTGTATTCAATTATTCACTTATTCAATATGGAGGATATCTAATTTCGTATTTGGAAGTTTTACCGCATGTGCTGTAGAAATGTTTCCAGCAGTAAATCGGTGCACGTCGTGCCTCGTAAACTAAGATTAAATTAGAATATGACTCGTATTGTTTATGTAAATAAAATACTTCCTGTCGCGTCTTCGAGGTCAATAAATCATCTTGTACTTGCATTCGTTACTTGAACAAATTGTAGTAAACTAGTTTGTAGCGACGTGCGACGTTCCCAGTAAACATTGTAAGTACGCCAAGTCGTTCATTGCACGCCATAACGTATAGTACAAAAATATATGACGCCTGATACACAAAGGTCGCTGACAGGGCTCATGATTTTATGGTAATGGGCGGAGGCGGAGGTGTTTCCCAAATGTTGATATTCAAAAGATTTAGAGGTCAAGTTATTTTCTCCATCCTCATGTAGAAAGAACAATATTTGTCTTATGGTAATTAAACTAGTATTAATTCTAGTAGCACTTGGTTCAAAGAATAGTCCAAATGCTTTTGATTGTAGTCAAGGTCAAAATTAAATTTTGTGATGTATTTATTTAAGTAACGCCGGTATACGTTTGCGGAGTCAGCGCTACCAACTCTGAAGAATTTGTTCGCGTGAGAGAACTTAAGTGCCGAGACTGCATCTCATTTTAATAGCACGATAATGATAACACCACGCTCGAGTAGCAGCGCCGTGATATTTGTGAACAAATCTTCTTCGGAAATGTTTTTTGAACAACTTATCCTCACTTAGTCTCTAAGTAAACAAAACTCTGAAGTTGTGTTTTCAATGACAAATGAAATAAATTCATCGCTTGTTCGGCATTGACACTCGAGTCGGTTGAGGTGGGCGCGAAACGCAGGCGGGGCGGGCGGTGCGGCCGCCCGTCGCTTACAGCGACAATCGCTTCTTCATCCGCTACGAACGGATTAGGCGCGTCCTTCGCACGACGTTGCGGCATGTGCCTTTGTGAAATAAATTCGGGAAATGTAGCTCGATACGGAGGCTGCGTAGTGAGTGGACGAGACAGGCGTGCGAGAAGGAGCGGGCGGCGCGGGCGAGACGCGCGGAGCCGGCAGCGGCGGCAGTGGCGACAGCGCCGCGCGCCGGGACGGACGGAGGCGTCGCGACCGCTCACCCGCGCCGGCACGTGTCGGCCGGCGCGATGGGGACCACCCCGCCGCCAGCCGCGGCCAAACAACACAAGAGCCGGCGGAAGATATCCCTGCCGTGGTTCCGGCAGAGCTCGGTGAGCGCGCCGCACGCGATGCTCTCCCGCCAGCACACCATCGACACGCCGGGCTCGTTCCACGCGCGCCTGCTGAAGGGCAGCCGGCAACGCCAGGTGATACACCACCTCCCGCCGACCGCAGCAAAGTGATGCACCCGCCCCCCGCCGCCTCCCGCCGCAACCCCGCGCCCCACTGCAGCGGCCGCCGCCACGCAGCCACTCCCGCGCTTGCATTCACCTGCACTCGCATCCTGATCATAACATCACTAACCGACATCACTACTTCGCTTTGCGTTCCGTCTCGGGGGCTGCTTGCTGAGTTGACAGCGTTTACACTACACATTAACAAATAAACAGCTGTACACCATAAAGCAAGGCACTGTTCTATCTAATTACAATAACAATGTGCTTCTGTGTGGAATATATGTTGTAACATACCATTGTTGTTAAATACACCAATCCAAATATATTCAATGTTCAATTTATCAAAATTCACGAAAAATTGTGTCGGTTCCATTACAGATTTTTTGAATTTTTTCCTCTTGTTTATAAAAGAAATGACACTAATTATTATGTACCTGAAATAAATTGTTTATGTACATGAAAATGTGTATAAAATACAAACAAAAAGAAAATACTGAAAAGCAATAAAAATACATTGAAGAAGTGTACATTCATTATTTATTTTTTATATTATGTTGGGGTTATCAAAATTCAACCTTTATTATTTTACAAATTGGCACAATTATTCGTATTTTAATTTATTGTTAAACATGCATGCTACCCCATGACAAGCGTCATTAATACGCATTCGAGCATTCGCATCAAAATTAAAGGGCAATAGGCAATGGCAGACGTTTATAAATGGTGTGACAGTGACAATCTTGCCAATTGACTGAGATAACGAATCGGTTATCTGTCACTCGAGCTAATAGATTCTATGACAGCCGATAAAGCCGATGGCCGATCTCTCAGCTCGACATCAATTATGTTTGTGTAACGCATGCCGAGCACTAATGATGTTCAACAATATGGAAACATTGGTCGCTTTCAAAACAACAAGGAAAACGGATAAACGTATGTAGTGCGAGCGTACGTACCGCGCGCTGCTGTTGTTGCCCGCTAACTAGCTCCTAATGAACAAGTGATAATTTATACACGCCGACATTTATACGCCATGGCTCGTCCTGGGCTTGTCTCACTAATGCCGAGTCAACAGGTTTATGTGCAGACAATGTAAACACTAGCATGTGTTTAAATTATGTACCACTAAAACAAGAATAAGTATTTCGAAAGAGCACTTGGGAGACCTTCTAAAGTACAGATGTAGGTAATGTCACCGCAATGAGTAATTGCCGCTGAATAATAAATAGATTCATGAGAGGATCAGTATGAAGGAATAATTTTAAACCCGCTCTGAAAGTCCATCATTTTACAGAACCCTAAGTTCGACGATTTACATTTATTGATTTTCGAGTAAAGTTTCCCTGGGCGAAAACGAATTTCTTTTTCTTAAACTTCTCAATGCCATGATACCAGGAAAAGTGGCGAGACGTCGAAGCATGAAAAGTAATGTATACGGAACATAGGAATGTAGCCAAAGAAACGATTTACGTACAAAGTACGATGCGCGCATGTTGTCTGACAAATGTTGACAATTATAACCATTTGGATAACATTACAACAATAGCGCTTTCTGCGTGTTATGTTCAGTTTGACTTATTCAACAACACAATAACATGAACAGATTTGTTAAACTACCAAATGTATTCAGCTGAGTACGTTTTTCTCGCTCTTACAACCTTTTAATGAGGTTTTCTCAGCTCTTTGGACAATAAAAAGCTGAGCTTGCTCCATAACGATCGTTTGCAAGGAAAATTCAGTTCATTAAAAATATTTTTCCATTTTATGAGCTCGTTCGTGTTGAGCACTTACCTCCATACACTTGACCTTTTGACCTCTCCACGGCCCGGGATCATGAACGACGTCTTATTCAAACGAGGTTTCAAGTTTGATTACTGTCCCGCGTGTGCTATAATTGGTATCGCCCGAAGGTCCTTAACAACGGGACCCTTCATTTATAATGCTAATATCAGTTTAAACATGACTGCCTTTCTATAAACTTTGCAAAATTGATAAATTCGTCCCAATTCTGTATCATTCTCTGCCGACTGCTCTTCTTAGTTATACGAAATACTGGAAACTGGTCGATCAAGAAGCGTTTTTGGTATACGAGATCGTAAACCGGCCGATGTCCTGTAATTAACCTCTCCTGTTTTTCACTGTGATATTATCTACTGAAACTAGATGTGGCCATGTGTGTATCAACGCACAAACAATATGCAATCTACAAAACGACCTCCTCTACGTAGTGCACATTGTAGATAATGACCAGGAAACGTTACGAATATTCATAACATCCATGAAATAATTACATAAATTAGGTTCGCTCTATGATTGGATAATGTGACACACAATGGAAGGGGGATTACGAAAAATCCTAAGTAGGATGTTGTTAGTGGTGGGCAAGTGAGCCGAGAAAGACAGAAGGTGTAACATGTGAATTACTGCAACGCGAGTGTAAGAGGTTACACATCTAATGTTATGTCTTGCCGCTGTGGCCGCAAGGCGGTGTCTGACAAACTATGATCTGCGAATGGTTTCTTTCGCGGGATGCTGTGGAAAGTTCGAAAAAAGTGCAGATTACCTGATGATGGTAAGCCACACAACGCCAGATTATGTGTAGCCTATGACCAAATCATTTTGATAGTCTAGCTGTTTTGTACAACATCCCAGTTCCATCAATGATCAAATTCAATCAGTACTCACTAGTCAATAAGTAACATCGAGTAAGATGTTCCGAGTGCGAGCACCAGTTACTTGTTGGAACCAAAACATGAACAGCGTGTTATCAAACAAATTGGCAGCGATGCCAAGTTTGGTGAACGTGTGTCGCGGCTGTTATAAAAGAGATACACAAACAAGCGGCCAGGCCACTGTACACGTTGAGATGTGTGTGAATTTACGACTACTATTGCAACTGTTCGGTTTTGTCGTAACGACCAAATCGAGTTGTAGTCGTTTTGTAGGAAATAGGAAGTACCTATAGTCACTCAGGAATTTAGTATTATACTTATGATATCTATCTAGGACATACATTTAGGTTTAGAACAAAGTGTATTAAATAAGGAATACGAGGAAATAAAAGTCCTCCAATAACCGTATGCTCTTAATAAAATGAACTGCACAAAATTGATGGTTGATCAATTTGCAAGAATATCGCACGTCGTCTTCTGTACTTTTCGTGGTAAAAACCAATGATCTCCACTTGTGCAAAGCTTTAATTGGCTATATCGAAACTCACAAGTAGGTTGTTATAACGGAAAAATCAGGAAAATAAATTATAATAACGCGATCCTTTATGACACATGTCGAACGAACGATACATTTGTCGAGCCAGAGAACATTTACCTATGCTGGCGATAGTCTTTGTTAAGAGAGATTCATTCGTAAAAGAAATGGTATCAAAGGAGTCAGAACTATCAATCATTTTGCTTTTTGTTTTTTTATTTATCAGAGAAAATAATTTAATATTTAGTTTGTATTATATTGCCTGATATTATCATCATCATCATCAGCCGAGAGACGTCCACTGCTGAACAAAGGCCTCCCCCTTAGTTCTCCACGTAGAACGACAAGCCGCCACCTGCATCCACTAATATATTATGTGTCTATTCGAGATTATAAAAACTTA
Source organism: Spodoptera frugiperda (assembly GCF_023101765.2). Lineage (NCBI taxonomy): Eukaryota > Metazoa > Arthropoda > Insecta > Lepidoptera > Noctuidae > Spodoptera > Spodoptera frugiperda. The sequence goes on along the minus strand of NC_064236.1, from coordinate 175,276 downwards.
ATATTCACAGGCGCTTCTCCCATTAAATAGGTTCGCAATCTGCGGGTCATACAAATATACATTAACTACCAGTGCGCATCGGCAAGCCAACTGGCATCACTTCACGTATCGGCCGATTGGTCATTCACGATATCAACCCAAATTACTTGGGAATCACTCGGCAATATCTAAAGTAAATAAGGCTTTTTCATGTATTAAACTGCACTCTAGCATGCCAGTCGGCGTCCAAATAGTTCCACATTCTTGCCTTGCATAACCATTTAGCATTTCATTTCAAAGCACGCCAGTGCAGTGTGTCGTGTGCTTGTACCAAAGATATTTGTTTCTTTACGAACTGATTACAATGAGTACTTGTGGTGATAGTAATCCAGCAGACTCTCAGTCGAAGCTGTGCTGCAGATAATCCCAAGAGGTTATTGTCTATCGTAACTGTCTAACTTATGATCGATACTTTCTCGTCCGTCTTAGTAAAATAATCTTCCATGTATATGGGCCAAGGAAAGTAATATCGAAGTACCTTTGAAGTTGTAAAGTAAGAAATCCTTATGCTTTTGAACATAATTTCATTGATACGCCTGTGGCTCATCAATGTAAGTATCTCATTCATACACCTAATGCCTTCGCTGGAAAAATGTTCGTAATACTTTCACATCGGCGGATTTTCGATGAACTTAATCGTAATGTAAGTAAGCTCTTAAAGGTTCCTCGCATCACGGATTCCTGTGCCTTATTAAAAATCAAATATACTTATGGCATTACTAACATAATTACATTTCCAATGCCAATTGCGATTGATTTTGACGCGATTCGAAGTTACTCGTGTCGTATATTGAATCAAGGATACTTATCATGAAGTTGGTAATAGGCGACTCCATTTTGAACTAGCTACTCCCGCGCGGTTTCACCTGCTGTTCGGCTCCTATTGGTCCATAACGTGATGTTTTATGGCCTTCTTCGATAAATGCTCTATTCAACCCAAAAATTATTATTCAAATAGGACCAGTAGTTAATTTGAACAACGACAACACGTGACAGTCAACCAATCAGATCGCGCGTAGCGTTTGGTTACTGCTTATTTATTATTTTACGATTTAGTAAGTTAATCAATTTAAGAAAATGTGGATGTAAAATATTACAATTTAGCTCCCGTTTAGAATCCTACGAAAGTTTATAAACTTCCTAGTAGATTGATAAACTTACGGATCTTGTTATTTTTCGGTGACATATATTATATCCATGTATTTTGTAAAGTCAATACAAAAGGCTGTAAGCCCTACGTCCGCGCGCTGCTACTATAAATGTACAAAATGAATATTGTAAGCGACGTTTGTCGTCGTTACATTGCACATATAACTTATACCTAGTAAGTTGGGTCAAGTACGAAACGCTTCCCTCGTCGAGGAGGCCTCGCCGAGGACATAAACGTGTGAGCTCCAATTTGTTTGGTACACATCAGGCTGTGCGTTAACCAGCACAAACTGACTATTGAAAGTGTGGAAAGATCATACAAAGCAAGGCCACGATATGATGGTGTCGTATAGCTTGACGGGTCGCCGCGTGTACAACAATATCAGCCAAAAGTAAGGTGAACAATTAGTGGCTGGAACTCCGTGGAACTAATATTGCAGTTAAACTTTCCGTGATGTGCCCATTGCGGCTGGAGGTGCTAGGTGTACTATACAGCAACGCTTCACTTTGAATAAGTAAGCGCAAACACCTATACAAACAGATCCCGGATTCAGACTGTATTTATAAGACGGGTTCGTGTTTAGTGGATATTCGACATCGCTCGGATATTAGTTTAGGAAGTAACCGCGTGTGTCAGTGCCTAGCTTCTGCAGAGACAACATTACATTGTTATCTCGGTAAATAAAGTTGGCGCTGTTGTCTAGGAAGATCAGATTACACGCATGTTTCACAAAATCAGCGTAAAGATAACAGATGTTACGTAAATACATGCGTATATCCCCGTAAAGAGGTACACAAAGAACGAGCTACCAAACTCTGCAGCCAACAGTCATGTTTACTGGCATCACTGGGATTTACTTTCATTTCGTAATTGACTAATGCCTGATCACTTTATCGAAAACTTGTATTCGACAGTGTGAACATTACCTGTATGAAATTCAGTTCAATTGACAATGTTATTTTTGGACGGACCAGGAAGCACTTTCTGTCTCGCACACCCGAACTGGAATGATCCGTGGTCGGCGGTATTTCCCAACTGATACGAACTTTAATCTAGGTAAACAGTTGAAATACCTGTAACGCAGTAACGAACGTTACAGGTATTTTAACTGTAACTGGACAACGCTGATCACTTACCAACAGGTGCCATAAAAATATGATACGTAGACGTATAATAAATGTACTTATCGACTGTCACATACACATCCCACTTAGTTTGTAATGTTTTGTTATAACTGGAAATGTATTTACGTGTACATTTTGAAAAGCTAAATGTCTGCGCGAGCTCCTGCTGGCTGTACCCAGTGCTCCGCGTGTTCTGCGTCAATTAGTGTAACATCATCTGCGTGGCCGGTTTTTTTTTTTTTTTTTTTTTTTTTTTTTTTTTTTTTTTAGGGGGAAAATCATCCAATGACTTTTCTCGCCTTGGGCGAGGCGAGAGGGAGTGTCAGACTCTTACTGACTAAAAACCACCCCGTTCCTTCTCCTGCCTTTCGAGCCGGAGCCCCGGTAAACCCGCTAGGTTGTCCGCAGCTCCGGATCTGCGTGGCCGCTACAACATACTTTGAGCACTAAGTGAGCACAACAGATTGTTATAATAATTAATCGAGGACAACCACGGTGGCCGTGTTAAACATAGCGCTTTCTAGTTTATACTTAACACATAACATGACAGTAAAGTCAACAAGAACTGTTCCACGTGTGCTGTTACTGATATATTAAGATGTCGTGAAGATTGTTTAAGAAATACTTCGTGTTTGTAAAACCAAAACACTGTTACTTCACTCGGTACTTACTTAGCTATATCTCCACGTATTGGATAGGTTCGAGTGTTACACCCATTAGACCAATCGATCCATCAAAATGTTAGTACAAGCTTGCTGTACTGAATTTCGACACTTACTGCCAAGTTCACTTAGTTGCTTAGATAACTATCTCACTAACTTCACTTATTCTACCATTATTTTTCGCTTTCGAAATACTCGTATGACAGCTTTAACGACAATGAACACGTTATACGAGTGTTTATTTTCCATACTCGTATCAAGTCGAAACTCGGATTGTTGTTGTGAAGGTCTAGCTGAAGCCTCGTCTCCAACTAATAACTCATCTGAATTAGGTCAACTTAACTTTTAGAGAAATACAGGTGATGGTACATAAACATTTCGTAGTGACAGCTCAGTTTTATCAACGGCTTTTTTATAAATAAATGGACCCAACAGTATAATTACAATATTTTAAACACATTATTTTTAGTGGTTCACCCGAATAATTAACCCTTCATGACTGTTGGCATTGCGTGTGTAAAGAGAGCCAAGTCATAGTCAAAGTCAAAGTTTTAACAAGGAATATCAATTTGCGGCGTTACAATATGGCGATGTATTACTGACGCCCACCCCGACCCCAAACGATAATGTACACTGATTTTTTTATAAAAGGGATTTTTATGACTTGTCCATGTATTCATTGTATATTTATATTTATCTAGATTCAGATCTATATTAGATATTAAGATATAGTACTTGTACAGGTAGCTTCAAGTAGAACCAATAGCGTCCAAGTAATGTTGATATAAACGATGGTGATAGTGTCAAATGTATAGATTGGTTATAAAAAATCTATTCCAAAAACCATACTTAAACTAAAAACCAAAAACAAAATTATTATACATTTTACCCAGTACCTAACTACTCACTGAAAGTTAAGAAGCGGTGCCTCAAATTCTAAACAAGACTATTTGTGAAATTAATTTACGTAGGTGTTATCTAGTATCGGCCATCCACATTTTGTTATGGACTTGTGACTGCAAGAATATCTAACAAAAATAATCACACTAATCGGATCAGAAATACTTAAGTTAACGTTACGCCAGTACGTACAAAGATTCGATATAGGTAAGTACCGAGAAAATTATATTGTTCGACTAATTAAATAGTCAAACGAACTTACCTGTAAGTGAAGTTCGACTGTAATTATTCTTGTTGTTGCATTGTCCGAAGATGATTAGGAAAACAGTTGTAGTCTCGGCTTTAGTCCGTGGCGTCACACATAATTTTAAAGATTAAAAGCTTAAATTTCTGAACGCAGCCATGCACATTGGCAACACTGCGTCTGCAACACTAATTTCATTAAGTTCATAGCCATTTATTGGTTTTACAACATAGGGTTTATGCTTATATTTATATAACATGAAGGATCTGGGTAGGGTGGGACTAATCATCTTCGGACAATGCAACAACAAGAATAATTACAGTCGAACTTCACTTACAGGTAAGTTCGTTTGACTATTTAATTATACTTGTTGTTGCATTGTCCTCTATGATTAGGAAAACAGTTGTAGATGTTCAAAGACCAGTTGTAAAAACAATAAACATTTGTTTAAAAATAACAATCAACAGAGTTATTTTTTTAAAAATATACACTTCTTAATTAAATATATAACTGAACAGTTATATATCTATTTACTGCGTAATTCAAAATAATTCCAAATATCATTCACATTGTTGAAGAAAAAGTTCTAAGAAAACTTTTATTAATTATTGGTCTGTTATGAAAAAACTTGCAAAAAATTGAAGACTCTCCAATCCAAGCAGCCGTTCGTCGTATTTCATCAATACTTCCCCACTTGCTGAAAAACTGCTAATGTTGTTGCATGTCGGGTACTGTGTGTTGAAAATACACTAGTGTCAATTCCACTCTCTTCCATGGCTCTTTTGACCCAACGGCTGATTGTACTGAAGCACACAGCTGTATATGGCTCCTTTGTAGATACAAATAAGCTAGTACTTTTACAATCACGTAAACCCTTTGTAACTTCTAAGTTGTTGACCACCGCAGTGGCTGGACATACTCCTTTCCTAGCATTAAAGAAAAGGAGCAGTTATAAAAAGTTGACCCTGTTTGGTCCTAAAGTCTTGATCAATCTATCTTATACAAATAGATTGATGAATTGATTAATACAGTCTTGTTTAATCATTATATTAATAATATTAATCAGGGCTACTGTTTGAGCCCTTTAACCCGTGGCCAACGTTAATAAGGTTTTCTTGGTAACAATCTGTAGATAATTCTTTCTCTAGAGTATAATTCTTTTCAATATTATCAAGTACAAAGACATATCCCAAGTATTATTATATTTGGGTTTGGGGGTCTTAATTTAAAAAATCCCTTGAACAATCTTTTGATCTAATGATCGGTATCCAAATGTGGTCCTATAACTAATGATAGAGCTAATCTTACGGAATTCAAACTATCATATGTTACTAACTGTAACTCTTTCATTGAATCACAAAGTACGGTACTGAATAACTTCTGTAATGGTAGGCTTAGTAATGTTTATATTTATGGATTTAAATACTTAGCCCCTGATACTAATGCACATGTATGCATGATTTGCATGATTCAAAGTATCTTTAGATATTGAATTCATCTAGAAATTCCTAACTCTATGTTTTCCTGATAATGCTTCTACCATCAATACCACTTTCTTATAAAAGGGGTGTAACAATCTGGAATTATGCAAGATAAGGACTTAGAAGGTTGAAATATAACAGATTCCTTTAACAATAATCTATTAACATTAACAATAACCACTGAGTGACCCAATGGGGCACAACTATTATACCTGTTGCTTTGTCTGTAATTTATTTTCTAGGGTTTTAAGAACCATAGAGAATGGAGGAGAAATAATAAATAAAATAAGCTGTATTTAGTCCAAGGAATGGTGAAAGCATCAACTGCAACAGCTCCTGGGTCTGGTTGCCATGACATATAAGTGCAACACCTTATATTAGTATGTGATGCAAATAAATCAATTGAAGATTTACCAAATTCATCAATAACCTTTGGATTGCTTATATTGCTCAGTTCCCATTTTTACCCAACTGCGCCAGAAGGAGGGTTATGTTTTTCGACTGTATGTATGTATGTATGTATGTATGTATAATTGTTTGGCACGCTCTGCAGCCTAAACGGCTTGATGGATTTTGACTTGAGAGGTGTCGTTAGATTCGTATTTACCGTGAGAGTGACACTAGATACATTAAAATAATAAAAAAACAAAATGGCGGATTTATGGCGCCAAATTCGAATATTTCTCACTCTCTAGCCTGAACGACTCGATGGATTTCCGCTTGATATGATGATTTCCGTTTAATTCGTATTTACTGTGAGAGTGACACTAGATATATCAAAATAAAAAAATAATAAAAAAAAAATTAAATAAAAAAAGGTAATTTAAAAAAACTGTCGTTAGATGTCGTGTCGTTAGATTCGTATTTACTGTGAGAGTGACACTAGATAATATATCAAAATATAATAAAACTAAAAGAAAATAAAATAAAAAAAAGGTAATTTAAAAAACTAAAAAACCCGACTGCGTTTCTTTATAACATGAAAATGAAAAAAGCCTAAAACAAGAATACAAGAAAAATTTAAGCAGTCGGGACCCATTCTAGAAAGTATGTGCCCTCACTAAGTCTTCATAATATTTAGAATGGGTCCCGACTGCTTAAATTTTTCTTGTATTCTTGTTTTAGGCTTTTTTCATTTTCATGTTATAAAGAAACGCAGTCGGGTTTTTTAGTTTTTTAAATTACCTTTTTGTAATGTCTATCTTCCTATCTTCCTTCTAGACTCAAAAATGCTATCACATTATCTTTAGTGTTTATGTAATTAGCATCAAACAATAGTCTTTTAAAATTCACACCATTGCCAAATATTCTTAGAAATCCTATGTAAAAATTATATTAAATTCCTCCTAATCTATTTATACATATACTGCAGTAATATTATCACTATTTCTTCATTTATAAGCAAACATTTTTAAAACAAGCCTTTAATTAGCCTAAATTCTAACTTTGATCATAATTTTATACAGTAATTCTTTTATTATACCCTTTGCGCTATAACAAGGTGCGGCTGACAGATGCCAGTATGACGTTGACGTCTCTCTTTAGGGATGGACATTAGAAAAATCTTTTTTTATCGCTATCGATACTCGCAGCATACATTTAATTCTCTTTAATTTTTTTATTAAATGTGTGTGTTATTTAGTTGTGCAGTGTAACTACGTGTATATACTTGTCAAAATAAATATTCTATGACCGAGCCCTGAGGTGTTTCAGAGTTTCAGTTTTACAGAACCGTGAAGAATATAAGTGTATATTAGTTTGTATATGTTACTAAAGCAACCACGATCTTTCAGATTAAGTACCACCACGCATTATCAAAGGCGCCGGAAATTTCTACTATATATTTGTGCTCTGATAAAGTCACTGTGGTTCGGGCAGAGAGAGCCGCGTCTACAGTAGATTTACCCACATAATTAAAGGTTTTTTAAGAGTGATAATTGAACGACGCATAATTTTCGTTTTATATTCTAAAAAAACATCGACTACCTATCCATCGTAGCAGTACATCCCATCACTAAACACGACTATGGATTTACGTTATACGCATAACACTTTACTTTATTTTTGATTTCAATAGATTTTATTTAAAGAATAGAACATTCCGGTTGGATTTAATTTAATTAACTACACTTCCGAATGATATAACATAATACGAATGTGATACAGTTAAAATACTAAGGCATAATTTTTAAATCGCAGCAACTTTCAAGAGTGATACGAAACGTTACTGAATCTGTCAGCCGCACCTTGTTACGGCGCATAGGGTATAGCTTGGAAAAAACAATAAAAGAATATATTTCTTTCCTCTTCAGTAATGTTAAGAGTCATATCTATAGTATTGAATAGTAACAATAAAAATTACAGTTGTAACATCACACTTAACTATTCTCTTAGCTCGGCTAACTATAAATCCTAATGTTTTTAGTAAATTCACAGTTGCTTGTATGTTTTGTATACACTGTTGTTATAACAATTTTGTTTATGTAACATAATAACATAGTTGTTTCATATACTTAAAAAACAAAAAATCATCTAAATAGATAGCTGATATACAACCATCATTGGTTTCATGATTTTTGTAAATGTTGATGGAGCCGTACAAAGGCCCAAGAATAAAACATAAGCATTTAACTGATAGTGTTTTCCTTGAAAAATAAATCTTAAATATTTCTCACTATCCTTGTTGATACTTATCATATAACAAGTATATTTCAGATCTAAGATGACAAGAACATCATCTTTTTGTAAAAACTTGCACACTGTTCGGTATTTTCCAATTTGAAATACTCAGTTTCAACAAAATTATTTAAATTCTTAAAACTTAGAACAAAACGAAAAGTTCCATTGCTCTTTTTAACAAGGAAAATAGGTGAACACAATGAATCTTTTTACAGGTTTGCAAGTTTGTATTGCTTTCATAGCAAGTACTTAACTGGTTAATTTCTGCGGTGATCTGTAAAGATTCTAGTTCAGAAAACCTATCATTTTGAGTACAACTCTGGTATGGTTTACTATGCAAAAGGATTGAATATCCTGCAACCCAACCGAGAATAATTGGATCTTGAGTTAAACTCTGGTGTGGTTTATCACACAAAGGGGTTGAGTATCCCGCAACCCAACTGAGAATAATTGGATCCTGAGTTATAAGTTTCCAATTATATAAGTGGTAGTTAAGTCTACTCACCTGTTGGTTCATTTGCGTTGAGGTTGACTCCTCTTGCTCTCCCTGGTCCTGACTGCTGCTGGTGCTCTGGGTGACGGCCCCCCCTCTTTTTAGCATCTGCCTGAGGAGGACCCCGCCAGTTTAAAGCTTTATTATTATTTATTTTAGGAGTACCTGTCTGAGGCACCCATGTACTTCGCTTTGTAGTGAACCTTTTTGTTTCAGCCACCTCAGTTCTTGACCAGATCTTTTGACTGATCTTGCTGTTCTGATCTCTTCTCCTAGATCTTCACCAAATAGATAGATTTCTGTTCCAGATTGCAATAGAAAATCTTTCACATTTTTATTTATAACTGATAACAGGAGGGACTTACGTCCCTTTCTAACTAAATTTATAGTCACAGAGTAGGATTGGAGCTTCATTCAGTATTTTAATGATATCCATCTATGTCCTTAATTATCTCTTATGCACATTTGAAGACATGAACCTAGACATGCCAAGGCTGTTGAGGTTTGTTACTGTTTTGTTTGTATCATTTGGTCACACTTCTGGGATAATTAATCATTGATTGTAGTGCTTACCTCCGGGTTTAACAAAAGAGGCACCATTAATTTCATGTTGGAGAATGGTGAGTTTTCATCAGTATGCCATTCCCCCAATCACCTTTGTGCTATTTGTTTGTGTAACTCTCCTCCTACTCTCACCAGCTGTGACTTCACACCTTATATGTCTATTACCTGAGGATCCAACATTCTTCATGTTGTAAGGCTTCAGGTAATTTTCATAAAGATTCTATATTTTCAACATTTACATCTTGTTGTACATGTATCGTTTTGTTGAGCATTGCTCAATTCTATGCATTCATTATCCGGAGGGACATTTTCAATGTCTTCCTCCATGTAATGTGATAATGTTAATAGTGTCTTTCCAGTTTCTGGAAGCAAAACACAATGCAAGCTGTGCTTATGGTACAGCATGTGACTTATGATACAGCATGTGGTTTATGGTACAGCATGTGGCTTATGGTACAGCATGTGGCTTTCGCCACATCACAATATAACCATGTAAGTTCCCGCAGAACTTCCCTTGAAGGTTATATAAAACTCAACCGCGTGTGCTCCCACAGAACACCCCAGAGGTCGATTATTTGATAGCTTAAGACTCAACCGCGTGTGCTCCCACAGAACACCCCAGAGGTTGATTATTTGATAGCTTAGCAAGACTCAACCGCGTGTGCTCCCACAGAACACCCCAGAGGTTGATTATTTGATAACTTAGCCATTGTAGACCACGTACGCCCCCGCAGGACGTCCCACAGGTCAGGCCAGTTCTTGCTAGAAAATAGCCGGCCTTGTAAATGCTCGTGCGATTCCTTGTACATAAGTACCTATCGCGCATGAAATAGCAAAATGTCGCCGCGTCCTTTACATACACATGCAAAGCGCAAGACGCCCAGGCACAAAAGTAAAAACACACGTTCTTTAAACGGTGTAGCGTTAAATGTTTTGCTGCATAGCGAAGCTATAAACTTTGTTGCAAACTTGCAAAAGATGAATACCATCATCGCTCGAATCGGAGCTCAAAAGTTCCTACTATAAGCTTTTCAAGTTTCTTCAATTTCTTCAGCAGTTTAGATCTTGACTCCGACTTTATCTTTCCCATATTACAGTTTTAGAAACACTTATTTTAACTAAAAATTGGTAAAAAGGTGGGAAAACGTGACGCCGTTACGTGACCGTAAAATCCGAATGAAATTAGTGTTGCAGACGCAGTGTTGCCAATGTGCATGGCTGCGTTCAGAAATTTAAGCTTTTAATCTTTAAAATTATGTGTGACGCCACGGACTAAAGCCGAGACTACAACTGTTTTCCTAATCATAGAGGACAATGCAACAACAAGTATAATTAAAATGTTTATAACTAACAAATGACAGCTATTTCGCTGTGAACAAAAAAATAATTATGCAAATCGATCCTCAAACCAGTCGCAATGGCGCAGTCGGGTAAAAACAAGATACCGGCCGAATTGAAAACCTCCTCCTTATTGGGAAGTCGGTTAAAATGTGCCAAGTCCAAGCAGTTTGCGTTCAATAACATGGAATACACCAGACACGACAATATAAACATTTTCCGTAAAAAACGGATAGCCGAGGCCGAAAAACGATAATGAAATAATATTAAAAAATGTTGTTTTAATTCTTTTACAAAGACAAATTCCTTATAGCATTAAAATAGAATTGTCGGTGTTGTAGTAAATTCCTGCTGAATAAACAATTCATTAGTACGTGGAGCTTTGTGAGTATTAACCGGAGCCATAGGCTGAGCCGGCACCCTCGGAGATAAGCCGATATATTATTAACGGTAGCTGGCAATAGTGCCACTCTCACTACACCGCCGTTACAAAGCATTTCGCTCGCCTATTGCTCTGTAATCTTTACTTAACCTCAGCCTATAGATCAAATTCTTCGAAATTGTTCTTGTCGCTAGAATCCTACTTATGCACATAAAATACTGTTTAGTTGTTTCTTTCAAACATTTGAAACTCTCAAAAGAAAAATACCGGCCAAGTGCGAGTCGGACTCGCCCATGAAGGGTTCCGTAACAGCAAGTATATGACATAATATAAAAGTTATAAAATAATTTGGTTTTACAGAGTGTTTGTATGAACGACAAAGTTATATTTGCGGTTTTTGAAAATGTTTTATTTCTTAAAAACTAATAATGATATCTGGTTCAAACCAATTTTCGTTGTTAGTTTCTACTAAAATCTGCAGTATACATTTTTTTTTTAGATTTCCCACTCTTTTGTTTTAAAAGTTAGAGGGCACTCATTTTTCCACTTTGGAAGCATCTAACTTTCAAACGGTTGATTTTAACGAAAAATGGTTTTAGGAACCTTGATGTCTTTTTTAAAGACCTATCCATAGACACGTATCACGGATATGTTAGATGAAAAAAATGTTTTTTTAATCAGTTCCATGTATGGAGTTCCCCCTTTAATTTTCAAATTTATTAATTTTTATTCAAAATTCGAATAGCGGTTACCAAAATACATCAACCTAAAAAGTTTCAACTATGTAGGCCCAACAGTTTCCGAAATAAATGGCTGTGACCTGTGTGTTGCCATTTGGCTACGGAACCCTAAAAAGTAGCATTTATATCATCATCTAGTTTTTTCTGCTATTATTGTTTCAAACATTGTCAGATCCGAACTGGTGTAAAATACAAGCAAGTTATTTCCGCATTTGGCTTCTCCCGCGTAGATGTGGGGCTTTCCTACGTTAACGTAGGTCCGTCCTGATCCGAATGTTGTAGTAATAACCCTTTACCCTTAGAGATTCATTCGTTGAGATGATTCATTTAATGAAACATACGAAAACCAATATATAAATTCAAACTCACATGTAACAAAAACAACACAAAACTTTGTAAAGAAGTCCTTACGGTCACTATACTCACAAGATCCCAAGAACGTTCGCACACTGACGTACGTTTCCATTTGTGTTATAAAATGCAGGAAATGTGAAAAGATGAGGGCGTTAGAGGCCATCGATGTTACACAATATTATTTGCACACAACGCGCACCTTTACCACGGCTCTGAAAATAACAAGTTTCCATTTTTAAACATGCGTTTATCACACGGGATCTTGCGATCTCTATTGTCAAACGTATTTTGAAGGCTTCTTTGCAATGTTTGTAAATGGTGGCGTTTTAGAAATATAGACGCCTATTGTGATATTTTTCAGAACAAAATTATGTTCATCTAATATTATTTTCGTAAGTCTAGTCACCTAATTTTATTTTTATTTTTTTTATTTATTTATTTATTTACTTCAGGCATCAAAGGCCCATAGAAAAATACTATACATAGATATTACAATTGAATTATATACTAATACATATTTTATATAAAAATAACTTAAAATCTAATGCACACGAAGCGTCGGCGTCGTGTTACGTTGCGTGGTGTCGCGTAGCCTTCCTCGGAATCTCCGATAGACGACACCCTTCGGCCAAAACTCTTCCTTGAGGAAGGTCTCGAAGTGATGAGTTGGAACTCGCACCATGAACGACTTGAAGTTCGTGTTGTGGCGCGACTCCAACTTCTCCACCCTCAAGGTAATTACTTTCATCTGATCATCATTATAAACCATAATGATCTTGCAATTACTTTTACTTTATTTTTAATGTGTATGGGCGGCGTGTGCTGCCTCGATCAAAACTTAAATAATAATAAACAATAATGTTGCATTCCGCTGGCCGCGACAGTCCACTGCTGGATGTGGGCTTATCGTGGGATACTCTACTCGAGGATTACATCGTAATGTCGATGTTTGGCTTGAAATACGCTTTTGCCCGGTCTGTGTAGTGCATAATCCGTTAGTCAGCTCTCAGCCAGAGTGGGCTCGCACGGTCCGCGGGAACTATCCGCGCGGGTACCCACTGCCTGCTGACGCATGCAATGTAACTGTTCGGTGTGGTGATGGCACGCGGCGAAACGTTCACTCGTGATGTACAAACATGAGACGATATTTCTGTCGCTTAATAAGCTATAAAAAAAGTAAATAATAATCTTTTTGGGTTCCTTAGCCAAATGGCAAAAAACGGAACCCCTATAGATTCGTTATGTCTGTCTGTACGTCCGTATGTCACAGCCATTTATTTCCGCAACTGTTGGGCCTACATAGATGAAACTTTGTAGAACATAGTTGTGATGTATTCTGGTAACTGCTATTCGATTTTCGAATAAAAATTTATAAATCTATAAATTAAAGGGAGCTCTCCATACATGGAACTGATGCAAAATAAAAAATGGAAACGTTTTTAGGAATATTACATTTTCAAAAAACGCAAATATAACTTTACGTTCATACAAAAACTATGTAAAACCAAGTTATTTTATAACTTTTATATTATGCCATCTACTTGCTGCTTCCCTTCATGGGCGAGTCCGACTCGCACTTGGTTGGTTTTTAATTTTTCTATTCCCGCTAACCATGCAAAGCACTACACTAACATTAATTGCAGTAAAATTAAGGTAAACTAAACGTTTTAGGATGTGTAACCTGGCAGGCAGGCGGCCGCGGTGGTGGCGGTAGTTTGTTTTATCGCGGGCCGCACTAACTCATACACGAACTCTATTTCCTCCGGATTCTGTGTAGACACCGTATATTTTCGAAAATATATTATCCAACATGAGTTTGTTCCGCGTGTAATCTGTTCATCTTAGTTCTGTCCTGAGAAATGTTAACTTAGCAACACGTAGCCCGTGGCCCGCAAGCCGAGCTCCGCGCTACTCCACACAAGAGCTGTACGCAGTCCCTATTCATTCGCTGCTACTTGAAACAAATTAAACATTACTTCACATCGTTTCCACTTTTTGCTGTTTGCAGAAAGTTTCTGTTGCTTTTTGTGGTTTCTTCCAGTTCCAGTCCCCTTATAAACAAACCTTTACATAACTTTTCTATGTTATTTTTAATTAAAAATTTCCTCTCCAGGCCAGCGCAGAAGTTTAATATAGGAAACGTAAAGCCCAATAAAAGAAATCCGCCATGTTCGGTGCAATGCTATGTTATTCTCGTTTTATTCATAACTAGCTTCCGCCCGCCACTTTGCTGCCGCGGTTAGTGAGCCTTTTTTGAAAACGTTATTCATGTCTTGTCTGTGTTCAATGGTGAATGTTTTGGAAATCGATTCAGTACTTTTTACCTAGGAACATACAAAAACAAGTGTTAATAATAATAATTAAGTGTTTTAGTATAAGCTGCCCTTAACTAAGAGGTACTCAGACGTCTTAAAAGAGTCGCGGTTAAGCCCTCTCAGGAGTATCCCGGTGGGTGTAAGCAGCCCTCATTGTGTGACGGTAGCTAAATGGTCAGTGCGTGTTTCCAGTTCCCGGGAAATGTGTGCTTGGTATAACCTGGCGGCGCGTGGATGTGCCGGGCCGCCCGCCGGCCGCCACCTAGCCTAGTAAGCAACTCAGTACCAATACAATGGAACATCATCGGCGCCATTAGCTTGGGTGCCCAATGTGGACTACCTCTGCTTTGTTACCATTTTGAAGTCGGTTTTTATGATTTTCTCTAGGGTTACTAATGTTAGGTAATTCTGTGCCTGCTCCTTCTTTCGAGTGTATTTGACTCGATTGTGGATTTCCAACAGTGGTTTACATTAATTTAAATGACGTACAATGTTTGTAAATAACTATTACTTACTCAGCTCGGAGTGGTTTATTATTAAAATATTAATGTTTGTGAAGTGAAACAAACTTGAATAATTTATCCATATCGAAAAACACTCAAGTGGATTAGGTACACTCTTTAGGATTGCTCGTTTCCATATACATAAGTTATTCATTCCTTTACCGTAATCAACTAATGGACATAATACACTTTTCTGACCGTCTAATAAACCTTATTTGACAGTTTTGAAAAACAAAGCGTAGGGATGGGAATAAAATGTTCTGTTTTTATAAATACGTAAATCATATTATAATTTATCCGTCTCGCTGTGTTCGAAATAATCATCATAAAATGATCATCGGGATTGTATAAAGGTTGCTTCAGATACCATGACGTGATCGTAAGTAAGTGGTAATGTTGGGTGGGCGTCCAGCCAGCGACAACGTTTATGAAAATGTAGCGACATGCAAGCACCTCATAGATGTATTGGTTATACACTGCAGATGTACGCGGCCTTCATGCGGTACGCGAGCGACACAACAATATCTATGTCTATCCAACGCCCGCTTTCGTAATACCTTTTGGAATGTATGACTCATTTCAATGGACTGCCGCTCTCAAAGTTCTCTTCACTTTTTCATATCAATCTAAGAATAATTTCGTTTGTTTGTAATACGAATGACCACCAACGTAACAGTTGGTCATTATATACGTGTGTATATGTTACGGTAAATCTGATTAATTGAAAATTGTTAATAATTTTATAAAATTATTAATAATAACCACACGTTTTGGTAAATGTGAATAATCGATCGGAATTTATTACTTTTAGTAGTGATTATTAATAATTCACGACACATATTGGTGAAAGTAACAAAATAAATATAAACCCAATGTTTTTTGACCAGCATGTATTTATTTATATAATATTAAACACCGTCTTACGATTATATTAATTAGAGATCACACAAACAAGGTTACTTGTACTTGCTTTAAACCGAAAGGACAACAAATTCACATATTCTGAACTAGAATATTAAATAGTGCCTTTCTACATTTATCTGGGCTCGCTGTCGTTGCAGCGGTAAGTCCCCTGTTTGAGGAGTGGCTAGAGAGACGCCACGGCGTCCTCACCTACTGCCTGACACAGGTGCTTACCGGACATGGGAGTTTGGGTAGGTTCCTGTTTCTGATTGGGCGGGAGGAAAAGCACGGGTGTCATCACTGCGAGGACTGCCCGGAGGATACGGAACAATTATTGTTTCATTAACAAAATCAACACGAATCCTAAAAGCAATAATCAACAATCATAATTATTTGGTTTGCCTGTAAATCTTCTGTAGCACCTATAAATGCATCAAATTATAATTTTAAAAGTATTACCATAGAATTCAACAAATATTTGTTGTGCAAGTACAATATATTGCCGTTTAAATTGAAATAAAAATAACATCTTGGCCACTTATTACATTTATCATTACTAGGGTAAAATTATTAATAATAACCGACAAATGTGATTAATTTATCACTTTTACCTCGAGTTTCGGTAATTATTAATAATAGTAGATAATTATTAATAATTTTCAATTATTCACTCTTACCGTAACATATATATGTTACGGTAAGAGGTAATTTTTATTTCAATTTAAAAGGCAATATATTGTACTTACACAACAAATATTTGTTGAATTCTATGATAATACTTTTAAAATTTAAATTTTATGCATTTATAGGTGCTACAGAAGATTTACAGGCAAACCAAATATGATTATTGATTATTGCTTTTAGGATTCGTATTGATTTTGTTAATGAAACAATAATTGTTTAATTTTATTTTTGTTACAATTTTATGTACCACATTTTTTGCATAAGTTTGAAGGTAGATTAGATTTTTAAAATAATTTTATTGTTAATTTTGTGATAAATGTGCCCTTTTTGGCGAGGCGAGAGGGAGTGTCAGACTTTTACTAACTAAAAACCACCCCGTTCCTACTCCTGCTTTTCGAGCCGGAGCCCCGGTAAACCGGGAGCTAGGTAGTCCGCAGCTCCGGATCAGGCACCAGCCCTACTGGGCCCTATCTGTGGTGATCTGATGGCTCTTTGAGGCACGCGCAGAACTCGACGCGTCGCACGCACGGGTCTGGTTCAGGTCGGGCAGCGAGCTACCCCTACTCGCCGTCCGCAGACCCGCACTTACGCGCAGAATATGTGAATTTGTTGTTCTTTCGGTTTAAAGCAAGTACAAGTAACCTTGTTTATGTGATCTCTAATTAATATAATCGTAAGACGGTGTTTAATATTATAAATAAATACATGCTGGTCAAAAAACATAGGGTTTTTATTTATTTTATTACTTTCACCGATATGTGTCGTGAATTATTAATAATCACTACTAAAAGTAATAAATTTCGATCGATTATTCACTTTTACCAAAATGTGTGGTTATTATTAATAATTTTGTTAAATTATTAATAATTTTCAATTAATCAGATTTACCGTAACATATACATATAGACTCGTTGCTGAAACCACTACTAACGTTATCTTAACATATTGCCTTATCAGTGGCCGTATTGTTGTTGGCAGTGAACCTTATCTGGCGAATTGTGCTATCTGTAACTCGTATCGAGCCGCCATCGATCCCTTACTGCCACTACCTCCAAGGAATTGTTACTCAGCCTTTACGTGTTCTTTGACTGTGATTCATTTTCAAAGAAACCCCTTTGCTTTATATTGTTGCATTATATCCATAATTCTTATTAAAACAGGAATTAAATTCGAATGATCCTCTATTTCCTGGCAATGAAGTTGTGGGAACTGTAGGAAACAAAAAGCTGAAGAACATGATGCAATTTAACGTTGCCAAGTATTTTGGGTTTCATTAAGTGCTCCATTTTACTTAATAATCTTAATATCCTTGTGAAATTCCTCTGATTGTAATAAATGGTGTCAAAGGAAATTTGTAACCAAAATATGTCGTAGTTAATAGCGAAAAGGGAACCATGTGGTTTGAAGTACATTACATCGTGGGCTGAATTGTTTTACCAGCGAGGCATTTATAACAACGTTTGGCGTGATGTGATTACACCGTACAGCCGTACACGTGCCGTAATGCTATGTTGTTGTTGCGCAGGCCGGTCCAGAAATGACGTGGGTGGTGGCGGAGCACAGCGCGGCGGGCGCCGGCGAGCTGTCCGTGGCCAAGGGGCAGCAGGTGGAGGTGGTGGAGCCGTGGGCGGCGCGCGCCGACTGGTGGCTGGTGCGCGTG
Source organism: Spodoptera frugiperda (assembly GCF_023101765.2). Lineage (NCBI taxonomy): Eukaryota > Metazoa > Arthropoda > Insecta > Lepidoptera > Noctuidae > Spodoptera > Spodoptera frugiperda. Next base: position 157,061 of record NC_064236.1, on the reverse strand, counting down.
CCGGGCGAGCCGCCCCTCGAGGGCGCCGTGCCCGCGCACGTGCTCAAGCTGCAGCCGCACCACCACCCGCAGCAGAAGACATCACCCTCCAGGCGACCTCTCAGCCAGCCTTGCGACGAAAATCTAGGTAAGTAAAGTACTTCAATACGCTAAACAGCTATTAACATTACCTTTTGAAAGTACTTCGGAAACTACTTTTTTTTTAAGTATAATAGGAACTGTAACACTGTTAGTATCTAGTTATCTACGAGTAAACATTTTCTGATCTCGCTTCAAACTTACCTGTCCTCTGTAAGAAAACGAAGGACAACTTATAACTAACTTTTAATTGGATGAAAAAAGGTTACAGATACACCATTCTGTTCAGCAATATTTGGCTCATACTAGACTGGTGTCGGGGCACTTCAATTTCTTATTTCTCATTATTAAATGTTAAAACAACGAAGTACGCGGCATATGATATACCAATTACTACAGATTTTGGTCAGTAAATTGAAGCAGACGGAGCTCTCAATGTGTATGATCCTGTAAGTTGGACAGGCAGCAGAGCTTGTTTCCAACCACCGCGGATCAGGGATCAAAGTGTCTTATTTGGTTATTATGTAGTCACCCGGGTAGTAAAGTACGCGCTCCCGGAGCTTACTTTATTATTAACCAAATTTGAAAAATGAGGAGGTTCTTAATCCACCCGAACCTTTTTGTTTGAGTCTTTAAAATGCTTTTAGTTTGTGAACTGAACTATACCTACCAGGTGTTGCGATGGTCACCAGGTCAAGATCTAAATAATGGAACTGAATTATCAGGCTGTTCATTAGAATAAAAACTATAATCGACGGCTACCCTCAAACCACATCAATATTCATTTCGTGTAAAGCTACCTACCTACCTACCTACCTACCTACCTACCTTCATCGTACAAATATGAACCTTATCACGATGAAATTCCATGATAGTCAATGGAAATGGGTTCCCGTATTGATTCACAAGATTATCATCGAGTTCGCTACGTACAGGGGACCAGGGGTGGTATCAATTAAATCACACACACACACACACACACACAAAAACAAGCTGATGCAAAGGGGAGACCGTGTTAGGCATAATGTATGGCCTGTACAGGCAGGAGGTGTGTAACGTACATCATGTGTCAATTACGTATGGGAAATTTATAAACAAATAATAATAAATGATTATTGATTATTAGAAAAAAAACCGGCCAAGTGGCGAGTCGGACTCGCCCATGAAGGGTTCCGTAGCAGCAAGTAGATGACATAATATAAGTCATAAAATAACTTGGTTTTACATAGAGTTTGTATGAAAGATAAAGTTATATTTGCGTTTTTTTTTAATAATAATATCTTGTTCTAACGAATTTTCGTTGAAAGTTTCCATTGAAATCTATATATTTTTAGTTTTCTCACTCCCTTATTTTAAAAGTTAGTAGGTAGGGGGTGGCAATCATTTTTCCACTTTGGAAGCGTCTATCTTTCAAACAATTGATTTTAACGAAAATCGTTTTAAAAACCTTAATGTCTTTTTTTAAAGTTCTATTCATAGACACCCATCACGGATCGGTTAGGTTAGTATGAAGGGGGGCAGCCTTTCATTTTTAAATTTATTTATTTTTAATTCGAATAGCGGTTACCAGAATACCCTACAAAGTTTCCACTATGTAGGGCCAACAGTTTCGGAAATAAATGATTGTGACATACGGACGGACGGACGGACAGACAGACATGACGAATCTATAAGGGTTTCGTTTTTTGCCATTTGGCTACGGAACTCTAAAAACGGGGGCATTGTGGCCACGTCTGGCGTACAGTTTGCGTCAAATATTTATTGGGCCGAGGCCCCATTTATAGGGAAGGCCGGACGCCAAACAAGCCGATGGATCACCTGATACGGTAAGCAATCAGCTCCGCTCATGGGCACCTGCAGCACCTGCACACTTACTTGACGATAGAGGTGTAGGGATATTGGAGAGAGGAGGAATTGGGCCTCCGGGAAACTCACTATCCCGGCGAAACAAAGCTTCGGTTGTACCGAACATACTTCGACTCTCCCATACTTAAAATGAATCTACTGCTCTATAATTGTTAAACATTATTTGTCAGATGTAATTATTATTGTTGCGGGTGCAGCATTGTCGTCCTTCATCACCAGTTCGATGCTCAGTGTGCTAGAACAGGGTATGGTGGACTACACCCTGCTGTTCTTGTTTGTTTGGTCTGTACTCACACCGCTCCGTGGTTGAATAATTGCGTTGTCCGAAATAAAAAAAAACAAATATATCCAATCGGGAACTCGGTTCGACATGCGAAACAAATTCGGTGCCGAACATTTCAAATCAAACTTTAACAAAATCCAATAGAAGCACATAGGTACATACGTACAACTATTGATGTTGTTGATTCCAACATTCCGTAGCCAAAAAAATAGCGGTGTCCACCTGATAGTCAGTGCAAACGTATAGTATATATTTTCAGTAATTTAAATAGAGGTTTATTTCCTTGTCCTATCAATTTGTGTAAGAATAGGAAAACACCGTCGCCGACACGACCTCGTAGAATTGTAATTAATTGTACGGTGTATTTTATTTTGTTTTCCAATTAAATCAGGGCTGTCATTAAAAGAGCTCATGCTGACTGTTGCGTCATTAATTTGTACAATCGACCAGTTTGAAGCGTAGCCCACTACAACCTGATTCTTGCGGATCAGATATTTAATTGCAATTAGGCCAACAACCGCGTGAACATACTTTTGTACGGTAACCTGCTATGTTATGTGTCAAGGAATTACACAGAAAGCTATGTGTTACATGTTTGTGTTGTAAGTGTGTTCTCTATTGTCGTAGAAATTATTCAGATAACATGAAAAATTGCAGCTCAACATTGTTTGTTATGAATGTCTTCCTTTTAGTTACGTCTCCGTCGAAGTGAGCGCGTATAAGTGTCGCATGACATTATATTGCAACTCGGTGCTACAATATAATAATTTTCCTATAACATTAATGCGCAGAAATAATTTCGTTTTTCTCAGAATAATATGTATTTTATCATGTTTGTGGAACAGACGTAAACACATCAAATAGTAGGTAATAAACTATAATTTCCAAATATAAGCAGACAATACATTTCCACTTTGCTTCCAATAGTTGTGATCCAATAAAGTTGTCTCAGTGGATCCGAGGCCTGATGCAAATGTTGGAACCTTTTCAACGGGCAATTTTATGTAGTCTGACGGCTGACGGGTTGCCAGGCAACACTTGCCATTGGTCCATTCAAATCTAATTCTAATACTCGTATGCCGTATCAATAGGATCCCAGAGTACGAGGTTCGAGATTTAAACGCGTGAGTAGTTTATAATTCGCTCATCACGATATAATGCACCACTTGGAAGGGATACATTCATGTACAGTTTTAAATATAAACACATTTAGTAAAGAATATTGTTCGCATGTAAAGTAAGGGTAAAGTTCCTGACTTGTTAATTAGCTACACAATGTTCTTCACTTGACAGTGGCATCCTGATCGGGATTCCTGTAAAGAGACGCCTTCCGAAAGTTTTAATAACTTATACGGAGTTTATAATTAATCGAGAAGCAAAGACTGTGCGTCGGAAATAATGTTACGTACATATCCGTATATCCTCGACGGTCGGAGATAGGAAGTTCGTTACATTGCGGTTCAAACGTCCCCGTAACGTCATTAGCATGGGTACGTGGTACCCGCATGTTGTAACGCCGTGAATTAATGTGTACGTGACACATGCGACTTCCTGTGTCGTCGTGTACATCCACTCTGTGACTGATGTACTTCAGTGCTGGTGAAACTTCCAAGGCTTTCATGTTTATTAAACTACTTGTACTAAAGCCTCATTACAGTTTACACTACGCTAAACATTCACTCAGAAATTAATTACAACAGAATAGCAATCGTGCTTACCCATTCTGGAAGCTGTCTCACTTGAAGTGTCGACACACGCTTTTGTTGCCATTCGAGTAGTTAATGTGCCTCTTTGTTCTTTGCATTGCATCGCATCACTGAAACATTTCTGTAGACACAGTGCAAATTAATTTATCAACTAAGGTAATAAATTATTAACTTCATTACATACAGATTTTGTCTGGGTGAAGGTGTATAGCTGTGGATTGTACATCACTCGTTTCGTGCAACTTAAAACGTACCAGAACAAGAAATGAAATTTATTAATAATAATTTCCGCAAGCATGCATCAACTGGCTCCATTTCTCTACCTTCCACACACAAAGCTAAAAACGAAGCCATTTCTTTTAATGTAATGCAAATAAGTGGAGGACTAAGGGGGAGGCCTTTGTTCAGCAGTGGACGTCTCTCGGCTGATGATGATGAATGCAAATGCCATATTAGTAAATACTGATTAAACGACTGGGTTCCGATTATACCGACTCCTGACCAACGGTTGAAACTTTATGCTTATCGGAAACAAAAGTCATGAATGACTTGTGCCATTGTTGTGCCTTTAGGCTATTGTGTAATGTTAGTTAATGCTTCTGTCTCTGCACATTTTCCTCTGTAAAGTTTAAATCTTCTTAAGGCCGCCTAATTAGTCTAGCCTAGTTCAATCAATTTGTACACTAAGATCCATTAGGTAATTTCTACTATTAGCGAATCATATGAGTAAATATTTATTTCTGCTGCTTCAGTTATCTGCGTCTGTCCAAAACCGATAACATTCCGTACGTGTGTCGTGTTGCAATCCATCAATGCTATTTGGTAGAGTAAATCGATAGAATTCGCCATTAATCAATTAGCAGCCATTAAGTGAGTGGCCCCGTCCAGTTCACTGAATGGCTGCGGATTAGATGATGCATTAGACTGGCCACTGCAGGCACCACCCTCATTAAAGCACTGCCATACAATAGTCGCGCAACCGTAGTGTCTGCAGTGATACGTCAATTCAGTTTGGTCGCCGACAACCAGTGAATTCCTCGGCCAAGTGGTGACCAGGTGGAATTACCTCCGGATATAGGATACGTATTGTTTGGTGACGCGACCATGATGTTGTCGCAATGAAATATGCCTCAGAAATGTGCGATGTTCGCAGGTACCTTGGTTACTTGAGAACTATCCGTCTGGTAACGCTTTGACATGGGCAGGAGACTCCTTTGTACATTGTTTTGCATACAATGCTGCCATTAATCAATAAATCTTAGCTAATTGGGAGCCGAATTTGGCAACGTGCCCTTGCAAATTGTACAATACAATCTCTTGAGGAATAGGATCTTAGAAAGTAAGACATAAACATTTTCTTTTATAATTTATAATTGTTTCATATCGGTACATTAGGTAGGTACCTATGTATTAAGCTTTCATTATATGATGTGTAGATGGAGCCTCACCTTAAAACTGGCGACGGAAATGTGCGTGCAGCTTATGATGTGCATAAATAATACATTACACACATAGCAAAAAAAACAATCCAATAAATTAAAATTATAAAATTATTCTTATATTTTATTTTTAATCACAGGAAAAATGATAACATGAATAAAATTGGACGCCGATAGGTTACATCTAAAATATAAACATTTAATTACTTCTCGATCGATAAGTAATCTGTTTACTAAGTACTTTTTAAATGTACCGTAAAACATGGCAACTTTACCATATTTTGGAACAAAAATCGAAATATATTTTTAACCATAAGACGCATAGAAACCAAAACTATATATTTAGAATTGTAGTCTATCTGGCTCACTTTACCGTAATCGTCATTATATACAAACGCTTACTTTAGCCGTAGTAAAGAAAAAACAACATGGGTAAAGATACCAAATTTTTGGCAACTTTACCTACGCGCCGTATTCATCGTGTATTGCATATTAAAGAGTTGTTGAGGTACAGAGGGCTTCATCTAGGACCTCTTCGTATTATAATGCAAACAATATGAGGAAATCTATAAAGATAACGGCTACACAGACGTTTGGGAAAGTTGCCACGGGTTTCATCGTAATTTACATACAAATAATTTGTTACGCTCGGGGTTGTCAAAAAATGAGAATTATTTTTATGACATGTATATTTAAAAAAAATATATAAACCTTAAACCTAAAGTAAAAAAAAGCATAAATATCTGACATAAATATTGTTCCCTTTTAAACTAAATTAAGTTCTAAAATTTTAAGTATTTATGTTTAAAATTGTAAAAAAAGGCTACAAAATAATGTTTAATCTTATGACTTTTTAATTTTTTGACTTCACTATCTCCATAGCTAATTTTACCATTACTTTCGTATACTTTTTATATTGTCTAACTCCGAGTTATCTGCGGTTTTGTTTCATGTGAGCCATTTTGGCTCTAAAACAAAAGGTATTATTAAATACATTATAACTTATCATCCAGGATATTCACTATTATGCTGGGAAATTTAGGTATTCGAAAATGGTTACATACACACAAACAAGGAAAAAAACATTTATTGCCAACCCTAACTGTCGGTAAAGTTGCCACAAAGCAGGCCGTGGCAACTTTACCTAACCTGTGTCAACATTACCGAAGCGATTATTTATCAATAAATTAAAGAAAAAGCAATTGCTGACATTACAACAGTAATCCCAACTATATTATACATACAAGATCAAAATTTCACTCACCTGTGACAAATAATTTAGGCTCTGTGAGCACAATTTAGGAACTACTAACTTTTAGCACATTTTCACGCACTACACTGTAACGGCCATTACTGGCATAATAGCAGTCTTACGTGTACGCAAAATATAGTAAATATTTCCATTTAAAGTCTAAAAAATACTACTATTACCAAACAGAATTCTAGTGGGTAGATTTTTAGATAAATGAGTTTATACCGAATACCTATAGTATGGTAAAGTTGCCAAGGGTCTGGTAAAGTTGCCATAGTTTACCGGTAATTTCTAATTTAATGAAGCATGTTGTCATTTATACCATGTAGGCACTTGTTTTGTTTACATGCTTGTTTTATAGCGCGCATGACGCGTGGTGACGCCTAGGCGACACGATTGGTACTAATTGACGGGTTGAGTGCAAGATGCATTCAGTGAAGAGTTGAGTGCAAATTATTGAAACGTTTTTCATGACCTGGTACTCCATCTAGAATGTAGACATATTAAGTTGGTGCTCGTGGCGCTGCGAGCCTTGCGCTGTTTCCTACAAATGAACATTCCTTGAAGTTATGTCTGTTTGTGTAAACGCTATGAGTGGGGATAGCGGCATTGTTCAGCTCCTGTCGTTGAAAATTCTTAAAACCGTTGCAAGCAATATATTGAGGGATATCCATCCACTTCCATTATTACGTAGTTATTGAAAGAAGTATCTGTCTTATTATATATGTTCATTAACTTGCACGGGACCACAGGGTCCCGGACCTTTGGAAGGCATACGAGGAGCCGAAGCCAACTCGCAGAGGCCCGTTGAACAATTTAAATCTAAATGTAATGGGACATCAGCCGGCGATTATCCCTGTATGCACTATGGAAGTACACCAAAGGACAATCCCCGGTTGATGAAGGACTATTGTGAGATATGATAAAAAGAAATTATAGGGATAGGGGTGTGGGTGGCTGTGGAATAGTTAACCGGTTAACTATGGGGACTATGGCCCCTGCTCCTGACCAATATTGAAAAATACGGATAAACATGCAGGGGGTGACTCGCAAACTCAATTAATGGGCCCCCGGAAAAGGCCGCTAGCATGTAGCGCAAGGGGGCAACAAACGTTGAGCTGCTTGAGGAAGGAGTGGCATCCCACGGCTATCAGAGCAATCCCGGAAGTACGGTCAAGACCCCTACCAGCGTCTTACTGGGATACGTCCTTGCCCTAAGTGGAGCTGAAGGCAACTCCACTCTTGCGAATCTACACACAAACCAGCCGATTAAGGCAAGAGTGAGGCAGGAGAGGCCGCTCCGGATAGTCACGAGTACAAACCGGAGTTACGAAATAGGGCCTCTCCCGGGAGTCAAGTCCGTGGGGTCGCCACTGCCCAACAGCTTGCCACAAGCTGCCTTGCGGACGTATCTGTCTTATTATGATTATTAGCATGTTACACTGTCGTTCATTGTTTACGAGTTGATTTAATGTGCAGCAAACAAAGGACGTAGTTATCTCTGCTTATCTCTATGACTGGCTCGGCAAGACTTGTTTAACCAATTACACAATTACTTTTCTACAGCAATATGTGGAACATGACGTCTTTGGAGTGGGTTGGAAACTAGTAAGTAGGTATGTTCCCAGTTTCTGATTCAATGTTTGCGTCATAAAGCTCTTTAAAAATTATGTATGGTTTGTTTCGCCGCATTGTTAACTCAGTTCATTTCTGCAGCAAATAATGATCTACGACTGTTATTCAACAAATATGTGAACACTGATTCAATTTTGCAAAGCCAAATAAATTTTCCTTTAGTTATTGAAACTAAAACCAATACGCGTGTTGCAAACATTATTGTGATTTATTTACTTGGTGTTCGTAAACACAGCGCTCCAATACGTTCCTTATCAAAATAAAATGTATTTTGCGACAGCACGATTAAATCGAAGCAATATTGTCAATGCGGAATACTATTAATAAAATTGTAGCATCAAAATATTGTCACACAACACTGCGCCGACCCAATGTTATTACAAAATATGCATATCACGTATTGTGAATATGTGACTGTCAACAAACATTGCTTTAAATATTTTCCAAGTCGCCGCCCATTAAATGTTTGGCCTCACTTACAACTTCGAACCCGATGCAATCAAGACTGACGAGTACTGACCAGTATTGGCTTTCAGTCAGTCAGACAAACATACAGACTGGCACACAGTGCCATAACAATGTGTCAACAGGAGCTCGGCGGCGGCCGTGTGGCGGTTACCTTGGTTCCGCGATGTCAGGCCGGTGTGTACAGTGTTGTGGGAGAGCCGCGCGACAGAAACACTACGCCTAATAGCACTTCAGTCATGGTGTTTGTCTTGGCTTACCGTCACCACCGGAGTTCAGCCCTACCTGCGCACTACGCACAAACACAGATCGAACTGTCTGCGAGTGTAATGTGATTTGATCTAGTTATAATACAAACTTGGGTGGCTCAGCGGAGGCGTATCATGAGGCTTTGCGGTCGCTCAAAACAAATGGAGCAACAATCATTTTATATCGAGTTTCACATCAGAATGCAAATTGATTTAAACGGCTCTCCTTTCTCATCTACGAAATCACTTATAAGAACATTATTTACAGGCAACAACACTTTGATTTTTGGAATAAGGCTTACCAAGGTTAAACGATGTATCAGTCATTTTATGTTCGGCGTCGTACACAATTGTAAACACACAGCCGGTGATAAAGATGTCTTATTAACGTTCTACTCTGCGATATATTTTGTTTTTTATTCAATTGCTGTAGTACTATCTAGTATACCTTTATACCAACGTACGGCAGTGGGGCTCTAGTGGTTTCACTTCAAATTCAAAAGACTTTTATGTGAGTCGAGATCATCAATCGTATTGATTCGATTCAACACACTAATTACAAGAGGGCGCGCCAGAGGAGGGTTTATGCCTCTACGCTATTGACTTGATGCTACATCCGACGAGCCGATTTAATTATATTCAATGTTAATGTGTAATTTAAATATTTATTTTTGTAATTATTGTGCCTCCTTAATGATATCCAAATACATAATGATTTAATTGACTGGATGATATTGTTTTTGTAAGTAGTTAAGTATATTTTTATTTATAATTTTTCGTAAATAATGGTTTTATAAATTGTTTTGCTTTTATTATGTTGTTCAATAAATTATTCACCATTATTGTTACTTCAGCGCAACCAAAGTAAAATTGCTGCTGGCGCATTACTTTATACTAGAAGCAAACATGAATTACCAATAGCGTATTGAATAGTGAATCTAAAATATCGAGACACTAGCATTAACCCGAGGCGTTCAAACAAAACAAAACGCTCTTACAATATACGCTCCCACCGGCAAAACGATGTCGATGTAAAATCATTGATTTCGATTACCATCATATTAGGCACTTGAACCCCACACAAAATGTAAAGCGACCACTTCCGAGCTATCTTACAGTCGGTAACTCCTGGCAGCCGGGCCAGAGCACCAGGACCAGGTATTCTCAGGTGTTTCGAATTTGCCATTATTTTTAATGCCTTGATTAACAGAAGATAAGCCTCAAATTTTATTGGAACATAAAAATAACACTATTTTAAATTACAGACATCATAATTTTCAGATTAAAATTAGTGTTCAATTTAACTCATAAGCTGTGGTCGCGCTGTTTCCAAACTACCCAACTAACGTATAAACGTGCATGGTAAATAATTCTCATTTTACTCTTAAAATCATTTATTTAGTAGATATTTCCCCTCTGGTAGATAAAATATAAACACTAATACGATTCCTACCTGTCATAGCCGCAGTTCGAGCAAAAATATCATCTAAATTCGATAAAATATGTCCAGCTTCTGGTTCTGATAAAAATCTGTATCTACTCGAATTATTATCATTCGAGCTCCGAATTGTTATTTTGCATGTTCTTCTAAGTTGTATTCACTGAAATTCCAATTTCACTATTTTGTAACACAACGAAACGGTTCGTTAGCGACGTCGATCACAGTTTCACAACTGATGATGTTCGACGTACTTTTATTTAGTGTTGCCATAGTTTTGAATATTGTTACTTCCAAACATTGTTTTCGTGCATAAATCGACAAACGGTAGGTACACAAGCGGAGTATCAAGTCGGTTAATGACATAGTCATATTAAAACTTGTATGATTTATGTATTGGTCGGTTTATCCACATTCGGAATCAGTAGCAGGTAGTCGGTCCTCGGCCACCAAGTAGTAGCCTATTTCCATTTATCGTTGTTAAATCATAAGTTGCACATATTAAATCATGGTGATGCAGCAAGTTGCGAACATCTTGACTATACTATATAGTAGGATACTTTGTTGTGAGGTCCGTCTTTTAGATTAAAATTTTGTATCTGTTTGAAAGTTGCTGCTGCAAACGAATAGCGGCATCGAAAAATAACGAGTTTAATAGTTTTCCTAATCTAACTGGCCGATTAAATACAAGATGAACCCACACGCTATGAACGAAGATTCAAGAGGAGCATATTCATTATACTTAAACCTTTCCAGAGACGGCTAGGCAGTACTAGACATACGTAATGACTAATATCAGTATCAATAATGGAAGCTGTGGTCAACTTTATAATTATAAATCAAAAGTGGTCATCCTGTCTGTCAATTCCCCAATCCGTTAATGAAAGCTATTGACTGAAATGTTGAATACTTGATGTCGCACTGGGTGAAGTAGCCAACCCCGGCCGTTGACCCTGGGCCGCAGCTTGCGTGGCGGATTATCGGACAACACGTACACCTCAAATTAGGCTATTGTCCGACGACAGCATGCAATGCAACGTGCCCACACTGCCCACCCCCACCGTATGTATAACCAAACTGAAACAAACCGCTAAAGGACCAAAGGAGACGGAGCAACTGAAACACTAATATTAGTATTCGACCTTATGTAAGTTTCAACTCATATTACAATTACGGTACTAAAACTCATAATCTGCCATAAAAGCGGGAATTAATATTAGAACCAGGATTTACTACCTAAATCATTGACATGACACGAATTATATCGAAAAAGTAATTACACAGTGCTGAATACTGATATTAGTTCTTGAAAACCCAAAGTATTTCCTTCCGTTGAACAAAAAAAAAAGAATCACGCAGATCGGACAGTAAACCTCGGCGTACACCTCGGTCCTCGGTATACGAACGTAATCTGTGTACATACATAAAAATATATGGACCGAATTGACAGCCTTTTCCTTTTTGGGAAGTGGGTTAAAAATATTCCTGATATGTTTTCGTTTCCTTTGAAGTGTCCGTTTTATTTCAAAAGACATAAGCCTGTCTACGTATCTTGGGAGTATTAGTAATATTACAAATATTTATGTAACGAAAGTTTTTGAGTTAGTGTCGTTGTGTTTGTTTGGTACTCAACCACGTCAACGGCTGAAGAGATCGGGATACAATTCGTAACAGCGGTGCAGTATGGTCTGGGATAACTCAAAGGGTGTTTTGTCCAACTGGCAGAAACTAATACAATGGTTAAATTGTCTGAAATGTTGCTGTACCTTATTATTTATGTATTTTTGTAAAATAACTAATGTGATGGTTATAACGATTTGTATTCTCCTGAACTCTCGGTAAAAGGTACATTACGAATGTTAATATTTTATAGGAATCCGTAAGAAAGTAACTGCCAGTGGGCACGGCGCGGACAATCCACGCGACGCGCACTGTTTGCCTCTATCGCACACACATCTATCGTACACAAACTAATTAGAATTGTATACATTATTTCGGGAAATATTATTTTATTCGTGTCACACACTCAGACCCGACGCAATTTACCAATGTTATTTGTTTCGTATACAGTTAGTAATTTATTTATACGGTACGGCGTGGCATGACAAAGGATTTTATTAATCAAATAATTTTCAATCTTATTTCAAAGACTTTTTTTTAGTTCATATTACATAATTTCGGTACCTTATACCTAGCATGGTGTCGCGGCGTGATCATGGCGTTGCACAGCACGGGTAGCCGCAGCACGCCATGGCGTCCAGCGAGCCGGATGGTCACTTCATGTACACCTCATACTGCTATGGATTCACAATCTGCGTGCGTGATAGCTTGATGAAAGCTTACAGCAACTTACTGAATGGATCGTCTCCGGTTTATTACCTGTTACTCTGCCAGCCCCTTCACTTAGCATAGGATCTTTGAACTTCTATATAAGAATCCCAGTAACTGCTTCATCTGTTCAGTATTACATCGAAATTTAATATTTCTAATGGAAATTGCAATTTCTACCTTCAATTGGACTAAGGAGCTTTTAAAAATACGTCAAATACATCTTGAGGAAATTTTGTAGTTAACTCCGGAATGTCAATAAACCTGAAATCAAACAAATTAAAAAAGCAAAGCAACTTGCGGCGCTCCGCGGCAGCAGGTGCACCGACAGCAAATTAAAATTGAAGCTTTCCGAGTCCTGTACAAAACATGGTTTTATATTAGGAAAATATTACTTTACTTACTACATTTTTTGCTTATCGTTGGCTTCTTTGACGTTGCTGCAGAAATTGCGTTTTCGAATGCAACACCAAAGTTACATTACCTGTGCAGCTGTGCATATAGCACACGATAGGGAGATGCTTACTGCAAATGGAACTTTGAAAGGGTATACGAGTGTGGCTGCACACATTGACGTCTGTCGGCGGGCGGCGATGGATGTGCTGTGTAAGTGCAGTGTGCGGTGTGCATGCTGAACAACACTGCAGCGGCATTACGCGTGCGGTAATCAAGTTACATTGACAAGACGCCGCGCGCCGTCGGGGCTCTAGTAAACCGTGCGCCCACGGCCCTGTACTCTGGGGTATACTACAGCTGATTCTAACGTTATTTCATTCAATACGCGATTAGGTATTACGCTGTTTCTTGTTTCTGAATTAGCGAACTTGAATAACCTGTCTATCTATAGATTTACTTACTACAGATACAATTTTAACACATTTTGTATGGAGTTTATGCCAAAATTGTATCTCTAGTCATCAAATCTGCAGATAGATAGGTTATTGAAATTGGCCGTAAATTAATACTTGTATACATATTACATTACACAACTGAGATTTATTTGAATAAATTCTATGTAAAAAGAATTTATAGACCAAGAAGAGTAGTAGTAGAGAGTAGTAGTGACTGTATGATAACAATGTTTGTGTGAGACTTACGACAACCGGGAAGGGAATATAAAAATGAACGAATATCTATATATTAATACGTAATGCAAAAACTTGGGACCCCTTTTTACGATAATTGCCCGGACGTAGGAGCATAAAATTAGGTACATTTAGTTTATGTGTAGGAGAAGTGCAGAACGCTAATATTTTTCAAAAATAATGCTTATAAAGTACATTAAATCAATAAATAAAACATTACACACACTACCATGCATAGAACATATCTGATCGTATTTGACAAAACATTAAAATCGACAGACATTGCGATGATATTCTCACGTCTCATATGAATAGAGTTTTCCTGTTCATGATGCGCCGGAATATATTAATTTGAATTTTACAAAACTAATAGCAATTCGTTAAATAAAAAATATCCTTGAACGTATGTTAAGTGGTATTGTAAATTAAATCGTATATGGTCGAATTTCGACCACTAGGCAATCACTAGTTAAAGTAATTGTCCGTTGGATAACTGTATTGTAGAGTAAGGTTGCACGCCGATCTATGCATTGTTAATAAACATTCGATGAACTCGACGCGTTGGAAACATCCCGCTCACTAAAGTTCCGAGTTCGTCTCGTGTAAACACAGCCTACCGATGCACCGACATTGTGCAATATATGTACATCATTATGTACGATGTTCGAGGGAAGTTTGTCATGTACCCTGCAACATTTAATCACAGACTTAAGGCTTCGCTTGCGTACACATCGTTTTCCAATAGGTACTGTACATATACTCGAACTCGTAGCTAATGCCAATGTGAATACTCACTTACAATTTGTTTTCATCTACTTCTACGTTGACCAGCAAAGTGAACGTCAAATTACTGTCAATAACAAAATTCAGGGAAAAGTCAAATTTTGGCGGAGAATTTGGGTTCACCGATAAATTATCGAAAAATAATATGGAACCTATAAAACCAATATTAATAACATACAATTAAAATACTATTGTCCCTGAAAGCTGCACCACATGACTAATGAAGCTCCTCCTACACATTGCTGTGAAACTGTGCGTATACACATGCCTACATGTGATGGTTGATAAAACGTGATTCTTACGGGCATCGCACACTAACCGGCACGACGGCTTATCTTATCTTAGCTATGGCACAAGTGAGTGGACAGACACTCAAGAACAGACAAAATACAAGTTGGCGTTACGACATCGTTTGTCCAAAACCTTGCACTAGGGACATGTCAATATTGATACCTATTGAATTGGATTGGTGAAAACACTGATGACTGTTGACGAAGCGAAAGAGGTATGTAAGATTCGAAGCAATTAAGCGTTCCATTGTCTCTGCCTACCCCCATGGGAGACAGACGTGAGGTTATGTATGTAAATAGTAAACTGTTTAAAATCTGATCAACACATCCACCTCCTCCTTCTCTTTACTTATTAAAGTCATAATGGAGTGCAGGTGCAACCACGTGTACCTTTAACACGATTTTTCTCTCTGTTTCAGGTAAGTCCAAAGTCCAGTGGACGTAATGGTTACGACATGTGCAATTATTCCTGCGCGTAAGTACTTTTTGGTTTAAACAGTGGTGTGGTGGATACTACAGCAGAAGGAACTACCAAACCGACAATACAAGCCCTTTGTATGCAAAATGTTGGCGAATTTTGAATATTTTAACAATTCAACATCACAACACATTGAAATATACCGTTATCTTGATAAACCATCCGTGAACAGAACCTAAGCTATATTTTGTCCGTCAGTCTGCTGTACGCTTCCATAGGCGCTGATATAATGAAACGTTTCACTTACATCGACACCCGATGAAACCTGCAGAACTACCACCGGCTGTAGGATGCTTACTTCCTTACATTCCTATTCCCCGATAGTATACGCGACGCGGCGCCAATTAAACTCACCTTTCCGCCTGCTATTTTAATTTACATACCGAGCTTTGTTCCTATTTAATTAAGCCCGGTACATACATATACAGTTTACTCTTTTAATGAACTTTGCCAAAAACCACATGTAACGTTTTCAATTTAGGTAAACTTGCTTTCCATTTCCCTACAATGTATTCTAAAACACACCTGCGAACCGTTTGCTCAACTTGTCAATGGCGTGTATTTATTTCCTGCAACCTAAACACAATTTGCGTGGAACCGTGTGTTTCTATTCCACTATTTAGTTTCACGTTAAAATCTATTGAAACATTTAATGACACCATTTAAAACATTTCATAAATAAGTTGACGTACTGCAGTGGGTACCCGCCGCACAGTGGGCTGGGATTACAAAGTTTGGACTTAAGAAATGAAATGTATATTTTTGGTATCTAGGTATTATTTATAAACTTTTATCATCAGGAACTTTTTTTTATTTAACTAGTAGTTTGAGAGATATAGCCATTTGTATTTTGAATGAAAAAAAATTTTTTTTTTGTTTTATAATTCGCAGTCGTTTGTTTTACACATATTTCCGAGAATTTAGTGATAAGAGAGCACGTACACAACCACAAGTTATGACGTGTCGGAACGTGATTGGTGCATCAACATAGCACAAGATATTCAGTTGCATTCAAATCCACTTCAGTGTTCTATTATCCAACGTAAAAGACGTACTACCCCTACACATTATTCATTATTTGTGATAACCGCGTTTGTGAAGATGTTTCAAAATTTTGTGACAAACCTTGACCTCTTCGTTACCCTTAAAAACATTGACAGTGGTGGTAGTATAAAAATAGTGATGGTTTGTACAATGAGATAAGGTCCAAACTTGTAGACGAATTAAGTGATGAACATAAAAAGACCGTGAAATCAAATTGTGCAAAGTATTGTTTTAATTTAAATATAAGATGGCAAAAAGCTCATGGACTGTAAAGGGAGACAACAAGTGCATTATGGAAAACAGGTAGAAAAATATACAAGACGCGTTTAAAAATAGGATGGGACTTTTGATTGACGTTGTCAAACAAGGTCATGGCTCCACCAATGACGGAAACACCGCTAGAAGATTTTTTGCAAGCCCGAACGTGACTGCTGAAATAACTGGTATCAATGAGGACCTAATTAGGCGGTTTTCCATAATTTTAGTAGCAATTTCGTCGGGCTATCAGCTTGACACAGACAAATTTCACGAATATGCTCAAGCCATAATGCAACTGTATTTAAATTGTACAGCTGGTACTATATACCTTCAAGTGTTCATAAAGTTCTTATGTATGGTGCAGCTATCATTGAAAGTTTTGGTCTAATACCAATTGGACACTTATCTGAAGAAGCGGCCGAATCTAGAAATAAAGACTTTCGTAGGTACCGTCAAAACCATTCCAGGAAATGCAATAGAACATCTATAAATGAAGATATGTATTTTGAGCAGCTCTGATCCACTAATTTCAACAAAGGAAAATTTTGCATTCGTTAACGTAGATAGTCTTGACAGTGATTAAATTAAAACAATTACGTGTGATTTACTTGTAATAATTTGTGATTTTATAATTTATAGAATAATGTTAAATGTATTTGTATATTTTGTTTAAGATTTATGGTTATGAATATATATTTACGATTATTAATAATGCTTTTTATTTATTTTATTGATTCATGGTGGATGAGACCTAAAGGGGACACCACTATAAAAAAAAACTGGCCAAGTGCGAGTCGGACTCGCTCATGAAGGGTTCCGTAACAGCAAGTAGATGACATAATATAAAAGTTGTAAAATAACTTGGTTTTACATAGTGTTTGTATGAGCG
This sequence comes from Spodoptera frugiperda, assembly GCF_023101765.2. Taxonomy (NCBI): domain Eukaryota; kingdom Metazoa; phylum Arthropoda; class Insecta; order Lepidoptera; family Noctuidae; genus Spodoptera; species Spodoptera frugiperda. The sequence goes on along the minus strand of NC_064236.1, from coordinate 139,496 downwards.
ACAAAGTTATATTTGCGGTTTTTGAAAATGTTTTATTTCTTAAAAACTAATAATGATATCTCGTTCAAACCAATTTTCTTTGTTAGTTTCCATTGAAATCTACAGCATATATTTTTTTCAGTTTTCTCACTCTCTTATTTTAAAAGTTAGAGGGGGGACACACATTTTTCCACTTTGGAAGCGTCTAACTTTCAAACGATTGATTTTGACGAAAAGTGGTTTTAGGAACCTTAATGTCTTTTTTAAAGACCTATCCATAGGCACCCATCACGGATACGTAAGCCGAAAAAAAAATTTTTTGAATCAGTTCCATGTATGGAGTGCCCCCCTTTAATTTTTAAATTTATTATTTTTTATTCAAAATTCTAATAGCGGTTACCGAAATACACCATCTTACAAAGTTTCAACTATGTAGGCCCAACAGTTTTGGAAATAAATGGCTGTGACATACGGACGGACGGACGGACAGACGGACAGACAGACAGACAGACAGACAGACACGACGAATTTATAAGGGTTCCGTTTTTTGCCATTTGGCTACGGAACCCTAAAAACGCGCCTAGTTCTTAACCTCTAGGGTGGTGTGGAATTAAGAACAAAAATTGAAATTGCGGCCAAATCGGGAAAAATCGTGACCCGAGCATAGGCGCTAAAATAGGACAAAAATACGTTTTATGCATGGGTGAAGTCAATTGTTTGAGAAAATTTGAGAATTCCGAGATTTGGATTGTTTTTTGTTTTGCTCCATACAAAAATAAGTTTGAGTGTTATTTACTCCGAAAATACTAAGTTATCAGAAAAACCACCTCAGAAATAGTTTCTTATAATCAATAGATTAATGCAACCCGATATTCAAAAATTAAAAATATTAAAACTTTTTTTTATCATTGCTAAGTCCACTACCGGCCCGTTTCGGTCCACTGCCACTCCAACACGGGGAAATGACCATTTTGACAGGCAATTTCCTTGTTCAGAAATGTTAGTAGGTGATGAGTTTCCCTCTGCTTCATTTCTTTGTTTTGTTCAGTGCAACGTGTACAGTTGTTCACATTGTGGAGGGTGGGCCCGTTTTAAATAGGTTTCGTTAAAAAGGAGAATAGAAAATTGTTACTGGACTTGGATTCCGGCAAATATTACAATACAAATGCAAAGTAACAAATAATTATGAATATTTTGAAATGACACGCAATTAAAATATTTACAAAAGGAAAATAACAGATTTTTTACTTGTCTAGAGATGATAACGACAGATGGTGAAACCTAGTAAAGTTGTAAGTTGGGATCATTAATTTAAAGAAGCAGCCCGCGCCGCCCGCGCCGCCGCCATCGACGCGAACAAATTAGTACACGATTATAGCGTTTCGCGTTGTGATAGGATCTTGCAACTATTTTATTCTGTTGAACCATCTTCCTCGGCATTCGATGGTCCTTAGTACTTGCATATACCTAACTCAGCTGCATCCCAGAGTAGTAAGTAATCTACTCTTGTCAATAATAAAATGTTTCAACAGACTCAAGTACTGTTGACAAGTTTTCAATAGAATGTTTATCAATATTTCACATACATACATACATAACCTCACGCCTGTCTCCCATGGGGGTAGGCAGAGACAATGGAACGCCAATTGCCACGGTTCTTACACACTTCTTTCTTTCACACAATATTTCACAATGTTAACTTAACTTCTGTCCTTGGCAGACCAAACTATCTAGTCTGTCTTGCTCATGGAATTAACAGGAAAGAAATATTTTTAGACCTTTAGACGTTCGCCCTGCAGTGATGATCTCGGCTACAAATAAATAAACTGCTAACATTTCTTACTTGTTGGTGGAAATGGTATTTCGTTACAGTCTGCAGCTGCCCTTTGCCACGGCACGGAGTCAGCAGTGACTACTGCTCGCACGAACTTCATTTTGTGCGCTCTACTTTTAATTTCTTTTTATACTTGAACAATTTATGAGTCTAATATCCACAAGTACATAGAAAGAAAGAAAAACATTTATCGGTATTGAAAGGATTGCAAGACATAAAAACGTTAAATTAATATTACAGTGGTTACAAATACTACAATAAAAAAATTAATATACCTTTTATGATACCTTGTTAATAAAGTAACAATAAAATGCTAACAGTACTATGCAGGACTGGCAACACGCCTGTAATACCGGTTAACTTTAAAACCGTTAATATTATTGGACTTTTTAAATTTTTAATAGATAGATATTCCAAATGTATTTTAAAATAATATTTCACGTCCTTCCTGATTTCAATTTTCCTCTGAATAATATTTAATTCTGTGTATAGTGCCGCCCGCGCCCCTTACAAATTCTTGTAATGGGCGGTGCTTCCTGAAACTCCGCCTCGTAGTACGGCCCCTTTTATAGTAAAATGGCCGTCGTAATGATTACGTTGCCACGTGGTGGCCACCAACATAGTAAGTGATAGTGGCCACACTCGCCGTGGCCTTTGTCGGTGGTGTCGACAGAATATGTTACGACGGAAAGTTGATCTTTCATCTTCTTTAGGATTCTTTTATTTGAAATGCTTATTTGTACGTACGTTATGCCAAGAGTTGATGAATGTTTTCGTTACCTTTTTTATGTGCAATCAGCAAATCAAGACTTCATTTACTAGTAAACCGTGCGTTTAAAAGTGTCAGCACAACAGAGATGGCCCAACGTTGCAATGTAGCTGCCGCACTCCGCACGCCTTGTTGTCGGCGGCGGCGACCTAATTATGTTTGACTAGCTTCTGCCAGCTCCTTCGTACGCAGACATACATGATTCCGGTTCCCGTGGGAATCTAGTAAAACCTCTAATAGTGCTCCCCTACTTCCTTGGGGAGACCCAAGGAACATACTATATACCTCCCAAGTTTCAGTTTCCTTTAGGTATAATTATGTTCCTACTTACCACTTAACTTTTGCCACCGTTGCACTTTTGGGAACACTTAATTACTTAGACTAGTGGTCGCCTAGTGGTCGAAATTCGACCATATACGATTTAATTTACAATACCACTTAACATACGTTCAAGGATAATTTGTATTTAACGAATTGCTATTAGTTTTGTAAAATTCAAATTAATATATTCCGGCGCATCATGAATAATCAAACCTCCTTCAATTAGAAACCTCTTTTCATATGAGACGTGAGAATATCATCGCAATGTCTGTCAATTTTGACGTTTTGTCAAAAACGATACTATGCATGGTAGTGTGTGTAATGTTTTATTTATTGATTTACGGCGCGTTCCAATAAACTACCGATCGGTAAATTTGCTTACGAGCCGTAGAATTTTGACATAAGCTCCATACAAAATGTGTCAAAATTCTACGGCTCGTAAGCAAATTTACCGATCGGTAGTTTATTGGAACGCGCCGTTAATGTATTTTATAAGCATTATTTTTGAAAAATATTAACGTTCTGCAATTCTCCTACACATGAACTATAAGTGTACCAAATTTTATGCTCCGTAAATTTTAAGCTTTTCGTAAAAACAGTTACAAAGTTTTTGCTTCACGTATTAATATATAGATATATCAAAAACTAAAAACAAAAAAAAGGTATAAGTTTTTAAACTGATATGGTCACTAACACTATTATTAGAACTTATGACCGGATATTTACCATGTTTATTTTTTTAATTAATAAACATGGTAAATATCTCGTCATAAGTTCTAATAATAAAAAAAGGTACTTGAACATTAAAAAGCGAAAAAATCTATTATTTATCAATTATAATAAATATATACAAATACATGCTAGCTTTTGCTCGCGAGTTCGTCCCCGTGGAATAATTACTTCTGGCAGAATTTGGGATTTTGGACCCTCTCCAAGATCAATTAACGGTTTGATCAATTTTCATAAGAATTGATTCCGTATAAAACCCCACGTCCTTACTCGAGTCAAACTATACCTGTACATGTAAAGAAGATACAGAGACATTCATCGTAGCGTAGCCACAAGTTGCAAAGCAATTCAATTCAATAAAACCTCGATACATACCTTATCGGGCAAGTTACTGTAACAATAAGTTACGTCGGTACTAGGGACGCATATCTTGTTAGGGGTAACAAATACAATTTGTTTAATGTAAGTGTGAGGAACGGTAAGCACAACAGTACAACTAGTGTAACCGACCAATAAGACGCCTGCTCAACGATCTACTATAATAAAGCAACGAATTTTTCAGCAATTTCTAGCAGCAATGTTTAATATCTTAAAAATATTAAGAAAATAGTTTATAGAGCCCGAACGTTAAAAATAGCTGTCTGTAATTAAACATTCTCTTGCAAGATATTAATATTCACGCGATGGAATGGAAGGCATTTCGTTACACGTAAAGGACAGCGGATGTAGTTACAAACGTCAGGTGATGTGGCTGTATCAATATCTCTCGCACACTCCGAATTAAAGATACGATTGCTTATTGTTACGTTTCCACTTCATTTCCCATTGACTGCTGTATTCACCAACGCTATTATATATTTTCTTTTCCTCGTTCAAGGAAATCATGGGCCGTGGCCAGATTACCGGCCTGTCTTTAATTAATATTGTATTCTTTAATATATACACAGGATCTTGGTTTCTTAAGGGTAATTTACCTTTATAAATAGAAATAAATGGATACCGGTTCTTATTTTCTCGAGGTTTCTTTGATTGGACTTATTTATAGAAAGAAATTACCGATTACGATACTCATATTTTTAGAAATGGCAATTGGTAACCACGTACCTTTGCTTCTTGGTCTTATTTTAATCATTCCAACAAAGATTAGTAACCAGATTTTCGCCTAATTGTGTTGTAGATACCTTAGTCCTTAGTAAAGCTTATACATACATCGTGATGTGTTTGGATGCAAAATCTGTTCACAGTTCACAGCAATCCTCCTTTCCCGCCGATTAGTACCACAAAAGCACATTGCAGAAATGTCAACACGCCCCAGTAAATAGTGCTGGAGTTATAAAGTAGTGGGCAGATCATTCATCAATAAGTTATTAAAAGATTTTTATATATTCGCCATCAAAACAAATTTAAAGAGATGTTACTTTTTTATTTTGAAGCGGTATACTACATGTACCCAAACATGGGGGTTTATAATCAAAGTATGGGAGTTACTTAAAATAGCAAATATTTTTGGTTGTCTTCCAAAACATTCCAATTTGGATAACTGGAATGTTTTTAGCAAATAAAATTATTCAGAACTCATGTATACAAGGTTTTCCATGCAAATTTAAACGGGGTGTCGCGTATTAATTCGTACAATGGAAAAGAAACGCGCGGCCCGACTACCCCGCAGCCCGCAGCCCGCAGCCCGCAGCCCGCACGGCGTTCCTTGTTTTATACATCTCGAATGTCGGTCAAGGTTACGCATGTTTCGAAGGTTGTCCTCCCTTCGGAGCAGCAGCAGTTGGCAATCGGGGATTGAGTTGAGGATAATCATTTAGAAAACAGGCTCATGTACGATATTCCCAGTTCGCATTGAATTTTATCTTAGAATATCCCAAATATCATCTCTTATCAAATAAAGTCTTGCTGTGAAGTGTATCATTGAGAACCTGTACTTTACGTATAGCATACCTCGAACTCAGCGCCGCGACTACTTGTGCCGATGGTACTCGTATGAAAGCAAAAGAATGCGGAATATTCTCGGCCACGCTCCTATAGAGCGGCCATGGCACTACAAAACTTTAGTTGGAAATGTGCACCCAACCCAACAAATGAAGGAGAACTCGTACGTTGATGCTATTGTTGAGAGCCAGACAGTGCTATGCCTCGCTCCCGCGTCCATTTTCCGCAAATTATCTTTATAATTTAGACCTTTGTCTAAAATGTTCATTTTGGAAGACCAAGTGGCTTCCAATACCGGAATGGACCGAAAGTATAAGTATTGGAAATGTACTAACATAGTTTACAGTGCTACGTGGTTTTGATGACCTAAACATCTTTGCCAACTTTTTGAAACTCCTTGATACCGAGTGCCCCTTGGATTTGACGTTCTAAAAATGTACAAATCAATGGGAAAGTCAGGACAGGACCCGTGTGAAGGCAGGATGGGTAGCTAGTTATTAATAAAAATTAATTAAGTGGCTCACAAATATTTGGCTTCCAAAACTCGAATTGAAATTAATTAATCAAGTTCTGTATTAATTCATATTACGTTGTGAATTACATCTTATAATCTGTTCCTACATATTTAGGTCTCTACGTACTATAAGTATCTAGAATGGTTAATGGGATCGACAGATGTTCTCGAGCTGACCCCTCCAGGGTGGGGTGCTAAGGCGAATACATGGCATGTCTAGTTATCGACACGCGCGTGTGTTAATGTGGAAACATATTCTACTGAATCACAAAATATTGTAGTTTAAAAGAATAATGTAGCAGATAATGTGCGTCCTCGCAAACCAATTCATTTGGCTCCGTGCGTGCAGTGACTGCGTAATCTGATAGGAACTCAGCCGATAGGTGCTCTGAACCAAGCTTTGTACTGCAATATGTCAAACATCCCTCAACATAGTCACCATGCAGCTAATGTAATTGAAAACCACGCAAAATGCTTTCAGCCACGGGCGCGCTTTCAATACCTCAATCCGCTCGTTTTTTGGTGTTGCAAATGCCATGGACCCGGTAATCAGGCAAAATTAACCGCGGGGCTTATATTACCCTCCCATGTCAATTCGACATTTAATGAATTATACGAGTATTCATTTATTACGACTAATGTCGGTATTTAATCCGCCTAATGGACAAAGTATCGTACCTATAATAACGTTATCATTAATGTTACAATTATCACCCTATGAATGAGACTTTTGCATTTTATTCTTTGGATCAGTCTTTAAAGAATGAAGTGCTCGTAAACATAATACCGAAACAAATAAGCTATGCTTTTTGTTTTCTTTGTGCAAAATAAAATAATCAATCAATTGAGAATCCGACGAGATCAACTGTACGAGGGCACTAAGATAGTCTCTCGCACGGCACGTTGGCTTCTGAAAGCCATTAGAATAGAGTGCAGTCAGATACAGGTGTAAACCTATATGAACTGGCTGCAGCTAACCGCCGGATTTGGCTTACTGACGTTTAGGAGAAAACATTTTCGCCCATTTCGTCTGAAATGGCAATTTAAATGTAGAGATGTGCTGACTGTGCCTGGCCCACTAGCCACTAGTCGGTTATGGAGCGGCCGACTAATTACTCGACTGTCGGCCGAGTAGCTGGCCATACCAACCAATGCAAATTTCCATAAAAACTGGAATGACAAAAATTCAAAATAATGACGAAATACAAATTGTAATTGTCATATTCGTATATTACGCCTTGCGCCTATGTCCCGCTGCATGCGCTGGTCCGGTGGCAGAGTCCTCAAACGGCGTAAATATTCAAAGTTTTTTGAAGTCGACACTTGAATGAGATATTTGATGGGTTAGTGACGACAACGGGCTGCCATTATTATTATTATTTTTTTTTTTTTTTGAGTGTGGAAAATCATCCAATGACTTCTCCCGCCTTGGGCGAGGCGGGAGGGAGTGTCAGACTCTTACTGACTAAAAACCACCCCTTTCCTTCTCCTGTGCCGGGGCCTTTAACGGCCTTTAACGGGTAACCTTTTACGTTGTCCGCAGCTCCGGATCGAGCATCAACCCTACTGGGCCCCAACTGTGGTGGTCTGGCTCTTTGAGACGCGCGCGGAACGCGACGCGCCGTACGCACGGGTTCTGTTCGGGCGGCGAGCTACCCTTGCTCGTCGTCCGCAGACCCGCACTTACGGTGGCCGGAGATCGTCCAACGGGCTACCCTATCTTCTGCTTTTATTTAGCTAGTTTAGTCTAGGCCATATAGTTTATGTGAACCTGGGTACTTTCTGATTGTACAAAATCGTTTTTTTTTAGTCCCAAACATCAGTGAAGGTGTATACTGTATAATATTAAAATTAAAATGTGACATTCCAGGCAAAATAATATATTTTCATATGTAAGTATGAAAGATTTGTTCGTGTGAAACGTCGGTAACGGTTGTACGGTGGTTGTACGGTTTTGGGGTTATACCAGTGAAGTACTAGTAGTGTGTACTGTGTACTACTAGTTCAATACAATTGGAGAACGATGGAGTAACGAGACCGAGGCTATGTCACAACAGCTCGACCATTCGAGTGACGTGTCAGTGGGCCCGGTGCGAGCGCTGTGGACGTGCGCCGTGCACTCCATCGTCAATCAAGTCACGTGCGCAGCCATTTTTATAATTTCGTTGCTTTCAATTAGTTCCTATATAGGGTGCCCGGAAAACGAATTAAACTCGACCGGATCGGAAATTGACGTTATTATTAAAATTCCCGTTCCATCGAAATAGGCGTCTGAAGTGGTATACATATATTTTATTTTATTAATCTAAGTTATAGGCTGGAAAATATGTTTTAAATGATCCAAAATATATGAGTAAACAAACTGCGTGTACTTGCAACAGACGTGGGTGGGTGGCTGTACGAAAATAGATGGTGTAGCGTAATGCCAACCTGAAAGAGGTTTAGTCTGTGAAGTACTCTAAAAATTGAATAGGGCTTGCGGGGAGTGAATAACGAGCAGCTCCTTTAATTAACGTTGGATCGTAATTTGTGAGTAGCGAGTGGAGTCATCATGATTGGGTACGTCGGGTAGTAGCGAACTACTCTCGACGAGTTGGCCACGAACGTGGTGCGATGCATCATGCTCAGATGCTCACGAATACTTCCGCTGTCTCTAGTTGTACCTGGGTTGGCACCCAGGTTTGTGTTGGAGCTAACGCCTGTACTAGTATCTCAGAATCACAGATCACCAAAATAGGTAATTGGTGCCGAGTAAAGTGCTCGTGTAGTATCACTACATTTTATATGCATTCTATTTACTTATTTTTTGAATTCGAGGTCACGTTATTCCAACGCTTACTCGTTGTTAAGTTATCCCTGAAAGTGAGTATTCGGGATTGGATAGTTCATGATCGCATGCAGGCGTGGCGATATCGGTCGTAGTAATATTGCGGTACCATGTTACTTGAGGGTGATCTTCGTCACCATGTATATCTGTCCACGGAACTCGATTTATTACGCTGCACTTGAGTGGCAAGAAAGAAGTGCTTCACTAAGGCTCCTAGCCGTGGAGAGATTAAATTCTCAAATGAAGTGACTTGCTATACGATACACGGCATCCTCGGTAATTTGATTGTGATGCTATATCACGGCTCTCAAGTGTAACTCAATAACTCGGATAAATCTCAGATGAGTCTCCTCATCTCTTAGGAAATTATGGCTAACCCACTTTGATAAAAGCCTTTTTGTAAATATTGGTATGGCTGCCACGTGCTTGCCTTACTCTTATCATTCATTGATCTGTTTACACAGGAGTTGTAGGCCGCGCCATGTTTGTAAAGAAATGTACGCAAATATATACCGAGTCATACAGTGACTTGGTGTTTTTAACATAACACGCCATTTAAAGATTATGCCCAGTCTTCCCAAACGTAAACAAATTAAGATAAAATAATAAGAGTGCTTGTTTAATGGCGTTACTATTTATTATGGCCGGCCGGCCTCTCTGTGTAGCAGCGCATTCATAAAATATTATCTGGTTCCCGGTGAAATGATCGTTAATATTCCACTATGGATGAGTCTGATTCACTCTGCTCTCAAAATAACCAAGGTCTCGGAGATCGGGCGAGGCTTGTTATGAATGAAAATGAAAGTACTAATAAGATATGTTATTTTAATGTCTTGTGTAGGTAAAGGTGTTTTGTTACTATGCCTTTATTTTTAACATTCATACGAAACATGGTCGCCATTTTTATGAATGTGGTTTATAGAGGTAAACTGCACAGCACACATTTAAAAATTATAGCATAAGGCCTATGTATGTAACTGATTGACCTGCGTTGACAGAGGAAACATTAACATGATCAAGCGAGGTTCAAATAATTTCTGAATTTCCTCGGTAATCGAGTAGTCGCTTACGACTGTCAAGGAATTTTCGAAAACTTTTCGTTAGAAGCAAGAAGTTTTGTGTGAAGTTGTAAGTGTTACGTCTAAATGTTAAACCCTTGGCGCAACCAAAGACGTTCCCAATGAACCAATCCTGCACATTGTACACATTGCCGCACCGTTTACGTCGGTGACGCCTACGCTTGACGTAAGATTTGCGTAGTCACCGCGTAGTCACCGTGCTCACCCGAACTCTGCTTGAATCATCATTATCAACATTGAACTGTGCTCTCTGACAACATACTGCCATCAATACTAGTGATTAGTGATTCAGGTAAATATAGTTGTTACAATATCGGCGCGCCAACTGATGAATACAGGACTACAGGCACAGCTCGCTATATATTCTGATCTCTAACTTCGTGATCTACAATCGCATACGGAACCTCTAGAGCCATGAGGCAATCTAAAGATGTACGAGTATGTGTGTAGGTACCAGTAAAACTGTACATGTACACAGGGGGACTAGGAGGTCAGCCAGCTTGGGAGCTAATCAGACGTTTCCTGTGCGAAAGGGACCTTACACTGACACGCTGTCAGTTTGTCACTCCAAATTAAATGACCAGACTTACCACTACATTTCTGCTCTATGAACGGGTAACTTATGAAGTTACGGTAACTATATGTTTCTGCGTAAAATTCGACTTACCGCAAAATAAGCATTGGAGCAAGCAGTAGCGAACAGAATATTCTCGGTGAAGGTTTAAATAGTTTACCATATAATTGGGTTTCTATAACGCAAAGTCAAATTCACCGCACAAACTGCGGGAGAGGCCTTTGCCTGGCCGGAGGGCACAGGACGGGGTGAAGAGTAATAAATAAACACAATTAAGGCGCTGCTGCAAAAATATGTGCACGCGACAGCGAGGGCCCGCGTGCGCGGCGGCTGGCGGCGGCACACTTACCGGACCGGCGGACCGGCGGCATCGGACGGTAATTGCATTGTCGTCGGTCGCAGCTAAAATCCCTGACGTTCTGGGTTTTCGGTAAACTAATAGTGGCGTCCGGGTATTTGTACCGTCGAATGCGAAGCTTATAATTATTATTTCTTATATTTAGTCAGTAGTTAGGTTAACTCAATACTCTGATTTCTATAGAGATAATCTAGTTATCTTATGGCTTGAAACATTTGTCTTTCAGATATTAAAACTTGTGTTTTATACTGAAGCACTTTTTCGGATTGTCGGTATGCATATGTGAGCACCATTTTAGAGAAAATAAGTTATTTGAAAACTAAAAGATGATACGTTGGTCTCTTAGTGGATTCTATCAATTATATTGAGTCTCGCAGTGTCTGTATTGTCTTCAAGTACTTCATGTACAATCTTTGATTGGATAATGTAATTAAAACTGTATTTAACTACGACTATATTACTAATACACATCACTTGTAACTGAGACACTGCCACTCACTGCTTGCTGGTGAGAGTGGTGAGAGAGATACTATCGGCTCGGATACAATCGGATATCACATTTACGTTTAAGTCATTTTGTCATTGCTTATGCTGGTACCTGGATAAAACATGTATAGCGTATAAGAAAACACGTATTTAACAATAACAATTAATAATTCAAATAATATTAAAGTGTGTCAATCGATTGCCATGTTTAGAGATGGCTTGAAAAAATTTGTATCAGAAAATTCTTATTAATACCATTTGATCATTGTCATAACTTGTATACCTAATTATAATTAGCTTTTTAAGCTCATTGTAAATGAGCCATGTTCTTTAGGAGTAAATAAATAAACATTAACCTTAATTGTGAGATTGTAAAACATATACATTATGAAACATTTACATATACTAGTGGTCGCCTAGTGGTCGAAATTCGACCATATACGATTTAATTTACAATACCACTTAACATACGTTCAAGGATAATTTTTATTTAACTTAAACTCAAACAAACTCTTTTATTTAAACTCTATTCATATGAGACGTGAGAATATCATCGCAATGTCTATCGATTTTGACGTTTTGTCAAGTACAATCAGATACTATGCATGTGTGTTATGTTTTATTTATTGATTTAATGCACTTTATAAGCATTATTTTTGAAAAATATTAGCGTTTTGCACTTCTCCTACACATAAACTATAAGTATACCAAATTTTATGCTCCTACGTTCACGCAATTTTCGTAAAAAGCGGTCCAAAGTTTTTGCAACACGTATTAATATATAGATTATTTTTTTTTATTTGCTTAACATTCTCTAGATTTACATTTTTAAATACTACACATATAAAATAAAATAATATTTAAAAATATAAAAATAGGAGCCGACCAGTAGCGGGAGCATGGTCCAAGCCACCGGTGGTTAGGGCTCCAGAGACAGAAACCTCCTCACAATACGTGCCGTTTCGAGGAGTACTGCCTTCTGCATCAGGCCCTTGATCCATCCGCCCATGCCCAGCCTCCTAAGGTGGTTGTCGAGGCTGTTGGGAATTAATCCATTGGCCGACACGACTATCGGCACAACGATAGCCGAATCCACATTCCACATGTCGACAACCTCGTGAGCCAAGTCAAGATATTTTATTTGTTTATCTTTTTCAGCTTTCACGAGGTTCTCGTCATGAGGGATGGTGATATCGATTATCATCGTGCGGCGCGCTTGTCGGTCTATCACCACTATATCAGGTTTATTGGCTACAATAGTCCTGTCAGTGATGATAGATCGATCCCAGTACAACGTGATATGGCCGTTTTCGAGAACTGGATCGGGCACATACTTGTAGTATGGAACCTCAAACTCAACAAGTTGGTACTGCAAAGCAAGTTGCTGGTGAATAATCTTGGCCACCTGATTATGTCTATGCAAATATTCACCATTAGCCAAACGACCACAACCAGAAATAATACGTCTTATGGATTCACCAGGACTATGACATGCCCGAAATGTGTCAACAGTCCCATATAGATGAATATAGATTATTATTATTATCAAAAGACCAACGAATTTAATTTCTTGTCGTTCTTGTCCATTCGAAGCTACAATTTGGAACGAACACCTAGCTTCACTGACGGACAAACTGACAGACTATTTATTTGCTGACGCTTAAAAAGTTTCTGATAATGGTTAAATTCGTTTTTGTTTGCAAAATAAAGCTGTTTCATTATTCATACTAACGCTGCTCATGAAATGTCTAGTGCATTCGAAGATTCTGCAAAATTATAAATCCATCTAAAAATACGTAAGTGTTTACAACACGTTCACGCCAAATATAAATGTACCTACTCCTGAATTTAGACCAATTTGTCTATGGCTTTATTTTGACAGTTTACTTGACGGGCCAGTCGGAGCGCACATTTGTAATTGCTTGCATATCAACTTGTACATATTATTTCAATATAAAAGAAATTAATACATACTACTCTATTGAACTTACCATTCTGTAATTGAACATTTATTAATTTCTATAATATTCATTTTCTCAATACGAGTATTTGCATTAAAAATTGCGAATACGGAATGAGACTATTCGTTACATTTGCGATCCCTATATTGCATTTAATGTGCGTACTTACACATAAATGCAATAATATAGAGATTGTTGAAAATTGAATGAATGAATGTGCTACAGCGTGCTAAAGTCGCGAACGAAGAGACGTCAAAGACATATATATTTGTTATTGTCAACATTACGTTGGACGTAAGCGTAACGATTGCAACATCGGGTGTCTGCGAGCACACGTCGCGAGTGCGCCCGCCGGCCGCCGCGCGCCGCGACGCGGCGTATTATTAGTGTCGTGCGTGACGCGCGACCACCGCGGTTAAATAACACAGTGCAAAGAAAGCCAGCCCGTTCACTTGTAGTGTCTTGGTCTCCTTACCAAACCCCTTTTTTTTAGATAAGGTTTGAATTTCAATTTGAAATCATTAAAACAAATTAATGGGTTACGTAAAAAGGTACCAGATTCGTGAAAACATTCTTATATACTTACCTATTTTATTTAAATAATATGAAATTCCCAGTACATAATTGAATGGAGGCTACAGATTGAAAGTTTCGTTAGTGTGTGTCACGGAGCGTATTGCAATGGGCCAGCAGTGTGAGTGCGGTGTGTGTGTGTGTGTGTGTGTGAGCGAGTTGCCGGCCGGCGGGGTGCTGCGGCGGTCGGCGCCGGGACGCTGGTAGAGGTGTCGGCGACAATGGATGGGCGTGCTTTCGCCCGGCTCGCCCGCGCCGCGCCTCTGACCCGCTTCTCCGCGCGTCGGCCCTCCTGTTGCATACTTGCATCCGCAGGCTGTAAGGCACGCCTCCTGCCTCCCGGGACACATCCGGCACTACGTTGATGCTTTCATAACTCGTCCTACTTCCGATGCGATTACACGCATTGCAACTTCGCTCTCGGTGTTCGATACCCGCCGTGCACTGCTGTGCCCCTCGTTGTGAACCGCTCTGCACTCGGCTCGTAATAAACACCGTTTCAGCCCGCGAGCTGAAACTTTTTCTTTAGCCGGTTAATAAAATCATTCAAAATTATTTGCATACGGGCGTGTTTTGTTTCCTGTTTTAATTTCTCGTCCAGCAGTGAGACATGTCCGTCCTCATATAGCGACGACTACTACCAGGACTGCACGTCGCACGGTAGCGATGAGGACTCGTCCTCACGAGCCGTGTCCATCGGCTCGATCTACCAGAGGATGAGTAGGCTCCTGGCGTACCATTCCAGTTCTTCGTCTAACGGTGTGACGAGCCGAGGTAAGGAGTAGTGAACTATGTTTGATGTTTTAATGTACAATCAATCCCTCGTCATGAACTGTCGTGGTAGGTATTACTGGACTCTGTACAAACATTCTCCGCGACTTAGGTACTATAAAGTGAGAACAGAAATATCATTCCAATATTTAATTTGCACTTAAATCACACTTTCACGTATTTTACGTGAAAGTTTGTATGTTTGCCGTCATTCACGCAGAAACTACTGAACGGATTTTGATGAAATTTGGTATACAGACAGGATATGAGGTGAATTGGGTGATAGGATACTTTTTAACCCCGGGAACGCGGGCGAAGCCCTTGGCAGTAGTTAGTGGGAAATATTTTTATCGGGGAGAAAATAATCTGCAGGTTTTCTTTAATTTCGGTAACATTTCACTCAGCCGAATTTTACCAAGTATCCTTATGGCAGTATAGCTGTATCCATCGCGTTTTGAATCAACTTTGTATGTGTCCGTCCCGGAGATGTGCTCGGTGTCGATCGTGTAACTTAGTGCACGGAAACTGTGCCGAGTTCATTCGACGCCCAACTTTACCAAACGTGTAAGACTTACGAAAATTTAAAATGCTGTAGTTTATAAAAATGTTTAAACATGGTTCTTCTGATTATAAGAGTACCTAATATTGATATTGCGCGTCATCATTTTTAGTCAATAAGAGTCTGACACTTCCTCGCGCCCATACACCCAGGCCAGAGAAGTCGTTGGGTGATGTTCCTCCCTCAGAAGGCAACTGAACAATTATTATGTCTGTTTGTTACACAAAAACGTCTGTCTGTATATTGTTATTGTTAATAGATGTTTGGACGTTGCTTACTTTACATTTTACTACTTGGAGGTTTATTGCAGTGACTAGCGACGATATCGCTATAATATGACTTATAACTACGTTTCAAGATTTTCTTACTTGCATATTTTATTTTATAATAGTAAGGCTTAATATTAATAACAAAAAGAAAGCCACAATTTCAATTGCATTCTGTTTACACTATGCGTAGTTGATTATGAATAAGTTAACTGTTTTAAAAGATATCAGCAGCATGTAATCCAGACGATATTTAAATCATTATGTACGTTTAAAGTTTACTTGTTATGTTTTTCAAAGAAAACGTTTTCTGCGTGCGTCTGTTCTATTAAAACGAAGTTTTGAACTACATATTTACCGGCTGTCTCGTTCATTCAGTCTCGCGATCCCCGCACCCGCGGCCGCGGCCACCGACCAGGTGTATCTGGTCAGCGAACAAATATTCTACATTTTAAATCGATGTGTCCGATTATCCGACTACCACCGGGCTTCCTTCTTGTGCCAAATTGGTTTGACTGTGGACTCACAATCAAGTACCTACTTATTTTATTGTCGTGTGTCGCATTTTTAACTGTCCGTGTATATATTATATAACTAGATACTTTATTAGCTATCAAGTTAGAATTAACGGATTCATTATAGATAAAAGTCGACTTAAACTCGTTGATATTGGAATTGCCTAAAATATGTAAAAATGTCCAACGGGCCAGCTTATTAGACAAGTATTCGAATGATTTATTTAAAATTCGATTTGTGATCATTTCGTAGTTAGGTATAGTGTAACCGTCCAGCGGGACGTGCGCGCGCGCCTGCTACCATATTTGAAATTGAATAGGACCCGGCACGAGCCTTGCACTATAATGTCCGAGTAGTGGAGCCGCGGCCGCCGCTGGAGTAGTGTTGGTCTCGCGCCCGTCCGTCCGTCCGTCGGTTGTTGCAAGCTGCAGCTTTGAGTGTAAATGGCCCAGGACAACGGTAAGAATGGAGTGTAGCCGGACCGCGGCCTACTTCCTCGCGACGCGGGCGGCGGCGCGATGTGGCGCCGAGCGTTGATGGAATTACCTGCAGTGCAAAATATCCACTAGTTGTTCCCGACTGCGAGACGTTGCTCACGGTGTCGTCCCAACTCGCAAAATATAAACGGAATTTTAATATGTGCGAGTAATAATCGCAGCAGTGCAGTGCAATGAGAGTGAACTCGTCCACTCGTCTCCTCACTGAGCGCTCGATGCTGGTACTGGTACTTCGACGATCGCATTGAGAAGCTTGTCCATGGGTACGTTTGGTTTTTACGCACATTTTTCCATTCTAATAACGTTTCCGAATAGTGAAATATTTTAATGTCACCTATGTATCTCTGTCACTATCGAACTATTAGTACTGAATGAAATATACATTTTGAAAGTCTTTTAAAATTGTTTGAGCATTTGAAATATGAATTAACCGATGTATGGCACGCTCTGTAACGATACCTAATAATAATAACATATCCCTGTTACTTAGTTTCCAGGAACTTGATCGTTTTTGTTTAATTTTGTTCAAGAAACCGTGCCGTGCAGTAAATAATTGGTTTGTAAATCAATAATGATTGTAACAATTATTTACTGGTGTAAATGAGAAAGATTCAACAAATATTTAAAGTTGACATTTCGCGGCGCTGCTTAGATTCTTCATACACTCCCTCTACTAATGTGGCTCGTCAGTCCGTCACTGACATGTACTGGACGTGGACGTGGCGCTAGGCGGGACTTGTCGGCGTGCAGGCACTACTGCAACTGCAAACACTGAACAAACAATACAATGTCTCCGTGATTGCATGTACCGCAGCAGTCAGTACATGTCTAATGTATGGCCAGGCGGGTAATGGCTGAGTGGCTGCTTACCCGTTGTGAGCCGGTCCACGTCGCACAAGGTTGATGTTGGTTTATTTGATCAGTGTGTCAGTCGAGCGATGCGTGCGCCGGCGCCTAGCTCGCCACGCCGCGCCCACACCGCACGTTCTCAAAATAAGCTTTTATATTATTTTAATCCACGGTCTGTGTCATAATTTTGTCTATCACTTTTATACTATTTCCGTTTGCTGTTTTGAAACTGTTGTGTACCTGCGCAGAAACACACAGCTCCCTGTGCGGCGCTAGTTTGTATGTTGCATTGCTACGGGACCGGAACCTTGTGAACTTTCTCACTAATCTCCAGTTAATGCGCTCTAGTAGTCCCGTAGCACCGGGAACTATGCCACGGAAGCTATCATTGATATAACCCGCAGCAGACTAAAAGTTTTCTATTTATCAATTGTTATAAATATTCCATACAGAAAACGTCTGTTCGAGAATTTTATTATAATTTTCATATTCACATTAGTGAACAGTTTTCATTTATAAATGTAACTACCGTTTGTACAGACCTCCACAGTGAATGGAAATGAAAAGATGCACACGTGATGTAGTTATTTCTGTTGCCACTGAAACAACTAATACTAGACTTTTGGCCATGTGAACTTTGCGAACAACATAGCTTTGTTTTGATTATTTACTTGGTTGTGTACGTAGCCACGTACCAGTGTACCGAGGTGGAACAGTACAGCGCCATACACGGGTGTTGTACGCGAGTGACGTACACATTCCGGAATTCAACCTTAACATTGCAGATGAGCGCTGTGATTTAAATATAACTCCGCATCTGTACTTGTAGGAACTTTTTAATCGCCGTTCCAACAATGCATTTTAAACTCTATTCTTTACACGTTAGAGCTGTAATGGAAATGAAAATGGTAGCGCTGCGCGGTGTACGGCGTGTCGTAGACAGAGTGCGGCTCCGCACGTAATTACCACTCGGCCGCTGGGCGCCCGCACTGCGCGCGCGCCGTCGCCGTGTACATGTGGTACACGCGGCGCTGTACTCAAAATGTTTCATTTGGCCATCTTCGAAGGGAGCAACTTTCCAAACTGCCATGTACGTTTCCAACAAACAGTTTATGCCGACTGCGTGCTTTATTGGAATCCGATTCTTGTAATTTACTGGTATGGTTTTAACCAACTAACGAGTTGATTGTTCCGATACTGCGTCGTAAATGATCTATTAAAAAGTGTAGCCCGTGGATAATGAATAGATACATTGTTGTTGTTATATCATTATGTTTCGTAGTCAGCTTTCCCCCGGCATTGGGATTTTGGGTTGGACTTGGTATCACCAAAATCACGCAGATTAAGAAAATTCAAACAAGGTGAGAATTGATGTTCTCTATAATAGATAGCAAATGTATTAAACTCAACTTTATCGAGCGCCGCTTAATCAGAACCTTATCCATAACCAATGACCTGTTCCTTACGGAGGCAGAATTTTAATATCCCCTATAACCCAGATCATAAGTTGCTTGAGCAGACGTCGCTCGAGATACTTAAAAATAGCTCTTGTCCCTGGTGCATCAAAGGGCGCTCGACTTGAGCCCCGCAGCCACCCGCAGCGTCCGGCCGAGTAACAAGTAGCCAGCCTTACAGCGCTGCACTGTGAGTGCTCCTATCTAAAAAGAAAAACCGGCCAAGTGTGAGTCGAGTCCCCATGGAGGGTTCCCTAGCTGCAAGTAGATGACTTAATATAAAAGTAATTGTAGTGCGTTGTAACTTTAGATCGATGTTTTATAAAAATAATTATAAAAACTTGGTTTTACATAGTGTTTGTATGAACGACAAAGTTGCACGTGCGTTTTTTGAAAATGTATGATTTCTTAAAAACTAAATATAAGTAATGATATCTCGTTCAAGCCAATTTATGTTGAAAATTTCCATTGAAATCTACAGCATATAATTTTTTTAGTTTTGTCACTCTCCTATTTTAAAAGTTAGAGGGGGGGGGGGGGCTCTAATTTTTCTTCTTTGGAAACGTCTATTTTTCAAACAATTGATTGTGATGAAAAGTGGCTTTAGAAAACTTAACCCGAATGTCTTTTTTAAAGCCCTATCCATAGACACCAATCACGTACCTATAGGTTAGCCGAAAAAAAATAATTTTAATCGGAATCATATACCTATGGTGTTAACTTATAAATTTATTATTTTTTATTAGAAATTCGAATAGCGGTTACCGGAGTACATCAACCTACAAATTCTCAACTATGTAGGCCCAACAGTTTCGGAAATAAATGGCTGTGACATACGGACGGACAGACATGACGAATCTATAAGGGTTTAGTTTTTTCCCATTTGGCTACGGAACCCTAAAAAAGTGCATTCAACTTTGATGAAGCCTTTTCCATTTCCCCTACTATAGGAACGTAATAAATGGTCAAGCACCTACGTGATTTTTCATTTATTTTTCGAAAGCTAAATGAAAAACTTGGAAATTCATAATGCAATCACAAAGGCTTTTTAACAAAAGAGTAAAATGACTTCCCGCTTTTCCCGAGCGACGTTTGAACGTGATCCTTTGGCAGCCATACAGCTAACGGCTACTTCCACCGATGAAACTAATCACAATTACTTCCGCACTATAACGCAGTTTAAGCGTTTACTCAGCTTCATTTTGCGCTTTCCGTTAGGAACCAGTTTATCCTAAACTCAGTTTTTATTATAGTCACTCATGTTTTGACGCTTAGCCTGCACAAACCCAAGTTAAGCCATTGTCACTATTGTCACGTGACATAGCATACTATTAAACTGAGAATACACACTGAGTTTAATAGTATGCTATAAAAATAACCTTATATTAATTTACCTTATATTTATTTATCTTGGGATTGCATTACCAATTTCCTACCTATGAGATTTATTCGAAGTCGTTGATAAATGTTGTGAAAACAAAATGCAAATATTGGCATATTTGCGTTTTGTTGCCAAATCTTCCCTCATGTATAAACTTTAGTAATTTTGTTTAACGCAGATGGAATCGTGCTGGTGAAAGTTTGACATAAACACAGATCCATACGGGTCTTTAACTAACGTTACGCTAAGCTCTGTTTTCTGAAACGGCGTTTTATAGTGAATGATGAAATTGGCTGTAAGCAGTTTTATTCAAGTCAAATATCGCTCGGCAATGTAGTGGATTGTTCCTGCTGGACGAGCTGCCTCCATTTTCTAAATGGTTATGCAATTCCAACGAGAGAACGACCATGTTATTACAATGCACTAGACAAAAGCAAAACGTACTTGTAAGTTAGCGCTGAGAGCATAAACCGGCGCGCCATCGCCACTGGAACTGTAGCCACACTAGTGCGTCTGTGGAAAAATAACAGTTCGGACGCCAATCGTGTTCGCACGTCTGTCTCAAGCGTAACAAATACATACATTGTAGAGATGGCGTCACGCTTGTACCGCCGCCAACCGCACGCTTTTGTCGTGCTTTCTATTCTACATGCCAGGGTGAAAGGTAAACTCACAACTATCACACTTTAATGTACAAATGACATTAAATTTTCTTTGATTGTCAGTTCTCCCTCAGTCGTATGTTATATTCGTAGCAATCGTAGCATACTATAGTGGTCAGATATCCGCCTCAATTAGCAGGCTCTGTAACTTGATAGCACTTAGAGTTACTGCAGTCGAATTGTTCGACTGCCAGCACGCGGCTAGGTACAACCTCACTAATTATGTAATCCACGTATTGAGTACTGTTGTGTCGTGAGTAACTACTATTTATATCATTTACTGGATCTCGAGCCTTAAGTCAACAATTACTTAGCGCTCTCATTGTTTTTATGTTTGAATTAAATAAGTATCCTAAGTGTAAGTAGTAACTATAGATAATATTTTATTTTAAAGAAATGCCAAGATCGACCGTTTGTGTTCGGACAGAAGCTCGCGCGAGAGAATCGATTGATGAGGCTTGTCTGAACACGCCGCCCGATTCCGAAGCCGATCTTACGGAACACTGGTTTTGGTTACACTCAGCCTCAACCAATAGGCACGAGACAATCCTATTTTTATTTTCGAAATAACCACTTTTATTAGACTTTTTAAATAATAAAAATAGCTGACTTTCTATTTGAGTTAGCACAACGGTTGAACAATCTCATGGGGTTTTACACCAACGAGCAACGAGCACAGACAATGTTATTCAATGATATATCCATTCTGACCTGAATTAATGTATTCATAACGTTTCTGATAATCATTTCTTAGCTAATTATTTTTTACGGTTATTAATTTGTCGTAACCACCAAAAATTAGCTTGATAAACGTGTTGTATATGGACATCACTAATCTGAACCGGGGGCCGGGCACGGCGAGGCGCTGTAGGCAGTCGCAGCCGAGACGGCGACGGCCCCACATGTTCCTCTGCTCGTGCTGCTACAGAGCACTGCTGTTGCTGGCAGGTACTTTGTAACTATACACCTTCCCTGTAAACGATCGAGCGGCGCCTGTGCACACAACACATGTGCTCGTTGACGCGTGGAGTCGGCCGCCGTGCGTTGTAATTATTTGACGCCTACAGACTGTGTCACTACGACACAAGTCAATACTCGGGCCATTATTCGGCCGGCGACCTGATGTCTTGTACCCGGATGGATTTGCACATTATATACTGCATCCTTGTCAGCAACGAACGAGTTTTAATTTAGAAAGCTTTTACACCGTGCTGTGCATACTTCGATTGATGATGTATTTTGTACGCTCAATTTTCTTTTTCGCATAGTCAGCTGTTTGCCGGGGTCTGTGCCTTCGTTGTACATGATAAGCTCACAATCACATTTTATCATTTATTTTTACTCTGCTTTACTTTGATCAAAGCTGTTACCCCCGGACCTGACGATTTACTGAACATTCTGTACAAATCCTTTGTATGATGTTTGGATACCGACCCGGTTGTAATACGGGGCAGTGCACAGACGGGCAGTGACGCTGCACTTCACAATCACAGCACAGCGTGTTCGTGTAGCAAGAGATTATAATCTACAAATCTGTCGTTGATTAGGTTTATTTTAAAAGGCAAACGCAGCATGTACGTACCTACTGTGTGTCTTATTTTTGGGATAATTGGAAATGTGTACTCGTATGTTGACAACATTTATTTAGTTGCTACTTATTGCCGCAACACACGCTAGTCTAACCTATCCAATGGCACACCTCTCCGCATGCCCCTGAGGATATACTTACATTAATGCTAATAGAAGTAGTGTACACTAGTTCTTCACCCAATATTAACTTGTGCAGTCTTTATTACTTCGTATAATGTTTCTAGTCATCAATAGCCGGCATATTATAATCGTGTTACCACTTACACTAGACGAAGCTTCACGTACAGTAACTGGCGTGGCTGGCCCATCGTGGCCGAGGTCGGACGCGGGCGGCGGCGGCGGTGCAGCCAGCAGTCCGGCACTGGTCCACGCGCGTTCTACATTATTGCTTGTAAATGCCCAACAATGCAGCAGAAAATTGGTACAGCCCTATGCTATAACGTTAAGCGGATTTTAGCTATTTTTTTTTAATAAACTGTACTTTTGATTATCCTTAAACCCCCATACAGTTGTTCGATAAGTCTGTCGTCAGACGCAATAAAGCTCTTTCGCCTGTAACCACGAGCAACATTATAAGATCAGCGCGGCTTAGTGCATGGTCCGCGTGCGTATATCGTAACGGAGTCACTTGTCGATGTTGCGAGTAAATTGAAGTCGTGTGTCCACGCCGCGCTGCATGGCTCGCTGCACACGAAATATATTGTCAATATTATGCAGCCATACCTCCACTCCCTGAACTTACGACCAAATAACCAACTCTGTAAAACCTTTTTTGCTATGACGGATAGCTTATATTTCCTTCCGTAAGTGTGTGTAATAAGTGACACCTAATGCAAATATTATGTTTCCTTATAATGAGTTTGTAAAATGGCAGTGACTTTGATCGGGTCAGTTAATTCGCATAGTTTATTATTGGTCACTTAATTCCAGTAAAAAACTGAGCTAGTACTGACGACATACTAGATATACTGACCTTGTACGATCTGTCTCTGCAATCGCAACAAACCTATTGATTGCACGGGTTGCACGGTTTGCACCCCAATGATTAAAAGCACAGGCGAGATGTTAGCTTTGTGTTTAATTGCAATCTGCTGGCCGCCCCCGTCGACGAGGAAGTTGGCTATTTTTGGAAAATGTTTAAAAGGATGCGTAAGTACCTAATGAAGCCCAAAATGTACAGGGTGTTCAGTAAATAGTCCTACTGTTTCAGAACACGCCTTGTTAGTTTATTCAGTTTTTGTACAAAACTGAGACATCGGTGTTTTTCAATACTTTGCGTCAATGTTAATATGAAAAACATTGTGTGAAAAAACAGCAATATTTTTTCTTGAAAACGTTCATGTTTATAATAGAAAAATGAAATAAAATATGCTCTTTTAGCTTGGTGTTATTGCTATCCTAACTAAACAATTAGACACAAATTATGTGCTGCAAAGGTTTATGAATATGAAATATCGATAAATCTTTGCAACAATTTCTTTACTTTATTTCTTTTTAAGCTTCTTGCATTTATGGATGTATATGCAGTCTTATACGAGGATTTAGTAATTGAATATTTATTATATTGATTTTCAAATGTTCAAACGTACGGACGGAGTTCTAAAGGAGAGTGTCATTCGAACTTGAATTAAGTAATTCCGAATAGAGATAGACAAACGTAGCACAACAGACAGGACTGTGCCAGCGATCCATGTAGTTAATAGCTGCCAGCAAGCAGCATGTCCCATTCTCGTGAGCTCACACAATGCAACCCATTTAGGCGGAAATCTCATCTGCCAGCAAACCGTGCTCGCTGCGGGAGGCCAGCCCGGCTCGGACAGTACCGCCCCATGTGCACCGGCATTTAACAATTCGACGCAACGAAATATTTCATTGTAAACAACAATCAATTAAACAAAGCAACACAATTCGTACAATCGTATCAAAGAAAAGAGATTCCAATGTTTGGAAACATTGTTTAGGTTCTAATATCTATGTTTAGTTTGAAAACAAGGACACGTTTCTTGGTCTGCAATAAATAGTGTATTTTTGTTGTTTGCAGAAGCCTCCAACTCCGACCCCGGCGGCAGCGTGAGCGCCGCCAGCCCGGTGAAGCACAGGAAACCATTCAGTGGGTGAGTGATTCGGACATTGTGCTGTGGTGGGGACGGGGACCTTCTGCGGCCGTCATAAATGTACTTTTCATAATTTAGCTCGGATCATTTTCGCTTCGTTGGATTCTCCCGTAAAACGTTCACTCAGACTGAATCTAGAGAATGTTATAGATATCAAAGTATTTCCTAAGTAATCAGGCTGTGATTGTGGTATATTTATTGATGCACATTTACATAAAGTCAAAACAAAAATAAATGAGTATGAAGCAATACATGGCCATATCTATTGATGTAACTAAAAATGAATGATTCGTCGTTTTGTTTTTTAGTCATCTTTTATCTTGGGTTGGTTTTATCTAATTCCTCCGACGATACCGCGGCGGCGCAATTCACGCGCTCAGTCGCTCGGTGGTGCGAAGGCGTCGCACGCGCAGACGACGATGCACGCGGACGCGGACGACTCGCGGCTCTGTTGTGCCAACTGTTTCCATCATATCAGGTTGTTTGTTTCACCGACTGTTATCTTCACCGGAACGTCAGCATTCATTTACTCATGCTTCGATTCCGCAGGTGCCCAATGTGTTCCGATAATGTGTCAGTGTCCGCGTTTCTACTAGTTTGCTGTGCCGTTGTTTGTGGGACCTTCCGGACTGTGCATCCGAATGCATCGCACTAATCATTCAGGCCGCAAAAATATTACGTAACGGTTTGACGTAAACGAATACGGCTTGGTGTAGTTTCTTTAAACATTGAATTGTATTCAAGGACACTCCTGGTTTTTTTATTTAATAAATTGCATTGCACACCAAACCCAAGCCTCCTGAACTCCCCCTCTCTACTACTAAACTAGATAACTACTGGGAAATCTATGTACTCAGTGTTTGCAGTGAAAACGCGTAAAGGTACCTATTCATTATGTGTTTTATGACATTGTCAACAATTTTAGCATCTTCTGAAACAATAATGTTTCCTGAGATAGTGTACTCACTGCTGGAACAAACTGTCCATCACATCGTCAGTTTATATAATCTATCCATTTTCCTCAAACTTTTCTCACATTTGTGTTCCGCTCTACAGGCTCTGCGACTGTATCTAGCTTTTCATTTCTGCCAAGGCATCCTACAGGTCTGCGATTAGTATTGGTAAACATTAATCATTCATTGTACAACAATCCGACAATGCTGAAATATCTGATGACTAGACTAAATCCTTAGTTTGGGGCTTTTGTTCTAAAGTGTTCCCCTACGAGGAGAATAAGTGTATTAATATTTCCCTGCTTTGTAATGTAGGCATGGAGGTTCCGCCTCTGTCTCAAGTGGAACCTGGCTGCAGCTAATTAGCTTTCCGTAACTTCCCGTCGTTCGGTGCCGCGAACTCTCTATTTGCGATTTATCTTGCTTTCTCTTTTGTTCGAAAGCGTAGTCAAACAGAACAATTCGAACATCTGAACGGGACGCTGTTAGCACTCGCGGTACTCAGAATTGCATGGAGTATAAACGAATCTCTATGTATTAACATTATTATATTTTTACTAGGACAAATACTTATCACAAAATACCCTGATGTCCGTGTTATCATTTCTTTAAATTGTACGTTATCTTATCTCGTGTATTCATTTTGTATATACCATGCAAAGATAATCAAATACTCAGTTATATATTCACATCAAACGCAAATCACTTTGGAACTGAGCTCCAGCTGGGAACGACGAATTGGATCGATCTGTCGAATTGGATGGCTGTAGCTAGGTGTCTGTTTGCAGTAACGTACGGCGACAGGTTGGATGAGTTCATTACCTAATTGATATGTAATTAGGGTGCCATCGACGGCCGCGGCGCGCCGCCGTGGCAGGCGGCCGCCGGCTGCGGGCGGCCGCGGGGCCCGCGCCCGGCCAGCCCTACACACGTACGCGCGCTCATTACGTACAATTACAATATTATCGCGACTATATCTCGTCTGATACCGCTCCTTGCTGACCGTCCCCCGATCAGATTATTTACTCCTTCGAACTAGAACTTAGATAACAGTGTTTGTGCACATTTAGTATGTGAGTCAGTGTACACGTGACCGCAGCACGGAACGTGTGTGACAGTGATGGTAACGCGGCGCTGCAGCTATGTGGAATCAAGTTGTTTGTGTGAAGTAAGTGCGAGTCGAGCGTGCTGGCCGCCGCCGTACTGTGGTGGGATCTGGTGCGAGTTACGCGACGCGGGTTCGGAGATCCGATCTACAAGCAGTGTTGCGGCAGTTGGGGATATTTTGTCGGTGCTCGTCGGAGTGCGACCGCAATGCGGTGACAAGTCCTTGGTCGCACGTACACTGAACCGCTCGTCCCCACTGACATACAACGAAATCATTCGGATGTTCAATTCGTTAATTCCCGCAAGTTGCCCAATAAACTTATCTATAGGTAACATAATATCGGTATTATTAATCTCAACCATGAAACCTCTTCATGTGGGTGATAACTGTCTCGATTTGTTCCAATGTTTCGAGTTAGTGTGCAGCGAGTGTTGCGTACCGCGGCGACGGCGACAGATGCGAGGTGCTCGTACACTCGCCTTGTTGGAGTGCTCCGCGAGTAGCCGCGGGCAGGCCGTGTCGCACCGTACTCTTCGCATGCTGTAACTGTAATATTGTTGACAAGCAGTGTATAAGTATTAAGTAGTTCTTTCAAAATTAAACGTAGTTACAAAGTTAACTCCGAAGTTGATAATGTGCTGCCGTGTGCACGAGGAACAAATGTTGTGCACGAAATGTAATACAAGGACGCTCATTATATTTCTGCTCCTTTAAAAATAAGACCATAATATTATTAAATTAAGGTCGGTACGGTTGCGCAACCGACTTCCGCCTAACAGGTAGCGGGTTCGAAGCCTATAAATTACAAATCTTTGTGTGATCCCCAAATTAATGTTCCGGGTCTTGTCAGTTTGTGTATGTGAAATCATGACTGTAAACGCACCCATGACACAGGAGAAATCGTAATGTGGATCACCGATTATATAAATACCTACTTATGTATAACAATACAATAATACAATTATCTCTCGTTTAGAATCCTACAGTAGCTTATAATTTTCCTGAGGTTACCGGAGGGACAAAATACCACCGGAAGCACAATTGCCACCCTCCCCAAACTCCCAATCCCCGACAATTCTCAAATTCCTAGCCCCCAAAAGGCTGGCAACGCGCTAAGAAAGAAAAATAAAATGTATTCTGCACCAAGGACGATGCAGCATACATACAAATAAACAATTCGTTCAAACAACCAGCACAACACGCTACACTACGGTTACCCACGCAGTACAAGCTGCTGCACTGATGTTTAACTCAGCATCACTTGCTTGTAACGCCTCTGGTGTCGCGGGTGTCCATGGGCGGCGCCAGCCGATTGTTTACTATCAGGTGAACCGTCTGCTCGTTTACCGGCTTATAAAATAAAGAACACATAGGCACAATATATACTTACCTATATAAACAAGGTCGTACCAAGTTTGAATTACTTAGGATTCAGTTTTATGAATTCATCGTGGTTCGTAGTTTCGTAGTATTGAAGTTGATAGGTATCTAGTTCCGGGTACCATCGTAAACTTTTGTCCAAAGAATCCTTAGGAAATACGGAACACGTTTAACTGTGAATTCAATCTTCCTTCTAATGTTTCTACGAATTCAGTGAACAGATTGATCCCCTGGCGTGCCCTGGCCTACTACATGCACCATGTACCTACCTTGTCTTTTTATGAGAATCATACTTGTGAACCATTAGCTAAGTGTAGTGTAGATTTGTTTTATAATCAAATGGACTGGAAATGTGTGTGTGTACCAAAGTAATAATATTTAGGTATAAATATTCTTGTAACATGGCGGCGGTGATCCCGAAAATAATGTAACGTAGGCTTTAATACGTTTCGTACTGTAATGTGTAAGTAGTGGTTAGCACTAAACACGCGACTAATCCGATCTTGTCAGGGTTGTAATGAACACTTACATACGCCTCAGTTACGCAAAAGATAATTTCTTAATCTGTGACTAATACACCGTGCACGTACCCCTGCTGTGCCCGAACCGAAGGTGTGCATCCATGGAGACGCACCGATACTTCGAAACTACACAATTCATTCGTATTATTCGTAAATAATCCGATAAACCTATTATTGAATGTGTTCAAAAAAAAACAATATAGAATAAAAATAAAATAGATTTTCAAAATCTCATTTTTTGGCTGGAAACGGTGCCTGACGCGGGTAGAAACACCACGAAAGTGAAACAAATACAGTAAAGATGAAAGCTTTGGGTAGTACTAAACTTGTAGAGTAGTAGAACATTAGCAGTATTTTTCTCCGAGGGGGTTTTTTAGTTTCTTGTTCTTCCGCCCTGGGCGAGGCAAGAGGAAGTGTCGTACTTACTCCTGCATTCAAGCCATCCATCACATACTTCATCGGAAAGAAAAGTTGATTGAAGAAGAAAGGAATCGTGACAAGCGAGAATGCATCGAAACGCCGGAAAACTTGGAAAGTCGTTAGATTGTGCCAGTTGTTAGGACGTCGACCAAGTCAGCTGCACTCAGAAACAAACAAATTAAAAGAACGGCTAAATCAAAAGAGAGTAATGAATATGTGTGATGATGCATGTTTCAATGCCTCTGTCTATCGTCTCATATCATGTCTGTAGGTTGCATGTGCTCGTATTAAGATTTCCAGCGCCTGTATTCGAACCAAGAGAGCTTGGTGTCGTACTCCACTATTTGGTCACAAATGACATTGCTCCCATTGTAGCTTGTGCCTTGTACCTCAACACTACGGTTACAAAACTTTGTTTTATTTGAAAACATTACTCTATGTACTAAAATTAAACACTCCGTATTCAGTTGTAGATATTTCACAATCTAGATTAGATTATCGAAGTTGTACTTAGAGCCGTATCGATAATTTGGTTTATTTTAACGTCACCGGCGCCGCATTAGTACGCAGTGAGAAGTAGAGTAGGTAGTAACAGCACTATTCAAAGGAATCGAAATAAGTGTGGCATAATGGTGATATTTTTGCAAAGCCGGGTACAAAGAGCTAGGCAGCCTTATTTCAATTAGAGGACGGACGTCATTACGCTGATGAGCATCAACTTTTGAGCTGAACGCATCCGCCGAGATAGCTCGCGGCCGCGCTGCCTCACTGTGCGTTGTGACGCAGCCTGTGCCTACATAATGTACGTTCATGTTGTACCGAGATAAAGGATGACTAAGCACATAGTTTGTTAAATGCCATAAACATAATGGTTAACTTAACCAAACGGTATGTTACTTCAAATGTTGAACAATTTGTATGTTACGTTTGAACGTAAACTTCGGTAACCCGGCCCGTAGTAAACGATAGTATCTTCGTATGCCGACGTCAAAGTTATAATAACAACTAGGAATACGAGTATTATGTACCGTACGAATGAATTTTTTGTTTCAAACGACAACTGTAACTGAGTGTGTCAATCAAACAGGAGGAAAACTATAATTAGTAGTGACGCGCGATAAAATCTAGTACACACATTGCGGTTTCATATTGGATTACGATATAGCTACATGTAGTTATTGTGTGTATAGACGGCCATGGCCGGCGTAAGGCGCTGTGCCTAAATAGTTGCACATGTGAAGCCTGATACAAGACTGGCAGTGTCTCACAGCTCCGCTCGTTACTGAGGTTAACCACAGAGCTCAGCCCGCAACCCGCGCCCGTACTAGCAGACTACTCACTGACTGATGTCGGAACAAGCTTGTATTCGCTCAACTGAACACAATCAATGCAGGACTTTGAATTAATCTGCACATGACTACAATAGTAAATAAGTACATAATTGATACCAGGAAACATCGCAACGAATTACTTCATTGTATCTATCAAGCACGGTGCCTGTGCAGCCTGTGCAGCCTGTGCACCTCTACAACATTTCGCAAAAAAGAGTTATTCGGCGTACGATACAAGTTGTAATTACATTTGAAAAGTTTACTGAAAATAAGTTTCGTCGAAAATTGTACGACGACGGTACATTTCGTGAATTCAAATAGGTTATTGTAGAGCACATTTAGTGTAGTTACGGGAAATATAAATTAATTTTCTATCGCTAAATATGAGCCAACAGTTGAATAGTGCTCGGTTAAGCCTCTTACCTAACGAATTATATGAAATATTAATTAAATCTGTGTTCTGTTATGTTCTGTTATGCATGAATGTCAATTCAGTTTAAACTTCCAACAATTTCAACTTTCGACTATAGCATTCAGAAGGGTCGTTTTGATTTGTATAGGGGTCTCAGTCAATCTAGTTAAAGAGCATTTCTATGATGTTTCATTGATAAATAGTAAAACTGTAAACAAACCTATGAGTGAATTATTTTCTACGTATCATTTATTATTTGTTTTCGGCGACAAAATATAATGTAGGTACTGAGGCTCATTAACTTTGACATTTTGATGACCATTAACTGTTGTGTTCGCTTCATAGGAAACGATGGCTGGGTCTGCGCAAACAGTCCCAAACCAAGACGGACAAGGGAGCCAGCGGGGCCCAATCACCGGCCACCACCGACAAACCTGCTCCGCTCAAAAAGATTCCATCAGACAAGAAGCTTAAGGTATGTTTAAACTTGTTTCTATTTACCAGTAACAACAACCTGAACATTTCTAATTACTTACTTTATAACCTACTTACAGAAATAAATATCATTCCATTTCAATTTCAATAATAATGTAATTGGTACAGCTGCCGTATGCTGCCGCCGTTAGCGATAATGGTCGCGCCGACGACCATGACGTAGGAAAGGGAGTGCCCGGCGTGCTCGACGAAGCTGAAGATGAAGCTGCCGACGTGGAGCTACCACCGCCGATGAAGCCGTTACAGGTATAATTGTGTTTCGAACCATGCAGCCCGAGTGACGTAGCGGTCGGTCTCTCAAGTGGATTGTGTCAAGATCAAATCCATCAGCGTCGACGTACCCACACCAATCGGAACCCATCCGAGCAAATTATTCTCTGGCCATGTCTGGAGCATGTGTGTGCCGGGTACTCGAACTGTGAGACCACTTCGGTCGCCCAAACGAAATTAAACGTTACTTCTTAAAAGCAATCAAATAAATTAAAGTAAAGCTGATTTCATAAGTAAACAAGTAAGATAAACACCGTGCACGTTACATAATATACTTGTTCACTTACTGCCGCTAAACGTACGTTCCCCAACTTTGTGGAACGCTTCGTGTTACTAACAGAAGAATGTCGGCAGCGTTGAAGTTGTAGCCCCACATGTCGAGAGTTGTTGTCGACGCGACAACTTTGTGAATACTTGCACTTGCAGCAGACATGTGTTTACATCGCGTCGTCTACTTAGCCTGGATTCGCTTCCGCAGATATGCGAGCGCCTCCGCTATAATCACAAGCTGTTCTTAACGATGTGACTTAACGATGTTACTTAACGATGTTACATTGAACTCGGCGCCCCCACTCTTTGAACTAGTGTCGGATGACATGTTACCGGAGGCAGCAACTCGTACAAAGTGTAATGCACAATGTGCATGTAACCGCGACGAAACCAACATTTGCAACGTTGGATTCCAAGCTAACACTGAGCTGGGCTTATAAGGCGCAGGTACCGGCGATCAGACAGGGCTATGTAGCTGATTATGTTATCTTTCTACCAAGTTACATTACAATACAATGTTGAATTTGTCCTTTGATGTCCTGGTTCAGAACAATGTTGCGTGTTTCAAGCAATACACAATTAATATGTTGATATTACTTAAGCTATACTATTTTGGGACTTATGAATCTCCTTCTAACTACGTAGCCACTATGTATGAAAACTATTGACAGATTTATCGACGACAGATTTAACGACGTCATTGCCGGAACGTTTCATCAAAATAATTATTCCATTGTGTAGGTAGTACAGTCGTGTCGCACTGCGAGGACAACCCGTTTAATACTACACGGATAACAGAATAATGTTATCAATTAAAGAGTTAGACAACTTTATCAATGGGCACGTCGTAATTTTACAATGTTCATTTCCTTGGCGAAGGGGTCGCGGGCCCTGTGCTCCCTGTAGGTATGGCGGGGGACGTAACGGTAAACAAATTAGATCGTGTTTAGTATATAGAAATGGTTTGTTTTACTCGTTCAATGACGGTAGACGTGGAGCGAGGTGCCACGGTAAGTTAACCGTACCAATCATTACATGGAAGACTGTCTGAGAACATTTTCTTTGTTCAAATGTTGTTTTGTATTTCGATGTTATACTATAGATTACGAAAACTGTTTTAGTAATGCTATTACTAAACCATTTTTCATGTTTATGTTTTATAATAATATAGATTTTCTATTCAAGTGCACTTCTTACGTACTTAATATTAAGACTTTAGCACTTTCCTATTAGGTACATATAAAGTCAAACCATTCACAAAGTTTTCCAATGAAAAGTTGAAGACACCGTAACAAAATATACCAGAAACCAGCGGACAATACTGTACACTTGTTCTCCTCTGTGTATTTAGAGTACTCGTATGTTGATGCATGCCCGGCTGCCCGCCACACGTACACCGTACACGTACACTCGTACACACGTACCGCGCAGTGAATATATACTAAGCATGTGATGTGTTCTGTCAGAACCCGCAGTCGGTGCTGCAGCAGGCACCGCAGCCTGCCGCCGCGGCCGCGCCGCCCGCCGCGCGAGTAAGTATCCGCCTGGTCTGTCACCGCCACTCGCCTACACAATCTGACTCGGTCTCCTCTCGGGAATCTGGTATACTCATGTTTGGCCTGCACCGGCCGACATTTTCAGAATTCTATGGCTATGGATGCCATGGACAGTAACGGAGGAGCTGCCGATATTGACGAGATCTTGCAAATCGTCACATCCAGAATGGTTCGGCTCTATATCAGTGCATGAAGTTTGCATGTTTGGATTTCCTTAGTTGCATTACCCGTACTGTTCAACCGTGGAGTCCCACTCATACAAATGTGCACTCAGTATCTGCGCAACGTCACGTCTGTCATTACGTGTCTGCCGGCACGGTGGCGGTTCTCTAACTGCCTTCTGTAAACAAATGGAGGTTGTTTCAACAGTCTCCGTTGAATTAAAGAGCTTCTAGTTTCCCAGTTGAACGTATTTCTGTATCAACTTTGAACAGTACGGTGCAATATTTCTGTAGCAAATTTTGTTTCACTTTATTCTTTGATAGAGTCGGCAATATTTATTTGATTATGCTCAAACAAACATCATGCTAAAGAGCTTCAGAGCGTGTGTGAATACAGTGCTTGTTGACAGCTCGTATTTATTTCATTTTGTTGAAAGTCGCTTCGTATCGCATGAGTTTGTTTCTTTACGTCTATTACACTGAGTTTAGTATGTTGCATGGTTTTATTTTGTGACTAGTCGGATAGCGGCCGTAATATATTTATTCGATATGACATCGTATCGAGCCAGTTACTCGTACGTATGGATCGATCGCATTCGCATTCAGTTAACATGTACCACGTTTGGTGTGTGAGTGTACTAGTGCCACGGCTCGCGCCGCTGCCGTCACGTGCTAAATGAATGGATGCGCCGATGATGATGTACAATAAAATGCATTTAGTTAAGCGTATTGTAATTAAAGTTTGGTAGTTTCATTGCGAGTATATATGTTTCGAAGATTCTATTTTGTTGTATGTGCCGTTTAGGAGCAGCATGGCGTTGCCTCGTCATCAGGCAGGAACGGCGAGGAGGAGGAGACGGGCCCTGTGACACCCGGCCCTAACTCCTACGAAGACATTCTCAAGAAACGAGAGTACGTGCTTCGGGAACTAGTCGAGACTGAAGAGATCTACGTGTCGGACTTGGGGCTCGTGTGTGAGGGGTACATGCGGCACGTGCAGGTGAGCCCTCGCCCGTGTCACCGCGCACCACTCAGGCAGCGTACATTAGTATATTATGAAGTCGGTTTGAGTACATGACATATATAGCGCAGTAATGCTGCAGGGCGCGATTGATATTGTGGCCCATTTGTTGTAAAAACTAGTAATTGCGTATTGTGCAATAAAATGCTAATCTAAAATACGAGTAAAACAAGTAATAGCTCGCGGGTAGTCTCTAACTAATATTAAGAGGTAATGTTATTGTCGCTAGTAAACACTAAGTGATGACCAAATACGTCGTAACTACAATAAATCGACTTATTTGTCAACTCGGCCGCAATAAACTCGACCGCGCGGTCGAGTTGGGAAGATTTAAATCTACCTATTATTTAATTGTGCATCTCGACCGTAGGAACATTCACTATGCGGTCGAGTCGACCCCGCTAATTTTTATGATTTTTTGTTATTCGTCATCTCGACCGAGTACAAAATGTACATTGGAGTAGAAAATGTTTAAGGCATATCATGGAGAGATTTATTTTGTTAGGCAAATTAAAATGCGTGCTTTACTAACACAAAGATCGTAGATGTTTCATTACAATCACCCTTTAGTTTTGTAAAATGTAGCATTTTAATCATGACCTTACATAATATATCCTGATTAGTTAGAATAGTTTTGTCCCTCTCTCTCGCAACCTGGAATTTTTATCGGTGGAAAAAAATCTAATAAACAACTAAGCAATGCCTGATTAAAAACATATTTTTATCTGTCCTTAATTCTAATTTTAAGTTATTATATTGTATAATATACCCATAGAAGAACAAAAATGTAATTAAAAACTAAACACTTTTGTCAATCACTGTACAATAATGCCTCATATTTTCAATTGCGGTCGAGTTGACGAATACAAGATAAGAAAAAATAGCTTCATCAACTCGACCACGTGGTTCGGCCGAGATGCACAATAAAAAAATAATTAATTTTTAAATTTCCCGACTCGACCTCGCAGACGAGTTTATTGCGGCAACAGGTTTACATTGCAGTTATAATTTGATTAAGTTGTCTAATATAATAAATGTCGTTAGTAGAGGCTAGTTACATAACGTGTCGCGCGGTTGCGACCTGTATAAGAAGGTCGACACGTCGTTTACTGATGAGACCAAAAGCATCATCTTTAGCAGAAATTAAAATGAAAGTTCATCGATCCGATGTTTACGAGCAATTAAATGAAATATTTGTGTACAGGACCCCAAGGCCGAGCCTGGCCTGCCCGAGGGCCTGCGCGACCGACGGCACCGGATGATATTCGGCAATATCGAGGCTATATACGAGTGGCACCGCGAGTGAGTATGCACATACATTACATGTTTACTTTAATATCCGAGACACGACAATGCGTACTTACGTCCACGCTCCACGTACAATTGATTATTTTCCCAAAGTATTTCACTACAACAACATCTTCCCTTGCGAATGTCTGCTGCCGCGCTTTGCGTGTTCTATATACTTTACGTGGTTGTCATTTCACATAGAAACCAAATAGTTGGGCTCGGTATTCACTTTTAATAGGATAGTACGTTTTCACGTTTTAAATATCAATTTTAGAAAATTTTAATTTTCATGACATTTTTGCTCAGCCATTTGAAAATGTACAATATTTAGTTACGTGTACCACCATACAAGTTAATTTCAGAACAGTTCCACGTAAATTGATTTCGCTTATCTTCTTGTCTTTGTAATTTGAACAATAAGGACTACACCGAACTTATTTTACAGTACACCTACTGACCAACGCTAGTATTATTGTGAGCAATTACATTTTGACTGGGATCGTACCGATGAGATGAAATAAAATCCCATAGTGGGGGGAATCGGCTGTCCTCTGGTGGGGCTGGTGGGGCTGGTGGGGCCGGTGTAATGTGGACAGGCCGATAGTCAATATGTATGTAGTTTGTATGATGCTGGCGATGTATTTAAAGTTAATTCTAGGCTTGCGTAAGTGAATGTAACGCCATGTTGTATGTCCATACATGATGAATGTTTGGTTTGTGCAGTAAATTTCTAAAGGAGCTCCAACTATGCATCGAGGAGCCCGAGTTGCTGGGACCGCTGTTCCGTCGGTTTTTAGAGAAACGCATGTTCCTATACGAAGCCTACTGCCGGAACAAGCCCGTCTCGGAGTACATTGTGTCGGAGCACGACAGTTACTTCCAGGAGCTGCGCGTCAAGCTCGGCCAGAAGCTGCAGGTGCGTTGGCAAACTTGTTGCTTGTAACAATCGTTGTAGGCATCGACGTATGCGGGCAATTCATTAAACTCTGGACTTGGACACTTTTCATGATAAATTAATCGCTAGCTATCTAGTATTCAAATATTTACTACTGCAAACGTCAGTGCCTACTCTCTGATAATTGAGGCATCCCTCTTCTTAAACAGTAACCGTAATCAAAAACTAAACAGAGTAACTAAAGCCATTGAAAGCCATCGCATGGATCATAAATAAAGTGCACTGCGCCAAGAGTGACACTGTTAAAGCACCTTCGGATTGACAGATATAAACATTCCTTGAGTTGACACACAGTATACATAGACGAGCCGTTGGCACAACTTGATGTTGGAACATTTATAACTGTCCTCCTGGATGATCGGCCGACTCTACCACCGCATCCTTCATCTCATGAAACATATCGTAATACTAATGCCTCAACGCAACGCAACAATAGGAGCCTATGTAATCCTTCCGATGGAAATGTAGCGGCCCCCTGTACCCAGCGGGCCGCTTGCTTGTGGCCACATCGATGGTATAAGTACTGTGCTTGATTGTAGGTCCGCCTTAGGGAACGCACTTATCTCCCCGGAGCTCGCAGTACTTTGTCTCAGGTACTGATGGAGTCCAATGTTAAAATATGAAGCAATGCTGGTACCTTCACCCTGTTCTAACCTAGAACAGTTCGGTCCTTCCTCATTGGCCACGAAAAGTTTACTGATCAACAAGATATTTCTAACTTTTTCTAAATTTGACTTTCGGTAACTATGTTACCAGCTATGCTCTGAAATTTATTGTAACAGTATGCACGTTTAGCGCGAGGTCCACTGGCGTGTGTATAAGTATGTTGCACGGAACACGCGGCGCCGACGAGTGTCGGCTCGGCGGTGTTGCGTGCGACGTGTACTGTATGTAGTAGTGCCGCTCTGGCGACCGCCCGCGACCTCAGGTGTACGCTTGCATGCCAGGCTGCAGTCGCGCTGCCACCACCACTACTCATTTACTTTTGTTTTGGGGGATTTTTGTTTATTTCCATCACTACACACGCACACACGCACACACGCGCTGCTGAATGATTGGTGTTGTCGCTTCTTGTGTCTGCATGTCCGCCGTGTCCTCCGCACGTGTGCTGCTCACTATACCACGAGCTCGTCATATTCCAGCTCGGAGACCTGCTGATTAAGCCCATACAGCGGATACAGAAGTACCACCTGCTGGTGAAGAAGATCCTGTCGTACTCGGAGCAAGGCAACGCGCCGCCGCACGTGGTCGCGGCGCTGCGCGAGGCGGTGGAGTGCACCGACATCATTCCTAAAAACGCGAACAACATGATGGACGTGGGCCGCCTTCAGGGCTTCGCGGTAAGGATACCTTCCCATACTTCATATTTTAGCTTTAATTTAAAATTATTTAAGCATCTGCGATATCTTTTTATATTTAAGCAATGCGATTTTAGCGCTGCACTATTTACTTGAAGCCTAGCCGCTCAATGCGCGTCAGAACCAGCAGCGAATGATGATACTGTTCATTAAGGTTCCAAGTCTTGCTCGCCCCTTCGTTTGATGTCTATCCTCTTTGGGCTAGTGTTGCCATCTCAGACAGAGGAGTTGTTGTCGAGCACAATGCTCGACGTTGTCTGTTCAGTTGGAATATTGTGTGTTTCCGCTTTCTATGCATTGGCCCAGTACCTCTACACCATTCCAGTTTGGGGTATCTAAATGACTACTCCTTCCAGAAATTAATGAGCTAAGTGCTACGAAATTTGTAGAATTTCGAAATGGTCCGCTTGTAATATTGGCCCTTATCCTAAAATGTATCTGAAGTAATGGCGGTATATAACTGGGGAAGTGTGGGGGGGGAGGGGTACACTGACACGATATTCGGAAAGTCAAGCGTTGTTATGAAGTGTAATATTGTGCAACGCGAAAAAGGAAAATAAACAACGTCAACAAATACAATATTAGCGCAAAATGTTGAAACATGTTTATTGTGATGTGATTGTCGTGACGCTGATCTCTGCTGTGTGCTGACGTATACGGTGGCAAGTTAACAAGACCGGCTTGTTGTTCATTGCAGGGCAACATCACGGCCCAAGGCAAGCTGCTGATCCAAGAGCTCATGATGGTGTCGGACATGTCCGGCGGGAACGACAAGGGGAAGGAACTCCAAGTGTTCCTCTTTGAGCAGTGCATTATCTTTAGTGAGGCCGTGGGCAAAAAGTCAATGTACAGCAGCCCAACATACAACTACAAGGCACATATCCAGGTAAGGTTCCGTAGTACGAACGTACTGCCGTCTACTATTCAAATACTTTCGGATTGGTTATTGTCCAGCATTGCAACAGAGCACTCATTCACTACGAAACATTGCAGGTAAACAAGATGGACATGGAGGCGGTGGAAGCTCAGGGTGCCTTCATAGTCCGCGCCGACGACTCCACCAAGCCCAAGGCGCTGTCCTTCATGTGCCGGCCTTCAGAGGCTACTCGAGCCAACTGGATCTCCACACTTACGCACATATTGACTCAACAAAAGAACTTCGGAGACGCCCTTGAGAATCCTGGAGCATATCTAAGGGAACAGCGTAGTCGCGAGCCTCCTCGCGATCCCACCGCGTAAGTAACTCGCGACAGCCACCCGGACGCTTCAATAATACCAGATTTATAAATGACCGCATTACTTGGCTATACTAACAATGACCATCGCACCTAGTACTACATACAACTAGTTCCGATCTTTGTGTAATGTAACACTAAATACTAATGTACTAACCAAACATCTCGTGGGCTTGTATCAGTAGAAGTATTTATTGTAACAATCCACTACTGCATTATGTGTATGGTGCAACAAATGTTAACGAGCCGACAAACTGCTTCGACATGGAAATATAAGCTTTACATCAATCGTACTTACCATAAGCAATATAGTATAGTTGGAAGGCACCATTGAGCCGTCATCGTGACCCTTCGTGGGTTAACTGCTAGATGCAATACGTTGGGACAAAGATATATAGTGAAGTGGTAGCGTTGCACTTGTATCGAGGGAGGGAGCACGGTGATGGGCCGAGAGGATCATTCGAGCTTAGTGGCTTAGAGGGGGCACTAGTGCGCACGTCGGCACTAACACGACCGCGACTCGGTACACTCCACCTCGGTCACGTTTTAATGGAACGTCTCGAGACGTGTGGTGCCTAGTGCTGGGTCTTTAAGAGAATAAATCATTAGTGATGAATGTGGTGATGGATGGGAGCGTGTAATGTAACCGAGTGCGAGATGCCAGCGGACACGAGCGCGACTAGCGGATGTTGTATTGTCCATGTTAGGTTAACAAACACTGGAATTGATATTTAGATATATATTTTATTTAGATATTTTTAACGTTGGATAGGTACCTAATTATGTTAACTAGTAGCAATAATAAAGTGATGATCGATTGACATCGTCGCTACTGTATCACTGCAATCTCGTGCCGACGTTGTAGTGGCGGCTCGCCCGTGCCACGCGAGCGAGCCGCGACTGGCCGCGACTGGCCGCGACCGGCCGCGACTGGCCGCGACTGGCCGCGACTGGCCGCGACCGGCCGCGACTGGCCGCGACTGGCCGCGACTGGCCGCGACCGGCCGCGACCGGCCGCGACTGGCCGCGACTGGCCGCGACTGGCCGCGACTGGCCGCGACTGGCCGCGAGGTGTACAGCCGCGCGCCCGTCTAGCAATAACATACTGCCATTTTAAAGTTTGCATTTAGTAAACACTGCCGCCGTTCAACTGTTGATGTTTACTTGTTAGTGCATTGAATAGATTTAGTTGTAAACGTCTGCCAATGACGTGGTTGCTCGCGATCACTGCCCATGTTATATATTATACATTGTTCGTGTCCAAATATTGGGGCAACGTACAAACGTTATGTGATAACGTGTCTAACGCACAACGCCGCGGCGACGGAGGCAGCAGCGGAATGTTGGTAGGCACTACGTCGGAGATTATCATTGCTCCGCCAAGTAGTGGCGTTGTATTTGGCCGGGCTGCTGCTTCCACTGCCGCATCAGACCCGACCGCGACATCTGACTTGCACACTACTCAAACATACTCGTTGGGATACTTAACACCAGCGCAGAACAAAGCAACTCCTGCTC
The DNA here is from genome assembly GCF_023101765.2 of Spodoptera frugiperda. Taxonomy (NCBI): domain Eukaryota; kingdom Metazoa; phylum Arthropoda; class Insecta; order Lepidoptera; family Noctuidae; genus Spodoptera; species Spodoptera frugiperda. The sequence continues at coordinate 98,638 of NC_064236.1, read as the reverse complement.
CGAGCACGAGTATTGCTAGCTGTAACTGTCTGCCGACTTGTGGCGCCAGAGACGAGCGATGCCGAGCCAGCCAATGTCCACAGCTTCCTTCGTTACGCTGTTATATTAAGACTTGTTCGCGCTGCAAGTGTTGCGACGTTGCGTCGTTATGAATCACATCGATAGAACGATTATTTAACTTTTCGAATAGTTGTTAAGTAGGAATCGAAGAAGACTGGATATAAACGTGTGAACGATATTTTGAATGGTCGGACTTAGTATTTGCATGCTTAGGTAAGTCACACATGTCGCGCTGTACGCCCGACAGCCCGACATACGATGGAATGTTCTCGTCACCGCTACTGTACGATGTCAGTCACACGTACTCGCGGCCGTGGCGCACCTCTAGGTGCAACGTATTTACTGTAACATTATATCATATTACTCGCAATCGATGATCGTTGAATGTTTATTAGCGAAGTCGTGTATTTAATCATTACAGCTTAACATATATTTATAGTGTGATACCCTACGTACGGTTGCAGTCACCCCTCGACATGTATGTATTTACAATGTTGCGCTCAGTTTCCTAACATATCCGTAATACTGGCACTACTGGCAGTCACAAAGATGAATTGATGTCGACACCATTTGTTTGGCAGTTTCGATGAAATGATCCACGTGCAGGGGCCAACACTTGAGTTCGTTCTGTTTGTATATGAATAGGTTACTTATTGAGTATGTCACGTGACTCCCAGGTAGTTAGTTGATAAGAATTATAATATTATCACGAAATGCTTAAAATCAGCTTTGGATGTTATAATATTAGTATGTAAGAAGTCAAGTATTGTAATGTATTGTTTGCCGAGTTATGCTATGCTACTGAGGAGTAAGGGCAGACAAGAGTTGGAGGTACTGGAAGTGCGCTGATGCATATTGCTTGCCGCGACTCGGCGCGGTGTCGGCGGAGACGCTTGCTCGCCGGACCTCCCCACGCTTCGTTCCGTCGCTACCTAGATTACTACTCACTCAATTTAAACTCTACTATGATTTAGATTTAATATAATTCGACAGAGGGCACTCTCGTCGACGGATCGTTTGTGGTTGCGCATTGTTGTGTTACGTTCTCCTTGAGTAATGATAATAAAGTATGTAGCTTCACCCCCACGATATTATGCGGTCGTGGCCAACATGATCTGTACTAGTATATATTTTAGAATTTACGAAAAGTACTTTTGCTATTCTATTACGACCAAAACTTGATTTGTTCGACACTCGAGTGTTGCGACACTTGGTATTATAGTTTTGTAACTGTCGTTGTATGTATATATTCGCTATTGGATCCTAAGTTTTGTATATAATATTAACGTTTAAAATCACTGTAACTTGACCATTAAAATAAATTAATGTCAATAAAATATGCTTGTGGTTTTCTGCTTTTAGTCCCGCATGCTTGTTTTATGTTTCGTTATGTTTATGAGTTGGTGGCCAGCTTCGCTACCTGGCGCTGCTAGACACTGCGCCGACTGTACCATGCCGCTGTAGTATACCAACACGACTTACTAACCGACTAACTTAGTCTAACGACACCTAGTTAGAGCGAGCTCTGTCTTACTGCATAGCGTTACCCATGGATATATATTCGTATCATACAATTATAGTTACCTCATTCAAGTTAATGCCAATTGAAACAATAACAAGTGACACAAGTATCCAACACATGATATTGAAACATGCCTCTACATTGTTTACCCTTTTTTTGTTTCCTTTTTGACGAGTACTTTCTTCTTTAACGCAGCAATGGATGTTGACACTTGAAATGAGTTTCTTTCACAAGTATAGTTTGATGTCAAGTTGAAAGTACTCACCCACACACACAGTGGTCGAAAGCTGGTGCACCGAATTTTGTTTTATTTTATTTTGATTTTAACATTCCTATTCCCGTCCCGATAGTGTAGGTGAGGGTTGGTGCGGGCTTCGCAAGACGGAGAGTGTTCCGCCTTCTTTAGGCGGGGCGCTGGCACCCGAACTGCGGACTCGCGCCCAGCGCCCCCACGCCAAGGCGAATACTATCAACCTACCCACCACAATCCGCGCCGATGACAGGAAAAAGGGCGGCGGTAGCTCTGCCGTCAGCCCGACCTCGCCGCCGCAGGCTAACGTAAGTATGCGCAGTGGGTCACTTCACCACACTCACTCACTAAACGAGCTGGAAGGTGAACGCAATGTGTTTACATGCAAAGCTATGGAACATTACAAGTGTGCCCTGAACAGACGGGGCATGGGAGAATACATAGTTCATGGAGCAGGTAGGCGCAAAAGGTACCAAATACCTGTAACTTGGGGAGCTTTGTGTTTACCTGCACGACGTACGAGAAATAAGTCCAAAGTACTTGACTGTAGACGAGCAACGTCATGTAAACACATTTGATCGGTAGATAGTACTAACAACACGCTAACGCTTCAAAGGGCAAGGCAATAACTAAGATATGTAATACTACTAGATTAGATTATACAACTAGCGGACCTCGCGAACTTTGTTTCGCCATATTAGTCATGTTTCTGCGCATATCAGGGGGCCTACTCTAACTCAACGAAAAACGAAGTTTCTGACGAAACTGCGCAGATTGTATACTACAATTCTATTTATTGCTAACTTTCGTGAACAAAAATGAACGAATGAAATGAAGATAAATAAATAACTTTTGATATGAAATTTAAAATAAAACGTTATTTCAAGTAATTCTATTAGCAAATCAATAACACCTACGGCGTCTGTTGATTTTGTCTGACATAAGAACATTCTGCTAACAGTAACACACAAACAGAAAATGAATTAGCCAAAACGGGTGAGCTGTTGTCGAGCTTCGCGCTTAGCAGCTCAAAAGTGAGGCCTGTAAAAGTAATATTTACATAAGAACAATATTACGATCACAAATCTTATCAATCAGTAGTAATAAGCTGAGATACTATAAGATAATTAATAACTACTTATCAACTACTACAAAAACTAATAAAATCACTTTAGTTTTAATATAAGGAGAACTGGGTCCACATGGACTTTCTTGCTCGTTCTTCTCCATTGGAAGCTACACTTTGGAACGAGCACTTAGCTTCACTGATAGCCAGACTGACTGGCAATTCAATTTGAAGTTTCCGAAGTGCCTAATTTAGGATTAATTGAAATAAATGCTTTGACTTTGAAAACTTGCTGCTTTATAGATTGTTCCCCACGAATGCATGAATGCGTGCGTGAGTGCACTAACGTTACTGATATGCAAGACAAGAAGTTGGTTGTTACATTTATAAACACACAAATATGGTCGGTGTTGTAGAACTGGAGCACAGGCGTGGACATTTACATCTTTTGATACATACGTCAAAGACACGCTGCTAACGAAACTGGTCGAACGCGGTCTCGTTTCGATCTCGTTAAACGTAAACAAACTCATAGTAAGCGCACTGAATGATGGAAACTCGTAATAGCAACATTCCCAGTCCTTTCAGTAACAGTAGTTAACTGCGTCACGTATGAGCTCCATCACCGTCAGCAATACATACTTGTAGGCCTATTCTTTCAAGAATCTACAATACTAAGTCAGATTTATTCCACAATCCTCAAGACTACGTGAATTACCAAACTGCTTTTAGTGCAGACTATGGAATGACGTTGTTCAAACAACACGCAACGTATAATTAATGGTATTTAAGTAAATAGCAAGACAAACACCACGTAGCCACACTCACCGAATGTTAATCTAAAAGTATAACTACGCCTAAACCCGAGACTTGTACCTGCTGAGAATTTCAATCGAAATCATTAAATATATGAGTGAGAATCATATTCATGTACTCGTACACACGTTTCACCAATAAAATGTGAATGACATCATAAATGAGTACAACTGGTACATAGTAGGGACATAAGAGCCACTTGGTGCATTGTCGCTTCAATATATTCTCCATTTACACTACGACTCCACACCTGTAGGCACTCGCTTAGTAAGTACAAATCAATTACGTAGTAGGGTAACGGAGCCGGCATACGTAACGGTTTGCACAATGGTGTGGCTACAACGACGCATCTCTCAATGTATTCGAGCAGAGTAGAGAAAGAGAATACACTATTGGTGAAATTGGTGGTAAAACTGGTGATACTAGTGGCCAGTGGTGTTTGACAAACACATTAAGAATCGCACCTACATATTAGTTGGCTACAATAATCGTATGTATGAGTGCAGAGTGTGTGCCAGCCATGTAGTGATTTGTCTTGTTAAACTTGGATACTAGGTACAATTCATGATAAATAATTAGACGGTAAGTATAACAAGTGCACTAGGTAATCAGGACGCATTAAATTAATATCGAAGGAAAAAATAAGTATTTAATTAATAGATAAGTAACTTATGTCTCGATAGCAAGCTTACCTGGACCTACTCCCTGCCAGGTGGCTGTAGGGGGGGGGGGGTTTCTTACATTTACACTTCCTTGATTGTTCTACAATGTAGAGGAGGACTAATCTGGTGTCTATAAGATATAGCTCTGGTATCCCGATCTCACGAAATTTCCTTCTTTTTTTTTTCGATAGTAGTAGAGTCGACTGATTGTTTCTTTAGTTTGTTACGAACATCAAAGTACAAGTTGTAAGCTACTTGAAATTCATTCAAAATCTAGTTTCTGGCTCTAACTTGGTACCCGTAACTACACAAAGGGTTTATACAAATCCATTTGTTACTTTTGGAGATTAGCGCGTGCAGACAATTGGAAATGTTTTATTGATTTTCTCCCGATTGTATTTCTAAGATACTCTTGTTCAGTTTGAATGCTGCTAGAGTACGAGTGCAGACAGTGTTTGGTCATTGATGCATACACATTAATTGTGAAAAATCGTGATGTTCAATATCGTATAATTGTTTCTTAGTTTATTCAAATATTGTGATTATTTGTAAAATAAATTTACAAAACTGCTAATCTCGCGAGATTTCGAATCGAAATTCGAAATTGGCGATATCTGACCAGATCCACATAGCATGTAAGGCACCATACAAATACAAGTAACACAGCGGCACCGTATAGTGTAAGCGTCCTAAATAAATTTAGATTTTTATTTATTGAATTTGCCACCATCTCGGTACCAATGAGATATCGCTAGACACATTTATTATTATTCCATTTTTGTGTGTTCCAAAACGAATGTCACAGCGCGTTCCACTTCTTGTAAATGGTGCAGTCTTTATTTTTCTCTTTTCCTTTCTTTTTATTGAAAGTTAGTTTACATTTTGACAGTGGTTGTAGTATGAAAGGATTTATAAAAATAGATTTGTGTATGAAATTCAGGTTTCCAACTTACCCTTGTATCTCTGTATCTGCCGTTAATTTATTTATGAGCTTTACCTTGAGTGCGCGCGCACACACACACACACACACATTTATTGTATAGCTAATTGTTTGTTTTCTTTTTCATATTTTATTTACTTTGGGCGCTTGTTCTTCTTTGTTGCATGTTTTATTTAACGCTTGTCTATATTTCTTTTGTTGTAGGTATGATATACACGGGAATGCATTTCTAACATAGACTGTGATAGCGGGCCGATTGACTGACGCGCAGCTAGTTATGTGCTAAGTGATTTGGAATAACCGCCGTTGACTTTAAGTTTTAATTTATTGATGTAAATAGTATATGTAACGAATGTATCGAGCGATGCCGACGGTGCGGAGCGCGGGTGAGCATGCATGTGACGCTTGCGACGCAGTGCCTGCCCGTCGGCAGCGCGTCTACACTGACCACGTGTGGCAGGGCTTGTCCAAGCGGCCGTGGGGCCTGAAGCTGCGGCGCGGCGCCAGCGCCAGCAGCGCCGCCGGCGGCGGGCCCGCGGAGCCCGGCGCCGACGGCCTGGTCACCGAGCTGCGCGCGCCCGAGCTGGCCGAGCCGGCGGCCGACGTGACGGCCACGCCGGGCGCCACCGCCACCATCTCGTGCCGCGCTGTGGCCACTCGGGCCACTGCGTCTTGGCGCAAGACTGCACCCGAGACTCATGCGCTACGGCACGGTGGTCGGTTTGCTATATCAATGACTCCAGACGGTCTCGCAACTTTGACTATACACGCGTGTCGCGCGTCAGACGCCGGCGTGTATTGTTGCCTCGTCAGCAACGAGTTGGGAGGAGTGCAGAGTTCCGCGCGGCTGACGGTGGGGGCAGGCGGGGCGCCTGGCGTGCCGGCAGTGCGCGCGCACCCTGGCGGTGGCCTGGTCATACAATGGGACGAGGCGACTCCTGCGCATCTCGAGTACTGTCGAGTGGGAGAGGGAGAGTGGCGACGAGCTACTGAAACCCCCGCCGCGGCCAATACGCTGGCACTAGAAGAGCTGCCTGCGGGACAGTACAGTTTCCGGGTGGTGTGCGCGCGGAGCGGCGCGGCCGGGCCCGCGTCGGGCCCCGCGGCGTGCGGCGGCGGCGGCGCGTGGCAGCGCGAGCAGTTCGCGCGCCGCTACAGCGTGGAGGAGGAGGTGGGCCGCGGCCGCACCGCGCGCGTGCTGGCCGCGCGGGACACCGGCACCGGCCAGCGGGTGGCGCTCAAACAGGTCGGTGGCTTGCATTATATTATTTATGTTAAACGGCTTTAATGACCTCTATTCCACCATTTCGTTTGATATCCATAATGGAGACAAATAAAAAAAATAGATTAGTTATATAATTATATTACATTAAACTGTGCTCAGGAAGGGCGTAATATTCCAATAGACCGAAACGAACAAACCAACAAGTCCAGCTGAATACGACCGTGTAATTACAGTCGGGTAAAAAAAGGGTCAAACTGGGAATGAAACTTGTTTTAACATACCCAAGTATATGCTTGCATTTTAATTTTGTAAACGTCGTTATTGTAGCATAAGTTTCTTAACTAACTGCTTTTCGTCAGCAGGCCAGGTTGTACCAGTGGTTAATGTTAACATCGATTATAACACGTTGAACCCCCAGGTACTGGCCGGTCGCGGCGCGGACGCCATGCGGGAGTACCGCATCCTCTCCCGGTCGGCGCACGGCGCGGTAGTGCGCGCCATGGCGCTGTTCCCGGAGGTGCCTCGCGCGGGGGCCCACACTCTCGTGCTGGAGATGGTGAGCGGGGGCCCACTGCTGGACTGGGCCGCCTCCTCGCCGCACCTGTACACGCAGCAGATGGTGGCGCACCACACGAAGCAGCTGCTGTCCGCGCTCGACTGGCTGCACTCCATCAACGTCGCACACCTTGACGTCAGGGTACGTTTGCATCGCATTTTGTAGCGTCAGTCGGCACCAGAGTAATATCGATTGAACACGTTGTTTGGAACAACAAAACACTTTGACTTTTGTTTCTTGGCCTTGGCTAAGCCGAATAACACAACGATGACTGTTTTATCAAAAGAATAACAATAGAGAAATAGTGCAGTGTTAATATTTCCAATAATTGTAAAACGTAACCTGACTGCGACCTGTTTCAGCCCGAGAACGTGCTAGTAGAGCTGGGTGGGTCGGTGCCTCAACTGAAGCTGGTGGACCTGGGCTCTGCAGTCGAGACAGGGGAGGGCGGGGCAGGCAACACTGGCCGCGAGGTGCTCCCGCCTGCGCCTGCGCAGCTGGAGTTCGCGCCACCGGAGTGCGTGCTGGGCCGGCCGCCCGCGCCCGCGTGGGACGCCTGGGCAGCCGGCGTGTTCCTCTACGTCTTCCTCACGGGGGTAATTATTGCCATTACTTCTGTAGAGGGCCAGTCTGTTCCAGCACGCTAAGGCTGTTAGGCTGTTATTAACTGTTCCCTGCAGCTGGCTGCGGGTAAAGTAAGGTCAGGCCAGGGCGGCAATATCTACCAACCAAATACACCAGGATACTGTGGGCTTGCAGCCTGGGCTCGCCGGGGCTGCAAAGATTAACTTATGGTACCATTACTATTCAGTATTGAAATATTTGCGCATACGTCGGTAGACACGAGTGTCTCATACAAACATATGTAAACGGGCAATTGAGAAGTTACTGTAACTCAATACGATTGTTCTGTCAATTCTGGTGATGGATTTTTAGGCCATCCTGTAATGCTGGGAAATCAACGCTTAATTGAATTTCATTGTTTGTAAATAGTTATCCCCGTTCCTGGACGAGTCGATAGAGGAGACGACGGCGAACATAATAAAGTGCGACTACTGCTTCCCGCCGGAGCACTGGGCCGCCGTGGGCGAGCGCGCGCAGCACATGATCCGCGGCCTGCTGGAGCCGGCGCCCGGCCGCCGCCTCGCGCCGCGCGCCGCGCTGCAGGACCCCTGGTTCGACGAGGTCAGTGCACTTTGTGTAACCAACTACCCAACGCCAACTAACACAGCTCAAATGGTTTGTCTTCACTTACCTTCGCGTGGCTTTCAACTTACTGCACGGTTTCACATTGACACGGTTTTGAATGCGCGGTTAGCGCGGTGGCTGGTCAATCGGGTGCCGCGCAACGTGTAGCGGGTTCGATTCCCGCACGGAGCATCTCTTGGTGTGATCCAGAAATTGTTGTTTTGGCTCTGGGTGTCGTGTTTATGTGAAGTTACATGTTGGCCACATTGTGTCTGCACACACACACGATACGGTAAGGGTTTTTTTAACTCATATTTTCATGGTACCAAGTTATGAATTTTTCAAATCGAGCCGCCGCGTGTTTCAAAATTAGGTAGACAGGTACAAGGCGATCAGATTGACAGAAGAAATGTTTCGTAATATTAGCGAGTGATCCCTGTAGTGCTGTGACACGTTTGCATGATTTAAAATCAAGAACCATGCGATACTAAGTATTTGGTACAAATTTTTTTTTAAACATATTTTAAGCTGAAGCTTCGTTTAGAGACTCTATTCAACCTGTTTTCATCAGCGCTTCTTGATGTATATGGGTATTTTGTTACACGTTGTATAATGCTCTTACCGATAATAGTCGTAATTTTCTGTCCAAGTTATTGCACATAATTCACATTATTAATGTCATAATTACAATTTACGAACAAAATAATATTTGTGTTTAACATTTAGATAATTTATCAATCAGAAATGAAATGAAATGTGGTAACACCTTACTAAAGATTGACATTTACTGACAGAAACAACATCACGCATTATTACTTATACAATTCGTCTGTCATCAGTCATCATCAATTTAGCTAAATTATAATAACACTTATTTATTAATTATTAAAAAATGCTTAAGTTACGTTTTGAAGAGAAGTAAGTAGTGCTTTAATTTCATTAGGTAATGTATTATATATTTGTGCAGCAAACCTGAAAGTTTTTTTACTAGAAACAGCTGAGAGCTGGGTTCCCTTGTTCCTCTTGTAGGGCACCGGTATCTCTTTGTCTCAGCCTAGCATCCCGTGGGGGTCTCCATTCAAATAAACAGCTATTACTTTTTACAAAGTAGTTACTCCGGAATACATTTTTAAACTTGGAAACGTAAACAGTTGTAAGCTTTGGAACTGGTTCTCAGGAATGGAATTACATATTTAAGCAATCGACGGTTTTCATTGTAACCTACAATTGTGTAATGTTTAGAGAAATGAATCCTCAAGTGTTTGATATTAAATGTAGTCCACTTGTGTGTTGTGTGGCAGGCACCCACCACAGCGCTGTCGGCGACGCAGCTGAAGACGTTCCTGGACCGGCGGCGGCCGGCGGGGCACGGCAACGTGCTGCACGCGCTGCGCTCGCCCAACGACACGTGACGCGCCGGCCCACCCGTGCTTACTTCCACACCTCGAGGAGATTGTGCTCAACCACAGTTTGTCTGACATCCTGCAACTTGACTATCACGCCACCGCATGCGTGCGGCGACGACGTCTCGTCATCTGACTAGTGAAGCGTCGCTTCTCGAACTGAAATTAAATTTGAAGCGACATAAACACATTGGCTCGCTTAACACTCATCCTTGTTGTAGCCAACATTTTATGTGCAAGTAATTAAGGAACAAAGTAGATCTTATTCAATAATCACTCAATAGGAATACGTTATATTTTCTTAAGCCGTAGTTTACTGTAATTGATGTATAGTCAATGTGCCCACCTATTGAGTTTGGTATTTTACTTATTTGGACTTTATTCGCGACTTGTTTGCTGACTGGAAACATTGTGTTATCGGTAACTGCGCGCGCCATCTAGCGGCGCGTCGCCACTCGACCGGTTATCGACGTTATTTTTATTTAAATCAATAAATTAACCAACGACCCCTTGGCCTGTATAAATTTTAAAATAATATTCCTAAAGTGGCCGATTTTAAAGAAAGTGTCTGTGATTTATGCTAAAAATGAAGTTTTCATGCTTATTCCTAATTGTATCGTATGTACGCGTTAAATTAATAATGAATTGATTATTCACTAATGAATAAAATTGTATATAGAAGTAAGTTTTAGTGCATCATTTTATTTTAATTTGTGACCAAAATGCAAATTGTTTGTTCGTGTAGTGTGATGTACCGCCGTCCGCGGCGCGAGATATTATGTTAGTGCTAGGTATACTGTATACTAGATGTAACGATGCAATGTACACGCTACACTGCCGCTCGTGCGCTCTGCCGCTCAACAGACGCCTTTCCAAATGTAACTCGTAACCTTAGTTATTGTAAGTAAAGTATTACTGTGGACAATTGAAGCTTTTATGTCAGTCGAATACGAATACACGAGACAACTATTATAAAGGAATTAGGAAACAATAAGATATTGTATACTGCTTATTAATTCTAAACTAAATGGCATAGACGTGGAGGGCTGCGCTCACTGAATATATGGATATAAGCAACCCACATGACCGAACTAAATTATATTTAGTGTATTCCGTTCGTTTTGTTTTGGTTAATTGCAAACGCAGAACTAATTATGGGAACCAAGTTGTACAGGAGTGGTTACAACGAAACGCCTTAAAGATCTGTGATCTATGTATTGGAACTTGGATGTTGGCTTACGTATTAAATGGGCTTCGTTCTAAAGAGTAGTCTTGTATTAAGGCGTTGTCCACTGTCTCACGCACAATTGTATACTTCACTGACGCAGCACGGGGTTGCTCCTGCAGCTACAGGGGTCAAGTATTCAGTAGTTGTCGCCACACTTTGTGGCCGCGCCAAGTAAGACATTGGTCAAACGTTAGAGCGGCCAGCAAGTTTGCCGAGAACTGCATTCGTAGGGAACAGACCAAAGACAGGTGTTGGGATCTCATTAAACAGTGAGAGAAGAACGTTTTGTATAACAAAAAGGTACCACTCTCACGTTATTATTTTTTTTTGTAGCTGGCAACTTCCACTTCGTGCTGCGTCAGTGTTGCCCTGTAATAATAATGTTCCTGTTTATTTTCAACTTCGTATCAAGAAGCAGCTACCCGCTGTGTCATTTTTAGATATCATAGTGTCTAAAGCTGATGTATATTATAAAATCGTAATACATACAAAATTTTAAAAAATATATACACCGAAAGTTGTTTTATTGTTTATGTTGGCTGCTTATGCTTATCCCTCAATACTCTATCGCCACGTTATTACCCCAAGGGAGAGACGCCACAACCGTTGAATGTCTGCACCAAATAAAATATTTCTTTCTTTATTTTTACGAGATAGTTTGGTTTAAAGAACAACAGCCGTGCGTGCCACATGACAAAATGTCCGTAGCTAGCACCTATGTACCTATATAGCTTTACTCGTAAACATAACACAGACAGATACCGAGTCACATTCTCTTTTTTTATATTCTATGGATCGACGTTTGGTTCCCATTTCGCCCGATGGTAAGCGATGATGCGGCCTACGATGGATCACGTCTACCCATAAGTAATCTATTCACTCGGGCCTTGAAGTCACCCAGGTTATAACCATCGGGAAACAGACTCCGACAAAGAATTCCGCTCCCTAGCTGTTCGCAAAAGTAAGCTTGAAGCGAAGCGCTTCGTGCGAGTGGGTGGGAGATCCACCATAAAGCGGTGGTGCATCGCCGATTGTCTTGTGATTCGTTTATGGAAAGGACTAGGGGGAATCAAGTTGTGCAATTCCCCCGCACACTCTCCGAAACGTATCCGGTAATAAACTGAAAGGCTTGCAACTTAGCGCCTGTGTTCGAGGCTTTGAAGCCGGGCCTCCACCTGTTGGCACGCCTCTCGATGTGTTTCTAACTGGTATATACCTAAAGGTATTCCTAAACATATCTTTGTAATAAGTAATCAATACTGGATTCTCTGAATCATTCAAAACTATCCTAGCACCAACTAAGTAATTGCTTCGGCTTGAATGAGGTGAAACTGTATTCAAATTATCTACCTATAAGTACTTTTCACTATTATTAATATAAATATGTAATATTGAATTAAATACTTAATTTTGATATACATTGACAACACGACATCTATAACTTCATCTAACTGGTAATTAGCCGAGCCGTCCCAAAGGTGGGAAGAGTACTCCATACAGGCCCAAACCTGTGCTTGGTACAGGTTCAGCATATTGATTATATAGTATATTGATTCGACGTGAAGTACCGTCTCACCCTCCATAGGATACCAACTTCCTACCTGCCTAATGCGCCTTTTACTCAATACAGGAGCCAACTATAATATGAAGTACATTTATTACTAAATAACAATATTGAAATAGTTTGCATTGTGAACTTTTACATCGCAAATTAATTTATCGGTTAATAATAACTAAGTCGACATTAATAGGTGCAGAAATAGATTATAGTATGAAAAATAACACTTCGATCACTTAACGAAAATAATATATTCTATTTACTATACGAGCCTGTGCGCTAATTACAAGCCATCCTGCACGCTAATCTGTAATTATGGCGATCGAAAAGATGTCATCGTTTATTATCGTATGTTTTTTTTATTTGGGGTTTCTAAAAGAACAAGGATAACCCCATGAATAAATACAAAATTAATAAAACGCTTAAATGGTTTGCAATCAACTGACGTTTTTTAATAAACAATATACAAGGAGTTTTACTTATCACATAAGGAGTTTAACAATTGATAGGTCTACATACATATTATATTATTTTGTTACATATATTTAACACCCTGACCTAACAAAATAATCTAAATTCTCTCTAAAACAATATTATAATCTGTTTAAAAAAAAACATAATATTATTTAACAAAACCCTGGTAAAACTGGTGAAAAAACCTCATCAACTGGGTAAATCCCTTAGCCACAAGCCTGGCTCTATAATGCATTTCACCTTTACTGTTAACTTTCTTTTCCCGCACAATTTAATATATCACTTTCAGCAATTGGTTCACCTGTCATTTCCGCACACATGTTCGCATAACCTTTGTAGTCTGTTTTGCATCTCACACGTTTTCTGGCGTAGATGAATCACGCTGCATGAAGACAAGATCCATCTCCTCTGGTGATAAGGTATCTGAGTAGCTGGTATCAGTGTCGCTCGATGAATTCCCTGGTATAAAAATCTCATCCTTCTGGCTTACACTGGTATCTTGCTCTTCTCTCTTCTTCAGGTGGCCTATCTTCATTGTTGCTGAACTGTCATCTATGTTTTCCATGACAACAACATACCTGGCTATAATGATATTTCGTGCTACTGGATCATACAAAAGATAGTCCTTGATATTTTCACAATATCCAACTAGGAATTTCTTCTTTGCTTTTTTATCCCATTTATTCATTTTTCTTTTTTACTGGACTGCCAAATATTTGCAACTTTGGCTTTCTGCCCGTCCATAATTAATAAGGAGTTGTATTCTCTTTAATACTACTTTTAATTTAATACTTGCTGTTGACTGTGTTTACAGACTCTGCCCATAGACATTTCTCAAACTGAGCATCGAATAGGAAACAACGAGTTTTCTCAACTCAATCTGTTGTACCTTTCACTTACTCCATATTGCTCTGGTGTATAACTGTTTCTTTCTGATGAACTATACCACATTTCCTCAAATAATTTTCCATCTCAGAAAATAGGCTGTGTACATCCTGCTAAAGTCATCTATAAACAATAGGTAATATCTGGCTTTACCTAGTGACATTTGCTTACACTTTGAGGGAATGGTAACCTAGTTTGTTTCCTTTCGCAACAAACTGTGCAACTGGCTTTGTTAGAGCCGCACTTCTCATCAAAACTCACACCGAAACGTCTATGCCAAGTATTATTCAATACTTTTACTGCAGCTGTCAACACTTACTCACTCTTCACAGTCTTAATCTGTATCACCATTCTCCAGTTTTAGCTCGCCTATACAATCATTCTGTGAGTTATAAATCAAACAACCATGTTGAATAAATTCATATTCTACTCACTGATAGTAAATTCCTGGTGAGGTTAGACACATGTTACAAAACATTGTTTAATCTGTAAGAGTCTCCTGAGCATTTATCAATCTCCTTAATCTTGAGTTGATTGCAAACATTCTGACAAAAAATTCTTGTTGGAAACCATATGCGATGAATGCACCTTCCGACTTAACTGCAAAACTCATATCCAACACTTTTGTCTTTATAGCGTCCTGAACCACGGATGCCTCACAAACTTCTCCAGTAATCCAACTAACATGAGCGATCCCATCCATTGGTCGTTAATTTCAAAACCAGTTCCTTTCAGTTTCTGTGCCGTTTCAAATAGCTGGCTAACATAGCTGGTCAGTTTAAAATGTCGACTAATTACTTAGTAAACATACCGAAGTTAAAAGTTCGTGAAAATATAATTTTATTTCGTATCTGGGCCCATAACCTAATAAAACGCTATAAATGGTTTGCAATCAACTGACGTTTTTTAATAAACAATATACAAGGAGTTTTACTTGTCACATAACGAGTTTAACAATTGATAGGTCTACATACATATTATATTATTTTGTTACATATATTTAACAAAAATTAAACAAATTTATCGAACAAACAGGACTAGCGGCGCCCCGTAATCATCACGACATCAACATAATCATCATCACTCACATGCCCAGATATCCCACATCTGTTCCATACTAAGTATCAAATACATTTCCCTCTCAATAGGCTCACCCGTGAGATCAACTCTTACAAAATCCGCCCCAGATGTTGACATAGTATATTGTGACTCCATGAAAGTCTTTTATTCAATAAAATAATAAAAATAAAATAGAGGATATAAGTAAAACGCGAAATAAACATTTATAAGCAACATTTATTTGGTTAATATTAAAAAAAACTTACACAATAAATATTAAATGGTAGGGGGGGTAGGTGTAGAAAATTATTAAACATTAATTATAATTATTATGAATTAGTTTATGTTTCAGTGTCTAGATAGAACTACATTATTATACTTCATATACAGACACAGCCCAAAGAGGATCAAATATAAGTAAAGACATACAAAATTTGAGCTTACAAAATAATTAGTCATCAAGGGTCATTGACACAAATCCATATTTATATTGTAGGTAAACCGCCCACAATATAAATACACGTTTCATAAAATATGCAATAGCTATACTGGTTGTAAATTGTGACCAAAATATCTACTTCAAGTAGGTATGGTAGGTATACGTTAACATGTAATTAGGTAGTAAATGTACTTATATTTTGCTACTTTACTGGTATTTTATACCTAAAGGTATTCCTAAACATATCTTTGTAATAAGTAATCAATACTGGATTCTCTGAATCATTCAAAACTATCCTAGCACCAACTAAGTAATTGCTTCGGCTTGAATGAGGTGAAACTGTATTCAAATTATCTACCTATAAGTACTTTTCACTATTATTAATATAAATATGTAATATTGAATTAAATACTTAATTTTGATATACATTGACAACACGACATCTATAACTTGAAATGCAGACAAGTGTTTCTTGTGTATTTACACACGAACAGACGCGGCGAACTATGCCAGAACGAGGGTTGCAGACGGTTGTACATTGCGATCTCTTGTACCTTCTGGCATGTTTGTCTTCAAATTTATGACCTTGTCACGGCTTCTAGTGCCAGTAAGACATGCACCGACAGTGGCGACATCTACAGTTACTTCTTAAAAGTAGCCTTCATTGCTTTATGTGTCGACGACCTACTACAGGTATGTTTGGTTTTTGGTCGATGATTTTAGTCCAAGAACCAATCAATAGATCTATTAATATCAATTACCGAATAATAAATGCAAATATTTTTCTATTACACATCGTAGACAAGGTTGCTGGTTAAATTGTTTTAAAACTTGATTTTGGCCTGAAGTTCTGCCATGAGTGTAGCTGATTTGAATACTTGCTCCCTCTCCACGTCGGTGAGAGGCTGGCGTATGACGTCGAGGACACCGTTGCGGCCGAGCACGCACGGCAGCGACAGGAACACGTTGTCGGTGATGCCGTGCTCGCCCTGGAAGGAAGCAGGATGGAACCTCAGCAGTCGTAAGGAAACTCAATACAAAGTCGGTAGGTACAGGTACAATTACTTTTTACAGCTTCAGGCAAGTTGCCAATAAATGAATTGCTTTAAAATAAGAATATTGTTGCGTCGTAATAACAAACAACTTTCTTTGATTTGAGGCCATTCCCATATATTTGAAAACTCGTTCATTCTCTGACATCTTAATTTATTTTAGGAAATATTTTCATCTCATTTAAGCGCTTAAATTCACATATTTGTGTTCAGGTAAGTTCAATGTCCTATTTGTGTTTGTGTTGCAATTTCACAGAATTTTAATAATGCTACTGGTGGAAAATGGGAACAGGGCCCGACGTGCAACTACACTCACAACTCCTTGGAAGCAGGATCTACTGTAGACATGTAGCACGAACACACCGAGACAATAAACCCTCGATGCATCCACTAAATATTGTAACCAACTTGGGAACCTTCATCGAGAGCTGAGGTTCGGCGACAGTCTAGTACACAGAGTACACTACCTGCACACAAGTAGTCACAGCGTGCACGCTGGCTGCGTTGGTGAGGATGGCCTTCACCAGCTGCGTGAGGGACAGCCCGATAGCCCAGGAGGTGTAGCCCTTCAGCTTGATGACTTCGTACGCACTCTGCACCACCTGGGTGTGTGTCTCCTTCCAATTCTCCTCATCAGAGTCCAAGCCAATGTTCTTGTTGAGATCCCGGAGACGCACGCCTGCGATGTTCACACTTGACCAGACCGGTACTGTGGAGAGAGTATTCGTTAATTAAATATGTCCCTGCCGCCATAGTAACAGATTTGAAGGTTTGCTTGCTACATGATTATCATTGGACCAAGAGCAGGCGTATATGCAGGGTGGAGGTGTATTCAGCCGTCCATACTACTCGTGTTGTGTGGCATGCTAGGAGGTGGAACTCTTTCTTTAGTTACACCGTCCTATGTGGGCTCGTTTTAAGATATTTGCGAGTGTGAACTGAAAGTTGGCACTACCGGTTTTTTTATAAATTGTGCCTGGCACACAGGAGCCCCTTCCCCATAAGATTTTCACTTTTAAAAATATAACATAGAGTGTGAGTGTGGAACTGTGTGCAGTGTATGTGCTTCAGGGAGTACGAGAGGGGGCTTTATGAATATCGAAGTGCGTACCACTACTGTCACCGTGCTCCCCAATTATATACGCATGGCAGGACGTAGGCGCTATGTTCAGTTTCTGCGAGAGCAGATAGCGGAACCTGGCGGAGTCGAGGTTCGTTCCCGAGCCGATCACACGGTGCTTGGGCAGGCCACTGATCTTCCAGGTCACGTAGGTCAGGACATCCACTGGGTTGCTGGCGATTAAGAGGATCGCGTTGGGACTGTATTTCAGCAGCTGCGGGGGAGATAACATGGTTGGTTAGTAAACAATACCTACTTTTTAATTTAATGTGTATGTTCCGGGACTCTCTATTTCTTAAACTACTGAACTTATTGCAGTGAAATTCCGTGAAACGATAGTTTTAAACCGAAGAAAGGACGTTTGATAGTTTTATCCCAGAAATGTTACGGGAACGGGAACTACGCGTAACAATAAACCACTGTCTGAGCTGTTTGATTATTTATATTTCGGTACAACAATGGTTCGCGAGCTAGGAAACGACGCGGAATAGTTTTTATGTCTGAAAACTCACGGGAACGGCTCTGTACGGGAAAACCCCAGTGGGATTGTTTAGTTTTGGAACCACTAAAATGGATTGATTTCACAATAAATATTATAACTTAGGAGCTGAATCGATTCTGACATTTGTTACAGCCGTAGAATATTCGTGGGAAAATACTATTTAATTTAAAATCGGTATTTGGGTAGCCAAGCGGGTATTTTCTTCAGCAATTCTATTGGCTAATTATAGTGCGTACAGCGGGAGTGGTTCAGCAACAGTTGTACTTACTTTGGGTACGATCCCCTTGAGCACCTCGACGTTCCTCTGCACCAGGTTGCGCCTGTCCTCGCCCTCCAGCTGCCGCACGCCGGCCGCGATCACGCAGATCTGCGAGTCCGCCGTGATCGAGTAGTCTGTACATTACTTTATACATTAATTTTATTCTTTCTAATTATATTTGTACCGTATTGTGTAAAACCCGCAAAACTGGTAAGAAAGATGAAAGTTCGCTGACCGGACACAGTGAGTTTTGTTTGTCGAGAAGTAAATCGAGTTACAGGTGACAATGGTAGCGGTGTCGTTGCCAAAAAGAAACGCACAAGAAAGAGGGGAGACCGATTTGTCTCCTTAAAAACATCCACCCGCATATATACTCCAGTTCATCCGTGATCATGGCGCTTGCAACAATGCCGAAATATCGGAAACTCACAAAAAGTAGTAAATGTGGTAAATATCCCGTTCTAAGTTCTAATGATATTACTAGTGGCCATGTCTGTTACTTGTGACTTACATGTGACTTATACATATATTTTCCTAATTCCCTTTTTATCATTTTGGTTTGTCTATTTATTCGCTAGCAAATCAGATGCAATTCCTATTTCAGTGAAATTGAAAAGATTTCATTGGACTTTCGGAAGTAACAACCTTTCCAGGATAACGTATGACCGACGAGGCCCAGTGACGACATTTCATAACTCAGTGTATAATGTGTTACACAATGACGTTGGCTCTTGGCACACACAACAATGGCGGCGGTTGGCCCACTGGTACCTGGCGGGCCGCTCCGCGTCACTGGTTCGATTCTTGCACGGAAACGACATTACTATTTTGCTAGTGGCCACGAATAACGGTTCAGGCCCATTTGTGGGCTTTACTTGCGAGTAGACGTAGGTACGATGTACGATGCATACATTACACTAGGTGAGTGACAGAGTGAGTTAGGGGAGTGTCAATAGGGAATAATGTTATTTGTGGTGGTGTTTTTGGAAGGTAACCTTCAACATGTGCTTAAGTGCTTAACTTTTGAGAATCAGCACCTATAAGGCTAAGGACTCACGAAGTGGTTTCCTCCTGCGCCCACTAGCGGAATGGAATTTTATTTTTAAAACTCACGAAACTGCAGTTTTATGTTGCTGCCGCGGTTGCGATTATCGCTCGCAAACTTTGCGGTAAGACGAGCGGTTGCAAGCAAACGGCCAGTTGCGCTCCAGATCGCCATGGACACACACACACACACAAACGAGCTGTAGCGTTATAGGTAGGTTCTTACTACACAGATAAATTAGAAAAGAAGGTCTAAATGGTTCTGGGCGCATCCACTGATTACGGCAAGATATCGTTATGGATTATTTGTTAATACCATTAATGATTAGGTAAAGGACATCTGAGCGGTCGCCCGCTAACCGATTGCAGATCGCGCGGTTGCCTCCGCCGCGGCTGCGCACCCGCAGCCCGCGCCTGCTTGTACAGCGCCCGCTTTACCATTGCAGATACAACGACTCTTATCTGTCTGCCCCTATCTTGTCATGTAGGTAAGCTGATTGCTATTCCGAGCCGGATTTGATTCGTACTAATGAATTTGTTGAATTATCCACGACATGGGAGAAAATTCTAGTGTAGGCCAAAATATATGGTTCCAGTTATGTTACCTGTGCCAGCCTTAATGTTGGCGTTGAATAAGAAGGCGGATCCGTGCTGCAAGTCCATCATTTCTCCTTTCAACTTGTCTTCATTCGTGTCCACCATCACGATGTTATTTGTCACACCCTGTAAAGCCACACCATGATTAAATATACTGTATAAAATATTACCTTGAGGCGCGCAACTTAAAGTCTACAATCGCTTGACAAGTTTTACATGTTTACTTGGCTCAGATAGCTATTTAAGAAACGAAAAATGATTAGCCATGGCAGAGCAAACATGTGGACCTTCGCTTGAACATGTCCAACCAGCTCACTGATTCAAACTCATGAAAATTGCGTAAGAGTGAGCCGCGCAGGGCTACCGGGACTCCGGCTCGAAGCTGTAGTAGCCGGAGCCCCGGTAGCCCGCTACTTTATGCAGCCCGTTGCTCCAGGGAATAAACCCGTGGTCGTTAAGGGTCAGAGCCCATTCGTCCCCCAACATAAAAAGTTGTATGCCCATTGGTCTCCTGGTAGGGGACTAATTAATATTTTAATTAAAACTAATGTAGCAATGAGGTTTCATCACATGCACCTGGCAGGCTAGATGTTGACACACACTGGCAGGCTGCGTTGTGACACGGGAGAAGAATTGAACGTTTTGAATTTGACTAGGTTGTCAATGATGAGAAAATTTTACATTATTTGACTGTACATTTTATTGTCAGAAGAATTTTAGCTTTCGTGTAAGACACAACACATGCTAAATTGGCGCCCAGCTAGTAGGGCCGACCATGCCCCGAACTAGGCTACGGAGGCAGACGACGGCAGACGACGAAGCTACGGAGCAGAGTCCTGTACGGGCCCCCGAACTTGTCACAGCGCCTCGTCTGACCGTGCCGGCATAATGCAGGCGGATACGACTAGGTGCCCAATAGAGACGCTGCGGTCGTTGCGCCGACGAAACGCGGTCGAAACGCCGGCGCCTCATGGCAGTCACCATCGTCACCGTCGCTGAACATCACTACGAGTTCGTCCGGGAACTTCGCCAAGTGTACCGCGGGGTTCACCGGACTTCTCAAGAAGAGTTCGTCCTGGAACTTCGCCAAGTGTACCGCGGGGTTCACCGGACTTCTCAAGAAGAGTTCGTCCTGGAACTTCGCCAAGTGTACCGCGGGGTTCACCGGACTTCTCAAGAAGAGTTCGTCCTGGAACTTCGCCAAGTGTACCGCGGGGTTCACCGGACTTCTCAAGAAGAGTTCGTCCTGGAACTTCGCCAAGTGTACCGCGGGGTTCACCGGACTTCTCAAGAAGAGTTCGTCCTGGAACTTCGCCAAGTGTACCGCGGGGTTCACCGGACTTCTCAAGAAGAGTTCGTCCTGGAACTTCGCCAAGTGTACCGCGGGGTTCACCGGACTTCTCAAGAAGAGTTCGTCCTGGAACTTCGCCAAGTGTACCGCGGGGTTCACCGGACTTCTCAAGAAGAGTTCGTCCTGGAACTTCGCCAAGTGTACCGCGAGGTTCACCGGTACTTCTCAAGAAGAGTTCGTCCTGGAACTTCGCCAAGTGTACCGCGGGGTTCACCGGACTTCTCAAGATGAGTTCGTCCTGGAACTTCGCAAAGTGTACCACGAGGTTCACCGGTACTTCTCAAAAACCGGAGGTACTAGAAGCCTTCATCGACGCGGTCCAGGTATACAAGGAGTGTGCTGTGCGGACGTGAGTGACGATCACGCGCTGCGGGGACTCCCGATGCTGTTAGAGGGCGATGCCACCGTGTGGTGGCGCGGCGCCCGCAACAACGTCGCCACCTGGAAGGACGCCGTGCTCCGACTTCGCTCCATGTTGACTCCGAGACTAAGATTCGGAAGTTGTTGGGCGGGTGCGGAGCCTCGATGGACTTCAGCTGTGTCCTCGTGCACTACCCGTACACAGACCCGTTTAGTGACAGCCAAGAATTCGACTTCTCATCACTGTCAGACGCCGAAGCCGGCATACAAGATATCACGTGAAATGTTCAGCTAGGAACAAAAAGACAAACGTGCAGAAGTGTTTGTGTGTAGATTTAGGTCTCTAATTGTAAACGAAACCTTTCGTACTCAGAACTGACAGTAGCAGTTATGCTTTAGGAGCGGCATTACTCCAGGGGGAGGGGACCGACGAGCGACCTATAGAGTACGCCAGTCGCCTCCTCACGTCGGCTGAAAGAAACGTAGGAGGGGTAGACCACGCAAGAACTAACCTGATCGCGGGGACGTTCGCTCAGGTTAGAGGGGGAGACTGTAGCAATGAGGTTTCATCACATGCACCTGGCAGGCTAGATGTTGACACACACTGGCAGGCTGCGTTGTGACACGGGAGAAGAATTGAACGTTTTGAATTTGACTAGGTTGTCAATGATGAGAAAATTTTACATTATTTGACTGTACATTTTATTGTCAGAAGAATTTTAGCTTTCGTGTAAGACACAACACATGCTAAACTAATTAATATTTTAATTAAAAATATTATTTTAAGATACCCATTCGTCCCCTCTAATATATATACAATATAAGTTAAAGATTCGGCACCTGTTCAGATGCCTATTGGTACCCTGAGATAAAATTACCTATATTTTACATAAGAAACGGTTAACTTAGTACACTTGTGAACAGTTTATTAACGGAATTAATTTAATATTATTATCATAACAGATATGATAATAATATATAACCTTTTTTTGGTGACGGGGGGAAACCTTCAAAAGGCGCCTAGCTTTTTGGGGATAAAAGACTAGGGAGTGTGGGATTTTTACCTCACTAAAACCACCCCGGTGGCCACCCTCAACACCTGTAAGGGGCACCGGGTCCTCTTAATAGACCTGCTCCGGAGCCCCACGGTGCAACGCCTGTTACGGCACTTCCCTGGGGAGACGTGTGTTTCCCATGAGCCTTGCTGTGCAAGTTGCACGGCAGCACGTGACCACTGTGCCACCGTCTTCCCTGAGGTCACTGGGTGGGCGCATAGAGTCCCCACTCTATGCGCCCGTGACCCCAAAGGACAGCTTGCAGTTGATACAAACGGAATTTCGGCGTATTAGGCGTCAAGGCGGTTGCCTCCTCGACGCCTTCTACAAACAGGGTCGGCCCTCTCGCGATCCCGCACAGCAGCCTCCTTTTGGGACATTACAGTCTCACAAAAGGAAGCCACTTCCCTCCAATTTTCTGTCTCTGCCAACATAGCCTTAACTACTGCTGACAGAGACAAATCTCGCCCGAAATAATATATAACCTGTCGATAGGCTTACGATGTAAAATTGTCTCACTACGAATGGCTTGTTAAAATAACGGGTTACGAATAGATAAGGTGTTTAAAATTGGTAAGTACTTACTCTCCAGAAAAAATAAATATTCTTCAGGGGACGAAAGGGCTCTGACCCGTCGTTAATTCGACTTCCCTTTTCTATCCAACCTCAAAGATAAGTGGATACGTCACTCTGTGATACAGAAACCAGGTACTAGAAATATCACAATCACTGTTTATTGAATAATAATACCGTGCCAGCGAACCATAGCGCCGCACTTCCATAAACAAATACAATAAGTAGACGGCGACGAAACCAATCAGATATAATAACAATTGCGCCCTCTATCTAGATAATGGTCAACTATTGCTGTAATCAACTAGCTTTTACCCGCAGACTAAAAAATGTAGCCTGCGCGTGCCATTTACCAGATTCACATGAAACATGGTAAAACATAAACCATTCCAAGATAGATAAACCATTGCAAGATGTTACATTAACTCGCTGCTGCCAGCTGCTTCACCCGCATATAATAATGTAATCCGATCCATTTTACAGTATTGAACTAACAAAAACTCCGACACAGCTTTTGGGGGAACACCTTTATTTTACCATAAAAAATAATAATTTGAAGGTCGGGGTCTGAGGTCAAAATTTCATATCTTTTGAGTCATTCTCAAAAACCGTAAGTTTTATCGAAATATACCTCAAACCTAATTTCTAGATCTCAAAATATCTACAAAAATGGTCTTAATTTTTTTGCTGTGAGTATCCTGTTCCGAAGATATCGAAGAGATGTATCTGTGCATATCTATTTTGACAAAAGTCTCCATCGATCTCATTTGTTGCAGCGAAACTTATTTTAGATCAAAGGTTCAAAAATGAATTTTCCCTAAAATGGTAAGGCTATGAAAAAGGTAGTATAGCCAGTTCAAAACCAATATACTTAATTAGGTAGGTAACTATCGATCTACTTAATAAAACAACTCAATAAATGCCTGTACATACACTGTGTGAGAAACTTTTTTAAAAGTATAAAGGTAACTTTTGTGGACAATTATAAGATGTAGCTAATTTTATGATAAAACTTACCAATTTTGAGAATATCTAATTTAAAAAGCTTATAATGTTTGATCTTGGTACCAACGTAACTTGTAACGAACTCATGGGATCTACGGTGAACCAATGAGGGCTACCAACATTACGCAATATTCGCATTAAACATTGCGAAGATGAACGGCAAAAATTGTGCGATCGTGTGCGATCGTGTTCATCGTGTGCGAATGGTGCGGCCATTGCGGCGAAACATCGTTATAAACGGTATAAACCTCATTGTTGGAGCCATACCGTATCGTACCTTGTTCATTTTATTTACTTACGAACAGTATTGGTCACGTCTGTCAATGGTAAGGGAATGTACATTCTCTTCGAATTAATATTCGGGTAAAATAGAAAAAACTCTACGAAATACCTACTGTTATAGTACTTACTACTGTTTTTTTTTTATGTTAAATGGGCCGACGACGTTTGGCCGCTATCTCGCCTGATGTTTTGCCTTACTTTCACAAAATGCTCGATGGGCCTGTAGAGACCATAATACATGGTAGCTACAGTTGCATCTATATAGGCTGGGTCAACAATATGATGTCACAATTATTCTGTCATTGAAGTATACCTACCTCAAATAGTTTAACTTGCGTCTATTTAAAAGTTCAAAATACGTAAAGAAATATAAGTAAATAACTGCAACGCTAACCTAAATCAAAATCCTAAATGAACCTCTAATCAAAATAATAAAACCACTACAGGTATTGCAAAACGGTGCAATAGAAATAGATTTGTAACATCATTATACATAGGTTCGTATTATTTCATATTTATGACAGGCGGTACACTTTACGCCAATTTGCGTTGTATTGGTAACGCCATCAGGTGCAATAATGGCCAATCACAATAACTGTACAGTCTGCCGGTGGTGCCGGCTGCTGCCACCAGCTACTGACCACTGCGACTGCTACCTGACACACGGGTGACATGGAGGCATACAGGGGCCCCGCAGTCGACGCTAATACGGGATACAATAGGAGCGAATCTTTGGCAATTTTAAGCCGATTGGACTGAGACTTTGCTACATAAAGTTCCTATGACGTAGGCATCTCCTAAGATTTTGATATAAAATCTCACGGAACGGGAAGTATGCGTTAAAATTCCGGGGCTCTACCGTCCGCACGACTCTCTAGCTATTTGATTGGAATGGATACAGCGATGGTAGAGGCCGGGGTAAGGATAGTTTGTATCTACTCGCCCGGCACTTTACCACAGACTGTACTACGCGTGTAACCCCTGTGTGGTTCGATGTGTGAATCGAGTCAGGTAACATTGTACTGCGTGCTGCGTGCTTATTACAGCTACTTATATTTTTGTATGGATATTAAAATTATATAATATTATATATTTTATATAATATTGGTGCGTGGAAGGGAAACACAGCACATGTGTACATACATATATATTTTATATAATATTATAATTGGAAAATAAGCGTACAGTAGTGCACACTGCACACTGCACACCTGCTTCTATTAAGTATGAACGTCTATTGTCTAGTGCACAAGTGGCTGGAGTAATATCGTGTCGGTATCCATGTAGCGTTCTTTTGACAAAGCTACGGCAACGTTTTAGGGTACCGTAGCCAAATGGCAAAAAACGGAACCCTTATAGATTCGTTATGTCTGTCTGTACGTCCGTATGTCACAGCCATTTATTTCCGCAACTGTTGGGCCTACATAGATGAAACTTTGTAGAACATAGTTGTGATGTATTCTGGTAACTGCTATTCGATTTTCGAATAAAAATTTATAAATTAAAGGTAAGGCTCCATTATTGTAACTGATATAAAGAATATTTAAAAAAAGACATTAAGGTTCCTGAAATAATTTTTCCTCAAAATCAATCGTTTGAAAGATAGACGTTTCCAAAGTGGATAAATTATTGCCCCCACCCCCCCTCTAACTGTTAAAATAAGAGAGTGAGAAAACTAAAAAAAAAATGCTGCAGATTTTAATGGAAACTTTCAACGAAAATTGGTTTGAACAAGATATCATTATGAGTTTTTAATAGAAAATACATTTTCCAAAAACGCAAATATAATTTTGTCGTTCATACGAACACTATGTAAAACCAAGTTATTTTACAACTTTTATATAACGTCATCAACTTGCTGCTACGGAACCATTCATGGGCGAGTCCGACTCGCACTTGGCCGGTTTTTTGTTCACTGGTACGAAGCAATTTTCCGAAAGTTATTCAGAAAGTTGCATATAGAAGTAAATGTTGGACTGCACACATGTCTGCTTGTATAGCCGTGTGACCGTGGAACCGCGGGTACACACAAAATGGTGATATTATTTGTACACAGATTAACAGCATGCTCTGTCAGTAATCGGTCGGGGTGTGTCGCCGTCATTTGTATAATCAGTTTCCGAGTAGTCGCCGATAAGATTAGAGAGACAGCCCAATCACGCCGCGAATGAGTGGAGTACAATACGCGAGCTGTGAGCTGGCTATTGTGACAGTGTGCCCCCTTCTCTAATAAAAGTACCCTACCTACATAATGTGCCTACTTAGTCGCTAAAAATCGACTGAAAACACACACCGTGCAAGTTAACAAGTCGATGGTCAAATCCTAGTACAAACCTGTGCATGAAAAGACAAAATGTTAATTTTAGGGTACACTTTGTAATAAAGGTGATATTATATATGTACCACGAAGTTATAGGTAACTGGGTGGAAACATTGGTTTAAGTTAAATTACGTTACAATGTTAAGTTAAGTTACAATGTTCGCAGTGGCAAAAGTGGTATTAGATTTCAGTGGCTGAAGCAGTTCGCTGTCTAAAGACTGGTAGGCGTCTGTTCGACCTAACCACGGGTGCCGGGACTACGGGTGCCGGGACTACGGGTGCCGGGACTAGGAACGGGGTTGTTTCTAGTCAGTAAGAGTTTGGCACTCCCTCTCGCCTCACTGCATGTGGAAACAGTAGCTGAATATTTTTTCCCCCTCAAAAAGAGAAAAAATGCCTATACACTTTGAAGGGGTCCCGACCATATTCCTAAGCAAATATTGAACTGGAACCCCCATGGGAAAAGGAAGCATGGCCGCCCTCGAGTAATCTGGTGGCGTATAGTGAAGGCAGAAGCGGAGAGTTTCGGAATCACGCGGAGGTGAAGCGGGATCGAGAGAGGGAACCTCTGTGGCCGCTCCCTGTGCCATCCAGGGGACACGAGACTGGGAGTACCCTGGGAGATGGATGGAGACATCTGAATATAATATATTACTATTGGTTGTGTAAATCATTATAATTATCATACATCACAAATATACAAATCCATCTATAATGACATCGGAGGGAGTTGACAAAACCTTTGTACTAAGTAACAGAAACGGATTTAATGCTTTAATCATTGATAGCTTTATCATATCTACCGTCGATACTTGCTGCACTTTATTGAACAACCAAACGTTACGTCATCATGCACATGACTTGATCACTCTTTATACTGCCCGAATGGGTAGCAGATACAAGATACAAGTACCTTGTCACAAAGAGTCACCTCCACGCTACCCACCCGCAGGTAGATGCTAGCTACTACTTGTTAGTGATGTAACCAATATTTGCATTCGCATCCGCGAATATTTGCACATTTTTGACATTCGCATTCGCAATTTTAAATAAGAACGTCATAAAATAAATAAATGTTTCCGTTACAGAAAGGTATATACTTAGGTATTCGTCAATCAATAGAGGAATATGTAGATGGTAATATCTGTTATATGTATCACAAAACCTTATTTTCTGGTGAAACTATCTTGCAATTGTAATACTGTAATTGTTGGTGATCATCATTTAATAAAGTGAATTCATTAGAAATTAAAAAAAATATATATAATTTAAGATATGCGCAGTAAATCTTACTTACTTAAACCTTTTTTTCTTATAAGTAAGTACGGCAATTTTGATAGTTCTAAACAGGCTCACTAGATGGCTCACTAGATGGGAGCAAAATTATGAAGGCATGTATATTAATTCCTACATCACTTGTTTAGTTGAAGGCCAATCCTGCCGCGGCCCGGTAGTTGCAGTCGTCAGCAGGGCCGGATTAGCAATGTAGCAGGAGACAGCAAATGCTACAGGCCCCGCGCCCTATGGGGGCCCCGCGTCTGTGCCCAAATCAACAAAAACCGTCTTCAAAAACCATAAACCAAAAATATAAATTTAATAACAAAAACATATCTTTTATTAATTGTATTGCCTACCAACGGATAGTGTAGAACTTTATGAAATTGTCAGGGTACACATTATATGTGCTTACAATTTGAGGGGCTCATCGTCTGATGCTCACCACGTAACTGATTTGAAACTAAACCCTACCGAACAAAAAAAATAATCATGCTAATTCATCCAGAAATACTTAAACAATCGATCTACATACAAATCTACGAAGTATTGTGAAAATGACAACGTAACACAAGAGCCCCATTTTCGCATTTGCCACGGGCCCCGCGTCGCCTCCATCTGGCACTGGTCGTCAGTATTTATGTTCGGCTCATCAACAGTCGGCCACATTAATAGCTCGCTGGTCCAGGAGCCAGCACTCTGCACCGAGTGACCGCACTCTTTTAATTCGTATTGCATTGTATCACTCTGACAACTACTGATCTACATCTACTCGATATTTTGGTATCGGGATATCGATACACTATGTTGGTTTAGCTACCTAGGTATACCGTATGGGAAACCATACATTTGGTAGCAAAAAATATTTAAAAACATATAATATAAAAACATAAAATGACATGTGGTCTATTGTCACTGACAATAGCTATGCGTTGCTTAAAACAGCTAGCAGGCTTAGCCTTAGCTGTGCGTTCATTTTAAAGGACGCATAGTACCAGCTGTCACTCAAGTATTGTTTATGAATTCTAACACATAAGTCACTGTAATTTAAAAACTGTAGGACCTAGAATTTTATATTTTTCTGATGGATAGGACAGTTGGAACATTGCCTGTCATCTGGTGCCTATTGGACGTCGACTTCAGGGACACCCTGGGTATAGGTTTAATGTAAGCTAATGAGGCGTGCTCTACATGTACAATAGGTAGGTACCGGTATCCCGTACCTCTGGTTACGCGAAACTATCAAGTCTTCGAAAGGTTTTCAATTTTATTGCCACACTAGAAGGATGCCAATCTATCAACAAAGAAAACAAACGGAATAAAGGGCTGGCGTCCTGCGCACCTATGTGTAACAACTTTCTGTATCGAACCGTAGACACTAGACAGTCCATTCGCAATGGTAAAGTGTTGCATATCACATTGACGTCAATATGTGGTTGCTATCCGTATGATAATCTAAAAATATTGCAAAACATCTGTTCTGTCTAATGCGTTTCTTTGCACATAGCGTCATGACTCATACAGAGTTGCCTCAAGAGTTTTATTGAGAAACATCTAGAGACTAGACGAAACTCATCAATAAGACGTATTTTGGCAATTTTACATAAGCTGCAAGGACAAACGTTTAACAAAATGCTATTAAATAGCTGTTGTTGCTTCCAAGGCGGGTAGTGCTGGCGCAAGATCATTGTCATTTATAAACTAGTCTTTTACATCAGTCTTTACCTTGCTTTTACAGACCATTGTCGTCTACTAGTAACACATTGATAGAAAAAAAAACTATTTTAGATATCTACATACTGTTTTCTTAGGTATGTCATACGTAGAACAAATAGGAGTAGTATTTACCTTTGTTATTAGCAAACTGCAAATATAGTCGAGTGGCAAACACTTGGGAGTAGTAAGCCGGCGGCGCGGGAATTACACGCTTCCAATTAAAATAATTACTTGTAAGTTGACTATTGTCCAGACAAGTACACCACTCGATGCAGTTTAGATTAATTACAATTATTCGTCAAAGCTATGTATGATTAGCTATGTAATGTACGATTTTAGCTTTGTCAATTCTCAAAAAAATGGTATTTAGGATGACGTCATGATGATGATTAACTTATGTTACTACCAACACTAGGTACTGAAGCTATGTATGTTGTATGTACACATGTGCTGTGTTTCCCTTCCACGCACCTACTGCGTAGCGGCCCTGCATGAGTCACGGCCCACGGCCCGGGGAACACAGAGAGATCGGGCCAAATCAGCCAGTTGAACAAGGAGTTGGACGACTTGTTATACTCAAAAAAGCCGTGGTCGTAGCCCGATACGTCGGTCCCCGAGGTTGGGTCACCACAGAACTAGATCCTAATATTCACAGCGCCAGAGGTACACAGAAACGGATAGAGAGAGATTGTAAGTGAAAGTGTTGCTAGTGACCGAGCTAAGTGACCCTCGGCACTGAAGAACGCGAGGCAAGGAGGAGCTGCCCACCTCTTGGAGACATAAAAAAACGTAACATAACGAGTAAATACAAATTATAAATAAGGAAAACTAAGTATTATATAATTATTTGCTTAGTGACGAGTGTATGATATGTCTGTGATGTGGCTGATGCAATTCACCTTAATTGCCTCGAGTTACACGGCGTGTGCCACTCTTGTAGTTGTGGAGACTGTGTGTATCCCATCAGGGGTGGACAGAGGTACATACTTATTATGATTACAATTTACAACACTTCTCGTAAAGTCCCGCGAGCGACTCTTTGTATTTACATCGGGCATTAATCCAGAGCCCATGCCTAATGGCATTACCTGTACTCGACTTTAGAATTGACTGTTGACAGATTACTCGACTTACAAGAAGCCAGCCATTACTAGTCAGCCAATTAATTCCATTAAGATCAGAAAACTTCATTGTACACCATAAAACACAAATATTTTTATTAAGCAAAGGGCAAGCGAAGCTCTAACATTCAGTCAGTGATTTTATTATTTGTAGCGTTGGGAAATATAAACATCCACATTTTTGTACGGAAATATAGTGCAATACTATATAATATAGTTCAGTAGGTAACCGTACAGCAGCGGTCTC
Source organism: Spodoptera frugiperda (assembly GCF_023101765.2). Taxonomy (NCBI): domain Eukaryota; kingdom Metazoa; phylum Arthropoda; class Insecta; order Lepidoptera; family Noctuidae; genus Spodoptera; species Spodoptera frugiperda. Next base: position 67,428 of record NC_064236.1, on the reverse strand, counting down.
TCTAAATAATCATTTAAACTGCAATCTCCAACCTGTCTGCCAAGCGTGGAGATATCGAACTCTCCTCTTGTGTATACAGTACAGCCGTGGATGTCGTCTGCCGGGCGGCCGGCGATGTACGTTGTAACAAACATTCAGCAATTGGATCGCTTGGCGGAAAATGTACGTACAAACAACATACATGTGTCTATTTATATCGTATTTATTTATTGCCAGGCGAGGAAGGAACATGCGCATCCTGGCCTGTTGCTATATACATTTTACCTATTGTATTCTAATAATATGAATACGATTAAAACGAAAAACTTCTTCGGATCCAAAAAAGACCTCGCAATCAAACAACACTGGCCACTAACCTGCGTGAGGAGTGAGAAGACGGTGGCCATGCCGACCTGGCCGACCCCCACCACGGTCACCTTGTTGCCCGTGTCCACCACCTTCTCCTGGCGCGCCTGCAGCAGCTTGCCCACCGTCGCCATCTTGCCTAGCAATAAATTAATACGAGACGATATTATCAAATTTTTCTGTCGAGATCTTTTTAGGTTACTTATGAATACACTTTGAACTAGCCGCCTCATAGTTCGGCAGCAGATGTCAGTCTGCGAGCGGCGCCGGCGCGCGGCGCAGGCGCAGGCTACAGCGCCCGCGACCTTCGCAATTACGCTGTGTAACGATGAACATGGTGACGTCATCGTTTTTACGGCAAGTTTTTCCCCCAATGTATTTCCTCTTGAGATACAGACACCGTGCATCGCACATCGCACAGTTTATTGTATGCGTGGACAAAGCGGTGCAGTGCTTTGCACAATCTGCTCCAACTTGTACATTACTACATGGCCCCGGCGCGCGACGCTGCGGAGCTTGAGTGTCTCACGCGCTGGTTACGTCCGCCGGTCGACATCATCGTTTCATTGGTGACAATATGCAGCCCGCACACATACAGTGTGTAACCACCTCGGATCATCACAATTGTGGAATTAAAGTGGTTTCAAGGAAAAGGTTATATTGCATTACTTGCTTTTATGGAATGACTGCCCTTCCGGTTCAATAAACTTTACATATTTAGCTATACAGTGCAAAACGAAGGCGAAACAGTAGGTAGATTCAATGAAACGGTGCATTTGTGCATTCCCTGTCTAGTCTGCTGACTGACAGGTGCAAGGTGAACGTATCGACGCCGGCGCACGCTCCCACACTGCTCACACTTGCCGCAGTCTCAGTCAATACTTGGCGAGTTATATCTAGGAGGAAGCTAAACTGTTTCACAAATACACACAATTATAATATAATCCATAAACAGCCGCAGTCCCAGAGAGCACGTTCGATAAAAAGCATCAAGTTTTCCTGTTCCTAAATTTAGGTTTTCACGTACAATGGGCATGCAATAAAGTGGCTACTAATTACAAAATACACGTGTACCTCCGTAGATAATATAAACAACTATTAACTTGGAAAATTAAAGGCGCACCTCTGTAACCAGCGCCCATACTGTCCATAGAGGCTGCGTCGCCTGCTACCCGCGGGTCCGGGGCCTGACTGGTCGTAGCCATTGAGAGAGAGAGGCAATTGGTCACGGAAATCTTTCGGTGGCTTACGGTCTATAAACGCAGTCTCTTTAGAAAACTTTTATCTTCCGAGTGTAATAAGTTAAATAAATTATACATAATAATATGTATATACTTGTCTCATCAATTGATAGTTGACATTACATTGGTCAATTCAATCTACCCTAGTCAATAAAATGGAAGTGTCCGTTTGTAATAACCGCTGTTCTGTATGCATATGAATATTTACGTTACGTGTAGTATATTAGACGGTGTGTCAATAATCCGTGATAACTGTATGTAACTTGCGTACGTTTTATTACATTACGTATACCTAAATCTGTCCATCTGTTTGTTTTGTCTAATCTTTGATCTATGCCTGTACTAAGGAGTAACTTTAATTTTGGAAAAAATATTTTAGAAAAGCATAGAAACTCAAAGTCTTGCTGGAGTCATTATCCGCGAGCAAACTCGCGGACAACAGCTATTATATAAAAGTCAAATTCTTTTTCGTTTTTATATTTTGATTTGAAATAAGTTTGCACTATGTAGGTTACAAGGGTTAATTGTCTAGTAAAAATATTTTATTGAAATATCGAATTGGAAACTAAGGTACACGAGTAAGTAAGAATTTCTCTGATCAATGGTAGAGGGGTCAATGTCCTGGCGGAGGTCAAGTCAAGGTCGCAAACCAAGACAAAATCGATGTGTAATGTATAGGCGACAATACCAGGTGTATACCTACCTAAATGTACATACATATTATATATTGTATACTTGTAAATGTACATGTCTTGTCTTGACATTGCCTATACAATGTGACAGGGGTGGAACTTCTAACCCGTTAAGGAGGTTGAACGCCCAATTGAAAATATTGAAATATAGCAATTTTTTTGGTAAAATTAATTCAGAAATGTTTTTTTTTTCTCACCAAAACATTATCAAACATATGAAAAAAGTAATGAATTAGTTAGCCAAGGTTATATTAGCTACCGTTTTGTTATTTTTGTTGTCATACAACCTTTGATATCACATAAAGTAAAAAAAATATTAAAATAGCATATTATTTTTTTATTCGATAAAATTAGATGTAGTACTCAGCCTTAACGGGTTAGAAGTCCTACCCCTATCACATTGTATATAAACTTTTTTTTAAACAAATGTTGAAGAGTTTGTTTCTAGAACGCGATAATCTCTGCAACCACTGATTCATTTATCCGAGAAGGCTAACCTTAAACATCACGCTACGATTAATAGGAGCCGAGCAGTGGGTGAAACTGCACCGGAATACCTAAGTTTACTTATTATTCTGTGGCCTAAGTAGCTAGTATAATACTTAACTTATAAAGCTGAAAGACGACCTTGTATATACATAAATGGGTCACAAGGAGCCACTGGATGCGGGTCGCTTCCAACCTGCTGACGTGGCCATCCGAGAGGCCAACACTTGGTCAGCAGTGCAGCAGCAGTCTTGTGGCAAGTTACACGGGGGGGGGGGGGCAGGAACACTACACGCTTCATTTGCTCACTCATTTAACAGTTGGCACATTTATTCATTTATTACATTAAGAACGGCCGAAGCGGCTCTAATGGAGCACGGTTATACCAAAGAGAACTAGCGGCTCTCTGGTAAAGAGGTCCTCATAATCTGCCATCGCAGCGAGCTGCCTCGGGCGGTTGAAGTTTGGTGCGGTGTATCGCCGTGCCTGCGTGATCCTATCCACGATGCAGGCACGGTCATGAGTGAATGAGTGTTACCCATTATTAGGCCTCATTACTCTACCACCCTACTTACGCTTCCACTAGGGTATGTCAGGTCCTAGACCATTATTATATCAATGAGCATTTTACAATCTGTGATAGTTCATTATTTTCAACTAAGTAGCAATCTCGCAGGACCGTTTATCTACTTAGTTTCGTTTGTAGAGTCACACTTAGCACATTACAGAGGTCGGCGTGAAACCGCGGGGCTCTCGTCAGTAACTAAAGGTACACAAACTTGGTTACTTACATTATAAACTAATTTACAATCATTATTGTCAAAACAAGTACGAGTCGAAGCTTCTGCTTTCGTACCATTTGTTGTAATTTATTCGAGCAACCAACAGCATCGCCCCCGTCCCCCTTGGTCTAACACTATACGTACCAAACTAAGAACTATATCCCAAGTTATTCAATGTTAAGTCTGATTTTTTAAGATGTCGCTAAGATTGAATAAGACGTCCCACCGCCGTGTATACAGTACGTGTGCGTGGCATTACTTAATGTGAAACATTACTACACTAGTATATTATGGAGCACTTTCTTTAGTTCAGTTGTCCACTTGTCCAGGAAAATATTGAACCTATCTAACCACTAGCCTTTACGTGTAACTAGTTCAAGGATTCTAGTCATCATTTCTCTGCAATTATTGATCAGTATGCAGGCGAAGCACCTGTACAATACAATACAATCGTATATTGTGAAAGATAGATTGGGTACTTCTATATACTAATTATTGCAACTAATGCAATCATTAGTTTTCCTTAAATGCATGGGACGTGTAAGGAAAATTATTTAACGACTTGTTTTTATTTTTATAGTGAAGGTTAATCACCTTGAGTGTATTGGTGCATAAGGAAAGCTATTTATGTTCAAAATAATGATGCTTCACAAATTAAAAGTGCAACCTGCATCGCCCGCCAATGCCTGCCACACTTTATAATTGTGCAAACACCATAAACTCACCGTCGCCGTTCTCGAGGCTGTGGTTGTTGCAATTATTCTCCGCCATCTTCGGAATTCTCGACGAGGTACAACAAAACTGTTTAAATTATCGATACACAAACTTATCTTTCACGTAGATAAAAGCGATCTACGAAAACGTAAATAAAAGACGCGACTTCACTCTTCCACTGTCAACGATTGACTGAAGGAATCAAGGAACTGAATGAGCGCACCGCACCGGTCCACTTTTATCGCGCGCGACCGAACCAGTGAATGGTTGAACGAACGATTCAACACTTGCCAGCCGCAGCGCAGATTGTGTGCGCGCGAAAAAGTAGGGTGCGTCCGTTACGCGTAAGTTGTTTGCACCAGAAGCGTGGTGGGTTACACTCAAGGTCAAAGAGGACGCAGGAGGAAGGTCAAAACCAAATAACAACGAGAACAATGTACAATTTGTAACCAACAAGAGTTGTTACAGAGTTGTACAGGAAACAACAAAGTTTACAATTCAAATTAACTTTCGATTTCTTTTGATAACAATGACAAAGGAAAATAGAGACAACATCCCCAGTGACGTCCCGAGCGAGAAATATTTGAAATAGTTTGACCAACCGATGCTCTTGGCATGGCATGCGGACATAAACTCTTCTGCGACACGAAGCAGAAGCCTAAGTACTTAATTAATTACATTATCGACAGTGGACAGCTACTAGGTACATCAGGGATAGCTAGGTAACATTCTAGGGTGAATGTATTCGTTCGTAAAAGGTTCTTCAATGAATTGCATCACCTATTCGATGATGCAAATCATATATACATTATACAATTTCTACTTAAGTGTACGTTGATTCATAAGTATATCGGTAAACGTTTTCTTGTTCGGAAGCGCGTGTACACAGGCACTGCCACCTGTAGCTGTACACGCTGGACTACTGAAGCAGATGACAATGGACAATATGAAACATGTACCTATGTGCAATTGTGCACAGGTCTAGTTGCACCTGACATGGTTGTAGTACTTATAGTGGTTGCTGTGGTTGGGCAAATAAAAAATGATAAAGATTAAAAAAAAATTGATAGACCACCAATAATGCTTTGTCGCGTTGCTTTTGAAATAGAAAATGCAATGACAAGTGTTGTCGTGAGTGCGGTCACGTAGTTGGTTGCGCAGTCAGCACGGCTGGCAGCTGCCGGCGATGGTGTCGCCGGCCGGCGTGCGGCGGCGCGCGTACTCTCGCCCCGCCAGTCCCGCCACGCCACGCCGCGCCGCGCGCCTCGCGTCGCCTCACGCTCAAGGTGACCTTCAACAGTTAGTTTTGGACGCGGGGGCTTGGCTGCGCATGCCCGAATTAAGTTCATCACTCCCACAAAAACACACCCTAATCCCTAAACAGACGCTCGCATTTGCAATAACACCGCGTTTTTATACGGGTCTTGATCTACGAACCGACTTCATCTGTCTCCGAGCTAAATTCGGCTTTATGATTACGCCATAAAGTCTGAGCTTGAATAAAAGTTATCCAGAATCTAGACTATTAGGTAGGTTACTATTAAACTAATAAATAATTCGGGCCTGTCGACTGAGGACAAGTTCAGTTCACGGTCATAATAAACGAAAAAAATAACATTCAATAAAAAAAAGTAAGATATTTTTTGTGAATACATATTCTTTTGTTTTATTTAAGTATGTTTGCATTGTTTATGTTTACTTCTCCCCTCCCGTAACTCGTCAACGCACAGCTCGCCGAGCGGAGATTTATCTATTATTTACACTGGTCACATCTTTCGGATGGAATATCCGAATCCGATCATTTCAAAGATGACATGAAGGTATTGCAGTAGTCCTAAATAACGATTTATTTTGATAGTAAGATACCTAGTTACAAATAAAGAGTATTTTCTAGCGGTGGTAGGTACGTAAACATTTTTTAAATAAACGTATGTACGCTTATTGTGTCGTAAGTGTAAAAGATAGAGACATTATGTTGTCGCGACATTTTTATTGATAGTGATGTGTTTTGAAAAATTGTAAAAAACTAAAATAGTTTTCGCAGCGCACGCGATTAATGGAAGACTATGTACCTATATTACATAGGCTAATAATTTTCAAAAATCTTCCAAACCGGAGCCGCGGCCAGCATTTGGATGAAATCATCATTAAACATTAAATTATATTGATCGTTCTATCGATTCCAATAAAGATTTCATTAAATTTTTCATTATGTTTGTGTTTTTTTTTGAAAATCAAATCCTAACCACTTAAAAAATCACCCGTTAGTATATATGTTACAGCCAAAAGTAATAAATCTTGATATTATATAAGGTAAGCTAACCAAATAAGGCCTACCTTATTTTTATTACCGCCTAGCTCGTAGGTTTAAAATGACAATGGGCTGATAATTTCAAAATCTTATATTTATTTAGTAAACTTTGTAAAAATGGAATCAAAATAGCTTTAGAAACAAAAATTGCAATTTTGTAAACACAAATAACTAAAGTGTCACTTTGGCCTTATTGGGAACCCTATGTCTTAATAAGGCCTCAATAAAAACTAGTAAGTACCTATTCAACTTCTTAATTATAACAAAACTTTGTCAATGCTTATAATAAATGTAATGAGATCTTATTAATTAATTTTGGTCATTATACATCAGGCTAAACGAGTTTCTCATCATGTAATACCCAAGTAACATCTTTGAAGTCATCGGTACCCCAGCATCAGTCAAACGAATGAGAATAACTTCTTGTTCTGTAACCAATTCAGCGACCGACCTGGCTTTCGTGTAGTGGAAACCACTCTTTGGATGATGCGTACTTCTTTGGAAGTTATATCTGGCTGCAGCAGCCTACCGGGTAAAACAGGGTGCATAAAATTCGAAGGGTGAATAGATACTATGAAGAATTTCCCGATATCCATTCACCCCTATTCTGTATCTATTCACCCCGTTTACCCCTTTCTACCATTTTAACAGCGTTTTCCATCTTTTGCAAAATCCATTGGCTTTCTTTTTGATAGAAGCTGGTGATCCGTTTTCTATGAAATTACTGAAAAACAACTATGCCGTAATAAGGCCTACACGTTTTTTTTAGGCTTTATTAGGACATGGCACATAGATAAACAAAACAACGATTATATGAAATACACCGATATTATAGCTATTTCACTAATGTGAGGAGGTGGCTAAATGTATAATTGTCATACAGACAAAACACGGCACGTCGTATACTGATAAATATAAAAATAATAACAGTTTACGCAACTCGAATTTTATAAAAACTAAAGTGCGCTCCACGTCGTGATTGTTTTCGTCTATAAGTTCCAACATAATCGCGGCACGGGTTGCTTGCTGTGCTCAAATTAGTTAAGTAATGTGCATGCACACTTCTACAAACTTTGGCGACCATTTGACATCGGGAAGAGGGAAATTTTCAAAATAGGCTTTATTGGGGCATAGGCCTTATTTGGTTAGGTTACTATATACTGTCTAGCAATTATATATAACTTCTACTCAATTTAGATAAAGTGATAAATGACACCAAATTAATCACATTAACTAGCAATTTTATTATATGCGAAGACTTGGATTATGTAATAAAACGAGCAGCATGCAAGCAAACATGAAGCATGCAGCAGGCAGGGTTTCTGTCACGGCTCCGGCGCTGCGGGCCTCCGGCGGACCCACGCGTGCTAATCGTCGCAGACGGCTTTCGTTCCTACGCCCCTACGCGATTTTAAATTACCTACACTCTAGGGGTACCTTCGTTTTTTTTTTTTTTTTTTTGGTGAGGGGGGAAACCTTCAAAAGGCGCCTAGCTTTTTGGGGATAAAAGACTAGGGAGTGTGGGATTTTTACCTCACTAAAACCACCCCGGTGGCCACCTTCAGCACCGATAAGGGGCACCGAGACCTCTAACTAGACCTGCTCCGGAGCCCCTATGGTGCAACGCCTGTTACGGCACATCCCTAGAGAGACACGTGACCACTGTGCCACCGCCTTCCCTGAGGTCGTTAGATGGGCACCTAGAGTCCCCACTTTATCGTCAAGGCTGTTGCCACCTCGACGCCTTCTATGAGCAGGATCGGCCCTCTCACGATCCCGCTCAGCAGCCTCCTTTTGGGACATTACAGTCTCACAAAAGGAGGCCACCTCCCTCCAGTTTTCTGTATCTGCCAGCATAGCCTCTACTACTGCTGGCAGAGACAGGTCTCGCCCGATCTTGGTAACCAGGACCCGCCGCTCCGAGACCCACGCTGGGCACTCTTCGAGCGTGTGCTGTGCGGAATCCAGGTTACCTCCGCAGTGGTGGCAATTTGCCGTGGCCTCTCGCCCAATCTTGTTCAGGCACTCACCGAAGCAGCCATGTCCGGTCAGTACCTGAGTGAGCCTGAAGGAGATGCGCTTCTCTCTTTTCAGCCAGGCTTCGAAGTGCGGCAAAATGGCTTCGACAACACGCTTGCGTGAAATCTCTGGCTGTTGTAGCCGCTCACGCCACCGCTCGAGCGCGTGTCGTCTTTCTTGCCGCCTCAGCCTAACGAACGCCGCTCCTGGCACTCTACCACCGCCGTTTTGACGGACGGAACGGATTTGGTCGTAGACCTTCGCGTCCATATCCGCCAGGATATCCAACGGCGGAAAGCGAGCCAGGAGAGTTGCCGCCTCAAAGGACACCGTTCGGTATCCTCGTGCGATACGGATGGCCATTTTCCGCTGCAGACGATAGATTTTCGTTCTGCAACGTCGGACGCCTGACAGTCGAGCTGACCAAACAGGCGCCCCGTAAAGGACCATCGATCGCACGACACCCGCGTAGAGGCGGCGAACTTCTTCTCTTATGTACTATGCCTACGCGCCTAGCGAATAATAAAATGTTCGGGCAGCACGTCTCACTCATTCCTGTACTTGTAGGTACTATATTTATTCCGTGGTCAAAATTAAATAAATGATGAGCTGTCCACTGATTCGTGAAGTGTGAATTTTGCCGCCGCCTGAATTTGCCGCCCGGGGTATGGGCCCCGGCTTGCCCCCCCCTAGATCCGGGGCTGGCCAACATAGCCTTAACTACTGCTGACAGAGACAAATCTCGCCCGATCCTGGTGACCAGGACCCGCCGCTCAGAGGTCCACGCTGGGCACTCCTCGAGCGTGTGCTGTGCGGAATCCAGGTCACCTCCGCAGTGGTGACAATTTGTCGTGGCCTCTCGCCCAATACTATTCAGGTACTCACCGAAGCAACCATGTCCGGTGAGCACCTGAGTGAGTCTGAAGGAGACGCGCTCCTCTCTCTTCAGCCAGGCTTCGAAGTGCGGCAGAATGGCTTCGACAACGCGCTTGTGTGAGTACTCCGGCTGTTCTAGCCGCTCACGCCACCGCTCGAGCGCGTGTCGCCTTTCTTGCCGCCTCAACCTTACGAACGCCACTCCTGGCACGCTACCGCCATTTCGGCGGACAGTGCGGATTTGGTCATACACCTTTGCGTCCATATCCGCCAGGATGTCCAACGGCGGAAAGCAAGCCAGGAGAGTTGCCGCCTCAAAAGACACCGTTCGGTATCCTCGTGCGATACGGATGGCTATTTTCCGCTGCAAGCGATATATTTTCGTCCTACAGCGTCGGACGCCTGACAGTCGAGCTGACCAAACAGGCGCCCCGTAAAGAACCATCAATCGCACGACACCCGCGTAGAGGCGGCGAACTTCTTCTCGAGGTCCCCCAATGTTAGGCAGCAGTCTGTGCAGAGCACCCACTGCCTTCTCGACTCGGGGGACCAGGCGTTCGAAATGCTCTTCGAAGTCCCACCGAGCATCCAAGGTTAGGCCTAGATACTTTATGTATCGCCCAACCTGGACATGTGCATCTCCAACGTAGACTGACGAACTTGGTGGCTCCCTGGTCTTCGGGAGCTTATGGAACCATAGAGCCTCAGTTTTATGAGGCGCTATTTCCAAGCCCAGTCCGCGAATAGAAGCCACGACTTTTGCTACCCCGAGCTCTGAAAGCCGGATAGTGTCCTCAAAGTTGGTCCCACTAGCCATGACCAACGTGTCATCTGCATAGCAAATGACATGGACATCAGCAGGAAGTTCGACACGCAGGACCGCATCATAAGCGAGGTTCCACAATAAAGGACCCAGCACAGATCCCTGTGGAACCCCATAATCCCCCTCCGCTGAACGCTACCGCCCCGGCCCACATAGCGAATGTGCCGGTCGCATAGGTAGGCCCCGATGATGTTTTGCAAATAGGGAGGTATTCTGTGATAAACAAGAGCCTCCCTGATTGCCTTCCAGGGTAGGGAATTAAAAGCGTTAACGATATCTAGGCTTATCGCCAACGCGACCCTACCCTGGGACACTGCCTGATCCGAAAGCGAGCGGACGCGCAGTATCGCATCGATTGTGGAACGCTGCTGCCGGAACACTCTAGGGGTACCTAGGACAAACAAGACTTTGTGGAGTCGGTTTTGTAGCAATTCGGTTCTGTCACTAACTTTTGTTGCATAGCGTATAATTTTTTTTACCAACATTATTATTTAATTGTTACAGAAACTATAGCAAATTAGTTTGATCGGAATTATGTATAGGGCACTACAAGTTCACCACCACCATTTCCTACATAAGTCATTAGGCCTACTAACGTTATGCGAATCAAATTTATGCCAAAACAAATTAGTCTTTGATCTTAAAGACAAATTTTTATTCTTACAAGTAAGGCTCTTGTGACATTTGAGTTACACATGTATTATTACTTTGACTAACTAGACTCCTTATTATGAATAATGCCCAGATAAAGTGATTAATTTATTACATTGTCTAGTGAATATGGTACTTATTTATTTATTTATTTATTTACTTATATGTAGTATATAGTAATAGTATATTAGTATGTAATACGTTACCGGCCAAGACCGATTTCAGGACCAACTAGTTTTGCCTAGGCTAAACTAGTTCTTCCTATAGGTACGCGATAGGATTAACTAGTATAGCCTAGTTCAAACTAATTAGTCCTAAGCTCGATAGGATAAACCAGTTTAGGTTAGACCAAACCGATCCTGGTATAAATACGAAGACACTAGGATAAACTGGTGCGGCCTAGTATAACATTCTAATATTTCTAGAAAGTCAAGATAAATAGAATAAATACTGAATAAAATACTTCGTAATAGGTATAATAGTCATTTTCATCATAATGGTTCCTCGTTAAAAGTTATGGTTTTGGCAACACAAACAATCGAACTATAATAAATATATTGTTTAATACAAGCAACAATCGTATAATGTCCATTATTGGAATTGTTATTTATTTCTACTCGGTTGGCTTTGGTGCCACGTAGGATTGCAGAGTACCTAGCTACCATTACCCCCCCGCACTGGCATCTGTTTGTAGAACAGTTTTGTTGCAGTTGCAACTCTTGCAACTCACGAGATCTTAGCCAGGACTCGGCTATAAGGGCTCGCATCAAATTATAACCTCTATATGTTTAGCCTGACAGTTTCATAAAACTATTCCACTATTTACGTTTCATGATCATCATTTCAGGCCAAATAGCTGATCAACAGAGTTGAGAGATTTCTTTTAAAAATATCTTTAAGTACATAATTATGGATCCAGATTAGTATTCTTTGTGGCTATTCGGTAGACAAGGTAAGTCACCGTAAGTCTCATTAAGTTTAGATTGAGCTTTAAATATTATATAGGTGTGGCTTATTTTCATCTCTTTGCGTTATACCCTAAGGGCCAACTCACACCGAAAGAGCGGCGAAGGGCAGCGGAGCGCAGCGACCCGCTCGGTAGAGAAGGCGCGAGGATTCCCGTGACTGCTCGAGAAGTCGCTGGAATGCGCGAGAAGTCGCGGGACACCGCGCGCCATCTCGAGCCCGCACGCGATGAATTCACGGGTCGTTCTATGCGCAGTTCACTTTCAATAAAACTCGAGGAAACTTGTGTTTATGCAGTGAAAATGAGTATTTTGGATTTAATTATTATTGCACATATAAATAATTATTATTGCGAGGGGCGGGATATTGCCAGCGGCCGCTCGTGACTGCTCGAGCATTCTCGGGAATTCCCGAGAATGCTCGAGCAGGCTCACGGCTCCGTTTATGGAATTCGCCGGAATTCCTGCGGCTCCGCGGGCATCCACGCGCCTCGTTCGTGTTTCTCATGCGATAATAGTATTTATAATAATAAAAGTTAAAATTCTCATGACACTGAAACTGCGCTCCGCTTCGCTGCCCTTCGCCGCTCTTTCGGTGTGAGTTGGCCCTTACTATTTACATACGTCTACATACAAGACATACAAAACCAAAAAACAAAAAATAAAAATAAATAAACGTTTAATAAATCCGACTTCCATAAAGTAAAAACCTTACAAAAAGTAACTAGTATTCATTGTACTGCGTGTGTAACTGTGTACCCAGTGGAAGTCCCACGGGGGCGCAGCCGCAGGACACGCCGCTGGCAGGTGTTGAGGGAATGCATGAGTTGAGGGTTTCTTAACATTAAGTGTACAACCAAATAAAAAATAAATTTTATTAAGAACACAAACATGTTTAAATAAAATTAAGTAAATAACAGAGAAAACCACTTCAAAAAGAGTCATATAACCGCATGGCAGCTACAGTAATTACCTATGGCTCCTACATACCCGCTACCGAACACACAGTCTACACACAACATGACAACACCACCGTGGCGCCGTGGCGCTGTGGATCGTGTGCAGCCTCGCAGGACTCGCTCGGGACATCACGCTATGATCTTGTTGGCGGCAGCCTGCAGGTCGGCCGTGTTCTCAGCGCCGCGGCGCAACACCACTGCTTCATTGTCGTTCAGGTTCTGCCGGATCACGTCTGTGATTCCATTCGAGCCCACCACGCATGGCAGGGAGAGGAACACTTCGTCTTTTATCGCGTGTTCGCCCTGCAAGGGAAACTGTAGATATACACACACGTAGCCGTTGGGTGAATGATGAGTTTGTATTGAAAGTGCAGCGACTGCTGCGTGGGAGCTGCACAATTATTATACTCTATTATTCCACAATGTCATCATCTGCGGTGCAACGGCTGTACCTACTTACCTAGTACTGCCAGTGAGATCCGACTCAGAGTAGATATACAATAAAGTGTGTACAATGTAGAGCTAAATCACAGTAAGTATAAAGCATAGCATAGCGGTATGGGGAGGCAGTATTAGGTATTCTCCATAATTCAAGTAAAAAAGTTTGGATCTTATATTATAACAACTTATAATTGAAGCGACTGAAGAAATTAGACGCATATTCTGTTCAAGAGCGAGAGATACAGAGGTGAGGAAGCGTGTGGGGATGTATTCGTCGTAGGGGAGGTCACGTTGAACAATTTTTTGCCAATAAAGATGTTTTTGGAAATTAGGTACCCTTTTCTCTTTAAGTACACTGTACTCAAGTTACTAATTAAATTTTGAGAATTTACTAAATAATTTAACGTTTCTGGGTAGTTAATATACGAAGAAAGTTTTTAAAATTGTTTGTACGCTTAGTCTAATATCATTTTATTTTTTGAATAAATCTAGTTTTCTGTTGACCTGATTAGTGACACAAATGAACGATAAGACTTTACCTACTTGCTATTTTAAAATTAATGATATTTCTCCCATTAATTAGTAAACATAAATGTTTAAAGATGTTTTTTTACCAGTTGCCCAACTGGTAAAAACTAAAACAATTGAAATCAAACCAGTTATTTTTTATTTATTAATGTTTTTTACCCGACTGCCAAGGAAGGGTTATGTTTTTCGCGCGTATCTTGTATGTATGAGCCTAATATTCTTTATTACCTCATTTCTTCGAAACGGCTTGATGGATTTCGACAATCAGGGCATCGTTGGATTCGTCTTATTTACCCAAGTGTTCTTAGATATGTGACGTAAAACAAAAACCAACATGGCGGCCGTGAGGCGCCCTAGATAGGATACAATTATGTTCTTTATTATCCAAACTAAATACTCGTATCTAGACACACGGCAGTGTGTCCGCCAAGTTCGAGCAAAAAACCGACACACCGGCCGTGGGTTATGTTACACGAACCATTTCGGGCCAACTAGAAATTTCATATGCGTAGATAAAATAGATTTTGAGTTATAGGTGGGTCGAACTTGGCCCGAAATGGTTCGTGTAATATAACCCACGGCCGGTGTGTCGGTTTTTTTGCTCGAACTAGACACACGGCAGTGTGTCCGCCAAGTCTCACAATCTATTTTATCTACGCATATGAAATTTCTAGTATCTGTCGAGATCTACTTACTTATCTAAAATACAAAATTTCATTAATGTACCTATTGTAGGTCTTGAGATATTGACGTCAGAAAATCGCTATTTTTACTATACACTCACTGACTGACTGACTGACTGACTCACTCACTCATCAAAAACCTAGACCACTTCCAATGGTCGTATTGACTTGAAATTTGGCATGGAGGTAGGTCTTTAGGTCAAGGTAAAGGAAAAAATCTGAAAATGGCCAAGTGTGAGTCGGTTTTAAAAATAATGAAGGTGTAAATTCATACCCCTAAGGAACTAAAACAAAAAAAATATCTATATCTTCCAATGGTCGTACCGACCTAAAATTTGTTACGAAGGTTTGTATTTAGTCAAAGTAAAGTAAAATAAGAAAAAAAGAAAATAAACCTTACAAAAATAAATGAAATCCCACCCAAAACATAAATGTGAAAGGCTGCCAAGTTCGATAATATTGGAATGCTTCGCCTATAAAAGAAGTGAGATCTAAATAAGTACCAAGTTCCATACACAGACCTCAGTTAAAAATGATATAACTTGGCAAGTTTTAAGAGAAAATTATATACTTGACTCATTGCGTTTAGTAGGTTTATAACAAAGTGTGTGAAAACTTGCCAACTTGTTATATCATTTTTAACTGAGGTCTGTGTATGGAACTTGGTACTTATTTAGATCTCACTTCTTTTATAGGCGAAGCATTCCAATATTATCGAACTTGGCAGCCTTTCACATTTATGTTTTGGGTGGGATAGGTACTACGCGACGCGATTGACTAGCGGTGTCTGAACTTAAAAGTGAAAAGTGATAATAAAAGTACGTCTAAACTAAATTATTTACAATGAATTTATTTATAAACTAGCTTCTGCCCGCGACTTCGTCCGCGGAAAAATTCTTGTTTTAACATACGATTACACTCGTCGCTATTGTAGCTTCCTAGTAAAACAATTTTTGGAATCGGATCAGTAATTTCGAAGATTACCGAAATTCTCTTGTCTGCTCAAGGTCAGTCCCTTAGTCGCCTTTTACGGCACCTTCAGGTTGAAATGGTATGATGATGTCATTAAATAATTTATGTCACATATCAATCAATTACAATATTCACCGATTACTCATAGATCTAAACACCCCTCTCCCGCACGCGCACCCCTGGCCTTGGCGACGTCCACTTCGCAACGGGCCGTGCAGCTCGTAATAGTTTAATTTCACCACAACTTCAAAACCAAACGTCCAATTTTAATCATTCAAAGACCAAATATTATCAACATAAACTGTTCTTATTGATGAAATAATTTATTTTGATAAGGATTAATAGCAGGAGTAAAAGAAACGCGTTTAAATGTAGTTAAAAAAAAATTCTAGATTTTTAAATAAAAATGTGGTTGTTGTGCCTCACTCGACATAGATAGGTATAGTGTGCCGCGGACTTTTTTGTAGATTAATAAGATCTACAATTAATTATAACATTTTATGGTTCTATCTTTTGTAGTTTAGGCAGCGTACGCAAAATAAGAAACTTCTTTGGTTGATTTTTTTCAGTTTGTGTCGGAAAAATCAAAATATCTTACGGAACCCTATTTTTTTCCAAAATAAAATATAGCCTATGTTACTCGTGGATAATGTAGCTTTCGAATGGTGAAAGAATTTTTAAAATCGGTCCAGTAGTTTTTGAGCCTATTCATTACAACCAAACAAACAAAGTTTTCCTCTTTATAATATTATTATCTAATTATCTATTATCTATTAGTCCGGTCAATATACGATATTGAAATATCAAAAATTCCGACAGAGCTGAATTTTGGTACAGACCTTTATTTTACTATAAAGATTAAAATATTAAAAGTCCCCATCTATCCCATATGTGCTTCAAAAGTTATTCGGGGTCAAAGGTCAAGATTTTAGGTTTTTTGAGTTTTTCTCAAAAACCGTAAGTTTTTTCGAAAAAATACCTCAGACCAAATTTGTAGATCTCAAAATTCTCTACAAAATGGTTCTTATAAGTTTTTCTATAAGTATTACCGTTTCTAAGATAGATTCGTGTGTCCCCACACACATTTTTCCACTTTGGAAGCGTCTAACTTTCAAACGATTGATTTTGACGAAAAGTGGTTTTAGAAACATTAATGTCTTTTTTAAAGACCTATCCATAGACACCCATCACGGATATGTAAGCTGAAAAAAAAATTTTTTTTAATCAGTTCCATGTATGGAGTGCCCCCCTTTACTTTTTAAATTTATAAATTTTTATTCAAAATTCGAATAGCGGTTACCGAAATACACCATCTTACAAAGTTTCAACTATGTAGGCCCAACAGTTTCGTGGCCCAACAGGCTGTGACATACGGACGGACGGACGGACGGACGGACAGACATTTATTTCCGAAACTGTTGGGCCTACATAGTTGAAACTTTGTAAGATTGTTTCTTTGTAAGATGATGTATTTCGGTAACCGCTATTCGAATTTTGAATAAAAATTTATAAATTTAAAAAGTAAAGGGGCCCCCTTTACTTTTTAAATTTATAAATTTTCTCTACATGGAACTGATTAAAAAAAAATTTTTTTTCAGCTTACATATCCGTGATGGGTGTCTATGGATAGGTCTTTAAAAAAGACATTAAGGTTTCTAAAACCACTTTTCGTCAAAATCAATCGTTTGAAAGTTAGACGCTTCCAAAGTGGAAAAATGTGTGTGGGGACACACGAATCTATCTTAGAAACGGTAATACTTATAGAAAAACTTATAAGGACCATTTTGTAGAGAATTTTGAGATCTACAAATTTGGTCTGAGGTATTTTTTCAAAAAACTTACGGTTTTTGAGAAAAACTCAAAAAACCTAAAATCTTGACCTTTGACCCCGAATAACTTTTGAAGCACATATGGGATAGATGGGGACTTTTAATATTTTAATCTTTATAGTAAAATAAAGGTCTGTACCAAAATTCAGCTCTGTTATTTAATAATGTATGACGGAAATGTAACATTATTTAATAATGTATGACGAAAATGTTCTCCTTAAAATTGTTTAAAAAATATGTATTCCTCGACTGCAAATGTTTATCTCTTATGGTAGACTCACAATAACACGTATAACTCCCGATAGCTTAGCAGTTCGGAGCTTTCTGATTATATTTGTCTACTCTTACGTTTATAACACATTCATTGATTGATTCATTCATTCATTCATTCATATTAAATGAAATCTGTAGAAGGGTCAATACTGTACTTACATTGAAAATATTGAAAGAATAAATAGCAGGGGGTGTTACTGGATCGATACCAAACCCAAATATGTGATTAATTTTTTTTTTGTCTGTCTGTCTGTATGTTCAGGCATCACGTGAAAACTAACAGTTCGAAATATACTTTATTATCCTGGGCATAAAATATGATACTTTTATCCTGGAAAAATACGTAGAAAAAATATCTTTATTTTTCAGTTTTATTCTATAGAACGCGAGCTCAACAGCAGTAGCTCAATAGAGGGATCTCCTTAATTATTATGGGCCTCACCGTATTTGGGTCCAATAGATATTTATAAGATGTCATTGTCAGAGTTACTCAAAATGGGGAAATAAAACAAACCACGCGAAGACCGACATCCGCGCGGACGGAGTCGCGGGCGGAAGCTAGTATTATAATAAATCTGTAGAAGGGTCAATTCTGTACATTGAAAATATAGAAAAACCGGCCAAGTGCGAGTCGGACTCGCCCATGAAGGGTTCCGTAACAGCAAGTAGATGACATAATATAAAAGTTTTAAAATAACTTGGTTTTACATAGTGTTTGTATGAACGACAAAGTAATATTTGCGGTTTTTGAAAATGTTTTATTTCTTAAAAACTAATAATGATATCTGGTTCAAACCAATTTTCGTTGTTAGTTTCTATTGAAATCTACAGCATATATTTTTTTTAGTTTTCTCATTTTAAAAGTTAGAGGGGGGACACTCATTTTTAACCGACTTCAAAAAAAGGAGGAGGTTCTCAATTCGACCGTATTTTTCTTTTTTTTTTTTTTTTATGTATGTTAATCGATATCTCCGGCAGTTATAGACCGATTTGAGAAATTCTTTTTGTATTTGAAAGAGTACGATGTCAGTGTGGTCCCATATAATTTTTTTTAAAGTCTGACCATAAATGTGGAAGATAATCCAGGGAACTCCTCAAAAATGAACAGAATGTGCTCTGCGTTTGAGTTTAAGTGATGTATATTAGCTTATCTTTCTGAGTAACCATAATATTCAGGACAGATAGTAGCATATCTGGTACAGAATGAGGGGTAGCTTGATGTGCTGTCTGATTTACATGTGTATGTAGGTACCTAATCTGTTTGTGTTTGACAAATGCATATCTCTGGCAGTTATAGTCCGATTTGAGAAATTATTTTTGTGTTTGAAAGAGTACGATGGCAGTGTGGTTCCATATAATTGTTTTTAAAGTCTGACCATAAATGTGGAAGATAATCCAGGGAACTCCTTAAAAATGAGCAGAATGAGCTCTGCGTTTACGTTGAAGTGATGCATACTAGCTTATCTTTCTCAGTAACCATAAAATTCAGGACAGATAGTAGCATATCTGGTATAGAATGATGGGTAGCTTGATGTGCTGTCTGAGTTACATGACTGTATACCTATGTGGGTATCTAATCTGTTTGTGTGTTTTACAACTGACTATGTATGTAGCTTATGAACTGTTAGCTGTCGGCTCAGCAGATCATAAGTTAGGGTATCAGGTTAATATACATTTGAAAGTAATGTAATTATGCGTCAATATGGATAGATATTAATATTATTCATTTAAACGGCGCTGTCTCATATGAGCAGCGCGTTTAATAGGTCGACCCATACTCAAATAAGTTATTCACTAAAAATCAAGAAATAAAAAACAATTTTAACAAAAAAAAACCGACTTCAAAAAATAAATATTCCAAAACAAATTAATATGCACTAAAAAGTAAAAGAAAAAAAAACAATTTTAACAAAAAAAAACCGACTTCAAAAAATTAATATTCCAAAACAAATTAATATGAACTAAAAAGTAAAAGAAATAATTGCGTATTTTTCAACAACTTCATAGATCAACTAACTTTACTAACTCATCACACACATTATAATATAAGTAGGTACAATTATTGTTATTTCTGGAGTCGGTGTCAGCCAACTAAGAAAGATTTGTTATTTACCTTTTATCACAACAAAACATTACAGTTTTACACCAGTTGTAAGTAGGTACTTAACCACCACTCCGCCCGTGCCGTGCTAGTTGTTGGCGTTTCCTAGGCTGACACCGACTCCAGAAGTAACAATAATTGTACCTACTTACATTATAATGTGTGTGATGAGTTAGTAAAGTTAGTTGATCTATTAAGTTGTTGAAAAATACGCAATTATTTCTTTTACTTTTTAGTGCATATTAATTTGTTTTGGAATATTAATTTTTTGAAGTCGGTTTTTTTTTTGTTAAAATTGTTTTTTATTTCTTGATTTTTAGTGAATAACTTATTTGAGTATGGGTCGACCTATTAAACGCGCTGCTCCTATGAGACAGCACCGTTTAAATGAATAATATTAATATCTATCCATATTGACGCATAATTACATTATTTTCAAATGTATATTAACCTGATACCCTTACTTATGATCTACTGAGCCGACAGCTAACAGTAACCTGTTCATAAGCTACATACATAGTCAGTTGTCAAACACACAAACAGATTAGATACCCACATAGGTATACAGTCATGTAACTCAGACAGCACATCAAGCTACCCATCATTCTATACCAGATATGCTACTATCTGTCCTGATTTTTATGGCTACTGAGAAAGATAAGCTAGTATGCATCACTTCAACGTAAACGCAGAGCTCATTCTGCTCATTTTTAAGGAGTTCCCTGGATTATCTTCCACATTTATGGTCAGACTTTAAAAACAATTATATGGAACCACACTGCCATCGTACTCTTTCAAACACAAAAAGAATTTCTCAAATCGGACTATAACTGCCAGAGATATGCATTTGTCAAACACAAACAGATTAGGTACCTACATACACATGTAAATCAGACAGCACATCAAGCTACCCATCATTCTATACCAGATATGCTACTATCTGTCCTGAATTGTATGGTTACTCAGAAAGATAAGCTAATATACATCACTTAAACTCAAACGCAGAGCACATTCTGTTCATTTTTGAGGAGTTCCCTGGATTATCTTCCACATTTATGGTCAGACTTTAAAAAAAATTATATGGGACCACACTGACATCGTACTCTTTCAAACACAAAAAGAATTTCTCAAATCGGTCTATAACTGCCGGAGATATCGATTAACATACATAAAAAAAAAAAAAAAAAAAAATACTGTCGAATTGAGAACCTCCTCCTTTTTTTGAAGTCGGTTAATAATTGCGTATTTTTCAACAACTTAATAGATCAACTAACTTTACTAACTCATCACACACATTATAATGTAAGTAGGTACAATTATTGTTATTTTTGGAGTCGGTGTCAGCCTAGGAAACGCCAACAACTAGCACGGCACGGGCGGAGTGGTGGTTAAGTACCTACTTACAACTGGTGTAAAACTATAATGTTTTATTGTGATAATAGGTAAATAACAAACCCATCTTAGTTGGCTGACACCGACTCCAGAAGTAACAATAATTGTACCTACTTACATTATAATGTGTGTGATGAGTTAGTAAAGTTAGTTGATCTATTAAGTTGTTGAAAAATACGCAATTATTTCTTTTACTTTTTAGTGCATATTAATTTGTTTTGGAATATTTATTTTTTGAAGTCGGTTTTTTTTTTGTTAAAATTGTTCCACTTTGGAGGCGTCTAACTTTCAAACGGTTGTTTTTGACGAAAAATGGTTTTAGGAACCTTAATTCTTTTTTAAAGACCTACCCATAGACACCCATCACGGATATGTTAGAGGATTTTTTTTTTTAATCAGTTCCATGTATGGAGTGCCCTTTAATTTTTCAATTTATTAATTTTTATTCAAAATTCGGATAGCGGTTACCGAAATACACCAACCTACAAAGTTTCAACTATGTAGGCCCAATAGTTTCGGAAATAAATGGCTGTGACATACGGACGGACGGACAGACAGACAGACAGACATGTCGAATCTATAAGGGTTCCGTTTTTTGCCATTTGGCTACGGAACCCTAAAAAATAAATAATATAGTGTTACTGGATCGATACCAAACCCAAATTGAATTTTTTTTTGTCTGTCTGTCTATATGTTCAGTCATCACGCATTTATTTTTCAGTTTTATTCTACAGAACGCGAGCTCCACAGCAGTAGCTCAAAAGAGGGATCTCCTTAATTATTATGGGCCTCGCCGTATTTGGGTCCAATAGATATTTATAAGATGTCATTGTCAGAGTTACTCAAAATGGAGAAACAAAACTTCCACGCGAAGACCGACATCCGCGCGGACGGAGTCGCGGGCGGAAGCTAGTATAATATATAAAATATAGCCTATGTTACTCGTGGATAATGTAGCTTTCGAATGGTGAAAGAATTTTTAAAATCGGTCCAGTAGTTTTTGAGCCTATTCATTACAACCAAACAAACAAACAAACAAAGTTTTCCTCTTTATAATATTTTATTAGTATTAGTATTAGTACATAATTGAGTGTAACAGTCGGGACCCATTAAATAAACTAGACTAAAATCATTCAATATGGGTCCCGACTGTTGCACTCAATTATGTTTCGCATAAGATTATTATTTTTTGTGTATTGATGAATTTTGTGGTAATAGCATTGCTATCTACACTTTTAGACTAAGCTTGTTTTTTACTTTTCAGTTTTTATTTAAAGTGTTTTTTATGCAGTCGGGTTTTTTAATTTTTAAAATTTTTGTAGTATGTTAAGGCGCTGTGCATAGTCAAAATAGGATTGATTCAACAGATTTTTTTGCCCAATGTTTACATGTTAGAGCAACAAAAAAAATATATGTTAATCTTGATCATTTTTATGAATGGACCACCTTCTTCAAAACACGATTTCTATAAATTTTCTCGATAAAAAAAAATCATAAACTAACCATTTAAATTGAAATTCTAGCCATTGTAACTATATTATTTATGAACATATCTTAATAAAATTAATAACAGTGACGTAATTTAAAATAATAAAGGGATCTGCCTTATTTATTTGTCGATTGAAATGAGATATTTGTAAGAATTAATATAATTCATGATAAATAACTCAGAACGAATCGAACAAAACGTCGTCCGATCATGACATCTATTCGTTTCTCTTTCATTCCTACGCGGACCGGCAGTGACCGCTGAGGCGCGCTGCTTGGTGGACCTATGTCAGTTTGTGTCAATCGCCGCTCAGAAAATAATCATTCACTAACATATCTTTTTGCTGTTTGTAATATTTTATTATGTAATTAGCTTTTTATAAGTTGGGTTGTCAGTATATATTTTTGTACGAAATCGATTTAAAGTTATGTAAATACAATTAATTTTTTCATATACTATTACCGCGTAGCATGGTGCAGATGACACATTCAGTAACGTTCCGTACCATTCTTGAAAGGAGAAGGGGACTTTTGGGCCCAGCAGTTAACTAGTTGAAATGTATATTAAAAAAACCGTCATATTTTTCTAAAGGAAATCACAAAATATGGTACCTTGTTTCTATCTGGGAAGCGAGAAAACTTAAATTAAGTTATAAAACATTAATGATTATTTAATCATTTATGCGTATAAGTACTCTGTGATTTAAACTTCTTACAACACTTCTGTCTGATATCAGTCAGTCATCGATTGACAGATGACACTTGTTTGTTGTGTTTCGTTCTAAATGCGCACGTATTTTCCATGTTTTATTGTTAAACCCCACGACCTCGGCTTTATAAAGGACTTTTGACGGATCTTGCATCTCTAAATTACCTTACTCTCTATTTTGGACAACTGTTTAAGCCTATCAATCGGATATTGACGACATGGATCGCTGTGTAGATTGTACGATTGCGACTGGTCGTAGTAACTCTATTGGCAGAAGAGTCTTGGAAGATGAGGCGATTTTATCAGTTATTCGTCAGTGGCGTGCATCTCAGCCTGTATAATATGGTATCTCAGTTGGGAAAGATACCAAGAAAATATACGTACCCCGCCCCCTACACAATTCTTAGATGACATTCTCCTAATTATTGAAGATGAATAATACATATTTTATACATAATTGGTGTTTTATTTATATATCCTCCTGTCCGTTTTTTAGTTTTTAAAAGATTAGTGCCTACTGCTTCTAAGTGCCTATGTTTGCACCACGTTTTTTAAACGCGCCGCCGACGCGCGTTTTTAGCGATACTTGCGTGCGTATCGCGTCTGTATCGCTACAGACGCGATAGTTAGACGCGGCCTGTAGACCTTTGCACACCTGACGCGCGTGTGTAGCGATACAGACACGCGTGTGTAGTGATGCAAACACGCATGTTATCAATACACACGCGCTGTTGCCGCGCGTTTGTATCGATACAAACGACAACAAACTGCCCTGCAGGAGAACAACGCGCCAGCGACGCGCGTTTCCAAAACGCGCGTCGCCGGCCGTTTATAAAACGTGGTGTGCATAGGCCCTAAGTACAGAATATTGAATGTAAAAACTTGTCTACGACTGTAGCGACTGTTCGGGGCACTGGAGAGCCAAACGTGTCAGATCTTCGACACGTCACACACGCTCCTTGCTTAAAACCAAAATTATTTACTTATTATTCGTCCAAACTCATATTATTATCTGAGTCAGGATCATCTGAATCTGTATCTGTATATTGACATTATATACACGCAGATACACTGCACAACTAAACAACACACTTTAATAACAAAATTAAAGAGAATTCAATGTATGCTGCGAGTATCGATAGCGATAAAAAAAGACCTTTCTAATGTCCATCCCTAATCATGTGGTACTGAGAGACGTCAACGTCATACAGGCAACTGTCACTAGCGCAAAAACTATAGTAGTAGTAAGTTTGTGTAAATTATTGTTCGATTTCGGTTTTAGTCATAAAAAAAATAATAAAAAATAAAATAAAAATAAAATAAAAATGTATACAACATAATATTAAAAATATAAAAACAAAAACTAATACGAGTAATGAGATTCGATCTTAAGGATCACGGAATGCGAATCTAGACAGCAACGCACTGGGCCACTCGTCCTTGAAACTATAGTAGCGAAATTACGCTCCTAAATAAAATGGAATACGCGTATCAATGACATTTGCACGGTGCACCCCTCAGTACACGAGACCCACTTCACCTGCTTCACCCCCTCAAATACATAAAAGTTGTCTATTCACCGCGCCTTAATACCCTGTGCACAACACTGCGACTGTGATACTGTTTATGCCGAAAAAGTAGATACAATAAAACAAACTACATTACGGCTCGATCGCTACACACGAGCACTGTATCAAACGCAGATGTAAGCTTGTCGAATGTTAGCTTAGCCGCAGTCAGAGGACTCTATGCCGGACGATTTATCTAATCGCGGGATTTCGGGATTATCTACATTTAATCTCGGGATGCCGGGATAGTCCCGAGATTGTAATGGTGGTTTGTACTTTCTAGATAGTGGTAAGAAAAAAACAGTTGTGACGTGACAACACTGCGACCCGACCGAAACATATTAATAGACATTAATATGTTTTGTTATTTATGCTGACTTGTAAGGAATTCATATACATATATATACATCTGGTTTATGAGTGGTTGTTTTAATTATCAGAACCTTCTTATACAGTTAAAAATTTTAAATCAATTTTAAATATTTCCCAAATTGTAACCTTGTGTGGAACTAATCTTAGAAAGATCAGTAGTTTCTTTGACTGCTTCTGGATTTACAGTTTTCATACTGTTTTTTATTTAATTTTATTTATATTCAGATATTTAAAAAAACTATATAAAAACCCGGGATTTATTAAACTTATGTATCCCGAAAATGGGACTAAAATATGACCGGGATCCCGGGATCGAATCCTCTACCCGCAGCGGACTTTGCGCTATAACTATAGAGTCGATGGTCGAAGTAGCTGGAACCGCTCACAGTACGCGGGGACAACGCCAGGGATTGTATTTGTCGCAGGAGGATTATACAATCTGCCATTATCACATTACGGTAGCTGTGTATAAAACTGGCTGGTTTGTAATATACTTAACTGCTGGACAACTAGCCAAAAGTCACCAGGTTATTATCCAAATTATAATAAATCTGTAGAGAGGTCAATTCTGTACATGAAATATATTTCCAAAATAACTATCAGCGGGTGATTAGTGATCGATACTGACGCCAAAAATGCAATCAGAAAATTTTTTGTCTGTCTGTCTGTCTGTCTGTCTGTCTGTCTGTCTGTCTGTCTGTCTGTCTGTATGTTCTTTATAGAAATAAAAACTACTGGACAGATTTCAACGAAACTTGGTACAATTGTTATTCATACTCCTGGGCAGGTTATAGTATACTTTTCATCACGCTACGATTAATAGGAGCAGAGCAGTGAAGGGAAGTGTTGGGAAAACAGGAGAACTTACTCCATTTTTTAAGTTTCCGTCGCGTGTGCAGCCTTAATGGTTAAAGCTACACAGAAATAATGTATGACGGAAATGTTCTCCTTAAAATTGTTTAAAAAATATTCCACGACAGCAAATGTCTATCTCTTATGGTTGACTCACAATAACACGTATAACTCCCGATAGGTTAGCAGTTCGGAGCTTTTTGATTTTGCTTGTCTACTTTTACGTTTATAACACTCTCATTCATCCCTAATTAAAAAAAAAATGTTTACTTACATTATTACCTATTTAATATGAAAAGAATCATAGAAATTGATACAGAAACACCAAAGATATACGTGAATTACGCTAAAGCCATCGTGCGTGAATACTGAATTCGATATTTCCGGGATTAAGCGAAAGTTAGCAAATTTAGTATAAGTAATAACGTTCGTTTGCGGCGGAATATTAAGTAGGTATCCAACCTAAATGAATTTATATCTATACCTACATCTAATAAATCTGTAGAAGAGTCAATTCTGTACATTGAAAATATTGAAAAAATAAATAGCAGGGGGTGTTACTGGATCGATACCAACCCTTAGGTATACCTTATTACCCTGGGCATAAAATAGGATACCTTTTATCCTGGAAAAATACGTAAAAAAAACTTAATTTTTCAGTTTTATACTACAGAACGCGAGCTCAACAGCAGTAGCTCAATAGAAGGATCTCTTTAATTATTATGGGCCTAGCCGTATTTGGGTCCAATAGATACCTATTTATAAGATGTCATTGTCAGAGTTACTCAAAATGGAGAAATAAAACATCCACGCGAAGACCGACATCCGCGCGGACGGAGTCGCGGGCGGAAGCTAGTATTCAATAAAATGTAACTTGCCGTAAGTAACAGAGGTCATATGCTCCTGTTCGTCAATCTGTAGTTACAAATTATGACACGTGGGCGCTGCTTGACCTAATAATTATATTGTTTTAATATTGGATGCCGTTTTAGAGGACTTCCAATACTTTACAAATGAGATGATTACAATGAAATCTGTAAATCTTGACTACAATGCTGCACTACACGCAATCCCTGTAATGTAAAGTTAAATCATTCGTACCTTGACGTAAGTGGACACAGGGAGCACTTTATTGGCATTGGTAAGTATACTTTTGCATACATTCGCCACGCCTAGGGCCAGCGACCACGAGGCGCAACCCTTGAGCTGCCGCACCAGCCCCTCGGCCTTCACTGCGTCTTCGTACAGCTCGAACCAGCACTCGGGGTCCTTGTCCGTGCCGATGAGGGGGTTCATGTCCTTCAGCAGCACGCCGCCGATGTTCGCGCTGGACCACACGGGCACTGGCAACAAGCGAGTATCTACTCAACTATCTAGTCACTGCGGATGTGTCTTTCTTCTTATAGATTCGTTATATCTGTCTGTACGTCCGTATGTCACAGCCATTTATTTCAGAAACTGTTGGGCCTACATAGATGAGAATTTGTAGGTTCATGTATTCTGGTAACCGCTATTCGAATTTTAAAATAATAAATTAAAGGGGGGATTATACTTACATGGAACTAATAAAAAAAAATCTGTGATGGGTGTCTATGGATAGGTCTTTAAAAAGACATTAAGGTTCTGTACAATTGTTTGGAAGACGCTTCCAAAGTGGAAAAATGAGTCCCCCCCCTCCCCTCTAACTTGAAAAATAAGAGAGTGAGAAAACTAAAAAAAATGTGTGCTGGTTTGAACGAGATCGACGGACTGCACGGTTGGTGCGGTGGCTGGGCAACTGGCTGCTGCACAACGGGTAGCGGGTTCGATTCCCGCACGAAGCAACTCTTTGTGTGATCCACAAATTGTTGTTTCGGGTCTGGGTGTCATGTGTATGTGAACTTGTATGTTTGTAAACGCACCCACGACACAGGAGAAAATACTAATGTGGGGCAACGGTTTTTAAAAAAAAAAAATATCATTATGAGTTTTTAAGAAATAATACATTTTCAAAAACCGCAAATACAACTTTGTCGTTCATACAAACACTATGTAAAACCAAGTTATTTTACAACTTTTATATTATAATATGTCATCTACGTGCTGGTACGGAACCCTTCATGGGCGAATCCGACTCACACTTAGCCGGTTTTTGTTAGGGCAACATGGTAAAGTCAGCGTGCTTGCTAAGATGGAGGAACCTTTCCTTCATTTGGTTGCATATTCTAGTAAAGAACTTGTTACCGCTGTAATGCGGTCCGTGCTGGCCGATGATGTACGCGTGGCAGCACTCCGGCAAGACGCCGAATTTTTCGCCCAGCAGGAATCGGAACCGCGCCGTGTCCATCAAGGTGCCGGTGCCGATTATCCGGTTCTTCGGTATACCGAGCAGCTTCCACGTCACGTAGCTGAGGATATCGACTGGTTCACTCGCTACTAAGAAGATTGCATTGGGACTATATTTTGCCAGCTGGTGAGAGAAAATTTCATTAATTAATTTGAGTAAAGTTTATTAGTCGGTTAAACAAAGTTCTCGGGAACACATTATATTATTTCTAAGTTACAGTTGTGCGGCATTAAGTTAGTTTCGAACCAGAGTTGGATGTTATGCCCGATCAGAAATAGACTGCTCTCAAGAATTGTTAGTTATTCCTCAGTCAAAATGTGTAAATGTGAATGTGAACCATTTCAGGACACATCAAGGAACTTACCGGCGCCACAATAGCCCTCACGATGCCCGCATTCCGAGCGATGTAGTCCATGTCATCTTCGTCTCGCCCCTTGTACGTCCCCGTGGTGATGACGCATATTTTAGAATCGCGGGTGTCCGCAGGATCTAACGTTTACAAAATTATTTATTTACTTATTTCATATTTACCCCTTCAGCTACGCCCATAGTCGCCACTCTTGGCATTAAGTTTCAAACAAAATACAAAGGTTCCCAAACTTATTTCTTTTAACGCCCAAATTGAAAATCTGTTACTATGGAGCGCCTCCATTTATCTGCCGCGTAGCGAGATTATAATTATATTATATAATTCCAATTTCGCTTTACATAAATAATTATATTTTCGATAAAAGCGAAACTTGGCCACAACAACACCTTTTTTTTCAGGGGAAAATCAGCAAATGATGCGAAGTCATCGCCGAGGTGAGGTAAAGATAATCTCATGAGATTATCACAGACAGGGTCCAGGAGGGCTGATGCCCGACTGGGGCTGTAGACAACCAGGTTGCAGGTTATTGGAGCCCCAGTTAAAAGCAGATGTAGGTACGGGGTGGTTTTTGGTCGAGCGTGTGATGTTGCGTTACAATACAATGGTGCGTGTGATGTTGCGTTACAATACAATGGTGCGTGTGATGTTGCGTTACAATACAATGGTGCGTGTGATGTTGCGTTACAATACCATGGTGCGTGTGATGTTGCGTTACAATACAATGGTGCGTGTGATGTTGCGTTACAATACCATGGTGCGTGTGATGTTGCGTTACAATACCATGGTGCGTGTGATGTTGCGTTACAATACCATGGTGCGTGTGATGTTGCGTTACAATACCATGGTGCGTGTGATGTTGCGTTACAATACAATGGTGCGTGTGATGTTGCGTTACAATACCATGGTGCGTGTGATGTCAAGTTACAATAAATAAAATACCTTTGCTGGAAATTATCTTTGGATTTTTCAGAAACATTGCGCTAGACTGAAGATCTAAATGTTCACCCTCAAGTATTTCTTCGTTCATGTCAATCATACATATGTTTTGCGTGATTTCCTAGAATGCAATTTATTACGATTTCAATAAGGTAAACATTTTATTGAGACAACTTGGATCGTCAAACAAATATTTTTTTCAAAAATAAAGCAGTTAACTTAGACTTTATTATTCCATTTTACTTAACCATTATTCAGGATAAAGATAAAATAAAATAAGATTTGTAGCAACAAGAGTCAAGAGACTGGATGGCCCACGGTTCTTTTTCGATGATAATGATAACACATAAATCATTATAATTTTAAACCTATGACTTAGATTTATCTTATATCTGTTGGAATCATGCCGATCATCTGGTACCATGTGGACGTCGTCTCCAGGGACAATCTGCATGGTTTATTTGGTTGAATGCACTAATCTCAGGAACTACACGTAATTGAAAAAATATGTTTGTAATAAATTTACATTTTAAATGGTGTGAGTACTTGGCAAAATAAAAGAGCTATTAATAAGGAAATGGAAAAATTAAATAAAACAAAAATTAAACAAAACAATGCAGAGAATAATCACGAATTGAATAAAACATTGTTGGTCATCAACAACAACATTGATCCACACTAGTAATTGTAACGGATCGAAGTAACACTCGTTACTAACACGAACCACACCAGTCTATTACTTTACCTTAGCCAGTAGAGTGTACACGATAGCAGTGCCAATATCGTCTAGACCCACGATGCTTATTTTTTCGCCAAACCCGACACGTTTGTGCGCGGTGGTGTTCAATATCTTCCCGATCGTTGTGAACTGTTTGCAAGGAACACCCTTACCAGCTGCTTCTGGCGGCTCCTGCGTGCTGACGTACTTCACAGCTGGAAATTACATAAACACATAATCCATTCACAAATTGTTTCTTCAATAATTTGACGCTGTATTGTCGTTACATTGCTTGGACACATTGTGCAATTATAGAGAATGGATCACATAATGCATCAGTGATGTGGTAAAATATTATAGAGTTTTTGATCGGACTTCTCCATTTGAAAGTTATTAAACATTTGGAACGAGCATCTGCACGAGGTCTGCATGATTCTTTGAAATAAATGCTCTGACTTTGAACTTTTCGACAATTCAACTCATTTTAAGCCATTTCGGATTCAGGGGCATAATCAGGGTTGCCAACTTTTTTTTACAAGTATTAATAAATAAAGTATATTTAGGTCGAAGAAAGAAAATAAACAGCATTTTACCAAAATTAACTGTACTATACGACATATTTTTAGTGCTTCTCGCACAACTTATTAATTTAGAGCCATTTTCCAGCTATTTTTTTATTAAATTAATTGAAGCTGTATATTCCTCTCTTCCCGCCACTTTGCATTATTTCCTAAGAAACCATTCTAACTTGGTGTTCGTCCGGCATGTTTATACTGAGCTCAGTATGTTGTATACTTTATTTTTAACCGACTTCAAAAAAAAGGAGGAGGTTCTCAATTCGACCGTATATATGCTTTTTTGTTGAACACTACAAAGTATAAAGTAGGTAGTGAAAACAGTATAATAGTGTTTTAACGTGAGTTTTTGCAACCCTTTTTTTAAGGGGTGAAAAATATCCAATTACTTCTCTCGTCTTTGGCGAAGCGAAAGGGAGCGTCAATCTTTTATTGCGCAAAAACGAACCCGTTTATACTTCTGGTCTTTAAGCCGAAGCCCGAGTAAACATGCTAGGTAGTAAGCTGCTCCTGGTCTGGCATCAGCTATCTGTGGTGGTCTGATGGTTCTTAAGCGCGCGCGAAACGCCACACGCTCGAGTCTGGTTGTGGTCGGGACGGTGGGCTACCCTTGCTGCGTCCCCAGACCCGATCTTACGGCGGCTGGAGATCGTTGCGCGATTGACGCCCGAAGTGTCTTTCGCGACGGCTGGGGCGTGAGGTGGTTCGTTTTCCTCACACGTCCCGCCTCCTCCTTAGCTGGCATGACTGCTTTACAGAAGGAGAAGACGGCATCCCAGCCCCCCTCGCTCCGCACCATGGACTGAACCAATGCTGGACGCGAAACGTCGTCGACCATATCCCTGAGGACATGGCGGTGTTCAGCGCACGCAGGGCAAACCGCCACCGTGCCTATGCTCTAGTGTCCTCCGTGTCCTCCGGGTGATCCTCGGAGTGATGACACCCGGGCATTTTCTCCCGCTCTATCAGAAACTGGTAAATCCCGCACTTCACATGTCCGGTGAGCACCTGTATCAGGCTGTTGGTGAGGACGCCGCGCCGTAGCGTCTCTCAATTTACTCCTTAAAGAGGGGTCTTACCGCTGCAATGACAGCGAGCCCAGCCCTCGGTTGCGACATTCGTTGCTGCATTCTGCCATGAAATCGCACCGGAGCTCGTATCGCTGCGCACCAATCAGGCAGCTGAGTTTCGCCGGGCGACGCGTCGTCGTCGCGCACACTGAAGACGTGCGCAAGCACTTTCGCCTCCAAATCCCACGGCGGTATACAGGGAACATGAGTCGTACTTACGGAACTAAAAAATCCGAATTATCGTAATATCGATGCGCGATAATCCTGTGAAGATAAACTCTAAATATTGGATGATAATAAAATTGTTAACCGAAGTCTTAATACTCACCGGAATGAAAAATGCCGTAAGCACAGAAGGCATTCTGTTTTCTTACGCGGCTCGCTACCGCTAACTGCGGAACTGCGTGTTTGAGTAAAAGGAACATTTCAACAAAAATATAATAGTTAAATTACGCAAACTTTACAAGACAACTCTATACATTTTAAAAGATTTCTCTTGACACGGACTTGACAAGTCTTTGAAAAGTTGAAAATTAATTTAATTCACTTTCTTAACGGCCAAGACGACCGGTAAAGAATGAAACGAGAATTTAGTTATACAAGCTTACATATTTATTCATAGATGTTGAAAAAAGGCGGACGTAATGTCACTTATTGGAGACTAAGTGACCCTCGACCGTTAGGAGGGCACCCATAAATCATAATCCCTACATGTAGCCTCTGGGTGGTGCTACTCAGGTGACACTAAGTGGTAGGCTTTGGCGCACTCCACCGGGTGGTGGTCACCTGGGACTATTTCACTGCTATTCCCAGTAGTTGTTTCTGGGGGACGCTAGAAGTGGTTGTTCCCATACCAGAGTACTGACCATGCTAGAAGGGAAATTCGTAAGGAAAGAGCATATGCTTTGCATCGATTGTCTCACATAATAAATACAGACACACTATTACGGAATAGCCGAATCTCTCTGCAAATGCGGAGGGGGTTCCCCTATTAAAAAAGCCCATCGTCTGCTTCTATACAATGTGATAGGTGTGGGACTTCTAACCCGTTAAGGCTGAGTACTACATCTAATTTTATCGACAAAAAAGTAATATGGGGATTTGAAACCCCAATTGAAAATATTGAAAAATAGCGATTTTTTCGGTAAAGATTATTCAGAAATTATTTTTTTTCTCACCAAAACATTATCAAACATATGAAAAAAGTAATGAATTAGTTAGCCAAGGTTATTAGCTACCGTTTGTCGTTTTTTTTTTGTTTCTACGACGCATGCAGCCTTTGATATCACATAAAGTAAGAAAAATATTAAAATAGCCATAATTTTAAGGGGGAGGGGATTCGACCCCTTCGACCCCCGACTTTTGTCCATAAAATTAGCTGTAGTACTCAGCCTTAACGGGTTAGAAGTCCGAACCCTATCACATTGTATAAGGCGCAGGTTTGGTCCCACATTAAATACTGCTCTCATCTTTGGGCGGGGGCACCCCAGTACCAGCTTCATCCTCTGGACCGCGCACAACTGTTCAATTCTCGAGAAACTTTCTGCCCCGCACTGCAAAACTGTCGTCGGCGGTATTTCCGAACCGATACGACCGAAAAAAGGCCGGCAGCGCTCGCGTTGGCGAAGCCCAGAGACACCGCGACCTTATACCTGGACCCTGCAGTCCGTAGTGCGGCACGTCACATACATGATGGCGTCCGCCGTGGAGCGCCCTCTGCGAAGTGTTCCGTAGTGGATACGAGGTTATAAGATGTACTTTGGGTATAATATGTATCTAATCTGTAGAAAAAATTTTAGTAAATCTAAATAAATTACGCGAAATGGAGTTTCGTTAGAATGTTTTGTTTTTGTGCTGAATTAAAAAAAATGTGCCTTGTGGTGTACCATTTTAGAATCCTTATTACAGACACAACCGCACACTGACGTAGGAAGTGTAAGGACAGGCCACGGCACGCGATCGACTGTGTGCCGATGGTTGTGGTGTACAATACAAGTACGGGTATGTCGCCAACCTGCACTTTCTTCCTCCGCACTGCGCCACTTCAGTCGTGAACCAACTGTAAGGTATCCTACAGCCCTAATTTATTTCAGGTATTGCATGAAAGTATTTATATCCTAAAAGCGAGGGAGGTATTCGACCTCATTTGTGCCAACCAAGTGAGCGTTACTCTTAATATAACTGCGAGCCGCATTTAGCCGTGTAATGCTTCACTAATGGAAAGCTGACGTCGTGAGGAAGGCTAACTTCTATACAAAGAAGTCGTATTATGTGTGAGGAAATAAGTTTGTTAATTTAAAGATTCGCTGAGTAACTACTACGGCAGCCTCGCATCGATTTCAGAGCCCGACTAAGTATTATCGGAGCTTTCTTCAGTTCTTAATAGTAGGGGTGGGGTACTTAATACTCAGGGAGTGTGGTATGTTAAAAAGTAATTTTTATACCACAAGACATTGTTGTCGCTGCTTGTGAGCAGTGAGCTTCCTAGTATGATATTTGTGTACATAAAGCCGTGTAGTCTTTTACATTGTCTCGGCAGGTGATATTGTTCCCATATTAACCAGTCCACGACGACCCATCCAATGGCCCCGCCAGTTTGTTTCCATTATCAGTTGTTGTACACCAACCAAGGACTGTCCTTATAATAATTATGGCTATAAACATCACGCTATGAGGAATAGGAGTCGAACAGTGTAAGTAGTAGTAATTATATGAATACGAAAGTAATTCACTGCTCTGTTTCTTCGAAATTAAATACTAATAAAACTGTCGCGCATGCCTACGTGACACGTGAAATCCCTCAACAATTATTGGATTCTATGAAGAATCTTATCTCGGCAACCGCCACTCCGGGCACACGTACACGGGCAACCCTTTATCATCGTATTCGCAATAAAACAGCTCATTTATATTTGAGTTAATCATCATCATCTTTTATTGAGAAATGTCACGTTGTTATAGGCATAGGACGCGAGGCAACATCGAACCATCTTCTTTAAATTATTTTTAACTAGCTTTTGCCCGCGACTTCGTCCGCGTGGTTGGTGTTCAAAATACTGCCGTATGTCATGTCAAATCTGAATTACTTGAGAATATGTTACTGTTAGCATTTTTAAAGATATGTATCGTAAGTGACCCGGTTTTGGCCGCTTTAAGAATTTTGTCGACTTTGAGGCTTTCTTAACTTATAGTTTTTGTTATCACGAACATATTTTTTGTAAAAAGTCATTTAACATGTATTAACCTTGCCTAAGAAAACCCGTTTTTTAAAGAACGTCCGATAGAAAAATAACTGTATAAAAAAGAAAAAAAAGGGGAGTTTGTGCCATTTTTGGCCAGATTCGTGCCGTTTCTGGCCACGGTCGTGTGCCACTTCTGGCCATCAAAACATACAATAAAAGTAATCAAAATTTATTAATTAAATTGGACATTTTACAAACTATGATATTTAGTTTGGAAAATATGAAATATTATTACTTCACTTTAATTTAACTTACAAATAAAGAGATCAACTTTTATATGACGTTCGTAAAAGCTGCAAAGTAAACTGACCTCCCCTTTGTGTGAAGGCAATTTATTGCATCTCTGAAAATTAAAAATATGTATTTGTTGATATGTAAAGCCATGAAAATAAAGCCACGATAAAATAAAGGGGATGAAGTGGGGTGTCTATGTACACAAGTTTTGGCCAGCCATGTGGCCAAAGATGGAGAAATTCATAATTTTGTCTCCATTAGTGGCCACCTTCTAAAAGCCTCACTTCAGAAACATATGGCGACAAAATAACTTTAGTTTCACTTAGACAATATATTCTTCATGTAGTATTAACATAAACATCCAAACAATAAGCAAAGATTTAAAAAATAAAAACCAAATCCTCACCCGCTCGCCTTAGCCTTTTTGTTAAGATCTTAACAATTTCACCCTCAACTAAAAAGAATGACTTGTTGCATCGAAGTGAAGTTTGACACATTAAAGCTGCCAACGGCATCAGTGTCTTCAATATTCAATATTTTAAATACTGTACATCACAGAGTAATTTATTTGTTCATGCCTTAGTTATAAATATTTGAAGGCCCAAATGGCCACAAAGGGGTCGATGGCCACAACCGGGTCACTTGCCCTATTTCATTGAGACCACGACTGCTGATTCATCATTTTATAATCATGATGAAATATAGCCAAACATATATCCTATACTTAGCCTATCAATAAAAAAATACATTGTTTCGTTGTTATATTCCATAAAAAACATTCGTGTAAGCGTAACCTCAAGACAAACAGGGTTACTTTCGCATTAATAATAATAGTATGGTTGTAGGGATATTGCCGATTAAAATAAATAGCTAGGTACGACTCAAACGCGAGTGAAGCCACAGACAGTATTAACAAAAATGACGAATTTTCAAGCAAACATTAATCAACCATTGTACACCTTCAATTAACAATGTATTTTTTTATTCTAGCCTATGTTCTTTCGTTTATCATAAAGTGTCTAAATACAAAATTTGACTGTTACCTACAGCTTTAAAAATGACGAATTTCCATTATTTCCATATGAACATTCATCCCCCCTTTTTACCCATTCTCCCCTATATTTTGCAATAAAAAGTAGCCTATTTTCTTTCGTTTATCATAAAGTGTCTAAATAATAAGTTTCACTGTTACGGCTTTAAAAATGACGAATTTCCATATGAACATTCATATCCCTTTTTACACACTCTCCCCTATTTTTTGCAACAAAATTAGCCTATGTTCTTTCGTTTATCATAAAGTGTCTAAATACTAAGTTTCACTGTTACAGCTTTAAAAATGTCGAATTTTCATATGAACATTCATCCCCCCTTTTTACCTATTCTCCCCTATATTTTTGCCATAAAAAGTATAGCCTATGTTGTTCCTCAGGGTCTATTCTATCTCTATACCAAATTTCATCAAAATCGGTTCACTGGTTTAGACGTGAAAGCGTAACAGACAGACAGACAGAGTTACTTTCACATTTATAATATTAGTAAGGAGTATTAATTAAAAGATTCAGTTAGTACAAATACAACACGCGACAAGTCCAACGCATTTGTTTTCTTGCTCGCTACTTCCCATTCTGTTATTTGTTGTTAATGGCAGAAAGCTGTCCAGTATACTCTGCTGTGGCAATATGTTCTTGAGACAAAGCCTGGTGACAGACAGACGGACAGCGAAGTCTGTTTTTACGGCACGGGACCCTGAGAAGGGTTGTAAACATTATCTTTATTTACTTCAGAATATGATGAATAAGGAAACAGAAGTGTAGCACGTAATTTGATATCATGATCGTGTTGTTTAGTATTATGAGTCACGGTCTGACTGACCGGTTCCTAGTAGACGCGACGCGACCACTGCAAACATCGCTCGGGTGATGAAATATTCCGACATAAGACAAACTAGTGATTAGATTGTAGACACATGCTCTAAACACTACTTGTAGCTAGTTATGAAGAAATTGAAACTGGTATCGATCAACTTCCCTTCGGGTGGAATAGCCTTTTGTGGACGAATGTCAGGACAAGGTGACCTTCAGACGACCTCTGTGTAGTGCCACGAGCGGTTATATTCGGGAACGGCTTTACGACCAACGTCTGTACCTACTTTATTGTGATACATTCAACAGCTTCAGAGGAAATTGTTCTGAGGAATAAGCTTGACGTTGATGTCTAAAAATATCTTTTCATATTTCGAGTAAAGTGTAGATTACGGAGTTCGAGTGACATCCAACCGCAGGCGAATGAACTATACGTTCCCGGATAGTAGTCATGTTAATGGAGATACGTCGGGCTGTTTCTCAGATTCAAGTTATGAGCCAAAGACACTGTAACAATACTCGCTGGTGCTGGAAAGCAGCGACGGACTTCGAGCCCAAACAATTATCTTCTATAATAATTCTTATCTGCTATCTTAGATAACAAGGACCCATGTTGTGATGTTGCTGTTGCTACTCCACTGCTCGACCTCGACCTTATCAAATATTTAATGATTCAGTACAACACCAAACACTAAAAGTGCCAAAATGGTATTTGTCGCTTTCACCGCAGATAAATTAGTTCGCTATACGACCTTCATAAAATGATGAATGTTAGTCATAATATATAATCGTGGTAAACTGTGACAATGAGTTTGACAACTGTCATAATATTTTACCTACATGTGTATATATGTATAACTTACTAGCATTTGTGCATTGTTTACGAAATTTGTTTAATTAAATTAAATTGTTTCGTTACAGACATCGGTGACCACGAACGCTGACGATGAGTACGTGGCGAGCGGTTGGTCTAAAGTACGATTGTTACTTCTTACATCTCACGTTATACTTCGTTGTGAAGGCGTATAGAGTAAGAGCCCAGCCCTGCCAGGCATTACTTATTTTCTGAAAGACAAAACATGGGATACCGAGTAGCTTTTATTTGAACGCCTGCGTACCAGCTAAGTTGGATAGACGGCCGATTTCCAGGTGAGAAAGGTTAGTAAAAATAAGACTAACTTAACTTAAATTCTGATGGCTGATTTTTATATATGCTTTATAAAACATTAATTAGAAAATAATATATAAGTAATGTCTGGCAGGGCTGGGCTCTCGGTCCAGTAGCTTGTGGGAATTAACTTCAAGTACCTACCTATGCGGTTCAAATTTATGTGTGGGAGAGCCATGCTTCGTCACGAATGGGCCGCCGGCTCGACTGTGATGAACTTAACTTCAAAACTTTAAATATATATTTTTGTCAAAAATTACGTTTCAGCATAAAAACCCATTAAGCACGGCAGTGTTTCAGGAAATTATTTCCTATTTCTTAATACCAAAAACATCATGGAAATATCATGCCGCAGATAACTAAAGCCAACTTCGGAGTGATACCGCGGCCTCACAGAAATCCGACGTGAAACAACGCATGCGTTGTGTTCCGTCGCCGAGTGAGTGACGTTACCGAAGGCCCACCTACCCCGTCCCCAATTTCTTTAATCCCCTAATCTTAAACAATCCTCAAATTGTTTATATTATTAAACCCCCAAAAGGCCGCCAACGCACTTATATTATAACGCCACTGATATTTTACGAGTCTATGGGCGGCGCCGATTGCTTACCATCAGCTGATCCGTCTGCTTGTTTACCTGATTATGTCATAATAAAAACAGTGTCTCACTTTTGGAGGGGAGCCGTGGTGGGGCGGTTATATTTCTGCTTTCCCCCACTCTCAAGAAAAGATTACTTTTATTTCCGAGAAAAAATAGTTTTCATATTCTAACCTCAAAACCTAAAGTCGTGATGGCACGGAGGCTCAAGGTGACTGTTACAGGGAAGCCGGCGTCAATAAAGGAGCAAATACCCAGAATCGATTAAAATCCCTACTTACCTATACAGGGTGTCCCTGAAATCGACGTCCAACAGGCACCAGACGATCGGCAAGGTTCCAACTGTTATCAGAAAAATATAAAAAAAATTCTATGTCTTACAGTTTTTAAATTACAGTGGCTTATGTGTTATCCACGAAAAAGTACACCCTGTGCCAGTCTTTTGACTCTTGTTGCTACAAATCTTTATTTTTTCGTCTGTAGTCTTCCTTACATTATCCTGAATAGTGGTTCAGTAATATGGAATCATAAATTCTTAGCCAACTGCTTTAGATTCGAATACATTGTCAGTTTTAGACGAACCAAATACTCTGAATAAATTTTTCACCTTACTTCAAGTGATTGTACTGAATAAATTATGTATGGCGCTAGTAGTGGCAAATTTCACCAAAGTTGGCGCATTTAATAAGGATTATAAAATGGTATAGCACTTTGCACATTTTTTCTTAAATTCGACACAAAAAAATATTTTTCAACGAAACCCCGTTTCCATGAATTTATTTGAACTCACTAAAATTTCTTCTAGTGTACTCAAAGCATACGTTATAACCTCGTATGCACTAGACAACACTTTGCACACGATTTGTTATCATCATGTTGAAAATCAGCGAGGATCTCTTGTCAAAATACATTGTCTGTCTACTCATGATTTCGTTCGCAGCATTCTTCGGCAATATTATCGTTTTTCTAATAACAGTTGGAACCTTGCCGATCGTCTGGTGCTTGTTGGACGTCGACTTCAGGGACACCCTGTATAGGGTAATGGTAATTAGTGAAGGATATTTAAACACGTGATTTGTATACTAATTAGTTTTATTTTTATCACAAAAATTCATTAGCACGCACGCGTAAAGTTCCAAAACACAAAATATCGTAACAAAATTCTCGTAGATGTAAATTCTGAATTCTTCATCCCTTGCATTAGTAAGTAGTAGTTAGCTAACTGCGCGTACTGACTGGGGACTGCAGTAAGTGAACGATTTTAATCGACTCCGGGCTTTTTTGGGCATTCTCCTTATCGTAAGGTTGTGTGATTTACTCACAGCAAGATACGGGACAGAATGGTTATACCACATCAATACGCGCGGCAGTGAGATGTATGTAAACACATAGTTATTCGGTAAATTCGCCAAGGAACCAAAGTTACAGATATAGCTTTTAAAATGTGCAAGCTGAACGTTGCTGTACTTTGAATGTAATTGCACTTTACATACCCGACCAGGGGAATATCCCTTGTTCGGTAAACTCTCTTTGTAATTAGTAAAATATTAATTTCTACAGCTACGTGAATTACTCTAACATCGCGGCGAATATTTTGCGAAAATCATTGAAAAGTGAACACAGAGAAGCGGCGATAAAACGGGGGATACCTGCAGTCAAATGTTATTACTGGGAGAACGGGCATATGTTACGTGAGTGCTTTTAAACAATACTTTCTCCTTATTTTTAATCGTGACGTTATTTTTACAAGAACATTTTGTTCATAAGACATCAGTTTAGATCCAAAAGTTCCAAGTCCGTTTGTAATATCTTGTTACTGTCGCAGGTAGATTGTATGTTCCGCGCACTACATCACAGCATCTACTGTATATTCCGCGCACTACATCACAGCATCTACTGTATATTCCGCGCACTACATCACGCTAGCATCTACTGTATATTCCGCGCACTACATCACAGCATCTACTGTATATTCCGCGCACTACATCACAGTATCTACTGTATATTCCGCGCACTACATCACAGCATCTACTGTATATTCCGCGCACTACATTACAGCATCTACTGTATATTCCGCGCACTACATCACAGCATCTACTGTATATTCCGCGCACTACATTACAGCATCTACTGTATATTCCGCGCACTACATCACAGCATCTACTGTATATTCCGCGCACTACATCACGCTAGCATCTACTGTATATTCCGCGCACTACATCACGCTAGCATCTACTGTATATTCCGCGCACTACATCACAGCATCTACTGTATATTCCGCGCACTACATCACAACATCTACTGTATATTCCGCGCACTACATCACAGCATCTACTGTATATTCCGCGCACTACATCACAGCATCTACTGTATATTCCGCGCACTACATCACGCTAGCATCTACTGTATATTCCGCGCACTACATCACAGCATCTACTGTATATTCCGCGCACTACATCACAACATCTACTGTATATTCCGCGCACTACATCACAGCATCTACTGTATATTCCGCGCACTACATCACAGCATCTACTGTATATTCCGCGCACTACATCACAGCATCTACTGTATATTCCGCGCACTACATCACAGCATCTACTGTATATTCCGCGCACTACATCACAGCATCTACTGTATATTCCGCGCACTACATCACAGCATCTACTGTATATTCCGCGCACTACATCACGCTAGCATCTACTGTATATTCCGCGCACTACATCACAGCATCTACTGTATATTCCGCGCACTACATCACAACATCTACTGTATATTCCGCGCACTACATCACAGCATCTACTGTATATTCCGCGCACTACATCACAGCATCTACTGTATATTCCGCGCACTACATCACGCTAGCATCTACTGTATATTCCGCGCACTACATCACGCTAGCATCTACTGTATATTCCGCGCACTACATCACAGCATCTACTGTATATTCCGCGCACTACATCACGCTAGCATCTACTGTATATTCCGCGCACTACATCACAGCATCTACTGTATATTCCGCGCACTACATCACAGCATCTACTGTATATTCCGCGCACTACATCACAGCATCTACTGTATATTCCGCGCACTACATCACGCTAGCATCTACTGTATATTCCGCGCACTACAACACAGCATCTACTGTATATTCCGCGCACTACATCACAACATCTACTGTATATTCCGCGCACTACATCACAGTATCTACTGTATATTCCGCGCACTACATCACAGCATCTACTGTATATTCCGCGCACTACATCACGCTAGCATCTACTATATATTCCGCGCACTACATCACAGCATCTACTGTATATTCCGCGCACTACATCACAGCATCTACTGTATATTCCGCGCACTACATCACGCTAGCATCTACTGTATATTCCGCGCACTACATCACAGCATCTACTGTATATTCCGCGCACTACATCACAGCATCTACTGTATATTCCGCGCACTACATCACAGCATCTACTGTATATTCCGCCGCACTACATCACGCTAGCATCTACTGTATATTCCGCGCACTACATCACAGCATCTACTGTATATTCCGCCGCACTACATCACGCTAGCATCTACTGTATATTCCGCGCACTACATCACAGCATCTACTGTATATTCCGCCGCACTACATCACGCTAGCATCTACTGTATATTCCGCGCACTACATCACAGCATCTACTGTATATTCCGCCGCACTACATCACAGCATCTAATGCTGCTGTCAGAATGTAAATCCAAGACGCGCGCTGCTCGAAATATTCAAATGTTCGTGTTTTAAATTTTTTTTTGGTTACAGCTCTGGGTGAGGTTCTGAAAGTGAGGGAGAAAGAGAGAGTAGCGGCAAAGGCCTGACATCTATCCATAATGGCGACGACGTGTTCAGGCGCGTGGCGACACTCCTTGGCGCCTGTCTGCAATACTTACCTGTATAACTTTGTGAATTAAACTTATGAACCTCTTTTACGAATTTTCACATTAAGTTTATTTATGATATATACACATAAAAAAGTCGCTTTTCATCTATCCTGTATGGAAATTAAGAAATTGGTGACCATATTATGTAATAGCTTTGTTTATGCAAAAAGTCAAAGGTCTGCGACATTATTTCAGGTGGCGCATCGAGGAACAAGTTTCTATACCTAATGCGCTCTAACAAGGTGCGGCTGACAGATGCCAGTATGACGTTGACGTCTCTCTTTAGGGATGGACATTAGAAAAATCTTTTTTTATCGCTATCGATACTCGCAGCATACATTTAATTCTCTTGAATTTTTTTATTAAATGTGTGTGTTATTTATTTGTGCAGTCTAACTACGTGTATATACTTGTCAAAATAAATATTTTATGACCGAGCCCTGAGGTGTTTCAGAGTTACAGTTTTACAGAACCGTGAAGAAAACAAGGATATATTAGTTTGTATATGTTGGAATAGTACCACCACGCATTATCAATGGCGCCGGAAATGTCTAGAAAAATGCCTACTACATATTTCTGCTCAGATAATGTCACTGTGGTTTGGGCAGAGAGAGCCGCGTCTACAGTGGATTTACCCACATAATTAAAGGTTTTTTAAGAATGATAATTGAACGACGCACGATTTTCGTTTTTTATTCTAAAAAAACATCGACTACCTATCCATCGTAGCCGTACATCCCATCACTAAACACGACTATGGATTTACGTTATACGCATAACACTTTACTTTATTTTTCATTTCATTAGATTTTAATTGAATACTAGAACATTCCGGTTGGTTTTAATTTAATTAACTACGCATCCGAATGATTTAACATAATACGAATGTGATACAGCTAAAATATTACGCCATAATTTTTAAATCGCAGCAACTTTCAAGAGTGATACGAAACGTTACTGAATCTGTCAGCCGCACCTTGTTAGAGCGCATTAGGTATAAAAAAGTCATATTTTGACTTCTAAGACGACCCACAAAATAGTTTTGGGTTTAAATATGCTTTACTTACACTGTTTTTAACTTCAGCTAAGGGTTATCTCGTATGCAAATACAG
This sequence comes from Spodoptera frugiperda, assembly GCF_023101765.2. Lineage (NCBI taxonomy): Eukaryota > Metazoa > Arthropoda > Insecta > Lepidoptera > Noctuidae > Spodoptera > Spodoptera frugiperda. Next base: position 23,218 of record NC_064236.1, on the reverse strand, counting down.
TATCACGACATATTATAAAACAAAGTCGCTTTTTCTGATCCTATTTCTCTTTGTATGCTTAAATCTTTAAAACTACGCAACGGATTTTGATGCAGTTTTTTTTAATAGATTGAGTGATTCAAGAGGAAGGTTTATGTGTATTAAAACACCCATTAAATGGGAACCCATTAAGTGGAGAAATACTGTTATTTTTTTATAATGTGATGTCGTGAATTATCATTTTTTAACGCGCAAACGCAAGCCTACCTACGAGAGAACCCTACGAGATTTATTAAAATAATGTACAAATTGTTTGTGCATATTGAAAAGGTAGACCTTTTCAATATGCAGAAACAAGCTTCTTTGTGCGAACTGCTAGGGAGTGGAACTCCTTGCCCGAGTCTGTGTTTCCTGATGGGTACAACCTGGGTGTCTTCAAAGCCCGAGTGAATAGGTTGCTTATGGGCAGACGTGCTCCACCGTAGGCCGCATCATCACTTACCATCAGGCGAGATAGCGGCCAAACGTCGGCCCATTCAATAAGGTAAACGCAGGTATTAACGACCCCCCTAAGACAATTTTTAAATGAACCATATTTTTTTAGTACATCGGTTCCTCTAAAGATTAATAGTTTCATTTTATATGCTAGTGTTATGTATAAAATATGTATTTACTGAATCAAATAGATTAAAATAGAGGATTATCTTGTAAAAAATAATTTATAATGTGACTTAGTCGATTGTTGCAATTACCGACCCATAAAAACGGCTGTGAAGCTATTAACGATTTTTATGCAGCTATTCCCGATCGTGTATGATAGGAGGCCTTTTTCCAGTAATGGCATGTTTATAAGCTAGTGATGATGATTACCAATCTTAATAAAATACAACAAAATAAAAATGCAAATACTAATTCATATTAATTCGTATTTTTTTATTGTCGTTCTTTTTAATAAAAGAAATTGGTACTTCATTTTTCTTCACTTAAATTAAGAACCGGCTGAACTCCGCAAATTTCATTCTTATACTTAGCGTCCCGTTTGTCTCGTAATGTAGTTTTGGGAATATTAACCCTTTTTGATGCATCATATACACTGGTACCCTCATTAATTACTTTTCGCCGCTTTTGTGGCTCCATACTTCTGGAAAAAAAATATAATTGTGTTTTATGTTGCTTTAGCCTAGAAGTAGCATTGATTAATAGGTACCTATTATTAATTATTATGTTATCGACTTAGTCACGTAATGTTTTGACGAGGAACTCGACTAGTTTCAAGCCATGCTAGAGGCTCATATTCATGAGCAGCATTACGCGACACACGACGCGGCGATCGTCAAAACATTACGTGAGTAAGCCGATAACATAATAATTAATTTAGTATGTCTCACGAAAGTTACAATAAAATCATAGGTACCTATTATGTTATAAAAGTAGGTGAGAAATTAGTTAATCTAAATACGATCGGTAATAGCTTCTTATAGTTGGTATTGCCGACCCTTATGGATCGGTAATAAAGTATGTAAGTATAAACATAAATTGTATTACCGACTCATAAAAAAATGGTTATTTAAATTCAATTGACCTTCGGAGTAAAAACTAGATTATAGTTGATTAATGTCACAAAAAATATGAACAAATGCACACTGTTTTAAACACAAAAACAATAATTTTGTACTGTAACTATTAAATATCAATCCTCGAAAAATATCATAACTTTGGTTAAATTGACAACGCTAAAAGGTAAAAACTAGATAAAAAAGTTTAGTCGCTAATAGATTTTTATAAAGACTGATAGCTTAGATTTAAACTGGTTCTTAAAAATACTTGTGTTTGTGTGATATAATAACATAAAAGAAAAATAAAACGAAAAGTTACGTTGCTGCCATTGCCGACTTATGGGTCGGTGATAGCTGCCATGACTAAAACTGATGAAGCTAACACCGTCCCGTTTTAATTTAAAGTTTTATCGTTTCAAATTACTTTTTATTAATAAAATGTCGTAAGAAATCAAAAGTTGATACTTAAATGAATACATTTAGTAATATAAGATAAAGTATAGACGTCATTTGTTTGTATAAATGTCTTAAATAGAAAAGTCACGTACTTACTTGAAGGAACAAGGGAACAGTACGCCATGTCCTGCGTCCACGCTGCCCCGTAGTAAATGACGTATTTTATCTATTTTCTGCACAGCTACTCACAGTAACGTAAAAGTATACGATGCTCAAGGAATAAACGCGTGTGTAACTTTGCCTACCTATGCTAGAATAGTTCTGGAAACGTAAAGATTTCGAATTACTTTTATAGGTCGGTAATAACTGCAGATTTTCGATGGGTCGTTAATAGCTGCGTTTACCTTATAAAAAAAAAAACAATTTAGAAACTCCGCGATGGTATATAGAGTGAGATCCCACGACGCCCAGACCTTCGTTATGTTATAAAAGCTGAAAATTCTTCTACACATGTCTCCTATACAGGTATAAGCAAACCCAGCTTATACAACCTGGGTCGCGGTGGCTTTGGCAGGTAACAAGTAGTAAAGGTAAGTAAAATTATGTTTCAAATTTGTGATAGTAAAAAACTTAGTTTTCATATTTCATTATTCCTCACTTCCCTACGCGCGCGCGCACGGTGTGCAGTGGTGTTCTTATTGCTCCTAATTATTATTTTTTGTTTTCTGTTATCTACGTGATCTATTCCGGTTTGTGTTGTTTTTGTTGTGCGCCCTGTGTCTGAGTGTGGTATAAGTAAGTAGTTAGGTGAATTAATCCACGTAATTACGTTATATTCAGCACACTTTCGGTAAGTCCATTTATTTCTTTTATTGCGGGTGACAGGATATAAATTTGTGTGTGATTTTTTACAGTTTATTTCTTTATAGTCGTACTAAGCTGTGTTGTTTTCAATTGTTACCGGGAATAATCGTACTCGTAGTATAATAAACGATGTCGTCGCACAATGACCCGCCCGATCGCGATGGCTTTCGAAAAAGTCGATTAACTCCGCGATCGCCGCCGTGTAGCTCGAAGCGGCTTTTCAGCGAGATTGAGTCTCCGACGTACGCGACTCCCGAAGATAGGTCGTCCAAGCGTGTACAAACGTGCGTTTCGCCGAATTTGTCATCCCCGGCGAGTGAGAGTAATAAGGGCTACACAGACCTTATGACTGAGGCAACGCAATTATTGTCGAAAATAAATGAAATCGTGCTCGATTCGCGGCTAGCCACAGGCAGCAAAACCACGATAGTTGAGCTAACCCAGCGAGTCACGGGTATAGTCGCGATTTTGGCAGTGAAATCGTCCTGCGTCGAGACAAAATTGTCTAATGCGGAACGTGAGTTAGACAGGTGTAAGTCGTCGTCTTGCATGATAGCTGAAAAAAAAACGGTCGATAATAAAATGTCATATGCCGAATCATTAAAACTGCGTTTGCCCAAGATCGCGCCCGCGATGGAATCCCGCGCCCCGCTTCCGTGTGTTGTCGCCTACCCCACAACCGAGCGCTCGGCTGATTTTGCGTCGTCGTCGGCGACTAAACAGGCGCTCATGAAGGCGATCAAACCCTGCGACGACGGTTTCCAAATTGTAGGAGTGAAAAAGACCGCGAAGTCGGGTGTCGTATTGCGTGTTGCTAACGAGCAGCAAATAAAGAAGCTTGAGTCCGTAGCAGCGATTCGTACCGTCGGTTTGCGTTTGGAAAAGCCAAAAGGTCGTAGGCCGCGTATCCTTGTCAAGGACGTCCCTGGTTCTATGGAGGACGCCGCGTTTTTGACCTCACTATATCGTCAAAATATTAGTGGGGAAATCGAAATAAAGGAGCAAGATTTTATTAAATCTTGTAAAATTACCCGCCGGCGTACTTTGCAAAACGGCCGCAAGTGGGTTGGCATTGAAATAGACGCGAATATTCGGAAACATCTGGTTACAACAAAGGACAAACTTTTTATAGATTGGGCTACTTGCCGTTTCATCGATGATGTTGAGATTGTAAAGTGTCATTTGTGTCAGCATTTCGGTCACGTTAGAAAGCATTGCACTGTAAAAACACCCACCTGCGCTAATTGTGCCGAGTCGCATGAGACCGACAACTGCCCTCATACAAATAATAAAAATTTTGTACCGACATGCGTGGCGTGTAAACGCTTTAAAAAACCTCACGACCACCGTTGTGGTTCGCCCGAGTGTGGCACCTACAAAGCGAAACTTGAACAACTTATCTTAAATACAACTTATTAAATAACAACATGGATAGGTTGACTATAGGACAGTTAAATCTCCACAATGATAGGGTTGCGACGTCCGAGTTAGATAAACTAATAGTCGACTATCAACTTGACATAGTACTTGTTCAAGAACAGTATCAAAATGCCCACTTAAGGCACAGGGTAGTGCAGCTGAACAGTAGGTCACGAGCTGGAATTTACGTCACGAGGTCACCTAATTTTACAGTGACATCTATAACTAATTTAATGACGTCACACTGTGCCGTGGCGAAACTATAAACTTTAAACTTTACGCTGTGAGCTGTTACTTTCAATATTCTGACTCAGTTACTCCTCACATTCATCACCTCCGTAACGTCTTGCAGTCACTTTCCGGCTCCAAAATTATTGGCATTGGCGATGTTAATGCGTCTTCATCTTTATGGTATGGCAAGGTTAGGGCTACTGATATGGAACGGCGTTGTGCCGTTGAAAAATTCATTGCCGAAATAAATCTCTCTATACATAACACCCCTGATGCACCACCTACTTTTTGCAGCCAAATGGGCGAATCTTGTATTGACGTCACACTTTCTAGTTCGGACGTTAGCTTGGATAGGTGGCGTGTCCTACCGGATGCGTCATGTAGTTACTATCGCCTGATCGTGTACGAATTTGTTTCGGGATTACCCCAGGGTCCAACACTTTGCAGTAGTGGCTTTAGATATAAAACTAAGGGCGCGGACTGGAACTTCTTTAGCTTATTATTTGCATCTCAGGCCACAGACTTCACTCGCGGAGATCTTTCGGCCGAAGAAGGTGCTGAAATCATGTCGGATACTTTTACTTACTGTGCCGACATTGCGTTTGGTCGGGGATCCTTGACCAGTACGCGCAGATGTGACTGGTGGAATAATTATCTGGTTGAACAGCGTAAATGCTTCCGTAGAGCGCGTAAACAGTTAAATAGATTAAAGAAACGTAAAGTTACAGGTTTTGCATTTGATGAAGCATTGATTGCGTTTAGAGTTGCCAGGTCACGCTATAGGGCTTCGGTGGAGAAAGCCAAGGGTAACCTGTTGCGGAGAGTAGTGCAGAGGCTGGATAGCGAGGGTCCGTGGTCGCCTCTATACCATGAGTTCAAAGCCAACAGATCCGTCGATCTGGCATTCGTACAGAACATAAAAGTCAACAATGTTCACACCATTGGTATTGAGGAGACAACGGAAGTTCTACTCGATGAACTCATCCCTGACGATGTATCCGAGACAGACAATGATTATCATCAGCAGATTAGGTCGTGGGCAGCTATACCGCCCGATTCACCGGTGTCTGATCTTCCTTCCATCAACGAGCTCTTAACTGTTGTTAAAACCTTGCCTTTGAATAAATCGTCTGGTGAGGATAAGGTTTCAAATAAAATGATAATAGAAGCGTGTAAATCTGCGGCTGATGCGATCCTGACCGTGTTTAATCGTTGTATAGCGGAGGGCGTCTTTCCTCGTATATGGCGACGTGGATTCATTCGCATAATACCTAAGAATGGAAATAAACCACCCGATGATCCTAAGTCATACCGCCCTATCACGCTTTTACCATCATTAGGAAAACACCTTGAGCGGCTTAGTCGTTCCTCGTTTAATGCCCGGTGGACCGAAATTTCACAATAATCAATTTGGCTTCACTGTAGGTAAATCTACTGTTGACGCGGCTCTCTCTGTCCGAACCACGGTGAATTCATCTGAGCACAAATATGTAGTAGGCATTTTTCTAGACATTTCCGGTGCCTTTGATAACGCGTGGTGGCCAATGTTACTCCTAAAACTTAAAGGGCGTGGTTGTTTTAGTAACATATACAAACTAATATACACGTATTTTCTTCACGGTTCTGTAAAACTGAAACTTGGTCATTATTCGCGGTCGAAGTCATTGTCAATGGGATGTCCTCAGGGCTCGGTTATTGGCCCGTATCTATGGAATCTAGGGTTTGATGATTTGCTCGCGATCCCCCTTCCGTCTGGTTGTACATTGACTGGATATGCGGATGATGGCCTTTTGTTAATACAGTCAAATACCCGCGCCGGACTGGAGAATCTAGCTAAAGACTGCCTCGGTGGGATCTCGCGTTGGGGCGAACGTAATCGATTAACTTTTGCACCACATAAAACTTACCAGCTATTGCTTAAAGGAAACTTGAAATCATGGCCGTCCATTAAATTCAAAAACGTTCCCGTAAAACGAAAGGAGTCGGTTTGCTATCTAAGTCTAGTCTTAGAAAAAAACTTTTCTTTTATTGAACATATTAAGGCTATTAGTGAGAAAGCCAAAAACAATTTCTATGCACTCACGCGAATTTCGAAGGCTACCTGGGGTCTCTCTTTTCTTACGCTCAAAACCATATATGGAGCAACCTACCTGGGATGCGTGTGCTACGGGGCACCAGTATGGGCTGATAGGGCCACAATAGGCGCGGTACGGCGGAAGCTTCTTCAAGGTCAGCGTCTAGCCTTGATCTTTCTGTGTAAGGCTTATAGGACGGTTAGCACAGAGGCCCTACCTGTGCTCGCGGGACTACTTCCAGTCGATCTGGAGGTGCAGCGACGTGCTGCTATGTATTACAATGCGAGATCTAACTTTTTCGCAAACTTTCTAGCACAACGTGATCGAAACAAAATTGCTAGACTGCTTAAGCCATTAACGGACGTCTGGGATGAGCTTCTAATTGAATGGCAGTGCAGATGGGAATCTTCTGCCAAGGGCCGTCACCTTTACCAGTTCTTTCCATCTGTGCATGAGCGACTGGAGAGGACATGGCTGGAGGTGGATCACTGTGTTGCCCAGTTTCTTACTGGCCATGGCAACTTTAAAAGCAAATTGTTCTCATTTAAACTCGTTGACTCACCATGGTGCCAATGTTCGACAGCGGAGTTGCAACATGAGCAATCCGCCCATCACATACTCTGGTAATGTGGTCTCTGGCAATCTGAGCGTAACACTATGTTAGATAATTTAATTGTTTCATCAGGTGTATTATACATGCCGACGAAAGCTGCAAGCGAAATCATGAGTAGACAGACAATGTTGTTTGACAAGAGATCCTCGCTGATTTTCAACATGATGATAACAAATCGCGTGCAAAGTGTGGTCTAGTGCATACGAGGTTGTAACGTATGATTTGAGTACACTAGAAGAAATATTAGTAAGTTCAAATAAATTCATAGAAACGGAGTTTCGTTGAAAAATCATTTTTTGTGTCGAAATTAAGAAATAATTTGCAAAGCGCTATACCATTTTATAATCCTTATTAAATGTGCCAACTTTGGTGAAATTTGCCACTACTAGCGCCATACATAATTTATTCAGTACAGTCACTTAAAGTAAGGTGAAAATTTTATTCAGAGTATTTGGTTCCTCTAAAACTAACAATGTTTTCCAATCTAAAGCAGTTGGCTAAGAATTTATGATTCCATATTATTGGAGCACTATTCAGGATAATGTAAGGAAGACTGCAGACGAAAAAATAAAGATTTGTAGCAACAAGAGTCAAAAGACTGGCACAGGGTGTACTTTTTCGTGGATAACACATAAGTCACTGTAAGACTTAGATGTTTTTATATTTTTCTGATAACAGTTGGAACCTTGCCGATCATCTAGTGCCCGTTGGACGTCGACTTCAGGGACACCGTGTATAATATGTTATTCAGAAAACTATATGAATATGTTTCCACAACTCCCAGTCACTTTCGATGGTTCCCCTATCTTCCCAGGCACATTGAAGTCTACTCCTTTTTCCACTTTGGAAGCGGCTAACTTTCAAATGATTGATTTTAATGAAAAAAGGTTTTTGGATCCTTATCGCCACACTCAGAGTTATTTAATGGTTCCTTAAGCCATTCCTTAGCAATTGTATTCAGAACAAAATCGTTACTAAGTAATAGTTTAAGTAATCATTAAATGTCTCTGAGTACGGCAGTTAGTGTATTTTTTAAATAAATGATAAATTATATTTGTTTCTGTAAATAGGTTTTAAAATAACACTATTACTACTAGATTACACGTCAATATTGCAAATAGCTAGATGAGGCCGGCATTTCCTATCCGACTACTCTGAGAAGAAATGCCGAAACAAACTCAGAGGTCTTTTAAAGTCCAGACAATGAAATAGAGGATAATGTGAGAGAACCGTGCAAGTTGATTCTGTAGTGGTCTTTAGAGGAAAGAACCACAACAGTATGAGCGGACCTGTTCAGATGGCAGTACGCATGTGTCAGTTTACAATCAGCTCAGCTAACGGCTGTTGCTGAATGATCCGACGAACAATATCAACCAAAAGAACATTTGGGTAGGTCTCGTAAATGCTCACACTGTCAGAATATAATTAACTAAAAGTGAAATGACTAAGCAAACTCTCGCACGGTCCTCAAACTAACAATTTTAATAATAATATTTAAAAATAGAAAATATCCAATGAATTAATGCCTATTATGTCAAATTGTATAAAAATGTAACTATATGTTACAAACATATCAACATGACCTGGGTGGACATTATAGCAGCTCACTCCCAAGCCTGACTATCCTCCAAGTAGTCTTTAATTTTATAACCTTTACTCTACAGTTTGTTTTAATAACATTTTTAATTTTATTCAGGCTCAAATTTTGAATATGGCTGGGAATATTATTGTAAAAGTGTATGCATTGACATCTGAACGAACCACTTATTTTCTTAAGTCTAGTAGTGGGAACAATATATTTGTTTTTACTTCTAGTGTTTATATTATGTATATCACAATACTTTTTGAATAAATTAATGTTTTTGTGAGCATACACTACATTTTCATAAATGTATTGAGAGGGAACAGTCAATATATTAATTTCTTTAAATAGTTCCCTAAGAGAGTGCCTCGGACTAAGATTATAAATTGATCGAATGGCTCTTTTCTGCAACACAAAGACAGATTGAATGTCAGCAGCATTTCCCCACAGGAGAATACCATATGACATGATACTATGAAAATAACTAAAGTATACTAATCGCGCTGTATTTACATCGGTCAAATTTCTAATTTTTTTAACGGCATATGCTGCAGAGCTGAGCCTTTTCGACAACTTATCTACGTGTGGAGCCCACTGTAGCTTAGCGTCCAGGGTTATACCTAAAAAGACAGTTGAATCTACAGGGTCCAACTCCTCACCCTTGATTAGCACGCTGGTTTTCACATGTCTAACATTTGGTGTTGTGAATTTAATGCATTTAGTTTTTGATTCATTAAGTAACAAATTATTGGCACCAAACCAGCGTACTATTTTTGAGAGAGCACTATTTACATGATCACTGACTAATTGTCCACGTTTGAGTTTAAACAACAAAGATGTATCATCAGCAAACAGTACTATCCCATGGTTATCCTTCACAAGGTAAGGTAAATCATTAATATAAATAAGAAAGAGAAACGGGCCGAGAATTGACCCCTACGGAACACCCATCCTAACAATACACCCGGAGGAAACTTTTCCGTTAATGTCGACTCTCTGAATCCTATCACTCAAGTATGAGTTAAGAAGATCCAGAGAGCTGCCCCGTATTCCATAATGGGATAGCTTCCTGACCAGTGTTTCATGAGGGACACAATCGAAAGTCTTGGATAAGTCAAAAAAATACCCAATGCGTCGGCCAAGTCCTCCCATGCATCATAAATGTGATTAAGAAGTTCAACACCGGCATCAGTTATTGAACGACCCCTTGTAAAACCAAACTGGTTTCCATGTAATAATTTATTTCTATTAAGGAATCTTTGTAACTGATGTAGAATAATTTTTTCAAAATTTTACTGAATGTAGGTCTAAAGTTAGTGGGGTCAGAAGTACTACCCGATTTAAATAACGGAGTTATTTTACAATTCTTCATGAGATCAGGAAACACACCACGATCGACACAGTTATTAAAGATTAGAGCTAATACGGGTGCTACAATATCTATTACAGAGCCGGTAATGTACACAGAATTACCCCACAGATCTGCAGTCTTTTTCTTGTTCAAGGTATGGAACGTTTTGACTATATCTGTATAATCTATGTGTTCGAAAGAGAAACCTAAATCGCAAGCTGCAACATTTTCTTTTAGTAAAGATTCTGCAACTGTGGGAGATGAGTTCAAAGACTTAGTAGTGGATACAGGAACGTCCGAAAAGAAGTTTTCAAATGCAGGTGCGACTTCTGCATCCGATTTAATTACATTATTATCAATTATAAGACTAAATTCACTACTCTTCTCTTTAGACCTCCCTGTTTCACTGTTAATAATACTCCAGGTCGCTTTAATTACATTGTCACTGTTTTTTTTTATTTTAGAGCTCAAGTATAACGATTTTGCAATTGAGCAAACTTTTTTTAAATAATTTAGAATATTTCTTTACATATTCACTAAATTCAGTTGTATTAATATGTGATGTTCTTGTTGACCCATGTCATTTTTGACAGATGTCATTAGGTTAGGTTAGGTTAGGTTAGGTTTTTTTTTTTTTTTTTTTTTTATTAAACTACTGCCGCGGACAAAATCGTCCGCGCTCTTTTTTACGTATTGTTTATTTGTTTACATTTCTTTTCAATATACTTAATCAATATCGTGCCCTCACTCGACACGTCTTAAACTATACTTAATATCTATGAGTCCCTTTGCTCAGTATACTCATTTAATATATATATATATAATTTTTTTTTTTATTATTATTATTATTTTTTTTTTTTATTATTTTTTTTTTATATTTTTTTTTTTTTTTTATTATTATTGCCACAAATTACATTTACTCCTTAGGTATTACTTATTATTCTATGTTATTTGCTTAAATCTATCTAGATCTAATCTATATCTATTTACATGTTTGTATATTGTATATAAGCTTTAAACAGAGAGGAGTGGAAGGAAGGTTGGGAGGCCTTTGCCCTGCAGTGGGACGATCTGGGCTGAGATCTAAATCTAATATTATATCGGAGGTGCACTCCTGCTTGCGACCAGGGATTTCGATAATGTCAGCAAGGCGTCCACGATTGGCGCATCCCGATTTTGCATGGCCGTCTTAAGGTTGTAATCGACGACCAGTTTAGGCGGCGCGTTCATCGCCTTTTTGGCAAGGCGGCCTGTGGCGTCATCGGCGTCATCGGTGTAATAGACGCAACTGACTCTGTGTCTCGACACTGCCACAACCGCGTGGGAGACGCTTTCGCGGATCTGGTGCCTCCTCACCTTTGTGTTGATTATTATTACGCTGTCATAGGTCAACCCCTGCGCCTCGTGGATAGTGAGGATGCGCGAACCCTCGCCAGAACCATATCCCTGGCCAGCAAGAAGAGATTTCTCTTCCTGCGTATGAACCAGGAACAGCGTGTTCTTGGCGGATACTGGTATTTGCGCACCCGAGTAAGCCTCAACTCTCAGGGAGTGTATTCGTGACAGCGTCGTCTTGGAGGAGTATATCCCGGAGTAAATTTCGCTAAGTGTGTAAGCCACATCCAGTGGGTTGCGGTGCGTACAGAGTAGCTCCTGGGTGATGGTTGCCACCATATTCGGACGAGCGTAGTTAAGCTCAAATAGGTTTTCTCTGTCGATATATGGTAGCTGGTTAATATCCCCGACGAGGACGACCTCACTTGCACCAGACAATCTTACTGCCATTATTATGGCCCCAAAGTGGTTCATCAACGCCTCGTCTACCGTGAGGCGGCAGCACCTCTCACCCGGCTTGAACCCGTTTGATAGTATTGAGGCCATAGTGCGCACCTTTGATTTTACGCGATCTCCTAAGCGGCGCGCCAACTTCTCTCTGAGATCTTTGGCAGCTTCGGTTGTCGTGGTGGCCACGACGTCCCTTTCCTCGTCGAGGTTTTCCACCACCCATGTTGTTTTTCCGCAACCTGGGACTCCGTTAATCCATTTGATGTTGGGCACCGGCCAAACCCCCTGTGATGCTGGAGATTCTGCAGTCCCGATAACAGACTGAGCCATCCTCAGAATCTTTTCATCCAGCATAATTCTTGTACATTTGGCAGTGACCACCATCGGATCGTCCTCAGGAGTTTTGAATTTAAGTGTCCCCAATCGCTCCGATTCCTCTTCATCCAGGGTCACAAACCCGCTTGTTGCGCTATATGCTGCCATGTACGACCCCGTCATCTCCCCAGCAATCACTTGGGATGTGGCGCTGTTGTACACGGCTGCATCGGCTTCCTCGAGCAGTTCCCGCAGCAATCCTTCTGATTGACGTTGGAAGGTCAGCATGATTTTGCTACATGTCATGAGGTTGACCTCCCTGGTCGCTCTCACGATAGCTACGTACTCGAGGAAAGCGCTCTTTACATGGTCTGTGATTCCCAAATGTTTCGCAAGGATCGGCGGGCTTACGTACCCCTTGTAAGCTTTTGTCGGTGTGGGGACTTGGGTCTTCTGTTTTCCAGGGCTATTCCTGAAGAACTTCATTAGACCAGACTCCTGTCTGGATGTGGAGGGCGATTCGCGGCTTGTGTCTGGGATTAGTGCGGTGAGGATGGTGCCGATCGTTTTTAGTCGACTCTTCGACTTTGCACGATCCTCGTAGTTTCCGGATTTTTGTTTCTCTTTTTCGGCAGCCGCCTTTTGCTGGGCCCTGTCCGATCCGCTCAGGGTTGTGGGGCTTGTCGTTGGGTTCGTCGCGCCCGCTGTGGGAGCTCGAGGGGATTTGAGATAGCTCAACGTTTCCCCCCTGTCCTCATAACAGATCAGCTTATGCTGTTCTGAGGCCCTCAGACAGCCAAGGCGGTCCGCGACGTCCCCCTTTTCCCATCCTACCGCCATCGCATCCACACTAATAGTGCGGGCTGCGATTGGCGTGTGTTGTCCTGTTTCCCTGATCCTTTGGAGCAGCGAGTTTGCCTGGGCAAATGGAGTATCCTCTCTCCACTCGAGTAGTGCGATCGTCTTGCCTTTGTATCGCACTAAACGGCATCGGTGAGAGGCTATCTCCGCCTGGGGCAGTGCTGCGTATTTGCTGCCTCTCATACTCGCTTTGGCTGTGCTCCCGTTGATCAGGGCGGCGAGGCCTGGCGAAATGTGTACACGAGCTCCAGCTCGGCTTGATCCTATGCAAAAGCTTATGCCCAATTTTTCCGCATCTCTGTTCATGAACAGAGCGACTCCCGCAGTTTGACGCCTGGTGTTCCGTGTGTGGCGCCTGCCAGAAACTGCGCGATGGATATGATGTTTATGTTGGGAGTCGACTGTTGGCTTTTTTTTTTTTTTTTTTTTTTTTTTTTTTTTGAGGGGGGAAAATCATCCAATGACTTCTCCCGCCTTGGGCAAGGCGAGAGGGAGTGTCAGACTCTTACTGACTAAAAACCACCCCGTTCCTTCTCCTGCTTTTCGACCCGGAGCTCCGGTAAACCCGCTAGGTAGTCCGCAGCTCCGGATCAGGCATCAGCCCTGTTGGGCCCCATCTGTGGTGGTCTGATGGCTCTTTGAGGCGCGCGCGGAACGCGACGCGCCGCACGCACGGGTCTGGATCTGTTCGGGCGGCGAGCTACCCTTGCTCGCCGTCCGCAGGCCCGCACTTACGGTGGCCGGAGATCGTCTCGCGATCCCCTACGCCCGGAGTGTCTCTCGCGACGGCTGGGGCGTGAGGAGGTTTGTTCTCTCACGCGCCCCGCCTCCTCCTTAGCTAGCATGACTGCTTCGCAGAAGGAGGAGACGGCATCCCAGTCCCTCTCGCTCCGCACCATGGCCTGAACCAGTGCCGGGCGCGAGAGGTCGCCGTCGCCGACCACATCCCTGAGGACTTGGCGGTGCTCTGCCCACGCAGGGCACACCGCCACCGTATGTTCTACCGTGTCCTCCGGGCGGTCCTCACAGTGATGACACCCGGGCGTTTCCTCCCGCCCAATAAGGAACAGGAACCTACCGAAACTCCCATGTCCGGTAAGCACCTGCGTCAGGCGGTAGGTGAGGACGCCGTGGCGCCTCTCTAGCCACTCCTCAAAGAGGGGACTTACCGCTGCGATAACAGCGAGCCCAGCCCTCGGTTGCGACAGTCGTTGCTGCCATTCCGCCATGAGATCGCGCCGGAGCTCGTCCCGCCACGCACTGACCTGGCGCGGCAGTGGAGTTTCGCCCCGGCGACACGCGTCGGCGCGCAAACTGAAGACGCGCGCGAGCACCTTCGCCTCCAAATCCCACGGCGGTAATCCGGCAAGGAGGTTCGCCGCCTCTCCGGAGATCGTGCGATATCCTCGGATCACCCGGATGGCCATGACCCTCTGAGACGTGAGCAGCGCCCGAGCTGGTCGCCGCATCAGGTTCGGCGCCCACACAGGGGCGCCGTAGAGGGCCATGGACCGCACGATCCCCGCGTACAACCTCCGGCAGGAGGCATTTGGCCCCCCGAGGTTTGGCAGGAGCCGCTTAAGCGCAGCCCCCGTCCGTTCCAACTTAGGAGCCAAACGTCGGAAATGCTCCACGAAGTTCCATCGACTGTCGAGGACGAGTCTGGCTAGCTTCTGCTGTTGGCGCTGCTGCGGCTGCCGCTTGTGTGTGTGGTTGTGTTACCTGTGTTGTGTTCTGTGGTGTGGTTTGTGTTGTGGTGTGTGTTGTGACTTGTGTTGTGTTATTCGGTGCAGCTGTTGAACTCGGGGTCTTGTTTGCTCTGGCTGCGACTGTGGCGACTTTGCTCGCGAATGCCAAGAATGGTTTTCTTGTAGCCGGACTCTCCATGATGATGTGGAGTGAAGACTGGTTCAGCTGTGATCCCATCTTATGTTCCAGCTCCATTCTGTCCTGGCAAAATCTTGGGCATTCGAGTAGCAGGTGCCATACCGTTTCATCGCAACCAGGGTCGCAAATACAAGATGGACTATCTTTTAAGTGGAAACGGTGGAGGTAAGCTGAGAATCCTCCATGTCCTGTTAAGATTTGCACGTGGATCGGCGTAAGGACTGCTTCCCTGAGTGTCCTTTTTGCCACCAGGACGTCAGGAAAGAACACTTTTGTAACCGCTCCCGTGCTTAAGGACTCGTACCGAGCTTGCCACTTCCTAATAGTCTCCTCCCGTATCATCCTTCTCACGAACGATACGGGGACTTGGCTGTAGTCAGATGTTGCCGAGTTCAACGCTGCCTGTTTTGCGAGCTCGTCCGCCCTTTCATTCCCCATAGTTCCCACGTGGACCCTTAGCCAAAAGAATTTCACCTCTCTGCCCTCCTCTCGGATCTCGCGTAGGTCTCTCTTCACTTGCAGTGCAAGGTGATGAGTCACAGACGGACTCCTCAGCAGGTCGAGTGACGACCTCGAGTCACTCAGGATACTTACCGAAGCCGCCCCCGAGTCCCTCGCCATCCTTACAGCCCTGCAGAGAGCGTACATTTCCGATTGGAAGACCGGGTTAGGTTAGGTTAGGTTAGGTTAGGTTAGGTTAGGGGGGTGAGTAGCGGGTGCTAGGCGCGGGGGCGCCTGCACCTGCATTGCACTACTCACCTCTCGCGGGACGGGAGCGGTTAGCACACGACCGTTCCTGATGCCCCTTTCCCAAGCTAGGAAGGGGCTTGTAATGGCCTGCCACCACAGGTGGGCTCCGCCAAGGGGGTAGTAATGGTTCAGCGGGTCTCCCAGACACCCTAAATGGCGATGCAGGTGTGCTCCTGGGTTTTTAGTGGGTATGCCGGCTTCTACCGGAGAGTCCCACATATCCCTCCCGTCCCCCGACGGGAGGACGATACATAAAGTATTTTTCCCAGGGTCAAAAAAAAAAAAAAAGGTTAGGTTAGGTTAGGTTAGGTTAGGTTAGGTTAGGTTAGGTTAGGTTAGGTTAGGTTAGGTTAGGTTAGGTTAGGTTAGGTTAGGTTAGGTTAGGTTAGGTTAGGTTAGGTTAGGTTAGGTTAGGTTAGGTTAGGTTAGGTTAGGTTAGGTTAGGTTAGGTTAGGTTAGGTTAGGTTAGGTTAGGTTAGGTTAGGTTAGGTTAGGTTAGGTTAGGTTAGGTTAGGTTAGGTTAGGTTAGGTTAGGTTAGGTTAGGTTAGGTTAGGTTAGGTTAGGTTAGGTTAGGTTAGGTTAGGTTAGGTTAGGTTAGGTTAGGTTAGGTTAGGTTAGGTTAGGTTAGGTTAGGTTAGGTTAGGTTAGGTTAGGTTAGGTTAGGTTAGGTTAGGTTAGGTTAGGTTAGGTTAGGTTAGGTTAGGTTAGGTTAGGTTAGGTTAGGTTAGGTTAGGTTAGGTTAGGTTAGGTTAGGTTAGGTTAGGTTAGGTTAGGTTAGGTTAGGTTAGGTTAGGTTAGGTTAGGTTAGGTTAGGTTAGGTTAGGTTAGGTTAGGTTAGGTTAGGTTAGGTTAGGTTAGGTTAGGTTAGGTTAGGTTAGGTTAGGTTAGGTTAGGTTAGGTTAGGTTAGGTTAGGTTAGGTTAGGTTAGGTTAGGTTAGGTTAGGTTAGGTTAGGTTAGGTTAGGTTAGGTTAGGTTAGGTTAGGTTAGGTTAGGTTAGGTTAGGTTAGGTTAGGTTAGGTTAGGTTAGGTTAGGTTAGGTTAGGTTAGGTTAGGTTAGGTTAGGTTAGGTTAGGTTAGGTTAGGTTAGGTTAGGTTAGGTTAGGTTAGGTTAGGTTAGGTTAGGTTAGGTTAGGTTAGGTTAGGTTAGGTTAGGTTAGGTTAGGTTAGGTTAGGTTAGGTTAGGTTAGGTTAGGTTAGGTTAGGTGAGGTTAGGGGGTGAGTAGCGGGTGCTAGGCGCGGGGGCGCCTACACCTGCATTGCACTACTCACCTCTCGCGGGACGGGAGCGGTTAGCACACGACCGTTCCCGATGCCCCTTTCCCATGCCAGGAAGGGGCTTGTAATGGCCTGCCACCACAGGTGGGCTCCGCCGAGGGGGTTCTGGTAGTAAAGGTTCAGCCGGTCTCCCAGACCCCCTAACTGGCGATGCGGGTGTGCTCCTGGGTTTTTTAGTGGGTATGCCGGCTTCTACCGGAGAGTCCCACATATCCCTCCCGTCCCCCGACGGGAGGACGATACATAAAGTATTTTTCCCAGGGTCAAAAAAAAAAAAATTAGGTTAGGTTAGGTTAGGTTAGGTTAGGTTAGGTTAGGTTAGGTTAGGTTAGGTTAGGTTAGGTTAGGTTAGGTTAGGTTAGGTTAGGTTAGGTTAGGTTAGGTTAGGTTAGGTTAGGTTAGGTTAGGTTAGGTTAGGTTAGGTTAGGTTAGGTTAGGTTAGGTTAGGTTAGGTTAGGTTAGGTTAGGTTAGGTTAGGTTAGGTTAGGTTAGGTTAGGTTAGGTTAGGTTAGGTTAGGTTAGGTTAGGTTAGGTTAGGTTAGGTTAGGTTAGGTTAGGTTAGGTTAGGTTAGGTTAGGTTAGGTTAGGTTAGGTTAGGTTAGGTTAGGTTAGGTTAGGTTAGGTTAGGTTAGGTTAGGTTAGGTTAGGTTAGGTTAGGTTAGGTTAGGTTAGGTTAGGTTAGGTTAGGTTAGGTTAGGTTAGGTTAGGTTAGGTTAGGTTAGGTTAGGTTAGGTTAGGTTAGGTTAGGTTAGGTTAGGTTAGGTTAGGTTAGGTTAGGTTAGGTTAGGTTAGGTTAGGTTAGGTTAGGTTAGGTTAGGTTAGGTTAGGTTAGGTTAGGTTAGGTTAGGTTAGGTTAGGTTAGGTTAGGTTAGGTTAGGTTAGGTTAGGTTAGGTTAGGTTAGGTTAGGTTAGGTTAGGTTAGGTTAGGTTAGGTTAGGTTAGGTTAGGTTAGGTTAGGTTAGGTTAGGTTAGGTTAGGTTAGGTTAGGTTAGGTTAGGTTAGGTTAGGTTAGGTTAGGTTAGGTTAGGTTAGGTTAGGTTAGGTTAGGTTAGGTTAGGTTAGGTTAGGTTAGGTTAGGTTAGGTTAGGTTAGGTTAGGTTAGGTTAGGTTAGGTTAGGTTAGGTTAGGTTAGGTTAGGTTAGGTTAGGTTAGGTTAGGTTAGGTTAGGTTAGGTTAGGTTAGGTTAGGTTAGGTTAGGTTAGGTTAGGTTAGGTTAGGTTAGGTTAGGTTAGGTTAGGTTAGGTTAGGTTAGGTTAGGTTAGGTTAGGTTAGGTTAGGTTAGGTTAGGTTAGGTTAGGTTAGGTTAGGTTAGGTTAGGTTAGGTTAGGTTAGGTTAGGTTAGGTTAGGTTAGGTTAGGTTAGGTTAGGTTAGGTTAGGTTAGGTTAGGTTAGGTTAGGTTAGGTTAGGTTAGGTTAGGTTAGGTTAGGTTAGGTTAGGTTAGGTTAGGTTAGGTTAGGTTAGGTTAGGTTAGGTTAGGTTAGGTTAGGTTAGGTTAGGTTAGGTTAGGTTAGGTTAGGTTAGGTTAGGTTAGGTTAGGTTAGGTTAGGTTAGGTTAGGTTAGGTTAGGTTAGGTTAGGTTAGGTTAGGTTAGGTTAGGTTAGGTTAGGTTAGGTTAGGTTAGGTTAGGTTAGGTTAGGTTAGGTTAGGTTAGGTTAGGTTAGGTTAGGTTAGGTTAGGTTAGGTTAGGTTAGGTTAGGTTAGGTTAGGTTAGGTTAGGTTAGGTTAGGTTAGGTTAGGTTAGGTTAGGTTAGGTTAGGTTAGGTTAGGTTAGGTTAGGTTAGGTTAGGTTAGGTTAGGTTAGGTTAGGTTAGGTTAGGTTAGGTTAGGTTAGGTTAGGTTAGGTTAGGTTAGGTTAGGTTAGGTTAGGTTAGGTTAGGTTAGGTTAGGTTAGGTTAGGTTAGGTTAGGTTAGGTTAGGTTAGGTTAGGTTAGGTTAGGTTAGGTTAGGTTAGGTTAGGTTAGGTTAGGTTAGGTTAGGTTAGGTTAGGTTAGGTTAGGTTAGGTTAGGTTAGGTTAGGTTAGGTTAGGTTAGGTTAGGTTAGGTTAGGTTAGGTTAGGTTAGGTTAGGTTAGGTTAGGTTAGGTTAGGTTAGGTTAGGTTAGGTTAGGTTAGGTTAGGTTAGGTTAGGTTAGGTTAGGTTAGGTTAGGTTAGGTTAGGTTAGGTTAGGTTAGGTTAGGTTAGGTTAGGTTAGGTTAGGTTAGGTTAGGTTAGGTTAGGTTAGGTTAGGTTAGGTTAGGTTAGGTTAGGTTAGGTTAGGTTAGGTTAGGTTAGGTTAGGTTAGGTTAGGTTAGGTTAGGTTAGGTTAGGTTAGGTTAGGTTAGGTTAGGTTAGGTTAGGTTAGGTTAGGTTAGGTTAGGTTAGGTTAGGTTAGGTTAGGTTAGGTTAGGTTAGGTTAGGTTAGGTTAGGTTAGGTTAGGTTAGGTTAGGTTAGGTTAGGTTAGGTTAGGTTAGGTTAGGTTAGGTTAGGTTAGGTTAGGTTAGGTTAGGTTAGGTTAGGTTAGGTTAGGTTAGGTTAGGTTAGGTTAGGTTAGGTTAGGTTAGGTTAGGTTAGGTTAGGTTAGGTTAGGTTAGGTTAGGTTAGGTTAGGTTAGGTTAGGTTAGGTTAGGTTAGGTTAGGTTAGGTTAGGTTAGGTTAGGTTAGGTTAGGTTAGGTTAGGTTAGGTTAGGTTAGGTTAGGTTAGGTTAGGTTAGGTTAGGTTAGGTTAGGTTAGGTTAGGTTAGGTTAGGTTAGGTTAGGTTAGGTTAGGTTAGGTTAGGTTAGGTTAGGTTAGGTTAGGTTAGGTTAGGTTAGGTTAGGTTAGGTTAGGTTAGGTTAGGTTAGGTTAGGTTAGGTTAGGTTAGGTTAGGTTAGGTTAGGTTAGGTTAGGTTAGGTTAGGTTAGGTTAGGTTAGGTTAGGTTAGGTTAGGTTAGGTTAGGTTAGGTTAGGTTAGGTTAGGTTAGGTTAGGTTAGGTTAGGTTAGGTTAGGTTAGGTTAGGTTAGGTTAGGTTAGGTTAGGTTAGGTTAGGTTAGGTTAGGTTAGGTTAGGTTAGGTTAGGTTAGGTTAGGTTAGGTTAGGTTAGGTTAGGTTAGGTTAGGTTAGGTTAGGTTAGGTTAGGTTAGGTTAGGTTAGGTTAGGTTAGGTTAGGTTAGGTTAGG
The DNA here is from genome assembly GCF_023101765.2 of Spodoptera frugiperda. NCBI lineage: Eukaryota > Metazoa > Arthropoda > Insecta > Lepidoptera > Noctuidae > Spodoptera > Spodoptera frugiperda. The sequence continues at coordinate 3,139 of NC_064236.1, read as the reverse complement.
TTAGGTTAGGTTAGGTTAGGTTAGGTTAGGTTAGGTTAGGTTAGGTTAGGTTAGGTTAGGTTAGGTTAGGTTAGGTTAGGTTAGGTTAGGTTAGGTTAGGTTAGGTTAGGTTAGGTTAGGTTAGGTTAGGTTAGGTTAGGTTAGGTTAGGTTAGGTTAGGTTAGGTTAGGTTAGGTTAGGTTAGGTTAGGTTAGGTTAGGTTAGGTTAGGTTAGGTTAGGTTAGGTTAGGTTAGGTTAGGTTAGGTTAGGTTAGGTTAGGTTAGGTTAGGTTAGGTTAGGTTAGGTTAGGTTAGGTTAGGTTAGGTTAGGTTAGGTTAGGTTAGGTTAGGTTAGGTTAGGTTAGGTTAGGTTAGGTTAGGTTAGGTTAGGTTAGGTTAGGTTAGGTTAGGTTAGGTTAGGTTAGGTTAGGTTAGGTTAGGTTAGGTTAGGTTAGGTTAGGTTAGGTTAGGTTAGGTTAGGTTAGGTTAGGTTAGGTTAGGTTAGGTTAGGTTAGGTTAGGTTAGGTTAGGTTAGGTTAGGTTAGGTTAGGTTAGGTTAGGTTAGGTTAGGTTAGGTTAGGTTAGGTTAGGTTAGGTTAGGTTAGGTTAGGTTAGGTTAGGTTAGGTTAGGTTAGGTTAGGTTAGGTTAGGTTAGGTTAGGTTAGGTTAGGTTAGGTTAGGTTAGGTTAGGTTAGGTTAGGTTAGGTTAGGTTAGGTTAGGTTAGGTTAGGTTAGGTTAGGTTAGGTTAGGTTAGGTTAGGTTAGGTTAGGTTAGGTTAGGTTAGGTTAGGTTAGGTTAGGTTAGGTTAGGTTAGGTTAGGTTAGGTTAGGTTAGGTTAGGTTAGGTTAGGTTAGGTTAGGTTAGGTTAGGTTAGGTTAGGTTAGGTTAGGTTAGGTTAGGTTAGGTTAGGTTAGGTTAGGTTAGGTTAGGTTAGGTTAGGTTAGGTTAGGTTAGGTTAGGTTAGGTTAGGTTAGGTTAGGTTAGGTTAGGTTAGGTTAGGTTAGGTTAGGTTAGGTTAGGTTAGGTTAGGTTAGGTTAGGTTAGGTTAGGTTAGGTTAGGTTAGGTTAGGTTAGGTTAGGTTAGGTTAGGTTAGGTTAGGTTAGGTTAGGTTAGGTTAGGTTAGGTTAGGTTAGGTTAGGTTAGGTTAGGTTAGGTTAGGTTAGGTTAGGTTAGGTTAGGTTAGGTTAGGTTAGGTTAGGTTAGGTTAGGTTAGGTTAGGTTAGGTTAGGTTAGGTTAGGTTAGGTTAGGTTAGGTTAGGTTAGGTTAGGTTAGGTTAGGTTAGGTTAGGTTAGGTTAGGTTAGGTTAGGTTAGGTTAGGTTAGGTTAGGTTAGGTTAGGTTAGGTTAGGTTAGGTTAGGTTAGGTTAGGTTAGGTTAGGTTAGGTTAGGTTAGGTTAGGTTAGGTTAGGTTAGGTTAGGTTAGGTTAGGTTAGGTTAGGTTAGGTTAGGTTAGGTTAGGTTAGGTTAGGTTAGGTTAGGTTAGGTTAGGTTAGGTTAGGTTAGGTTAGGTTAGGTTAGGTTAGGTTAGGTTAGGTTAGGTTAGGTTAGGTTAGGTTAGGTTAGGTTAGGTTAGGTTAGGTTAGGTTAGGTTAGGTTAGGTTAGGTTAGGTTAGGTTAGGTTAGGTTAGGTTAGGTTAGGTTAGGTTAGGTTAGGTTAGGTTAGGTTAGGTTAGGTTAGGTTAGGTTAGGTTAGGTTAGGTTAGGTTAGGTTAGGTTAGGTTAGGTTAGGTTAGGTTAGGTTAGGTTAGGTTAGGTTAGGTTAGGTTAGGTTAGGTTAGGTTAGGTTAGGTTAGGTTAGGTTAGGTTAGGTTAGGTTAGGTTAGGTTAGGTTAGGTTAGGTTAGGTTAGGTTAGGTTAGGTTAGGTTAGGTTAGGTTAGGTTAGGTTAGGTTAGGTTAGGTTAGGTTAGGTTAGGTTAGGTTAGGTTAGGTTAGGTTAGGTTAGGTTAGGTTAGGTTAGGTTAGGTTAGGTTAGGTTAGGTTAGGTTAGGTTAGGTTAGGTTAGGTTAGGTTAGGTTAGGTTAGGTTAGGTTAGGTTAGGTTAGGTTAGGTTAGGTTAGGTTAGGTTAGGTTAGGTTAGGTTAGGTTAGGTTAGGTTAGGTTAGGTTAGGTTAGGTTAGGTTAGGTTAGGTTAGGTTAGGTTAGGTTAGGTTAGGTTAGGTTAGGTTAGGTTAGGTTAGGTTAGGTTAGGTTAGGTTAGGTTAGGTTAGGTTAGGTTAGGTTAGGTTAGGTTAGGTTAGGTTAGGTTAGGTTAGGTTAGGTTAGGTTAGGTTAGGTTAGGTTAGGTTAGGTTAGGTTAGGTTAGGTTAGGTTAGGTTAGGTTAGGTTAGGTTAGGTTAGGTTAGGTTAGGTTAGGTTAGGTTAGGTTAGGTTAGGTTAGGTTAGGTTAGGTTAGGTTAGGTTAGGTTAGGTTAGGTTAGGTTAGGTTAGGTTAGGTTAGGTTAGGTTAGGTTAGGTTAGGTTAGGTTAGGTTAGGTTAGGTTAGGTTAGGTTAGGTTAGGTTAGGTTAGGTTAGGTTAGGTTAGGTTAGGTTAGGTTAGGTTAGGTTAGGTTAGGTTAGGTTAGGTTAGGTTAGGTTAGGTTAGGTTAGGTTAGGTTAGGTTAGGTTAGGTTAGGTTAGGTTAGGTTAGGTTAGGTTAGGTTAGGTTAGGTTAGGTTAGGTTAGGTTAGGTTAGGTTAGGTTAGGTTAGGTTAGGTTAGGTTAGGTTAGGTTAGGTTAGGTTAGGTTAGGTTAGGTTAGGTTAGGTTAGGTTAGGTTAGGTTAGGTTAGGTTAGGTTAGGTTAGGTTAGGTTAGGTTAGGTTAGGTTAGGTTAGGTTAGGTTAGGTTAGGTTAGGTTAGGTTAGGTTAGGTTAGGTTAGGTTAGGTTAGGTTAGGTTAGGTTAGGTTAGGGTAGGTTAGGTTAGGTTAGGTTAGGTTAGGTTAGGTTAGGTTAGGTTAGGTTAGGTTAGGTTAGGTTAGGTTAGGTTAGGTTAGGTTAGGTTAGGTTAGGTTAGGTTAGGTTAGGTTAGGTTAGGTTAGGTTAGGTTAGGTTAGGTTAGGTTAGGTTAGGTTAGGTTAGGTTAGGTTAGGTTAGGTTAGGTTAGGTTAGGTTAGGTTAGGTTAGGTTAGGTTAGGTTAGGTTAGGTTGGGTTAGGTTAGGTTAGGAGGTTAGGTTAGGT